>NC_044550.1:11461230-12086230 GCF_007565055.1 Rhinopithecus roxellana
TCAGCTTTGGGACTCTGACTAGTTTCCTTGCTCCTTATCTTGCAGATGGCCTATGGTGGGACCTTGTGATCGTGTGAGTTAATACTCCTTAATAAACTCCCCTTTATATATACATCTATCCTATTAGTTCTGTCCCTCTAGAGAACCCTGACTAATACAGATCTGTTCATGTCATTTGCTCACTTTTTAAAGAGATTGTTTTTTGCTTATAAATTTGTTTAAATTCCTTATAAATTCTGGATATTGGACCTTTGTTAGATGCATAGTTTGCAAATATTTTTTCTCATTCTGTAGGTTGTCTGTTTATTCTGTTGATAGTTTCTTTTGCTGTGCAGAAGCTCTTAAGTTTAATTATATCCCATTTGTCAATTTTTGTTTTTGTTGCAATTACTTTTGGCATCATCATGAAATCTTTTCCAGGGCCTATGTGAAGAATGGTATTTCCTAGGTTATGTTCCAGGATTATTTTTAGTTTTAAGTTTTACATTTAACTCTTCAATCCATTTTCAGTGGATTTTTGTATATAGTGCAAGGAAAGGGTCATCTCAATCTTCTACATATGGCTAGCCAGTTATCTCAGCACTTTTTATTGAATAGGGAGTCCTTTCCCCATTTTATAATTGTGTCAATTTTGTCAAAGATCAGATGGTTGCAGGTGTTTGGCATTATTGCTGGGGTCTCTGTTTTGTTCAGTTGCTCTATGTGTCTATTTTGGTATCAGTATCATGTTGTTTTGGTTACTGTAGCCTTGTAGTATAATTTGAAGATGGGAACAAAGTCCAGCTTCTTCTTCATTTTTTTTTTTTTTGCTTAGAATTACCTTGTTTATTTGGGTTCATTTTTGGTTCCATATGAATTTTAAAATAGTTTTTTTCTAATTCTGTGAATAATGTCATTGGTAGTTTGATATTGTTTTGATATTGTTTGAAATTGGTAGTTTGATATTGTTTTCAAATTGCTTTGGTCAGTATAGCCATTTTAACAGTGTGGTACTTCTATCCCATGAGCATGGAATAATTTTCCAATTGTTTGTGTTATCTCTAATTTCTTTCAGCAATGTTTTGTAATTCTCATTGCAAAGATCTTTCACCTCACTGGTTAACTGTATTCCTAGGTATTTTACCCTTTTTGTGGCTATTGTGAATGGAATTGTTCTTGATTTGGCTCTTGGCTTGGACATTGTTTGTATATAGAAATACTACTTAATTTTGTACATTGTTTTTGAATCCTGAAAATTTGCTTAAGTTGTTTATCAGATCTAGAGGCTTTTGTGCAGAAACTATGGGGTTCTCTAGGTATAGAATCATATTATCTACAAACAGATGATTTTGATTGTTCTCTAATGTTGGTTACATGTTGTCTTCTATAAGTTTGGGGGATAGTTTGCTCTTATTTCTCAAGTTACTTTAGGTGTGACATTAGGTTGTTAATTTTAAATCTTTCTAACTTTTTGATATGGGAATTTAGTGCTATAAACTTCCCTCTTAACATCACTTTAGTTATGCCCCAATGATTCTTATATGTTGTATCTTTGTTCTCATTAGTTTCAAAGAATTTAATTTCTGTTTTAATTTTATTATTTACCTTAAAGTCATTCAGGAGCAGGTTGTTCAATTTCCATGTAATTGCATTTTAAAAATTATTTTCTTAGTATTGATTTCTATTTTTATTTTACTGTGGTCTGAGAGAGAGTTTGGTATGATCTGGGTTTTTTTTGAATTTGCTAAGGATTGTTTTATGGCTATTTATGTAGTCAATTGTAGAGTATGTGTCATGTGCAGATGACAAGAATGTATACTGTGCTGTTTTGGGGAAAGAGTTGTGTAGATATCTGTTAGGCCCTTTTGGTCAAGTGTCGAGTTCAGGTCCTGAATATCTTTGTTAGTTTTCTGCCTCAATGATCTGTCTAATACTGTCAGTGGGGTGTTGAAGTCTCCCACTATTATTCTGTGATTATCTAAGACCCTTTGTAGGTCTCTAATAACTTGCTTTATCAATCTGGGTGCTCCTATCTTTGATGCATACATATTTAACATAGTTAGATCTTGTTGAATTGAACTCTTTACCATTATGTAATGCCCATTTTTGTCTCTTGTTATTTATTTAAAGGCTGTTTTGACTCAAGTTAAAATAGCAAACTCTGCTTTTTGTTTATTTGCTTGTTTTCTATTTGTTTGGTAGATTTTTCTCCATGCTTTAACTTTGAGCCTATGGGTGTCATTGCATGTGAGATGAATCTCTTGAAGACAGCATACAGTTGGGTCTTGCTTCTCTATCCAACTTACCACTCTGTGCCTTTTAATTAGGGCATTTAGCCAACTTCCATTCAAGGTTAATATTGATATGTGTAGATTTGATCCTGCAATCACATTATTAGCTGGTTATTATGCAGATTTGATTGTGTGGTTTCTTTATAGTGCCAATGGTCTGTAGACTTAAGTAAGCTTTTGTGGTAGCTGGTAATGGTCTTTTGTTTTTATATTTAGCACTCTCTTAAGGACCTCTTGTAAGGCAGGTCTGATGGTAACAAATTCCCTTAGCATTTGCTTGTTTGAAAAGGATTTTTATTTCTCCTTTACTTATGGAACTCAGTTTGGCTGTATATGAAATTCATGGTTGGAGTTTCTTTTATTTAAGAATGTTTAATATAGGCCCCCAATCTCTTCTGGTTTTTAGGGTTTCTGCTGAAAATGTGCTGTTACCCTGATGGGTTTCCCTTTATAGGTGATTTGTTCCTTTTTTCCAGCTGCCTTTAATATATACATACATATATATATATATATATATATATTTTTTTTTATGTTGATCTTGAATAATCTGATGATTACATGTCCTGGGAATGGTCATCTTATACAGTAACTTGTAGGGGTTCTCTGGATTTCCTGTACTAGAATGTTGGCCTTTCTAGTGAGGTTGGGGAAATTTTTGTGAATGATATCTTCAGATATGTTTTCCAACTTGCTTGTTTTCTCTCCCTCTCTTTCAAGGACACCAATGAGTCATACATTTGGCCTCTTTACATGATCTCATATTTCTTAGAGGTTTCATTCATTCTTTTTTATTCTTTTAAATTTATTTTTGTCTGGCTGAGTTAGTTCAGAGAACCTATTTTTGAACTGTGAGATTCTTTCCTCAGCTTGGTCTATTCTGCTGTTAATACTTGCAACTGTATTATTAATTATTGCAGTGTCTTTTTTCAGCTGTATCAGATCAGTTTGGTTTTTTCTTATAAAGTCCATTTCATATTTCAGTTCCTGTATTATTTTATTGTAATCCTCCTATTTCTATGATTCAGTTTTGACTTTCTCCTGAATATTGATGATCTTAGCTTTTATTCATATTCTGAATTTTATATCTGTCATTTTATCCATTTTAGTCTAATTAAGAAATTTTGCTGGGGAGCTAGTGTGGTCATTTGGAGGAAATAAGACAATCTGGCTTTTTGAGTTGCCAGAGTTCTTGTACTGGTTCTGTCTCATCTATGTGGGCTGATGTTCCTTTAACCATGGTGAAGTAATTTGAGTACAGTCAATTAAGTTCTTTTCTGGATGTTTTCAGAGGACTGAGGCTTTGTGCAGGGTCATATTTGTAGCCAAATTCTTATCCTCAGTTTCATGTTGTGGGGGGGGTATATTAGTAAAAATTTTGATGTTGAATTTTGGGCTGTGATCCAGTAGATGGTGCTTAAGTTTAATGGCCAGTAGGTAGGCACTTGCTCAGCTACATGACTCCTCTGTTGTGGGGCAAAGAAAGAGAGATCAGACTGTTGCTGTGTCTATGTAGAAAGAAGTAGACATAAGAGACCCCATTTTGTTCTGTACTAAGAAAAATTCTTCTGCCTTGAGATGCTGTTAATCTGTAACCCTAACTCCAACCCTGTGCTTGCAGAAACATATACTGTGTTTACTCAAGGTTCAATGGATTTAGGGCTATGCAGGATGTGCTTTGTTAAACAAGTGCTTGAAGGCAGTATGCTTGTTAAAAGTCATCACCATTCTCTAATCTCAAGTACCCAGGGACACAAACACTGAGGAAGGTCACAGGGAACCTCTGCCTAGGAAAGCCAGGTATTGTCCAAGGATTTCCCCATGTGATAGTCTGAAATATGGTCCTATGGGAAGGGAAAGACTTGACCGCTACCCAGCCTGACACCCATAAAGGGTCTGTGTTGAGGAAGATTAGTAAAAGAGGAAGGCCTCTTTGCATTGAGATAAGAGGAAGTCATCTGTCTCCTGCTCATCCCAGGTCAATGGAATGTCTCGGTGTAAAACCCGGTTTCATGTTCTATTTACTGAGATAGGAGAAAACTGCCTTAGGGCTGGAGGTGAGACATGCTAGCAGCAATGCTGTTCTTTAATGCACCGAGATGTTTATGTATGTGCACATCAAAGCACAGCACATTTTTCTTAACCTTGTTTATGACACAGAGACATTTGTTCACATGTTTTCCTGCTGACCCTCTCCCCACTACTACCCTATTGTCCTGCCACATCCCCCTCTCCAAAATGGTAAAGATAATGATCAATAAATACTGAGGGAACTCAGACACTGGTGCCGGCGTGGGGTCCTGCGTATGCTGAGCACTGTCCCCTGGGCCCGCTTTCTCTATACTTTGTCTCTGTGTCTCTTTCTTTTCTCAGTCTCTTGTCCCACCTGATGAGAAACACCCACAGGTGTGAAGGGGCAGGTCACCCCTTCACTCTGTGTTTCCTCATGATTGCAACCATGCTCCCTCTCAGTATTCTGAAAGTGTGGGCTCCTTGCCCCATTGAGCTCTGGCTACAGATCTTGGCTTGGCACTCCTGGGCTACACACCACAGCTGTGGGGGGAAGCTCAGGCTTTACGCTCCCTCCCCAGCTTGGAGGCAGCAGGGGAAGAAATCTTGGCTGTCACTGTAGCAGAGGGCCTTTTACTTGTCTCTTGGGGCTCCAACCCAGAGAATTGCAGAGTCACTACCAATTGACGTGATTGACTTGGAGTAGGGTAGCTGTGTTGTGGGCCCAAGCCAGGATCCTCTGCCTGGTGACAAACAAGGGAGAGGGGGGATCATGAGGGAGACAGATTGGCCTCTTCTTCTTAGGGTAGCTGTGGCTTACTGGAGGTGTGGGTAAAGCCCACAGGATCTTTGCTCCTTCCCTAGCCTGTGGGCAGTGGGGGAAGTGGCAAAGAGGCTTTTGGTTGCCTCTGGGAGGTCCACCTCAGAGAACTGCAGAGTCACTCATGTGCCTGATGGCAGCTCTGCTAAGACTCCACATACCCTTACATATCGATCTGAAAGCCCCAGAGTGAAGGGTAATGGAGGTAATGGAGGATTTTCTGAGCCTAGAGTCACAAAGGTTCATGGGGTTAGTGTGGGTCCCTGGGATCTCTCACTTACCATTTCACCACAGTGGGGTGATTCTGCACCACTCCCAGGTGCAGGTCCTTGATTCTGCACCACTCCCAGGTCAAAGGTTGTCCTGTCTTGTTCTTTTCCATTCTCTGTGGGTTGCATTGCTTTCTTGATGATTCCCAGTGTGTCCACCTGGATGATCCAATTGAAGCTAGTGTTGACTCACCATTCTTTCTTCTCTCCATGAGAGTGGTGTACACTAGCTGCTCCCAGTCAGCCATCTTGGTGGGAATTTATTGTTATCATTTAAAGATTACGCAGCATTTAAGATGTGTATGAATGCCATGTTGACAGGAATGTACTGTGATGGTTAGTTTTATGTGTCACCTTGGCCAGGCTATAGTGCCCAGCTATTCAATTAAAGTAGGTGCTATGGTCTGAGCATGCCCCCCAAAGTATACATTTTGGAAACTTAATACTCAGTGCAATAGTACTGGGAAGTGAGACCTTTAACAGGTGATTAGACCATGAAGGCTCTGCCCTCATGAATGGATTAATGCCATTATTGTGGATGTAGGTTAGTTACTATGGGGGTGGTCTCCTGACAAATTCGGCTCCCCTTTTCTCTGTTCTGTGCTTGCTTCTGCCTTCTGCCTTTGGATGACCCTTATTAGATGTTAGCACCATGCTTTTGGACTTCCCAGCCTCCAGAACTGTGAGCCAAATAAACTTCCATTGTTTGTAAATTACCTAGTTGGTGGTATTCTGTTATAGCAGCAGAAAATGGACTAAGACACAAGGTGTTGCTTTGAAAGTATTTTGTAGATGTGGTTTACATCTGCCATCAGTTGACTTTAAGTAAAGATTATCTTCAACAAAGTAGGTGGGACTCATCCACTCTGTTGAAAGGCCTTAAGAGTAAAACTGAGGTTTCCCTGGTGAAAAAGTAATTCCATAGACCATAGCATTGGCTCCTGCTCTAGAGTTGCTAGCATGCCAGTCTGTCTTACATATCTCTAACTTGCATAGTCAGATCCCACAATCATAAAGAATGCATAATAAAATTACAAGCAATAGCTTCTTTATTAAGGATACCGATGTACTGCAGGAATTTTGTTAGAGTGATAAACAAACATTAACTGAGTTCATGCCAAGACCAGTTCGCCCATGTTGGGCGCCACTTGTCGAGACCAGCTTGGTTGGGGAGACCCTAACCCAGCAGTGCTAGAAGAATTAAAGAAACATACACAGAAATATAGAGGTATGGAGTAGGAAATCAGGGGTCTCACAACCTTCAGAGCTGAGAGCCTTGAACAGAGATTTATCCATGTGTTTATTGACAGCAAGCCAGTGATAAGCATTATTTCTATAGATTATAGATTAACTGAAAGTATTCCTTATGGGAAACAAAGGGATGGGACGAAATAAAGGGATGGGCTCTGACTAGCTATCTGCAGCAGGAGCATGTCCTTAAGGCACAGATTACTCATGCTATTGTTTATGGTTTAAGAAAGCCTTTAAGCGGTTTTCTGCCTTGGGTGGACCAGGTGTTCCTTGCTCTCATTCTGGTAAACCCACAACCTTACAGCGTGGGCGTCATGGCCATCATGAACATGTCACAGTGCTGCAGAGATTTTGTTTATGGCCAGCTGTGGGGCAAGTTTATAGCCAGATTTTGGGGGCTTATTCCCAACAAGTTCAGCCATGGAACCAAAGGTATTATTTAAGTAGAAAGTTTTAAGAGGCCATTCTATATGTTTTCACAGTGCTGAGGTATAGGTGCCTCATGGTCCAGCCTAGTCCTCAGATATGCAGTATGCACTGTGTCTCTACTTGAATATCATGATCCTTGAGATGGGCAACTCAGCTCCTGAATAGAAATGGGTATGTTTGGTTCCCACACCACAAGTGCCCTGCATTCAATAACTGGAAGGCATCAAAAGATAATGAATGGTATTATCATGTGGGTTCATGTTAGTTTATGGGTAGGCTGATTAAACTACAGCAAGCTGCTATGATAAAATACATTATAGTCACACAAATTGTACCATACAATGTAGGAGAATCTTATAATGTGGATTCTGTCTTTGATCTACAATGAAGATATACCTTAAGCAGAGAATAGGTTTGAAAGTTAGAACCACCCTTGAAATTCTTTTAAATCATTCATAAATTATAGTATTCAGATATTCAGTTTCTCAGTTTATTAAGAGCTAGTTTTCTATCAGTTTTGAAACAGATTTTCTATTTCTTCATTTGAGCACAAGATCATGAAGTTAACTTCTATTTATGATCATGTTACAAAAAAAAATTATTGATCTTTAAACACTAGAATCAAGGAATGAAGCAAGAAGATTGCCCCATGGGAGCTGCAAGGTAACTGAGATCTGCTCAGTGAAAAACAGATTCATATCTCTCCTGTCACTCTCACTCTAAGGCAGATGTTCATTGAGCAGAAGGGCTGCCAAATTGCTCCATCTATCTATAGTGTCAGTTTTCTCAGCCAGGTCCCTTTACTACTCACCCACACTCTCAACACCTGTAGTTAACACTGATTGAATGCTCATATAATGTTACTCCCCTATGTCACACTACTAGTAAATGATAGGCAACCTCTGTCAAATATGATAAAAATGACCTAGAAGATATTTGGATTCAAAACTAACAGTAATCAACAGTGGGAAAGAGGCCAAGGGCTCCCTTTTATAACTGCTCATACCTTTTTGATTCTTCTTTCCAAGTCCATAATCTATATTCTATTCTTGTTCATAAGTGGTTGTCAACTAAGCCTTCCCATAGAGTAACTCATAGTTAAAAGGATAACTAAAATGGTTTAAGGTTAAAGGGCTCCCAGCAGTGCTTACGTTTCCTTTCCTCTGATTTCATGTCTTTGCAGGGATCTGAATAAATATAAATTTGATATATGCTACTTGTGAACAGTTAATCTACTTCCTCCTTAGAAAAATATTTGATTCAAAAGAATCAACCAGTAGTAAATATTGTTATATACTAAGTGCGAGTTTTCTCTGTGCCAGCCATTGAATATTATCTCTTTCAGTCTTCATGGAATCCTCATCCAACAGGTTTTATTTTCCTGTATATAGCGAAGATCTAACCTAAAGAGGGTTTACATAATTTTATAAGACCAGACATCTAGTACAAAGCAGAGGCAGGATTCAAATTCAAGTTTGTCTAATTATAAGGTCCATGCTCTTAATCATTAACCATGCTTCCCTCACGGCTTTATTGTGCTCTGCAGCCAAGTCTGTTGAGTTGTTGTATCATCTGGCACCTCTAATCAAATTCTTCATGTCATAGTAACATCAAACTTTGCATATTGCTTTATCATTTGCAGAGCACTTTTACATCCATTATTGATTTGTCTGATACTTTAAATCAATCTGCAGGAATCTGAACAACAATTACTTCCTGTGTGGAACAGAGACTGGGAATAAAATATGAGTGTTAGTTCAATAAGCCTTAGTTGGAATTTCAACTCTGACAAGGTCTTTGCCACCTTGTATAAGTCCCTGGATTTGTCTAGGTTATAGATGTCTTGTATGTAAGCTAGTATGCTAAATAAAATGATGTGTATATTCTATGTACTTGGTTTTGTCATTGCCAATATTGCCAATAGTAATAGTAAGGAAATATTTAAGTGAGCAGATACACTTCTACTGCAGTTTCCTATTCCAAAGAGCAGATAACATGCGAATTTATCACAGCAATTTTACTACTAGGTATCTGCCCAAGAGAAATGAAAACATACTTTCCACACAAAAACTGGCACAAAAATGTTCATAACACTTCTATTAATCATAATCAAAAACTGGAAACAATTCAAATATTCATCAACTGGTATATGAATGAACAAATTGTGGTGTATCCCAACAATGGAATACTACCCAGCAATAAAAGGGAGATAACTACAATATAATCAGCATCACAGATGAATCTCCAAAATATTGTGCAAAATATAAGAAGCCATATCCAAAAGTTACAAACCGTCCATTTGTATAATATTCTCAAAATGTAAAATCATATGAACAGAAGAGATTAGTGGTTGTTCTTATTGGTTAGGGCTACTATAACAAAATGCCATAAATGGAGTAGTTTATAAGCAACAGAAATTAATTTCTCACAGTTCTGGAGCCTGGGAAGTCTAAGATCAAGGTGCTAGCAGATTTATTGTGTAGTGAGGGCTTACTTTCTGCTTCATAGTTGATGTCTTCTTGCTGTACCTTCACATGGTGGAAGGGACAAGGGATGTCTCTGGGGTTTTTTTTATAAGGGGACTAATCCATTTATGTTTTAATCACCTTCCAAAGGCCCCTTTTAACATGATCACCTTGGGGGTTAGAATTTCAACATATGAATGTTAAGGGAGCACAAACATTCAGTCCTAGCAGTGGTTGCACGGTCATAGATATGAGGGAAGGGAACTTACTGCCAAGGAAAGGGAGGGAATTTTGTATTAAAGGACACATTCTATATCTTGATTGTAGTGGTATTATATGACTGAATACATTTGTCAAAACTCATTATTGAACTGTGCACTTATAAAAAGATGAGTTTTATAGGCAAATTATATTTCAAATAAGTAAAAACTGTAAATCTATAATTCACAATTAGATACCACTAATCACCACCTAAACTGTCTAAAATTTAAAAAGACTTATAATATCAATTGTTTGTAAGGATATGGAAAAACTGGAATCCTCTTACACCATAACAGGAACATCAATTGATACTACTGGATTGAAAAACTTTTGGCCTTATCTACTAAATTGAAGATACACAACCTATGACTTAGCAGTCCATTTCTAAATATGTGTCCACTTAAAATGCATGCACAAATATTTTCATAGAAATATTATTCATAACAGCCAAATTTATACACAATCCAAATGTCCATCAACATAAGAATGGATAAATACACAAATTATGGCATATTCTATAATGGGATATTACGCAGAAATTAAAATCAACCAAAACTGCCCCCAACAGCAGGGGTAAATTTTACAAATAAAATGTTGAGCTAAAGAAGTCAGACACAATACAATAAGAAAAAGAGGAGAAGCATTTAAGGATCCCACCCACTGTATTCTGTCTGGCCACAATATAATTGGAAGAGGCACTTTCCAACCTCTCCCACAAGATTAGATTAGATATCTCTCAATATCTACTTTGACTCTTCCTACTTTGTCAAACACATTTTCTTGGTCTATCCCAAAACCCAAACTGGCTACAGCATTCCACATATTTTCCCTTTAATTTGGTCTTATTCACTGTGCTCTGACCTAAACTCAGGTGTTTATGTTCCCTTCCCAAACCTGCAGCCCCCACAGAGCCTATTGACTTCCTTCTATAGACTATGGGGGTAAAAGTTTATAATATTTGTAGTGGCCCTGTGTTGAGCAGGCTATGTGCTAAGAACTTTACAAACGCTGGCTTCTCTGCAGCCAATGCAATGAAATAGGTCCTCTCAGATCCTTCTTTTTCTGATAATAAAATAGATGCAGAGTGACCAAGTGCTCAAGTCAAAGGTCACATGTAACTGGCAGAGTCAAAGCTCCAATGTCTTACTCTGATGGCCTTGCTCTTTACTGTATAGGATTCTTAGCACGAGGAGAAAGCTGTAAGTCACAAAAATCCCTGCACTACTCTCGGGAGGTACTCTCAGAGCTGTATTCAGACAGCATTGTCAATTCTCTCCACCAGAGCAGAATCTGGACGTATGGGTCTGGCAGCAATTCACTGTCCACTTGTCACCGGTAAGAGCACTGGATTTGGAATCTGGTAAAGCTCAGTTTAATGCATTTGCTATAAGGGCAAATTACTTCACCTCTTTGAGCGCCAGTTTTCTAATCTCTACAATGTAGATAATAGCTGCTTCATAAGATATTTTAAAAAGTAGATGTTATGATGGAGGTAAAAGGTTTCATACAGATTAAGCACCATGAGTGACAACTATTTGCTGTGCGTTCCATTTCTATCCCCTCTGAGGCAACAGTCTAAGGGGCACACTGATCCAGCAACCACATCTACACTCTCCTTGCTTTCTCTCTCTTTGTCCACTACTAACTGACTCTTCCAGATCTCAGTCTCTGCTCTACCTCTATTTCTGTCATCGTCAGTTCTTTTTCTTTCTCTTCCATTCTTTTATTAAGGCCTTTCCCTTTCTTCTTGTTTCAAAATTGACCCCTCTCCCACTGCTCTGTCTATCTCAGAATTCTCCCATCTTTCTCCTTTTATCAGAGTCTTTTTTAGGATATTCCCTTTCCAGGACCTCAACTAACTTACATGCAGTATGTGCAGTACTGCTGTGTGTAGATCACAGCAAGGAATACGAAGGTGTGTAAGACACAGGGCCTGATATTCAGAGGCTCACTATCTGGTGTGAGAAAGAACACACGCACTACACACACCAGCCTGTGTCAGCCTGTCCCGTCCACTCCTAGGGTGCAGTGCCCTCCTCAAGCAATCCCCTCTCTCCTTTCACCTAGTTATCCAGGTTTAATGCCATTTTCCCCAGCCTTTTCCCACTGTGTCACATGACTATTCAAAACCAATTGGTCCCACGTCTCAACAAGTCTTTGTCCTTTCCAAGATCTTAACTAGCTAATCCAATGAGCTAATTTTCCATAGTGTGCTCAAGATAGAGGGTTAAATGTGAGGACCCAGGTTCTTTTGTATTTGACTGTGATTTAAAAAAAAATTTCCCCCTTGAGGATGTTACTTTAATGTTTTTAGTTTATGGTAATCTAGTTCAGCTCTGGGTTCTTTCAGGGGTGGAGACTCTAAACGAGTTCCTTGGTTATATAGAGTCTTTGTATGGTGGCTTTTCAGATGCTGGTTGTAGTAGTAATGTGCTTAGTTTGTGTGCAGGTTCACTGTGTCCTGTGTGATTGGAATGGCAGAGGTCTCTTGAAGCTTATCTCATTCTCCAGTGGTAGGTACTTTGTTTATTTATGTTCCCCCAGCATTTTATTTACTGGGTTGAAAAGTTCAGGCTTCAGTCCAGGAGGGGAGGTATCCATGGGTTAAAACCAGCTGTGGTTAATGCAGGTTGGAAAACCCAATACCCAATTGTGGGCAGAGGTCCCAGCCTTGATAGAGACAGCTGGGGGAGCTCTTTGTGAAATGCACTAAGGTCTTTTCAGGGGAAGGGACAGAGCCACCTCAGCTCCCCTTTCACTTCAGTAGGAAGGCAATCCACCTGGCAGTCACACTCCTGATGCAGTGTCATGGCTATTCAGAGCAGGCAGGCACCTCTTTTCATTTGCAAGAATGCCGATGTTCCATGTAGAGAGGGAGTGTGACTCTAGCCCTGATGCAAGCCTGCACCTGGAAGGCACTCTTCTTGTGAGGTTGCGGACACCCTGAAGTGTTCCAGAAAGGCTGTCTACAGACACATCCATGCCAAGCTCCTGTGGGAGGAGCCCCAGCTGTATCTGCAGTAATGGATGAGGGGAAAAGAAGTCCCATTCTCCAAGACCTTTCAGGAGCACCAGGACTGCCTCATTGCTGGAGTGGAGCTGCAGATTTTCTCCACTGAGCCCAGCACTGCACTTCTGCCTCTGCTGAAAGAAACTTCCCACAAGCAGAAAATTCTAGAACTCAAGGCCTACCATACCTCAAGGCCTAGATTTTTCTTTTTTTTTTTTTTGTCCTAAGAGGTGCTCCCTTGATGTGGCGCACTTCCTCTTCCCCTAGGAGTGGGAGTCCCTTAGAGCCAGACTACTATGAATGTTGCTGCTCTTCTGGGTCTAGCTGCCCAGTGGGGCTGCCACACTCCAGAGCGGTGTTGGGGAATGTCTGTAAGGGGTCCAGTGATGTGATCTGTATTCAGGGTGCCCAGCAGTGGGTATCAGCGCCAGCTCTGAAAAGGGTGGCAGCGGAGTGACATAGAGTTTGTGAGCTTCCTTGAATACAAGTTGCCTTACTGTATTGTTGGCTTTCTCAAATGTTAGTTGTATTAGTAAGGAACTGGTCATGTGGACAGACTCAGGACCTCTTGGTTAGTGAGGATGATACAGGAAATGGTGATAGCTGAGGTCACACACAAATTTTCTCCATCCTGCACACCATCATTGTGCCTGTAGAGACTGTAATGAACTGTGGCACTTGGCCTCCAGCCAGGAGGTGGCGCTTGTAAAGGAGCACCAGCTGCAGTGGTAGCAGAGGGATTTGTGTTTGCCTTATGTTATCCAGAAGACGTACTCTGGTGACTTAGGAAATGGATGGGGCCACACAGAACCCACAAAGGTTTTTGTCCTTTGTGTTAAGCTGCCAGGGTAGTTGGAAGGGCAAAGGCAGATGGGAGTTGGGTCAGGCAAGTCTGCGCTCTGCTCTCCACATGTGAGCAAAAGCAGTGGTCCCATTGGTGACTGTAGAGCAGTTCTCTAGCCACCAGAGTAATGTTCCAGGGAAGAGCACAGTTGCCTCTACTGTGCAGTAGAGTCCACATGGAGACTGGAGAGTAGAAGGTGGGCGTAAGCTCCACCCAGCTCCCACTCACTAGGCAAAGCCAGTCTCACACTTGCAGCATTCCACTAGCAGCAGCTAGCTAGGTTCCACATAGACTGTGCTCAGAACTCAAAACTGCCCCAGGTCATATTTCTTCCCCCAAGGAGACAGCAACCATGGTTTTTAGGCCATGCCTCTCCTTGTTTGCCTGTGAAGCAGGGGTGCCCAGCTCCTGTGCTTGTAGCTGCAGCACACTTCCCACTCAAACCTCAGTTCTGGCCAAGGGGGTTTGTCTCCACTGAAGATCATATCATGGATCTCAGTTGGGAGCTTCTTTCTACCTGTGACCACCACCTGAGTTAGCTGGTAGATTTCCGCAAGGTCCCCTGTGAGGTAGGATCAGGAATGGCTTCCCTGCATCCCTGCTGGATACTGAAAATGAATACAAAGCCTGTCCTAATGCCAATTCTTCTCATACACTCCCCACCACTTACTAAGTCAGCTCCAGCACTTGGTAGAGTTAAGATCTTTCTCCATGGCCTGGATTGCCAGGTTTCCCAATGGGAGTGTATGTTCCAGAGGTAGTCTATCCCCTTCTCACATTCTGGGGACTTCCAGTTTTCTAGTTGGCTCACAGTGTAAGCTACAGCCCTGTGGTTCTTTCAATAGTCTGTGACTTTCAATTTTCTTATTACGTTCTTGTGTTTGCTTCTTGGAAGAAAGTTCATGTGTGAATCTCTACACACTATTTTGTCTTTCCAAGTGGCAGAGGCAAGCTAACAATGCCTCCAATCTGATATCTTGGGGAAAAATAACAAACTCCCCTAGCACTTGGAATACATCATTGCACTCCTTCCTAGTCTGCAAGTTTCTTCTGGAAAATCTGCTGATGGGCTTATGGAGGTTGCATTGTACATCATGAGTCACTTTTCTTTTGCTGCCTTCAGGATTCTCTTTCATGTTTGAAAATTTGATTATATTGTGTCTTGGTGTGGTTTTGCTGTTTGGGATCTTTTGAACTTCATTAGTCTGGATGACGATTTCCCTCTCCAGATTTAGAAGTTTTCAACCAACCTTCCAGGGCGGGGGGGGGAGAAGGGGGGCGACAGCCAAGGAACGGCCGACATGCCAGCAATGACAGAACGGAAAGAAATAAGAAAGATCAGAGAACGAACCGAAGGAAGGACGGAAGGGCAGGAGTCATTTCTTCTTTCTCTTTTTTCTCTTTCTTTCTTTCTCTTTCCCTCCCTCCCTCCCTTCCTTTCTTTCTTTTTTCTTTCTTTCTTCTTTCTTTTTCTTCTTTCTTTTTTCTCTTTCTCTTTTTTTTCTCTTTCTCTCCCTTTTCTCCTTCCTTCCTTCCTTCCTTCCTTCCTTTCTTTCTTTCTCTTTCTTTCTTTCTTTCTTTCTTTCTTTCTTTCTTTCTTTCTTTCTTTCTTTCTTCTTTCTTTCTTTCTCTTTCTCTTTTTCTTTCTTTCCCTCCCTCCCTCCCTTCCTTTCTTTCTTTTTTCTTTCTTTCTTCTTTCTTTTTTCTCTTTCTCTTTTTCTTTCTCTTTCTCTCCCTTCTCTTCTCCTTCCCTTCCTTCCTTCCTTCCTTCCTTCCTTCCTTCCTTCCTTCCTTCCTTTCTTTCTTTCTTTTTCTTTCTTTCTTTCTTTTTCTTTCTCTTTTTCTTTCTTTCCCTCCCTCCCTCCCTCCCTCCTCCCTCCCCTCCCTCCCTCCCTCCCTCCCTCCTTCCTTCCTTCCTTCCTTCCTTCCTTCCTTCCTTCCTTCCTTCCTTCCTTCCTTCCTTCCTTCCTTCCTTCCTGATGAGATCTTGCTATGTTAACTAGACTGGAGTGCAGTGGCTCTTCACAGACATAATCATAGCACACTACAGCCCTGGACTCTAGACATTCTCCTGTCTCAACCTCCTTTGTAACTGGGACTAGAGGCATCCACTGCCACACCTGGCTCAATCATTATTTCTTTAAGTAAGCTTTCTGCCTCTTTCTTTTTCACTTCTCCTTCTGGAACATTCATAATTCATATATTAATTTGCTTGATGGTGTTCCATAAATCCCTTTGTCTTTCTTCACTCTTTTTCATTCTTTTTACCTTTGTTCCTATGACTGGATACTTTTTTTTTTTTTTTGAGGCAGAGTCTTGCTCTGTTGCCCAGGCTGGAGTGCAGTGGCGCAATCTCCGCTCACTGCAAGCTCCGCCTCCTGGGTTCACGCCATTCTCCTGCCTCAGCCTCCCAAGTAGCTGGGACTACAGGCGCCCGCCACCTCGCCCGGCTAGTTTTTTGTATTTTTAGTAGAGACGGGGTTTCACCGTGTTCGCCAGGATGGTCTCGATCTCCTGACCTTGTGATCCGCCCGTCTCGGCCTCCCAAAGTGCTGGGATTACAGGCTTGAGTCACCGCGCCCGGCCTATTTATTTTTTTTTTTTTGAGAAGGGGTCTTACTCTGTTACCTAGGCTGGAGTACAGTGACACAATCTTGGCTCACTGCAGCCTCCACCTCTCAGGTTTAAGCAATTCTCCCACCTCCTTCCCACCTAGGAGCTGGGATCACAGAGGCACCACCATGCCTGGCTAATTTTTTGTATTTTTGGTAGAGACAGGATTTCACCATGTTGCTGAGGATGATCTCAAACTCCCGAACTCAGGAGATCCACCTGCCTCAACCTTCCAAAGTGCTGGGGTTACAGGTATGAGCCACCATGCCCAGCCTGACTGGATAATTTTAAATGACATGTATTCAAAAATTACTGAGCCTTTCTTCTGCTTGATCTAGTCTGCTGTTTAGTCCCTCTAGTAAAACTTTTAGTTCAATTTTTATATTCTTTATCTTTAGAATTTCTGTTTGGTTCTTTTTTATAGTTTTTGATATTCTCATTTTGTTTATGTTTTATTTTTATGATTTCATTTAGTTGTTTATCTGCATTGCCATATATAACTCATTGAGTTTCTATGAAATGATAATTTTCAATTGTCAGGCAATTCACAGATCTCTCTTTTCTTAAGTCCAGTTGCTAGTGCTTTTCTTTCTTCTTTGTTTGTGTCATAGTTGTCCAACTCATTGTATTTCTTGTAGCTTTGTGTTGGTGTCTGTATATTTGAAGAAATGTCCACCTCTCCCATTCGTTAGGCCTGAGTTCAACGTGGAAAGCCCTTCACCAATCAGCCTAGCTAGAGATTTTGGGAGCCTCTCATTTTTTTCTAGGGCTATGTATACTTCACTTCCCTCCTTCCCTCCTGGGGAAGATGTTTAAGAATTATGTATCTTTTCCCAATCTTGCAGAATTGTGCCAGCTGCGGTGAACTACTCACCTCTTTTCTTTATTCTTGACTTCTCCTAGGAATTTGAACTATTCTCATTCTCTGAGTGTTCTGAGTGAGGCAGGGCAGAAAGAAGTCCTTTGGGCACTGGGCCAAACAAAATGCCAGGAATGATGAATATATGCTCCACTCTCTTTTTGCTCCTAAACGGAGCATCCACAAGCTGAGGCAATTTCTCCCAGCACAGAGCTGTGCCAACTTGGGGGAGGGGCTGATGGTAAAGTAAAATTGCTCTTCCAACTCATTTCAGTGTGGCCGATATCAGTATTTTTGCTCATCAGAGGGTACTTCTTAACTGCAATCTGAAATATGTATAAAGGTATTTTGCTCTGCATATCATTGTTACTTATCATTGTTAAGTATTTCATTGTTTCTGTGGGGAGATAAGGGCTTAGAACTTCCTGTTCCATCATCTTTTGATACCAAGGAATTACAAATTTCAAAGGCAGTTTTGCTGTATTTTTATTTTTTTTGTGTCTGAAAATAATATTATTCTACCTCACAGAAGAAAACAAAATCAAATCATAGTGCCAGAAGAGACTCTAGAGATAATCTTAATCCATCTAATTACATAATTCCTGAGAAGAACAGAAAAGTCAATGTTATCAGCCAGAGAATGTTATAAGCCACAGGGATTCCTATGCCTGCCAAAGGAGGCTCTAAGATGATCATATGGGGTTGGCTATGACTGGACAATAACAAGGTAAGTAACTGGGCTTAGGAGTTTTGCTACAGTGCTCTTCTAACAAGAAACTATATATATATATCTATGTATCTATATATCTATATATCTATATCTATATCTATACTATATATATATATTTTTTTTTTTGGGGGGGGGGATATGACCTTTATTGAGCTTATCCACCAGAGTGGAAATAATGTCTGTACAAAACCAAATGTTTGTTACTATAACTTCTGCATCACAATTAAAATCCAAACAGTTTTTTAAAAACAGTCAACTCAATCAAAACCCACTACTTCAGAATCAATAGCTTCTTTGAAGCCACAGTAACACTTAAATATGGTTAAGACTCGAATGCAGAAATTTGGTTGGTTGGAAAGCTAATTAAACTTCCAACTTGCTCAAATAGAATTACAAAAAGGCAAAATTGTGTTTTTCACAGAGATACAGTCCACTGGAATCACCAACACTGGACAGCTGTTAGAGTATTCAGAGTCCTGAGATAACAAGGAATCCAGGCATCCTTTAGACAGTCTTCTGTTTTCCTTTCTTCCCAATCAGAGATTTGTGGATGTGTGGAATGACACTACCACCAGCAATTGTAGCCTTGATGAGCGAATCCAATTCTTCATCTCCACGAATAGCAAGTTGCAAGTGACAAGGGGTAATAGGCTTTACCTTTAAGTCTTTTGATGCATTTCCTGTCAGTTCAAGTACCTCTGCGGTGAGGTACTCCAGGATGGCTGCGCTGTACACAGCGGCAGTCGCGCCCACACGTCCATGACTGGTCGTCCTAGATTTCAGGTGTCGATGAATATGGCCCACTGGGAACTGCAAGCCGGCTCTCTGCGAGCGGGAAACCGCCTTTGTCTTGGCCTTTCCGGAGTCCTTTCCAGCCTTACCGCCAGCCATTTCGAATTCTGCTGAAGCTCAAGCAAGCAAGGCAGAGAAAAGGCTAATCGGACCCACGGTGAGATCCCACCACCTACTCCTTCGTCGCACCGCGATTCAAACTGCCGAAACTATATATTTTTTAAAAAAAATTTTATTGTAGTGACAGGGTCTTGCTATGTTGCTCAGATTGGTCTTGAACTCCTGGCTTCAAACAATCCTCCCACCTCACTCTTCCAAAACACTGAGATTACAGGTATAAGCCACCATGTCTGGTGTGAAGCTTTATATTTTCTACCTATCCTGTGTGAACCCAGATTTTAACCCATGAAGAGAACTCTAAGGGTGTATTCACCTTTTCTGAAGAGCTTCTTTTTAATTCTTTTGAAGTTTTCAGTTACTCATATTCTTAGAGGAAGGCATGACTTACAGGAAGTCTTTGGAAAAGGCTGGGTGAGAACTGTTAAAAGGCTGCAATTAAGGTATGTGCTGTGGCTTGGGTCTTCTTTTGAGGTCTTCTCCCAAACTCTCATGGTTGTTTGCAGGTTCATTTCCTCCCAGCTTTAGAACTCGTAATACTTTGCTTCTTTAAGGTCAGCAAGGGAGCATCTCTGATAGTGGGGAAGGCCTAAATCTTATTTTAAAGGGCTTATCTGATTAGGTTGGGCCAGGCCAAAATAATTTCCTTTTGATTAACAGAGTTTAATAAACTCGAAGTCATTCTGATTAGGGACTTTATATCTGTAAAATCTCTTCATCTTTGCCAGAAAATGCAACCTAATTGCAGGAGTGATATTCATCATATTATTAGGTCTACTCACACTGAAGAGAGGGCGATAACACAGAGTATGTACACCATGGCGGGGAAGTCTTGGTGGCCATTGTAGAATTCTTTCTATGACACTTATGTCAGCATTTTTGTTGTGCTCTGGAGATCACAGAGTGAAAAGTACTGTTTTCTGTGATTGTAGATATTTGTTACAAATTCGAGACTGAACCACCATATGCTTTCAAAATTGACAGAACAGAATATAGGTAGTCCAGGTACCAGATGAAATTAAATTTTATTCTTCCATTATGTTAAATTAGCACCTTTTCCTTTCAGAAATCACTTACAATGCTTTCTCATATGTTAATCAGACACCTGTGACATTTTTATAGTAAATGCAAAGTGAGAAAGATTTTAGGTGATCAAAGTGAATAGGCCTAACTAGTTCACAGCTCTGAGATGTGGCCACACTGAATATTCATGGAAAGAACAGACCTTACAGAGTATCCTGCATATTTACACTTGTATCAGTCAGCTTGTGCTGCCATTACAGAGTACAATAGACTGAGTGGCTTCAACAGCAGAAATTTATATGTTCAAAGTTCTGGAGGCTGAAAATCCAAGATCAAGGTACTGGCAGGCTTAGTTTTTGGTGAAGCCTTGTCTTAGTCAATTTGGGCTGCTATAACAAAATACTCTAGACTGGGTGGCTTAGAAACAATAGAAAATTATTTCTTACAGTTATGGAAGCTGGTAAGGCTAAGATAAAGGCACTGGCAGATTGAATGTCTGGTGAGGGGCCACTTTCTGGTGATAGACGTCCCTTTCTTGCTTTGTCCTAACATGGCCAGCTCATGCAAGGAGACAGAGAGGGGTCTGGTGTCTCTTCCTTTTCATATAAGGACACTAGTCCTATAAGCTTAGGGTCCAACCATTATAACCTTATTTAACCTTAATGATCTCCTTGAGGGCCCCATCTGTAAATACAGTCACACTGGGAGTTAGAGATTAAGACATGAATTTGTTGGGGGACACAACTCAGTCCATAACAATTTTCAAAATGTCTGTGGGCAATGAACAGCCTGTGGATTTCCTGCTTATCATGACCCCCAGATAATGTTTAAATATCACTAATTACCATTCATAAATATATGCACATATTCCAAAAAAACTCTCCATCTATTTTCTTTGCTAAAATAATAGAGTATCCAAGGCAACAAGGACACCTGTGCTACCCTGAGAAGTGCAACAGAGAAACCCCTGTCTTTTTTATTCTGACAGAATTAATGCAAACAACCCAGTTGAATCATTTTTTTTTCCTAGTAATGAGACAAGAAAATTCCCCATGGGGCTTCATAAACAGAAAATAACATAGTTACATAGCCAAGTACATGTTGATCTCTAGTGGCCCTCTCTAAGGGAAAGCACAGCACACACAGTGTAGACTTCTCCTACACAGAATTAGGTATTAATGTCAGGATCTGTGGTTGAGACTGCTTTTTATAACCCAATATACATTTTCTCCCTCTCTTGTTAGAGCCCCTGTTTTAGAATGGGATGTCAGTGTGCCCTGTTAAGAAACTACATTTTCTATCCTTCCTTGTAGCTATAAATGGTCAATGCAACCTAGATTATTGTCTGAGACTCATGAGAAGGCTCTTACAAAGAGAGCAGATAGCTAGCATGTGCCCTTCTCAGCCCTTACCTCTCTAACCTTCCTCTTGTTTCCTGCTTGGAATACAGATTTGATATGTGCAAATATAGCAGCCATCTTGGATGACTGGAACTTCAGGAACCATCTTGAACAAGGGATAATTTCAAAAATGGAAGCCAAATATTAAGAAAGATGGACCTAAAACACAGATGAAGCCAAGGTCCATAATGATGCTTCATAAAGCTTCTATAGCAACCCTAGATGGTTGAACTCTTTCATGTGAGGAAGAAATACATGCTTTCTATCTTACTTAAAACATTATTTCTGCTCTCTGTTATTAGCTGTGTAAAGTTTCTCAGCTGATACAAAGTGAAAACTAAAAATCTCAAAATATGAAAATTACCTTAGAAAGTCAATTAGATCTCCCATAAAATCCCCCATAAACTACAGTAAAACAGGGAGGCATAAGACATAAGAATGGGTTATAGGTAAAGGCAATTAAGCCTTTAATCTTGGGCCAGTCAAGAAAACAGACCAATTAGGCTCTATCCTTGCATTGTTTTAAGCTAGTATTTGCCTTTCAGAAATTGTCTATATTGCTTTCAGAGATTGTAATTCAGAAATTCAAAATCATGTGTATTCTGAAAAGTCTTGTGAAGCACCACATGTACATGTGTGTATGTTTCTCTATGACTTCTCATTAACATTTCAATATTTTTTCATGGCTGTTGAACAGGTCATCAGCACAGACATCCCGACTACCAGAGCAGTGTATTCCATTCACAATTATTAGAAACTCCTTCAAAGCATGTATACCTTCTCCCCGTTGGTTTTGGATTAAGCTAAGTTTGGTTATATCATAACTGTTCTTTAAGCAGAATTGTGGGAAAAATTATAAATTTGATTTATATTGCTCTTTGTTTTATTTTTCTTCTTTTTCTTTCTCTTGCATTAGATTTAACTCTATTATATGTTCAAAATTGAGGAAAGCCATTTGTGGCCACATGGTTTTGTCAAGTGGGTAACTGGAGGTCTGAGAATAGTAGGTGAGAGGTTCTAGAACTCAGATTTTTCTAAGGAATGTTACCACATTACCAAGCTATGTAACATATCTTGACAACCAGGGAGCCACATAGGCTCCTTGGAGTAAGAGTGTGAGAAACTGGATGAAGACAGCTGTATTATTTTGGAAGCGTTCGAAATTGGTCTGTCTCTACCAACTAAAAACTTCTAGCTTAAGTGCAGAGATTTAAGGAGATTAACAAAAATTCAGTCCAGACATATTATGAGGCTGGGAGGGTATCAACAGACTTGAGTTCCTGTCAGCAAGGTCACCTGCTTTTAATACTGTCCTCAGGTATAATTTTAAATTCATCATTAGAATAATGTTCTAAAATTTTAGGTATGATTTAGTTAATAGTCTTCAAGTTCATTCTTTTATCAAGAGTACGTAAAAGCCAAATAAGTCTCTTTTAAGAAAATGAAATACACATTGTTTTCTTGTTGACTTTTTTTTCAAAATTTAAAGTGTATCACTACCCTTTAATCTAAGAGAATTGATGTGGGACAGACATATATAGATTAACTAAATAATATCAGCTAACATTTAAGTCAATTTCATCAGGTTATAGATAAACAGACTGAAATCTAGGCAATAAAACAATTAATCTGTGGTCACTTTGCTGGTTAATGGCGAATCTGGGACCATGAATCCTATCTTTAAATTTCTGGTTTAATGTTTTTTTCACTCTCCAAATTGCCTGCTGTGCTCCTTTCCCCTCAATACAAGTAAAAAGCAAATTTACTGGCTCAACTGTACAAAAGGCCCCACACCAAAAGAATGAGTAAGTCTAAAGTGTGATTTAAACAAAGAGGTCAGAACTAGCTCCTCACTGTGATATTCACAAAGAGCAATATGAAAATACACTTTTTATTGCTAGATAGATATTTTCTGGATTTAATATCTACATATATTTTACCCAACCTAGGATAATTTTAGTATTTATGTATATCAAACTGAAGTTTCTGAAAACCAGTTGTTCTGTGGCAACAAGGCCGGGAATTTATACACCATACACTCTAAGTATATAGCATGAAGCACTTAAACATAGATTGCTTTGGTCCAAAAAGGCAGTCAACGATCTAAAAGCATCCATCCCAACAAAATCCTGAGATCAATTTCTAGAACATGAACATGTTTTAAACACTGCAAATTATTCTAACCCAAAAAATCTCTGCCATGGTTATCAATAAAACGCATATTTCCCAATTCTGCTACGATGAATAAGATTTCCATGTAAGATAGAAAAATGCAACAGGCACCAGAAAATCATCCTTCTTAGATTTCAAAATTGTATACTATTTTCAAGAAAGTTTAAACAATGACTTTCTATGTTCTTAATCCAGAAAAGTTTTTTCTCACATGGTTGTGAATTCACCAAGATACATAACATTATCTTTAATCTCCCAGGTCTATGACACCGTAGGTGTCTAAAAATGTTAACTGTTACTCAATATTGCAAACAACAATATGGCAAAGGTTCTCTGGTTTATCATCTCCAGATATATCACTCTTTTGGACTTTTTTCCTCCTTTGGGTTTTACCATTCTCTGAGAAGACGATACACATTTTAAGATGCTGGGTTTTATAAGTACAATATGAAGGGTCTTTACTTAAAATTAATTCAATGTAAAGTGCATTTGTGAGTACTGTATTTAAAAGTCATCATTTAAATTTACTTTATCAAAATTGATAATCATGTAATACATTTTTTGTTGGTAAGCCAACAAAGTGAGCTCAAATGAAATTAAAAACAGAATATACCTTATGCTTTTTATAAATATAATATAAATATTTCAAAATCAAACACTTTGATTTTCCCCTAGGTAAATTTTTTATGATCTACCCATGCCTATGCTTTTCAACGTTTACAAAAATTTGGTCTGAAAACAAAATAGCCTCACATTGCTGTAACATGAGAAACAATTTAGTTCAAGCAAAGAAGATGAAGAAATGTTTGATATACAAGAAAATGACAAGAAACTCTTGTCAGAATATTTGTCATTTTGTGATTTCAGGGTCTGAGCACATCTGGAAGTGAGGTCAATCAAGTTAGACCCCAAAAACTTTTGTGACAACAGTGGAGAGGGGAAAATAAACACACCATGAACATGAACCTCAACCCCCCAACATCTGCTCTTCAGATCGAGGGCAAAGGCAGCCATATTATGGCTAGAAATGTAAGCTGCTTTCTAGTCAGACACACCCCTCATCCCAGAAGAGTCTGCCACATCAAAGGTAAAGTGACTTAAGGTCCTAGTATGTGTCTCTATTCTCTACACTTGGGCTATTTGATAATTCTGGCAGGTAAACACAAGGCTGCTATTCAAAATATTTAACCACTGGAGAGGTATGGGCATCGACTGTTGGGACTAGGTGCCAGCACTGGAGTGACAGCAGAGGCCTGCAGTCCCTCTCTGTGTCATACAGTAACACTTAAATTGCTTGATTGTTAGGATAGGGACCTGGAGAGGGGCCAAAGTGGAAGACCGCTCAGGGAGCTCAGGGCAGCCTTGACCCATTGATATAAAAATATTTCAATATTTTAACAATCCACACATCCATGCTAACATCTACATGCTAAATATCATTCCTAAGGAAGCATATGTTTTACTCCTGCTTCCTTCCCTTCTGTCTTGTCTTTTCTCCCTCCCTCCTTGCCTCCTGCCCTCATTCCCTCTCTCCCTTTCTCCCTTTCTTCTCTTTCCTTTCCTACCTTTTACTTTAACTTTATACAATAGATTTACTCAAAATTAGACATTAATAACAGCATTTCCCTTTTGAGGGAGGCAGTTAAATTGAGCTTGGATTGAAGAATGTTAAAAGTATACAGTTTTTAAATACCTCTTGCATTCTGAGATGTTTTGAGAGGTACAAAGAGAAAAGGGTTCTGATGTTTTGAGGGGTACATTTCTCAAGGTTATTAAATACATGGAAAATAAGCAGAATTGTTTGGACTTCACAGGGTGAACCAGCCAATTCACCTAGGATGGGGTGATTGTGTGATACCACTCCCGACAAAGTAGCATATCAACATTGGCTGTTGGGTATAATCTAAATAGACCCTTACGCCTATCCCTGAGATTCTTATCCCCAAGAAAAATGCTGCCATAGTGAACCCCAGCAGATGGAAATGTGTCATATTCCTGAGGTGACAGAGAAAGTGATATTAAAAACCAATGTCATTTAACTCAGGCAAATAATTCATGACTAACACCACAAAAGCAAATGCAACAAAAACAAAAAGAAATAAATAAATTGGACCTAATTAAACTAAAAAGCTTCTCCACAGCAAGAGAAATAATCAGCAAACAGACAACACGCAGAGTGGGAGAAAATATTTGCAAACTGTGCATCTGACAAGGGACTAATATCCAGAATCTATAAGGAACTCAAAGAAATCAGTAAGAAAAAATAAATAATCCGATCAAAAAGTGGACAAGTAACAAGAACACAAAATTCTCAAAAGAAGATATACAAACACCCAACAAACATATGAAAACATGCTCAACATCACTAATTATCAGGGAGATGCAAATTAAAACAACAATGAGATATCACCTTACTCCTATAAGAATGGCCATAATTAAGTCATAAAACAATAGATGTTGGCATGGATATGGTGAAAAGGGAACACTTTTACACTTATGGTGGAAATGTAAACTAGTATACAACCACTATGGAAAAACAGTATGTAGATTCCTTAAAGAACTAAAGGCAGAACTGCCATTCAATCCAGCAATCCCCCTACTGGGTATCTACTAAAAGGAAAATAAGTCGTTATATGAAAAAGGCACATGTGCATGCATGTTTATACCAGAACATTTCACAATTACAAAGATATGGAACCAACCTAAGTGCTCATTAACCAAGTGGATTTAAAAAATGTGGTATACATACACCATGGAACACTACTCAGCCATAAAAAGGAATGAAATAATGTCTTTTGCAGCAACTTGGATGGAACTGGAGGCCATTATTCTAAGTGAAGTAACTCAGGAATGGAAAACCAAAGATCATATATTCTCACAAGTGGGAGCTTGTAAAGTATACAGTTTTTAAACACAAGCTAGAGGATGCAAAGGCACAAGAATGATATAATGAACTTAGGGACTCAGTGAGAAGGTTGAAAAGGGGGTGAGGGATAAAAGACTACATACTGAGTTCAGTGTACACTTCTTGGGTGATGGGTGCACCAAAATTTCAGAAATCACCACTAAAGAACTTATTCAGTAACAAATCATTCTGTTATAAAGACACCTGCACCTGTATGTTCACTACAGCACTATTCATGGCAGCAAAGACGTGGAATCAAACTAAATGCCCATCAATGATAGGCTGGATAAAGAAAATGTGTATATATACACCATAGAATACTCTGCAGCCATAA
This sequence comes from Rhinopithecus roxellana, assembly GCF_007565055.1. Lineage (NCBI taxonomy): Eukaryota > Metazoa > Chordata > Mammalia > Primates > Cercopithecidae > Rhinopithecus > Rhinopithecus roxellana. The sequence continues at coordinate 11,487,802 of NC_044550.1, forward strand.
AAAGAATGAGATCATGTCCTTTGTAGGGATACGGATGGAGCTGGAAGCCATTATTCTCAGCAAACTAATGCAGGAACAGGAAACCAAATATCACATGTTCTCACTTGTAAGTGGGAGCTAAATGATGAGAACACAGGGACACATAGACGGGAACAACACACACTGGAGCCATTCAGAGGGTGGAGACTGGGAGGAGGGGAGTGTCAGGAAAAATAACTAATGGGTACTAGGCTTACCACCAGGATGATGAAATAATCTGTACAACAAGCCCCAATGACACGAGTGTACCTATCTATGTAACAAACCTGCAGTTGCATTCCTGAACTTAAAATAAAAGTTAAAAAAAGAACTTATCCGTGTAACCAAAAATCACCTGTGCCCCCCAAAAACATTGAAATAAAAATAAAAATTAATTATTAAAAAATTAAATATTAAAAAAACAATGCCATGATAGAAATAAACCAAGCTTTGTTGAAAAAAGGGCAGAGCCTGGAGATAGAGAAGAGAATTAGGAGGCTGCTGCACCTGTGCAGATACACGAGGACAAGCATCCCGCTATGCTCTTGACAGCAGGACCAAGCAATGGCAGAATATGAGGCTAGACAGAGTTTGTAGGGAAGAAATGAAAAGGTGCTGGTTACTGATTAGTATAGAAGGTGAAGAAGAATAAATCACACACCCTTTGCACCTTTCCCCACCCTTAGTTATTATAACTAAAAAATGATGAAACAGGAAAGCTGAAAGGGAGAAGGTGAAGTCATTTCATTCAGCAGATATTTATTCAATTTCTAATACATAAGAAACTTTGTTCTAGATGTGGGAGATAGAGCAAAGTTTCTGAGAGAGGAAAAAAACGTCCCTACCCTCATGAAGCTCACATTCTCATCAGACAATAAAATCAATTCAGCGGTATACATACTGCATGTGTAGTAACATCAGGCATCCAAATGGAAATGGGCTGCCTACATCCCAAACTTAGAATAGAAATCTACATCTGAGTCTCAAATGGGAAGTTAGGAGTAAAGATGCACATTGGGAGTCATCAGCATAGAAGTGATATTTAAAGGCATGACTACTGATCATCTCTTTATTCATTCAGCCATCTATACGTTTATTCATTCGTTCAACAAACATTTATTTGGAATGAAAATATAGGCAAGAGCCTGCCCTCAGGAGCTGGACTATCTGGCTGGTCAAGTTATTCCGTGAAATGACATTAGTAACAATAATACCTACATCAGGGTTAAGTATACAAACAAGAAAGGCAAAGGGAACAGCAAAGGAATATTAGGAAACTTTGTAGAAGAAGCTCCATATGCCTGTTATGGAGCATGTGGGGAGGAGGGAAGGGATAATGGAAAGTCGGGGTGGAGAAGTGGATAAGAGGCCATATTTAGGCAGGCTCTGGATATCATGCTAGGGAATTTATATTACTTCACAACCAAAAGAAATGTCTACATTCATGTTTGTACTTCCTCTCCTTGGAGCCACTCTTCAGCCCACTGAAGCCTGGCCTTTTCACCCACCATTCTGCATAGGCTGGGCTTGCTAACTTTACCACTATCCTTCAGTTTGACAAATCCAATGCAAGGAGGATCTGCTGGCTCAAGTAACTGGAATAAGGGAGGTGGGCTTTAAGTTTGATTTGATGGCCCACCAGCAGTCTCATAGTTCTGTGTCCCTGAGGAATTGATTTCATTCAAAAAATCATTCTAGCTGTATTGTAGAAAGTGGAAGATGAGCAGGACCTTACTAGACATTGGGAGATCGGTTAGAAGACTGACTCAGTCATCAAAGTGGGAAGGAATGAGTGACAGGCCAGGACAGAGAGAGGAGCAGAGAAGGTTGAACTTGGGGTAGAGTGAGGAAAGTTCAGCTAAGCAGCACAGAGAGAACCAGCAGAGGGAAACAAATTCAAGGAAAATGGCTAGGTGACTAGCAAAGTCATATTCCTAAAGGAGATTAGGAAAATGAAGGCCAAGGGGAAGCAAACAGATGTCACTATAAAGAAGTCATAGATGGCCTTGGAATACATTGTCTTGACCAAACCTGAGGGCACGGTTTTTCACAACCTACACGTGGGAAAAAACCCCAAAACCCACATTTAATTTTTATTTGAAACTGGTTTTTTTTTTCTCTATGAAGAACAAATAGTATTAAATTGAATAATTTTTTTCTGGTTTTATATACTTCAAAGCACTTGATATATACCTCTTCTATATTTTCTTTCACATTCTGCTTCAAATTTTCTTATTATAGACTATAAAACTATTGGCAGGCAAGGGACTAATTTTTATGTCTTCAACTTTCCTCTAATGCCTGCCACAAAGCCATGCTCATAGTAATATATGTTCAATTGAAAGAAAATTTTCAATTCCAACATTATTTGTCTGCCTTAGAAATCTAGCAAATTTTAACACTCACTTCTGGGGTGGGGGGAAATCTTTGATTAACACTTGGTCCCATTTACAAACTTTGTTAATTAAATACCTTTAAAAGCTTTAAATAACACTTATTCATTAAATATACTTGATTTTTAAAAATGTTTTACATACTTATCAAATTCTCACTAAGCTGTAAATAACTCCTGTAAGTTAAATAAATTATACTTATAAATACAGATAATTTAAGCCATTTCTTTACTGTTTACCAACTTAATAATATTTTCATAGTGTTCTACTTAAAATCAGAAATGTAAAATCATTTTAACATTTTAAACTGTAATTCCAAAGCTAATTTGTTAGATATTCTAATATTCCAAATTAGCTAATAAGCATTAGCTTAAATGTGTATTTAAGATGTAAATCGGGCCAGGCACAGTGGCTCACACCTGTAATCCCAGCACTTTGGTGGGTGGATCACAAGGTCAGGAGTTTGAGACCAGCCTGTCCAACATGGTGAAAACCCGTCTCTACTAAAGATATAAAAAATTAGATGGGCTTGGTGGTGCACATCTGTAATCCCAGCTACTCAGGAGGCTGAGGCAGGAGAATCGCTTGAACCCAGGAGGCGGAGGTGGCAGTGAGCTGATATTATGACATTACACTCCAGCCTGGGGGACAGGGCGAGACTCCATCTAAAAAAAAAAAAAAAAAGATGCAGATCTTAAATTTGTGATCATTGTATATCGTGTATTTAAGATCGATATCTTAAATAATTTAATCTTACATTCTAATGCAGCTCAGATAAACAATGTGCAAACAGATGTATTATGATATGTGACAAATGCTGTGGAAAAAATAAAAGCACATAAAGGGACAGAGAGTGATCGGGCACATTTCAGAGTTGCCAGCAAAGATGATTTTGATGTTATTGGAGAAGACAATTCAGAATGAGGTGAAACAGTGGTACTGGAGGGAGATATGGAAAAATAAGCAATTGTAGAAAACACTATCCAGAAGCTTGCCTGGCAATTTCTGGGAAGACAAAGCAGTCATCTTTTACTACGTCTCATAACTCGCTGATTAACAGAAAGCAATACCCAGCACACCCTCATTTCCTAAGCTGTCCAGTTTCACATGACATAGCATTGATATTGAAAAGAGAACCTTTCTATAACTTAATATTTGAACCAAATCCTATATTTGAGCCAAAAGTGAATAGTTATTTTTAGGAAAGTGACTGAACCCAGAAATCTCTCGTATGAGGAAGGAGTTCCCTTTATACCAACTTCTCCTTCCTCCTTCTGTCACAATCTACCCTTATCCTGGCTTCTATTCCCAGCTCCTACAGCTTTTTACCTTCTGCCAGGACAAAGGGGGAGCCAGGGTATCTCTTCTAGAAGACCTATTTACATTGAGGCATTCTGGATGCTTTAAAAAATTTAAATCTGACATTCTTGAAAAGAGCCAGCACAAACCCTCCTAGTCATTATCAAGCTTTAGGAAATGAGAGATTTGTCTGGGATAAAAGAAGGTCTACTCCACTTGAATCCCAGACCAAGATCGAAGATGTGGTCTGGCTCTCAATACTGACAAAATGGCAGGAGATTTTAAGGAAGCATGTAACTGGCTACACTGACTTTCAAAGAATGTCTACCTTGCACTGGTTCATAATACATTTTTTTTTTTTTTTTTGGTTCATACAATTTGAAGTCCAACGTTTTACATACATTTAATGATATTTGGTTGGGGAGTTGTTGACCATTCAAATAAAACCTTCCAAACATCTAACCTGGTTGTTTGATCTTTCTCTTTTTATAATCTTTACTCAACTAGGCTTGAATAACATTCCAATCTGTACTGTGAATGATGATGAGAATGCATTTGGAACATTGTGGGGAGCTGGTCAGTCTAACCACTTAGAGAAGAACAGAATACCATTTGCCAAGTGCAGTTACCCACCCAGCACTGCAGTCCCGGAGAGCCCTGTAAGAGGAGTGTCACCAGCCCTAAACAGTGCCAAAGTGCCTCCACGGCCTCATTCTGGTGAGTTGAGTTAGAATTGATGAAATGTTTCCTTATGCCTCCTGCAAACAAGGGTGTGGGGAGCCTATATGATGCTAAAATAGCTGCAGTGGTTTTTACATAAAGTTTCCTCACTGTGAGGAGCATAAATTTTGTTGTATATTATAATTTTTTTCACTCTTCTAATCTCTTCTCAGTAGCACGATGATGTCAAAAATGTTATTACCATTATTATTAATAGTACCTAAGACATATTTGGTGTGGCCCTATTCTCTAATCCCTACAAAACTAGCTAAAAGATGCCAGAAATGAATGTTGATCCAAAACTAATAGGGAAACTATGTCAGATGAAAATCGAGTCCAGGAAACACAGTAAGAATGAAATTGCATGTTTATACTGTCCTCATGAGACTGTCCTCTCCTTAAGGTCAGGCCCTGTGTTATTGCTTTCTGTGTTTTTGCCATCCTTCCTTTCTCCCCAGGTCCCAGCTCAGTGCCTGGTCCTTAGTAAACAATTGAATTAATTTGTATTGAATTGAAGGAAAAAGGCATTGATCAAAGTAAAGTGTGGAAAAACCCAAAGAGCAAGATAAAATAGAAGGAAGGAATTCTGCATGGTAGAAATTATATCCAGCTCTTCTCTTTTTCTTGCCCTATACAATTTACATGCTGTTACTAAAACTGTCAGGATACAAGAAAATTATTACAGCATAATGTAGTAAAATATATCTCTAAAGATAGCAAGAAGACTGGTCAATTATAGAGTACTCACTATGTGGACATATACCATTCTAAAGTCTTCACACTTAACTCATTTCATCCTTTCAAGAATTTCTCTTCCCTCCCTTCCGCTAGCAATGAAGAGTCAAAACTCACTTATTTTCCCTTATTTCTCATGACTCTTTTTATACCATAGAACCTAGAAACTTAAAAACTACATTTGCAAGGAAGAGGCCTTTGATGGGAATCAGGTGTCACCACCTAATAAGATTTCTGTAGCAGATGTGGGAAAAGGTCATCTTTTTCTTTTATCTATATATTAATGTAAAGGGAAATTAAGTAAAACTTTAAGTGGTTTTAGCGTAACTTAGGGGGATTTAGTTATATGACTGAGTATGAAATGGGTAGGGTTGAGAGGCTGATAAAAGAAGAAAGAAAATAAAGAATGTAATTGTAACTCAGCACAAACCATCTTTCTGTCTAAAGGTCAAAAAACAAAAAAAAATTCTCTTTAATTAGATAAAGTGACATTTACATAGACAGGAAACAGAGAAAAATATGTCTTATACTAAAATATATACTTTTTAAACCAGTTTAACCAGATCAAGAAAGCATTTTCTGTGTGTTCTTATATCATCATCTTGGGCATAGAACTAGTTTTTAAATGCAAATATTTTATGTTATTATAATGCCATTTACCTGCAAATTTCCTAATATTTATAAACAGATTCCTGAATTGACCTTAAAGTCAGAAACTCTCATTGATTTCAGCAATTGACACATATATCATGTGATATAGATTCTTTTTCAGTTTAAATATATTTTTCCTCAATTTTATTTCAGAGCCCAGTAGAAAAATTAAAGAGTGCTTCAAAACTTCCAGTGAGAATCCCTTAGTAATTAAAAAGGTAAGGAACAGCTATGTACCGCTATCTAGTTAGCTTGACTTCTGTCAGTTCCTCTCCTTTTTTTTACATACCTTTCTGAAAAGTCACCATGTTTCACAATATTTTTACAGCTTTAGTAAAGTCTAATTAACATGATATAAGAAACACTATTCAAAGTGCACAATTTAATGAGCTTTGACAAATACAAACCTGGGAAACTACCACTTCAGTCAAGAGAATGCACATCCTCATCACTCCCAAAAAGTTTTCTCACGATTCTGGCCGTCCCACAGGCAAATGTTTGTCTGCTTTCTGTCGCTAAAGATTAGCATGGACTTTTTTGGATTTTATAAAAATAAAGTCATATGGTGAATTCTCTTTCTAAAATCTGGTTTCTTTAACTCAGCATGATTATTTTAAGATTCATCCATGTTTTTAAGTGCATCAGTAGTTCATTCCTTTTTATTGCTGAGTGGTATTCAATTGTATGGTTATCCTACAATGTGTTGATCTATTTACCTGTTGAGGGACATTTAGGTCACTCCCAATTTCTAGCAAAGCTAATATAAACATTTGTCTACAAGTCTTTGTTTGGATATATGCTTTCTTTTCTCTTGGATAATTCCTATGAGTGAAATAACTGTGTCTTATAGTAGTTGTATGTTTAAGTTTCTAAGAAATAGCCAAATTGTTTTCCAAAATGACTGTCCCATTTAACATTCCCACCAGCAGCATATGAGTTTTCTTTTTTCCATGTCTTCCCCAAATTTAGAATGGTCAGTCTTTTTATTTTTAGCCAACCTAGTGGGTATGCAGTAGTATCTTATTGTGGTTTTAATTTGCATTTTCCTCATGAGGTTGACATCTTTTCCAATTCTTACTTGTCATGTATATATCTTTTCATGGGAAATATATTGTTAGATATTTTGCCTACTTCTCAAACTGGGTTGTTGGCCAGGTGCAGTGGCTCATGCCTGTAATCCCAGCACTGTGGGAGGCTGAGGTGGGCGGATCATGAGGTCAGGAGATCGAGACCATCCTGGCCAACATAGTGAAACCCCGTCTGTACTAAAATACAAAAAACAAAATTAGCCAGGCATGGTGGTGCATACCTGTATTTCCAGCTATTGGGAGGCTGAGAAGGGGAATTGCTTGAATCCAGGAGGTGGAGATTGCAGTGAGCCGAGATCGTGCCACTGCACTGCAGCCTGGTGACAGAGCAAGACTCTGTCTAAAAAAAAAAAAAAAAAAACTGGGTTGTTGACTTTTTTATTATGACATTGTAAAAGTTCTTCATATATTCTAGATTAAATCTTGTGTTACATGCATGTTTTTGCAAATATTTTCTTCCAGTCTGAGGATTGCTCTTTTTTTGATAAGTGTCTTTCAAAAATTTATAATTTTTTCCACTATAACTTCACATCTGCTTGCTGTTTATCTCTGTATTGTACTTTATTGCAATGGCTAGAATCTCTAGTACAATGTTGAATAGAAGTGACAAGAGCAGACATCCTTGCCTTGTACCTGACTGTAGGAGGAAAGCATTCAGACTTTCACCATTAAGTATTATGTTAATTTACTTTATTTATGGATGCCCTTTATATGACTGAGAAAGTTCCCTTCCATTCCTAGTGTGCTGAGAGTTTTAACAGAAATGGGGAGAGATGTATTTTGCCAAATGCTGTTTTAGTATCTAGCTGAGATGATCGAATGATTTTTCTTTTTTAGCCTGTTAATATAGTGAATTGCACTGGCTACGTTTCAAATTTGAACCAACCTCGGACATCTGGTAAAAACTTCACTTGGTCGTGATGTATTATCCTTGTTATATACTAAAATTTCATAACATATTGTTAGCATTCTTGTGTCTATGTTTATGAGGACTATTTGTTTATAGTTTTCTTATAAAGTCTTTTTCTGGTTTTAATATCAGCGTAATGCTGGCTTTATAGAATAAACTGGGAATTCCTCTTTAATATTCTGGAAGATTTTATGTAGAACGGATATTATTTCTTCCTTAAAAGTTTAGTAGAAATCTTCAGTAAGATATTAGGCTTGATATTTCCTTTGAGTCAAGGTTTTTAACTACAAATTCAATTTCTTTTTTTTTTATATATAGATATAGGCTATTTGGGTTGTCTATTTCTTCTTTAGCCAGCATTGGTAGTTTGTATTTTGCAAAGAATATGTCCATTTCATCTAAGTTGTTGACTTATTGATATAAAGTTTTTCATAAAATATTCCTTTTATTATTTTATAATGTTTAATGTTTGTTTCCTCATCCCTGATTTTGGCAATTTGTATCTTCTTTTTTTCCTGATGTGTCTAGTTAGAGGTTTGTGAGTTTTATTGATCATTTTAAAGAATCAATATTTCATTTCATTGAGTATTTCTATTGTTTTGCTTTTGTTTCCATTTCACTGACTTTGGCTCCTATCTTTATAGAAAGTAAAATCTTAGGTCATTGATTTGAGACTTTTTTTCCCAATATAAGCATTTATTATTACATTTTTCCTATAAGCATTACTTTGCCTGCATCCCCCAAAATTTACTATGTTGAATTTTCATTTTCATTATGTTCAAAATACTTCCTGATATCCTTTTTGATTTCTTCTTTCACCTATGGGTTACTTAAAATCATGTTATTTACTTTCTAAATATTTGGGGGATTTTCCAGATATCTTTATGTTTTTAATTCCAATTTAATCCCACTGTAGTCAGAGAACACACTTTGTATACTTTGTAATGTTTTAAATTTATTGAGACTTGTTATATGGCCTAGAGTATTGTTGACCTTAATAAATTTTTCCTGTACCCATGAAACAAATGTTCACTCTGCTGTTGTTTGGTAGAACACAATATAAACATCAATTAGGTCAAGTTAGATGATACTGTTGTTCAAGTCTTCTGTAGCAGCAACTCCCAACCTTTTTTGGAAGACTATTTTTCTACAGACCTATGGTGGGATGGGGGGAATGGTTTCAGGATGAAATTGTTCCACCTCAGATCATCAGGCATTCCATTCTCATAAGGAGTACACAACCTACATCCCTTGCATGCATGGTTCACAATAGGGTTTGCACTCCCATGAGAATCTAATGCCGCTGCTGATCCGACAGGAGGCAGAACTCAGGCGGTAATGCTGACTTGCTCTCCCACCGCTCACGTTCTGCTGTGCAGCAGGTTGTGGTCCAGGGATTTGGGGACTCTTGTTCTGTAGCCTTACTGATTTGCTGCTTTTTCTGCCAATTATTGAGGGAGAGGTGCTGAAATCTCTGATTATAATTGTGGATTTCTAAATTTCTCTTTCATTTCTACCAGTTTTTAATCACGTATTTTGAAACTCTCTTATTAGGCATAAAACTGTTTAGGTTTGCTACATCTTCTTGATAAAATGATCTTTTTATCATTATAAAGTTACTGTCTTCGCCCCGACACTATTCTTTGCTTTAAAATCTATTTTGTTATAAAACTGTTCAGATTTTCTATTTCTCCTTGATTCAATTTTTGGTAATATATTCTTTTCTAAAAACTGTTTATTCAATCGAAATATTCAGATTTATTGACTAAGTTATGCATAATATCCTTATGTTCTTTTAAAAATATCTGCTGGTTCTGTAAGAAGTACCCTTTTACATATTAGTTGTGTTGATTTGTGTCTTTGTTTTTCTCAATTAAAAGAAGTTTATAATTTTCAACTAAAGTTTATTCAATAAGTCTATTGATTTTATTAGTATATCGAAGAGTTGATTTTCATGATTTTTGATTATCTATGTTGTATATTTTCTATTTTATTAATATCTGCTGTTATTAGTTTTCTCTTTCTATTACATACTTTACTTTATTGCTCTTTTTCCAACTCATTTTATCTTTCTAATACATGTGCTTTAAAGCTATAAATTCTCCTCTTAAAATTGCTTTAGCCACTCTCACAATTTTTGTACATACCATTTTCACTGAGTTCAAACTTCTTTGACTCATGACTCAATTGCTAGACTTTATTTGTGTGACATATCCAAGACTAGGTAATTTATAAGGAAAAGAGGTTTAATTGACTAACAGTTCTGCATGGCTAGGGAGGCATCAGGAAACTTACAATCATAGCAGAAAGCAAAACTGGCATGTCTTACATGGCAGCAGGCAAGAGAAGTGAGAGCCAAGGAAAGGGGGAGGCCACTTATAAAAACCATCAGATTTCATGAGAACTCACTTTCATGAAAACAGTATGGGGGAACCTGACCCCATGATTCAATTAATTCCACCAGGTCCCATCCTTGGCATGTGGGGATTATCACAATTCAAGGTGAGATTTGGGAGGGAACACGGAGCCAACCATATCAGTTGATGAGAAAAAAAATGGATTTGTTATATATCATCTCATGTAAAGTCAGTTTCTAAGAGCTACTAACAACATTAAGGACTTAATGTGTTACTATTTTTCCAAAAATAAGTCTGTATAATAAACTTAACAGAAATTATAACAAACTCTCTCTCAGACCACAGTGCAATCAAACTAGAACTCAAGATTAAGAAACTCATTCAAAACCACTCAACTACATGAAAACTGAACAACTTGCTCCTGAATAACTACTGGGTACATAATGAAATGAAGGCAGAAATAAAGATATTCTTTGAAACCAATGGGAATAAAGACACAACATACCAGAATCTCTCGGACACATTTAAAGCAGTGTGTAGAGGAAAATTCATAGCACTAAATGCCCACAAGAGAAAGCAGGAAAGATCTAAAATTAACACCCTAACATCACAATTAAAAGAGCTAGAGAAGCAAGAGCAAACACATTCAAAAGCTAGCAGAAGGCAAGAAATAACTAAGAACAGAGCAGAACTGAAGGAGATAAGAGACACAAAAACTCTCCAAAAAATCAAAGAATCTGGGAGCTGGTTTTTGAAAAGATCAACAAAATTGGTAGACCACTGGCAAGACTAATAAAGAAGAAAAGAGAGAAGAATCAAATAGACTCAATAAAAAATGATAAAGGGGATATCACCACCGATTCCACAGAAATACAAACTACCACCAGAGAATACTGTAAACACCTATATGCAAATAAACTAGAAAATCTAGAAGAAACGGATGTATTCCTGGACACATACACCCTCCCAAGACTAAACCAGGAAGAAGTTGAATCCCTGAATAGACCAATAACAGGCTCTGAAATTGAGGCAATAATTAACAGCCTACCAACCAAAAATAATCCAGGACCAGATTCACAGCTGAATTCTACCAGAGGTACAAGGAGGAGCTGGTACCATTCCTTCTGAAACTATTCCAATCAATAGAAAAAGAGGGAATCCTCTCTAACTCATTTTATGAGGCCAACATCATCCTGATACCAAAGCCTGGCAGAGACACAACAACAAAAAAGAGAATTTTAGACCAATATCCCTGATGAACATCGATGCAAAAATCCTCAATAAAATACTGGCAAACCGAATCCAGCAGCACATCAAAAAGCTTATCCACCACGATCAAGTGGGCTTCATCCCTGGGATGCAAGGCTGGTTCCACATATGAAAATCAATAAACGTAATCCAGCATATAAACAGAACTAAAGACAAAAACCACATGATTATGTCAATAGATGCAGAAAAGACCTTTCACAAAATTCAACAGTCCTTCATGCTAAAAACTCTCAATAAATTAGGTGTCGATGGAAAGTATCTCAAAATAATAAGAGCTATTTATGACAAATACACAGCCAATATCATACTGAATGGGGAAAAACTGGAGGCATTCCCTTTGAAAACTGGTACAAGACAGGGATGCCCTCTCTCACCACTCCTATTCAACATAGTGTTGGAAGTTCTGGCCAGGGCAATCAGGCAGGAGAAAGAAATAAAGGGTATTCAATTAGGAAAAGAAGAAGTTAAATTGTCCCTGTTTGGAGATGACATGACTGTGTATTTAGAAAACCCCATTGTCTCAGCCCAAAATCTCCTTAACCTGAAAAGCAACTTCAGCAAAGTCTTAGGACACAAAATCAACGTGCAAAAATCACAAGCATTTGTATACACCAACAACAGACAAACAGAGAGCCAAAGCATGAGTGAACTCCCATTTACAATCGCTTCACAGAGAATAAAATACCTAGGAATCCAACTTACAAGGGATGTGAAGGACCTCTTCAAGGAGAACTACAAACAACTGCTCAATGAAATAAAAGAGGACACAAACAAATGGAAGAACATTCTATGCTCATAGATAGGAAGACTCAATATTGTGAAAATGACCATACTGCCCAAGATAATTTATAGATTCAATGCTATCTCCATTGAGCTACCAATGACCTTCTTCACAAAATTGCAAAAAACTACTTTAAAGTTCATATGGAACCAAAAAAGAGCCCGCGTTGCCATGATAATCCTAAGTCAAAAGAACAAAGCTGGAGGCATCACGCTACCTGACTTCAAACTATACTACAAGGCTACAGTAACCAAAACAGCATGGCACTGGTACCAAAACAGAGATATAGACCAACGGAGCAGAACAGAGCCCTCAGAAATAATACTACATATCTACACCCATCTGATCTTTGACAAACCTGACAAAAACAAGAAACGGGGAAAAGATTCCCTATTTAATAAATGGTGCTGGGAAAATTGGCTAGCCATAAGTAGAAAGCTGAAACTGGATCCTTTCCTTACTCCTTATACGAAGATTAATTCAAGATGGATTAGAGACTTAAATGTTAGACCTAATACCATAAAAACCCTAGAAGAAAACTTAGGCAATACCATTCAGCACATAGGCATGGGCAAGGACTTCATGTCTAAAACACCAAAAGCAATAGCAAAAAAGCCAAAATTGATAAATGGGATCTAATTAAACTAAAGAGCTTCTGCACAGCAAAAGAAACTACCATCAGAGTGAACAGGCAACCTACAGAATGGGAGAAAATTTTTGCAATCTACTCATCTGACAAAGGGCTAATATCCAAAACCTACAAAGAACTCAAACAAATTTACAAAAACAAAACAAACAAACAAAAAAAACCCCATCAAAAAGTGGGCAAAGGATCTGAACAGACACTTCTCAAAAGAAGACATTTATGCAGCCAACAGACACAGGAAAAAATCCTCATCATCACTGGCCATTAGAGAAATGCAAATCAAAACCACAATGAGATACCATCTCACACCAGTTAGAATGGCTATCATTAAAAAGTCAGGCAACAACAGGTCCTGGAGAGGATGTGGAGAAATAGGAACACTTTTACACTGTTGGTGGGACTGTAAACTAGTTCAACCATTGTGCAAGACAGTGTGGCGATTCCTCCAGGATCTAGAACTAGAAATACCATTTGACCCAGCCATCCCATTACTGGGTATATACCCAAAGGATTATAAATCATGCTGGTATAAAGACACACGCATATGTATGTTTTTTGTGGCACTATTCACAAGAGCAAAGACTTGGAACCAATCCAAATGTCCATCAGTGACAGACTGGATTAAGAAAATGTGGCACATACACACCATGGAATACTACACAGCCATAAAAAAGGATGGGTTAATGTCCTTTGTGGGGACACGGATGAAGCTGGAAACCATCATTCTCAGCAAACTATCGCAGGGACAAAAAACCAAACACCACATGTTCTCACTCATAGGTGGGAATTGAACAATGAGAACACTTGGACACAGGAAGGGGAACATCACACACCAGGGCCTGTCGTGGGGTTGGGGGAGTGGGGAGTGATAGGTATAGGAGATATACCTAATGTAAATGACGAGTTAGTGGGTGCAGCACACCAACATGGCACATGTATACATATGTAACAAACCTGCACGTTGTGCACACATACCCTAGAACTTAAAGTATAATTTTAAAAAACCTCAAATACAATATAGCTTTATTTTTACTAAACATAAAGTTAAATATTGTTCTATCAATTCCAATCATCAAAATCCCAGGTTGTTGTCTCATTTATGTACTAGGTTCTATGTGTTGTTACAAATCAGTCACTTCGAAGGGTAGAAAGCCTTTCCTGGAACAGGCACATGGATCTAAGGCTTCTATAACTCTTCATGGACTTAAAGCTTCCACAACCTTTTAATTTTTAAAAATTGCAAACAGTATATTTACCTCCCAGAACAAGAAAATAATCTTTGTATTTCCCTTCCAACTGATCAAGGGAAGAAATTTAGTTTGCCTTTCTAACTCTCCAGCTGTTAGCTCTTACTTAGAGCAAGGAGGTAGCAACTTGCGTCATGTAGTTGCTTCACAGACAAAGCATAAAACCTCTCAGCTGTCTTTTTCTGGCCACAAAAGAGAAATCTTCCCAACTTAACAGCAAATCTCATATGTCATGAGTTGGCTGTTATCTGGAATTGCGATGTAAAAGGTTATACATTGCATACTACAAATTTGTTATCTTGTTATTTGACCAAGAGTTTAAAGTGATTTCATCAAAAGTTAATAAGATATCACTATTTGTTTTGTCTCCCAATATAAATATTTGATAGTTTAAGATAACACTAACCTTTTTTACTTTCATGTGTTTCTCATTAACCACAATATTTCTTACTCATTTTTCATTGAGTTTTCATAGAAAATATAGACGGGTGCAAATGTATATTGGTTATATTATACCTTTGATTTAGGAAGAAATTAAGGCCAAAAGTCCACCATCACCTCCAAAGGCATGCTCTACTCCTGGCTCCTGTTCTTCAGGGATGACGAGTACCAAGAATGATGTGAAAGCAAACACCATTTGCATACCAAACTATCTGGATCAGGAAATAAAAGTAAGTATCAGGTTTATCAAATCCATAACTTGGAAACAGCATGAATATACAAAAAAATTTATACCACTAGCGTCCTTAAAACTCTTAAATGATTCCTTACTGATAACTGAATTGATTTAAGACTGCTTAGCCTGAAATCCAAGGCATATTCCTATTTTCATTTCCAGTCTTACTTTTCCTTGGAATCTTGACACTCTTAGATTAACACAATCTTTGGTTCAGACATAATGAAAAGCCTGGTGTTTATCAAACAAACCCAGTCCTATTCTTTCCATCTTTCATTATCATCTTAATACTTGAGAGGCACTATTCTTAATGTCTTGCTGCAATCTATACATTTACTTCTCGTATTTTAAAGCATAGATTCCTCTAATCAACATTCATCTCTTCCTCTTTTCTTTGCAAAATTATGTCTTCAAACTTTCTCTGCCTGGGGTTATAAACTTAGTTATATTAATAGTAATATGTCATATCAGCTTCCTGAAAGTCCCTCCCCAGCCACAGTTATTTCTGAGAATGATATAAAATCAAGAATACATCAGTCAGCTGATATTTGTCATCTGCCATTTTTTCCTTCTTTTAAACTCCTTGATAACCTCTATATTGAACAACCGTAAGTTCCACTACCATGAACTAAGGGTTAAAAGATTGTAATGATGACTCTAATTGGAAGTTTAAGTAATCAGTATCTGTAGTTGTAATTACAAATAACAGAGCACTTTGTTGAGATGGTTATTGAATAAGCCTAACAAGGAAGTATTTTAAAAGTAGAGCCCAGAGTATGATAGTGACATTGATGTGATAATTCATGCTGATGATTAAACTTGAGAAGGAGAATAGAAGGAAATGTATAGAAGGGACAGTATCTACATATTTGACTTATGTTTATATATTATTTCCTGATGATTCTGGCTAAAGACTTTATATTATACACAGTCTTCAGAATCACTGTTTCACCTGCTACACCCTGGCACTTTGATCTTTCTGTAATTTTCTCATTCTCACCTTAAGAGCTTTGCTCTAAGAATTATCTTTCTCTTTATTGGCTCAGTGATCACCTTCTCATTAAGATTAAGTATCGCTTACTCAGAAATACTTTCTCTAATAATCCAATCTACAGTAGCTAACCAGTCACTCTATATCCCATTACCCTTTGTTATTTTTTGCATAAATATGCTATATATGTATGTTCAGACTTATTTATTTGGTTCAATATTTTCTCTCTCTCCTCACCCCACTCCCACTAAAATTTAAATCATATAAGATCTCACACTTGTCTGCCTTTGCTACTGCTTAATCTTCAGTGCCTAAGTGAGTGCTAGATACCTAGTAATTGTTAGATGAGTATTTGTTGGATATTGAATACATAAATTAAAAGGAAAAGTCAACTCAAGATCAAAAGATAACTGTAGAAAATCAGCTAAATACATAGTTCTCAACTCAAATAATCCATAATCTGAATGCAGTTTTAGTAAGACTGTCATTCTTCCTTGGGCGTATCAATAGACCAGCATGATCCTATAGAACTGGGTTTCTGGGCATCTATGAAAGAGTCCTCCTCTCAAACGCATCTTCTATTTTACAAAAATCAACTTAGCTGGACATCAGTTGATATAAAACTCACTAAAGTATAAACTCTTTGAAGGCAGGGATCTTGTCTGCCTCGTTCACAACTGATTTCTTAGCGCTCATCACTTCACTTGAAAAATATTAACTGGCACACAGACAATGGCATTTTGCCAAATAGTTGTTGACTATTTGCTAAATAAATGAACAGAGAGGGAGTAAAATGATAAAATAGGTTTTATCAAGATTTTTTGGCTTATGTAAAAGAGCCCCAGAAATATTGCTCATCTCGGAGGTATTCTATTCTTCCATGTTTCCTACAAAAAAAAATTTGGAATATTTTCTAATTTCCTACTATCCATTGAGTAACTCTAAATGGGCTGTGAAATCAGGAAATGTTTTTGCAGGGGTATGTGTGAAAGGGTATGCAGTTTCATGATTATTACTTTAAAAGGAAAGAGAAACATAATTCCGTGTCTATTAGCACTTTGTTTTAAGCCTTCCTTCCAAAGATCTGGAATTTATAGACATAACACCAAAATGTCTTCCAAACTCTTATAAATGGTTGGTGGGACTATAAATTAGTTCAGCCTCTGTGGAAAGCAGTTTGGAGAGTTCTCAAGGAACTATAAACAGAATTGCCATGCAAACCAGCAATCCCATTACTGGGTATATACCCAAAGGAAAATAAATAGTTCTAAAAGATAAAAAGACACCTTCACTGGCATGTTAATCACAGCAATATTCACAATAGCAAAGACATGGAATCAATCTCAGTGCCCATCAGTGATGAACTGGATAAAGAAAAGGTGGTACATATACACCATAGAATACTACACAGCCATAAAATATAGAATAATACATTTTGCAGCAACCTGGATGCAGCTACAGGTCATTATTCTAAGTCAATGAATACAGAAACGGAAAACCAAATACTGCATAGTCTCACCAGTAAATGGGAGCCAATCACTGGGTACATGTAGACATCAAGATGGGAACAATAGACACTGGAAACTCCAAAAGGTAGGAGGAAGGAAGGAAAGCAAAGAAGGAAAAACTATCAGGAACTCTGTTCACTATTTGCGTGGTGGATTAACTGAAGCCCAAAGCTCAGCATTATTCAATATATCCATGTAACAAACATGCACATGTACCCACAGGGTCTCAAATTTAAAAAGAAAAGTTGACCAAACACATCTGTTTATTCTTTAAATATTTAATGTCAAACTACGAACTAGAGTATGAGGATACAATCAATTTCTTCATTCATAGAGCTTATGAAGTAATAGTGCAACTGTTATAAGAACATGTACCAGGAGACTTTGTAGCTCAGAGAGCCTTCAAGGAGAAAGGGACGTAAAGAATGTTTAGGATGTAATCAGAAGATAAAGAGAAGTATGGAAGAGATCTTTCCCAGTCAAGTGACCTTCGTATCTTAAGACTAAGGTGTGAGAGCATTGCTTAATTAAAACAACGAACAACAATTAATATGGTTGATGCAGACAGTGCATGGAGAAAGTGGCAAGAGATGGGGCTGGAGACTTAAGAATAGACTGGATAGTGTAGTACTTTATAAGCCCTATCAAGGTGTCCAGATTTCGTCCCAAGGGGTGTGGGGAGCCAATAAAGAATTTTAAGCACTAAATGATATTGTATTACTTTGTAAGTATAAGAATTACATAGTTAGAACTGTACTTTAGAAAAACCACTCTGGATACAATATGCAGATTAATTTGGGGAGATAAGGGGTGACAAAGTTGCAAGCAAGGGACTCTGATTCGAAAATTATAGATTAGGTTCAACGCTTAACCTCCTGCTTTAAAAAACTATATAATTCAGCAAAATATATACGGAAACGATTTTCAGGTACTGGGCAACAGGCACTACAGATTGGACCACTGAGAGAAGAGAAACAGTTGGGGTTATTTCCATATTCAACCCAGACTTCTGCCTGGGGCACATGCCTAATCATGGCACAGAGAAGTGGAGCCTGAACAGACAGCAGCAACTTCTCTAGGTGCAGAAAACAGAGTTTAGTATTTGGGGATGCTGAGGTGGGTGGAATTTGCAAAGATCTGAAGAAGATAAATCTGTGCAGAGAATGAGCTCCAGAAATTTAGGGGTACCATTAAGTGTTCAGTCCAATATGAAGCCTCACATGTACAGGATGACTCTGAGACCTGGCAAGGAGAGCTAATGGGAGGTATTACAGAGCTTAGAGTTGCTGGAGTTCTAAGAAACCCTGAAAAGACCTCGCCGGAGTGAAGATACTTTGCGGAACATACCAGGACTTCAATTCAGACCCCAGAAAAGTTACACCTTAAAAATAGCCCTGCAATACAGGCTACTCTAGGCTAGATTCTCAAATCCTAAAATAAAATTTCAGGACATCAAGTTCACTTGCCAATATATTAATAATGTTCAAGAACAAAACACTATTTTTTCCCTCAACTTTCATTTTAAGTTCTGGGGTACATGTGCAGGACGTGCAGGTTTGTTACATCGGTAAACCTATGCCCTGGTGGTTTGCTGCACAGATCATCCCATCACCTAGGTATTATGCCCAGCATCCATTGGCTATTCTTCCTGATGCTCTCCTTCTCCCCTAACACTCCCTGACAGGTCCCAGTGTGTGTTGTTCCCCACCATATGTCCATGTGTTCTCATTGTTCAGCTCCCACTTACAAGTAAGAACATGTGGTGTTTGGTTTTCTGTTCCTTCATTAGTTGCTGAGGATAACAGCTTCCACCTCCATCTATGTCCTTGCAAAGGACACGATCTCATTCCTTTCTATGGCTGCATAGTATTCCATGGTGTACATGTATCACATTTTCTTTATCCAGTCTATCATTGATGGGCATTTAGGTTGATTCCATGTCTTTGCTATGGTGAATAGTGCTGCAGTGAACATATGCATGCATATATAACAAAATAATTTATATTCCTTTGGGTACATACCCAGTAATGGGATTGCTGGATTAGACGGTATTTCTGCCTCAAGATCATTGAGGAATCACCACACTGCCTTCCACAATGGTGGGAGTAATTTATACTCCCACCAACAGTGTAAAATTGTTCCGTTTTCTCCACAACCTTGCCAGCATCTGCTGTTTTCTGACTTTTTAATAATCGTCATTCTGACTGGTGTGAGATGGTATCTTATTGTGGTTTTGATTTGCATTTCTCTAATGCATTTAGCCCATTTACATTTAAGGTTAGTATTGCTATGTGTGAATTTGATCTTGTCACCATGATGCTAGCTGGTTATTTTGCAGACTTGTTTATGTGGTTGGTTCATAGTGTCACTGGTCTGTGTACTTAACTGTGTTTTTGTAGTGGCTGGTAAAAGTTTTCCTTTCCATATTTAGTGCTTCCTTCAGGAGCAAGGCAGGCCTGGTGGTGACAAATTCCCTCAGCATTTGCTTGTCTAAAGAGGATCTTATTTCTCCTTCGCTTATGGAGCTCAGTTTGGCCAGATGTGAAATTCTGGGTTGGAAACTCTTTAAGAATGTTGAATATTGGCTCCCAATTTCTTCTGGCTTGTAGGGTTTCCACTGAGAGATGTGGTATTAGTCTGATGGACTTCCCTTTGTAGGTGACCTGACCCTTCTCTCTGGCTGCCCTTAATGTTTTTTCTTTCATTTTGACCTTGGAGAATCTGAAGATGATGTGCCTGAGGATGGATCTTCTCAAGGAGTATCTTACTAGGGTTCTCCAGATTCCCTGAATTTGAATGTTGGCCTGTCTTGCTAGTTTGGGGAAGTTCTCCTAGATGACATCCTGAAGTATGTTTTCCAACTTGGTTCCATTCTCCTCATCTCTTTTAGGTATTCCAATCAGTCTTAAGTTCAGTCTTCTTACATAATCCCACATTTATTGGAGGTTTTGTTCATTCTTTTTTCTCTATTTTTGTCTGCCTGTCTTATTTCAGAAAGATACTCTTCAAGCTCTGAGATTCTTTCCTCTACTTGGTCTTTTCTGCTATTAATACTTACAATTACATTACATTGTGAAGTTCTTGTGTTGTGTTTTTCAGCTACATCAGGTCAGTTATGTTCCTCTCTAAACTGGCTATTCTTGTTATTGGCTTATGTATTGTTTTATCATGATTCTTAGCTTCTTTACATTAAGTTACAACATGCTCCTTTAGCTTAGCAAAGTTTGTTATTACCCACGTTCTGAAGCCTACTTCTCTCATTCAGCCATCTCAGCCTCAGTTCTGTGTCCTTGCTTGAGATGTGTTGCAGTCATTTGGAGGATAAAAAGCACCCTGCCTTTTTGAGTTTTCAGCGTTTTTGCATTGATTCGTTTTCATCTTTGTGGGCTTATCTACCTTCAATCTTTAAGGTTACTGACCTTTAAATGGGATTTTTGTGGCATCTTTTTTTTTGTTGCTGTTGTTTTCTGTTTGTTTGTTTTTCTTCTAACAGTCAGGGCACTCTTCTGTAGGGCTGCTGCAGTTTGCCGGGGGTCTGCTCCAGACCCTGGTTGCCTTGAGTTTTCCCATACCTGGAGGTATCACCAGTGAAGGCTGCAAGACAGCAAAGATGTCTGCCTGCTCCTTCCTCTGGGATCTCCATCCTAGGGGGCTACTGACCTGTTGCTGGCTCAAATGCTCCTAGATGAGGTGTGTGGAGGCTTCTATTGGAAGGCATTACCGGGTCAGGAGGAATGGGATCAGGGACCCACTTAAAGAAGCAGTCTGGCTGCTTTTGGGGAGAGCAGGTATGCTGGATTGGGGGGATCTCTTCCTCGTCCAGACCACTTGGACTTTCCAGAGCTGGCAGGCTGGAATGGTTGAGTCAACTGAAATGCTAAGACAACAGCTGCCCCTACCCCCGGAGGGCTCTGTCCCAGGGGGAGATCAGAGCTCTGTGCATATGACCCTGGCTGGAGTTGCTGAACACAGGGAGGCCCCACCGAGTGAGAAGGAATGGATTGGGATCCCACTTAAAGAAGCAGTCTGGGCATGATCTGGCACAGCAGCTGTGCCTTGTTGGTGGGGACTCCTCCCTGTCCGGATGGCCTGCACTTCCTGGAGCCAGCAGGCTAGAACAGCTGAGTTGACCAAAACACAGAGATGCTGGCTGCCCCTTCCCCTGGGAACTCGGTCCCATCACAGGCAGTCTCCAGCCTGTTGCCACTGGCTGGCTGGAATTCCAAGCCAGTGGGTCTTAACTTGTGAGAGCCCCCGTAAGTGGGGCAAACAGAATGATGCTGCTTAGCTCCCTGGATTCAGTCCCCTTCCTAGGGATATGTACAGATAGATTTCCTGTCTTGCCAGGATTCCTGAGCTGGAGTATGTTTCTGTGTGTACCTGAGTGGCTATTCTGCTGAGACTCCACATAGCTCTGTGTTTCATGCCCAGGGCCCTGTGGCATGGGCTCATGAGGGCACCTCCTGATCCACAGGTTGCAAAATGTAGACTCTCCACAATGTAGCATATACAAAGTCCCTCAAATAATAGTTATTAGACATGCAAAGAGCAGCAACTACAACCCATAAGCAGAAGGAAAAAAAGAATTCATAATAACAGACACAGAAATGGCACAGATGTGGAAATTAGTAGAAAAGGCTGTAAAAGAGATTGTTTTTAAAGATTTTCAAAGATTTCTAGGAAAAAAAGACATAATGAGTGAATAGATGAGGCATCTCTCAAGAGAAATGGAAATTAAAAAGAGACCAAAAGGAAACCTTAGAATTGAGAAATATAGCTATGCACTGCATAACAATGTTTCCATCAATAACAGATCATAAATATGACAGTGGTACCATAAGTATATAATATGGTATCTTTACTGTACCTTTTCTATGTTTAGATATAGTTATATACACAAATACTTACCAATGTGTTACAATTGCCTACAGTATTTAGTACAGTAACATGCTGTACAGGTTTGTAGCCCAGGAACAAGAGGCTATATCATATAGCCTAAGTGTATAGTAGGTTGTATCATCTAGGTTTATGTAAGCACACTGTATGATGTCCACACAATGATTGGATCATTAATGATGCATTTCTCAAAACGTGTTCTTGTCATTAAGTAATGCATGACTGTACAATATTTGAAACCAAAATTTCACTGGATGTGATTAGCAGCACACGTGGCACTGCAGAAAAAAATATGTAAGTGGAGTTAAAGAGAGGGCAATTAAAAAAAAAACAAATTAAAGTAAAAAGACTTCAGAATATGTAAACAAAAGCTTACTGACCTGTGAGAATATATTGGGTGATCTAACACATGTGCAATGGGAGTCTCAGAGGAAGAGGAAAGAGAGATTAGAGCATAAAAATTATTTGAAGAGCTAATAGCTAATATTTTTCTAAATTTAATGAAACCTTACAAAACCCAAGAAAGATAAACACAGAAGTTACATCTGGGTACATCATAATAAAGTTGCAGAAAACCAAAGAGAATATCTTGAAATCAGCAAGAGAAAAAAGACATATTACATATACAGTCATGCATCACTTAATGACAGGAATACATTCTGAGAAATGTGTCAGACAGTTTCATTGTTGTTTAAACAACACAGAGTGTACTTACATGAACCTAGATGTTACAGGTACTACACACCTAGGCCATATGCTATAGCCTATTGCTCCTGAGCTATAAACCTATACAACATTTTACTATACTGAATACTATAGAAATTGTAGCACAATGGTAAGTATTTGTATATCTAAACAGGAAAAGATACAGTAAAAATACAGTATGATAATCTTATTGGACCACCATTGTATATCTGGTCCACTGTTGACTAAAACATTGTTATATGGTGCATGACTATAATGATAAAAATGACAGCTGACTTCTCACTAGAAATATGCAAGCCATAAGACAATGAAATGACATTTTAAAGCTCTTAAAATTTAAAGATAAGCTGACATTTTATAGATCTGTCATTTGGAAGTAAAGGAATAGGTGAGAGGGAGGTAAGTGTGGTTATAAAGAAAACAGAGTGGTAAAATGTAAAACAACAATAACACAATGTTCAGGTGAGAGATAAATGGAAGTATAACTCATAAGGTTCTAACACTATACATTAAGTGGTATAATATTAATTCAAGGAACACTATATTAGATTAAGGATGCATATTTTAATCCCTTGAACAACAAAAAAAGTATAGCTAAAAAGCCAATGGAGAGGATAAAGTGGAATATTAAAATATGCTTGATTAATCCAAAAGGAGACAGAGGAAAGAATAAGGGGAACACTAACAGAAGGAAAAAATAAAAAACAAGTAGCAAGATGGTACACTCAAAACTATGCAAAAGGACAAGTAGACTAAAAATTCCAAGAAAAAGACAAGGATTGATAAGTTTGATAATAATTTTTAACAAGGGCCATTGTTTCAGCTTCTTTAAATGTTTGGAGTTGATAATGAATATATTTAGATTTATTTATTTTAATACTGATGTGCAGAGTAAATGGTAACTCCTTCATTTCAAAAGTTAAGTAATCAGCAAACAAATAATTTAACATGTCTTTTAAGGGATAAATATGAATAAACAATGTCAGATAGTTCACGCCTAGGTTTTCAAATAAAAAAATAAAAAAGTTTGGACAAACATAAGGATAGAAGTCTCCTATTCCAGAACCTGGCAAAACCAATTTTCTTTGACCAGAGAAGACAGTTTCTTAGAAATCCAGTTCGTTGCCACTCAAATCTCTAATCCCAGGACTGGTTTGGGTAGTTTCTTCTGGTAATGTGCATTAATACCACCAATTTTTTGCCCCTGTGATCACTCTTTACAGAGATTCGAAGTCACTAAATCCTGCCAGACCTGACCTTTTATGACTTGGGAGGGCAAATATATTGTTAAAGAAATGCTGAACCATGTTTTTTGTACACTCCCTTTCAAGCCACAACACACAAAAACTGAGGATGGATCCTTGACTTTGATTTCTAATTGAATAGGTTCAATGACCAGCGAGCTTCCCTCTGTTGGGAGTAATTGAAAAAGTTCCATTTCAAGTTTAAGGAATTTCCACATGTGTTAAAATTTGCACTCATCCTTACAGCACATAGACTTGTGAGTACAGAATAATGCCAATAAAGATGGGAAGATATGAATCATATACATTATGCCACTTCATGAAATATGTTCAGGACAGGCACTCAGAACTCAAGGTCAGGAACCATTTTGGAAAACATGATTGTTAGAATGAGAATTGGAAAGTCCTGCAAAGACAGGATATCAGGACAACTTTTATGGTAGGTACCAAGGCTGGAATCCCCAGAATCTTTGCTGGATAATGGTGGATATCTCTGATGCTGAGCACCTATCCTCTGGAGTTGGAAGAGAAGTTTTCAATTCCAGAAACCTTTCTGGTAGTCCGCTCTGAGTTTTTGCCTACCAAGATGATACAGAGAACCCTACATATATGTTTTCAGTTACCACTATAGCAAAAGAAACATGGGGTTGCCTTGAGGAATTAAGGTTTCTCTGCCCCTAGAAATCATGAGATCATTGACGAAAAGTTTTTTGAGGGATTCCAAAGAGTGAGTTCAATAAACTTCCACAGGTGGAATAACAGAGAGAATCTACTCATTGGATGCTTTTCCGTTTCTCCAGATCTGATCAAGACTCGATTTGTGACCCTTTGGAAAAGCTATAATATCTCTGACGCTCAAGAAGCCTGGTTTACAGGTGTAGTCATCATCCCTGCCCCAAGCTGCAGAAACAAATGTTTTTCTGAAGAGATTGGAAGCTACTGTGTTCATTGTGCATCTGCATAGGTTTCTGTAACAGAGAATGCAGGAGGTTTCCCAGTAAGACATATTCTACATCCTCTCACTGAAAGGATAACTATATTATCTAGGATGTTGTTGATCAACTAGTGATCTATGACAGAAGCAGCTAAGAGTGATGTGCAATCACTATATTGATGAAAAATGCACAGAGGCAGAGTGGCTTAGAAAATACCATGAGGCTTTTTTTCTATTTTTGCCACAGTTGTTGATTTGTTGTGAAATTAGGAGCAAATCTAACTTTCTCTCTTTAGAATATGTCATTATCAAAGACAGAAATCTTAACATAATAACAAAGTTCAATACAGGGCAGTTGATTTTTCAGCCATTTAATTTTGCTTCTCTATCTTCAGCATCTAGATCAATGACTAATACAAATATTTGTTAAATTAATAATAATTTAAGACTTCAGGCAGAAATACTAAGAGAATGAATGTTGCAGTAGCTCAAACCAGATTTGATGTTGCTTTAGGTTGCCTCAAGACAATGAGGATGAAGACAAAAGGAGTGATTTCGGGAAGGGGAACATCACACACCGGGGCCTATCATGGGGAGGGGGGAGGGGGGAGGGGGGAGGGATTGCATTGGGAGTTATACCTGATGTAAATGACGAGTTGATGGGTGCTGACGAGTTGATGGGTGCAGCACACCAACATGGCACAAGTATACATATGTAACAAACCTGCATGTTATGCACATGTACCCTAGAACTTAAAGTATAATAATAATAAAAAAAAATAAAAAAAAAAGTAGTATTTAGAAGGTAGACTTTACTGAATTTGTCTGACATTATGTTTTAGAAAAGGGCAAGGGAGTTGTCCAGGATGAATCTCAGCATCTGGTTTGGACAGTTTAATGTATGTTGGTGCTGTTCATTGAGACAGGGGAACCAGGAGGAAAAGTAAGTTTGGAGCAGGTTTTAGGAAAATAAATGTGGATTTTGTTTTATATATTTTGTGTCCAAAATATCTATAGTATAGCTAAGTGAATACATCTAGTAGGCAGATGGATATACAGGACTGAAGTTCAGGAGATAGATATGAATATCAGATATGTCTAAATTCTAACAGCAGACACAATTAAGACTCAGTCAGGAAACTTCATTACCTGTGCTTACTTAACACATTGTACTTTTATTTTAATGCTTATGATAGTCCATTTTTATGAGAATTAATTATTCCATATTTCTATCTCTACTGTCACCTACATTTAAGCCTGTAGCTCCAGAGTTTTTTAAAAAATCTCAAGGAAGCATTCTGAATAAATAAAGGGAATTATATTCCTATCCCATTGGGCCAATCACTGTGTTCAAAAAACTGAGGTACAACGATGACTTGAGCCCAGATCACATCCCTCTCTCTCAGACTATGGAGAGGAGCAGGGCAGATGGGGCCAGTTCTGTGACTGATGGATTCTCATTAGAACCCTATGGTACAGTGGGAAGGATAAATTCACCAAAAGTATATTCCTACTAGAAGACATTGGTATTGAATAGACAAAGCAAGACAAATGCTGGGATACACTCAGGATGGTGGTGGAAATATTAAAGGGAAATATTAGGGAAAGTTATAGGGAATAGTCACAAACCTTTTAGAAGGTCAGAAGGTTTCATAGCTTGTAATAATTGAATAAACTGAAGGCAGCTGGTTCTTACCTTGGAACATTAGGTCATCGGGTAAATACTAGGGACAATAGAGGCTTCCCCAGTTGTCTGTTTACCCTACCTCCATTAACTAACCTTTGACCCAGATGGCCTTCTTGGGGGAGGTCGACTAGGGATATTGCCCCCAATGATATTTACCTTAGACCTCGATACCTGAGCTTTAATCATTCCTAGAACTCTCTTAACCATGTTAATTATTCGCAAGTGTGTTTACTCAAAGCTTCTGTTGTGAATTGTTTATCAAATAAATGCCTGGAGTGCGAGCTGCTCAGGGCCAGCCGCAGTGACAAACCTCTCTTGGTGTGCAGGCAGTCGGACACTCGGCTGTACTGGCAAGACAGAATATCTGTGTGTCAATGTACGTTTTATTCATCCGTCGTTTAGGTCAGGGTCTGCGGGCAGACTCCCACAGCTAATGCCCTCTTATGAGGAGCAAAATCTCAGACAAACACACTCCATAGCCTACCCTAAACTGTTAATTGTGCTGGAAATGTTGTTTTCACTAGGATTCTACTGTGGGCTATTTGAAATTGAGCTCCTGAGTTAAAAATCTCAATTGACTTAATTGCACATCATATACAGAGTGATATTTGGGAAGATGGGATTTGGAGAAGGTAAAGGAAAACTGATAAACCTTGTACTATTTATTTGCTCATATGTAACTCTAATGTTCTCTGTCAGATCCTGGCAAAGCTCTGTGACATTTTGCATACTGATTCTCTGGCAGAAGTTTTACAGTGGCTGCTTCATGCAAGTTCAAAAGGTGCGATTAAAATACACATTTTAAAACACTGAGCTCAATTTATTGTCAGAAACTGGAAATATGCCAATATCTGAAGTTTTGTACGTTGGGTTTGCAAAGATAATGTTGCAGTACTATTTCCGCAATGTTTCAGTGTAAGGTCATTGCTGTTCTGCATATCCAGCTGCATGCATGTGGGTCATTTAATGAACCCAAAATTCAGTATGCCTTAAATTGAACTCATTTGGGTGACATGAAACACTTGTGTCCAAGGGCGGTATTATTCTCAGCTGGAGTTGGTTTGTGCTCCTCTAGAGTCCACACACCCAGGGGCCTCCCTGAGCACATCTTCTGACCTGTTGTTAACTCTGAACACAAAGCTTCTTTCTTTCCTTTGGTAAGGAGAACAGTAGAACAGCTACCCAACCTGCAACAGCTCTTCCAGTTGCCCAGCAAAACCATCAACTCAGTCATCTCCTAACCTCTTTCGGGCCCTTCCTGTCCTGTTTCATGAAAACACATGCCATTCCCAATCGAGACACTGATAAGTGGCAGAGAGCAGCTATCTTAAAATGTAGCTGGTCATCCTACTGACTGAGGCAAAATCTCTGCAGTGGACTTGAGAATTTGCAGTTCTGACAAGTTCCCAGGTGTTGCTGATAATGCTGGTCTCAGGACCACTCTTTGAGAATCACTGCACTGATCAATGCTAGGAAGTACCAATGTGTGAGGAACAGTCTAATGTTTTAAAGTAGGAAGCATTTTGGAAATATTACCTTGCTCTAGGAATTCAATACTACTTTTTAGGCAATTGAAAAGTGCTTAGAGGCAATGGGTCTTTAGTTATCTTCCATTATTTTTCCTTTTTAAGAATGTAACATTTAATAAACTATACAAGTAATAAATCCTTATTGTGGGGAGAAAGAACAGATGAACCAGAAAGAAAAAAAGAGACGAGACAGAACAGAAATAATCAATAAAATCACCACAGACATCATTTAAGTGAATACTTTGGTGTATATCTTCCTAGATATGCTTGTAACTATTTATTACCTATTAGTCTGTATTTTAACAGAATCATATTGTACTTATTTTTGTATAGGTATCCTTATATCTTTGGTGGCAGCCTGTAAGACTGGCTACTGTACTCAATATTTTAAAACTATTCCACTGCTATTCAGGGACAAGTGCCTCAGTGAGTTAACTACTCTGGGCACTCTACAGTATCACAGGTCAACAGAAACCATGTTAAAATGAACCAACTTTTCTGCAGAAGTCTTTACTCCCACATAGGTAACTATCCAGAAAATAGATGACCAGTCTTTCATACTCAGGAGCTGGATAATCTTGTGTTTCTAGCCAAAATGACAATTGCAACCTTTACTTCTCCCACCCTTTTTTATCTTTTAAAACAGAAAAAGAGTGGGTCTCAGCTTTGATTCATTCTGAGCTTGCTGAGATAAACCTGTTGACTCATCACAGAAGAAACACCTCAATGGAACCAGCACCAGAGACTGGGAAACCAACCACAGTTAAATCACCACCCACAGTTAAATTGCCCCAAAATGTACTTGCAAAATCAAAAGTGCTGACCAGAGATACAGAAGGGCATCAACCAACCAGGTAATTAGATATAATGGCCTCCTAGAGGGAGGGCCTATGGTATATGAAGATTTTGAATTATCTTGTTATTTACCTTTAAAAATGTTAAACAGGAGGTTCTAAAGCTCCACTTTATTCAGTAAATGACTGCAATATATATTTGCTTTCATTTTCATATATGTAATATAAGAATTGTTCTGAATTCTATTGTTTAGAACATTTTGGCATTTGGTTTCTTATCTGGTAACCTTTCTTTTTTTTTAATTTTTTTTTATTTTTTATTTTTTATTATACTTTAAGTTCTAGGGTACATGTGCATAACGTGCAGGTTTGTTACATATGTATATTTGTGCCATGTTGGTGTGCTGCACCCATCAACTCGTCAGCATCCATCAATTCATCATTTATATCATGTATAACTCCCCAATGCAATCTCTCCCCCCTCCCCCCTCCCCATGATAGGCCCCGGTGTGTGATGTTCCCCTTCCCGAGTCCAAGTGATCTCATTGTTCAGTTCCCACCTATGAGTGAGAACATGCAGTGTTTGGTTTTCTCTTCTTGTGATAGTTTGCTAAGAATGATGGTTTCCAGCTGCATCCATATCCCTACAAAGGACGCAAACTCCTCCTTTTTTATGGCTGCATAGTATTCCATGGTGTATATGTGCCACATTTTCTTAATCCAGTCTGTCACAGATGGACATTTGGGTTGATTCCAAGTCTTTGCTATTGTGAATAGTGCCGCAATAAACATACGTGTGCATGTGTCTTTGTAGTAGAATAATTTATAATCCTTTGGGTATATACCCAGTAGTGGGATGGCTGGGTCATATGGTACATCTAGTTCTAGATCCTTGAGGAATTGCCATACTGTTTTCCATAATGGTTGAACTAGTTTACAATCCCACCAACAGTGTAAAAGTGTTCCTATTTCTCCACATCCTCTCCAACAACTGTTGTTTCCTGATTTTTTAATGATTGCCATTCTAACTGGTGTGAGATGGTATCTCATTGTGGTTTTGATTTGCATTTCTCTGATGGCGAGTGATGATGAGCATTTTTTCATGTGTCTGTTGGCTGTATGAATGTCTTCTTTTGAGAAATGTCTGTTCATATCCTTTGCCCACTTTTTGATGGGGTTGTTTGTTTTTTTCTTGTATATTTGTTTGAGTTCTTTGTAGATTCTGGATATTAGTCCTTTGTCAGATGAGTAGATTGCAAAAATTTTCTCCCATTCTGTAGGTTGCCTGTTCTTCTTTTTAAGAAAAATTATTTTTCCACTAAGGGAAAAGCAAGAACGGCTACCTAGAAATCTAAGATAATAAAGGTTTTTATAGTTTAACTAAAAATAGATGCAATTAAGGAAATCAAAATTGTATTGTTACAGTTAGTGTATATTTTGTTAAATGTGTATCACACAGGTTTCACTTTTTTGTGTAGAACAATGCAAGATTAAAATAAATTGCTTCACTTAATTTTCTCTGATTTACTCCTGGGGCCCCCTAGAGAGAAAAATAACTGCTAAAATAATTGAAATTACTGAAGGAGAAATTTTTCTTAAATGCTGTAATTTCAATAACAGAAGAAAAATATATATTTATGTAGAATCATGGTGAAAGAATGTATGGTAGGATATTATTTAAGCTTGGAGAGAAAATCTTGTTGCTTTACAATTAAAAGTTGAGTAAAGCTTAAAGTTAGAGGAAAAACACATTTTTGAAAATATAAATATGTCAATTTAAAAAGCATTAAGATAAAAAAATTATATTACTAATTGTCGCTATCTTAAAGTTTCCATAAAATCTGAAACTGGAAGATAGTAAGGTAATCTCTAGCTTAATATATGATACAATAGTTAGATATTTACTCAAAGTAAGAAGAAGTTTTCATTGGAAGTAAATTTAGCACTGTATGCATTAAAAAAAAACAAAGAATTGGGGTAGCATATTTAAGATACATACACACTGAACTTATTGATGACAGTGTAGTCTATAGAAAATACTTTTTTGTATCTGTGAAACTCACTTTTTTCTTTCTCCAACTGATCTAGAGTGTCAAGTCAAGGATCTGCAGAAAGCAAGGAAGTACCAAAAGGTTAAGTACAGTTTTTGGTAGCTACTGAGTTGGTATAAAGAAACCAGTAAGTACTAATGACCTAGGGAACAGATTTTAAGGATCAGTGCTTTTAAAAAAACAGAAAAATACAATAGTAATTTCCAGATCAACTCTTGTGAGAGTATCTGCTGACTTTCTCACAAAGATAAATTTACCTTTGTTTTGAAAGGCAAAGTGCCTGATCAGGGACAGACATTCTTTGAGAAGCAAGTCAGCAGGACAACAGGAACTATAGGTTTCGTTATAGCAAGTCAGTGAAAAGGGAAACCCTGCATTGACCTAACAAAAGGATAATGATCTCAGAGTTTTGGTTCTTCAGAGCTTAATGGAGCTAAATAATTTCACTGGAAACAAAGTTAACCAGAGAGAAGGGCAAAATGGCAATCAGCCACAAGCAGGTGACCTACGAGACAGCAAAAATACAATAGAAAAGAGCAGTTTTGTGTCCCACCAGAAGCCCAGCTCCAGTCTATAGGGGCACCAGGGAGAATCAAGAATTGTGGAAAGTCCTACCTTGGTCCAAAATAGCCCAAACAAAGTATCCTTGTAGGTTTGGCAGTTTCTAGGTTTAAAACAAGCAGAGCACTTATGACTACAGAGCAACAACTATGAAGCGTATCTACAAGCTTTATACAAAAATCTGTCTTGTCATTTCTACAAGTTCCCTTTACACCAGGAATGATATATAGTCAATTAGAGCTCACTGGGGTCACCCTAGACACCAGCAAGTTCCACTGTGATTAACCAAACCCAAAAGAGGCACTATCTGCTAACAGCCAATAGTAAGTATAGTTTAAAAATTACAAAGTACTCCCCTACTTAGACCGCAAGAACAGCCTATTGTTTCTGGCCTCTCCTACCAAACTCCTCATCCTGGGACTATAACATCATGACAGTGGTGGTTTCTATTATTCAACTTGATGTCTTACCTGTAAGGCCCACACATATTTTATCATTTAGATATTTGGAACTTTTTTGTATAAGAATTCCCCAGTCATGCCCCTTTCTCTCCACTGTTGATATTCAGCATCTCCTTACATCCCTATTCCTGCTTGGGTGCAACTATGTAGGTCTTATGAGCACAATTAACTTGTTTTAGCCTGCTTGTCTCTTCTTTTGTTGCATCTATCAGGACCATAGATATTCCTTCTTTCTCTCACTGTCCCATTCTCACCCATCACTCTTACCCATAAACAACTCTATATCATTGCAGTTGAAATCATGTTTACTTTTGAGAGTGAAGGAACATATCCTGCATGTTACAGAACAAATAACTCATTAAAGATGAGCAAGTGGTTAAAAAAAAAAAAGGAATATATTATTTTATGAGTTTTGGGTGTATCTGATTTACCTAAACTTCACATAGTTTTTTGTAGATAATTTACTACTAAAACATGGAGAAGCTGTATTCAGTGTCTTGATTATGGTCTTATTTAGATTTTTTCTCTATTTCAGAGGCTGAGCACAAGCCTCCATCATTTATAAGAAGAAATAATATGAAAATACCTGTCGCAGAATATTTCAGCAAACCAAAGTCTCCTCCCAGGCCTAACACTCAGGAAAGTGGATCAGCAAAACCAGTGTCAGCAAGGAGTATACAAGAATACAACTTCTGTCTCCAAAGAGCAGGTTATCCTTCAACATACCGAAGGTAGAAGTTCTAGACTGGGTGAATTCTTTCATGAATACGAGCTTACCATTTACATCATCGAATTATTTTTCAAATGTATATTTTTGGTATTGAGGAATCAAGTGGTCCTCTTTATGGTAGCACATGTAAATCTAAAAATACCTGTATGTAATGCTACAAATAAATATTACTGGAAATGATATTTCCATTTGTAGTTAATACTATGTGTAAAAGAAATATGTTTATTTATATACTATGTTTCCAGTCTTGCACTATTAGTACATGAGCATACAGCCTTGATACTAGAAAAATCATCCATAATCAGGATTAGGCAGTTACACTTTGACATCTACCCCAAACTCTGTTGGGGGGAACAAAACACAAAGAACAAAAAACAAAACACCACCATCACCACAAAAACAAACAAACAAAAACCCAACAACAGAATTTTAACATGGGAGATGATTTTTATCATCTGGTGTCTCACTGTTGTTGAACTATTATGAAAAAATGCTCCCCTCCCTTCCAAAAAGAACACATATACAAATTGTTTCTAACTCATGAGCTAGAAAGAAACTAGTTTTCAGTCAGTACTAATGGCGGATATTAAAATTTCATATTGAATTTTTTGTATTTTTAAAAGAAACGACTCTTGGGCCACAGATATGATTCTTTGAGCATGTTGCTGCAGTCTACCTAATAAGTCAATCCTTTATTTAGAATGTTCACACTGATGTTCATCAGAGATACTATAAATTCAGTGTGTGGTGTGTGTATGTGCATGCATGTCTATGTATATGTTAAATTTTAATGATAACATACTATGTGTCAGGAATCATTCTAAACACTTTAGATATAATAACTTAATTTTCACAAAAACTATTTGAGGTAACTACTCTTATTTTTCTCATTATTTAAAATAAGAAAGCTGAGGCACAGATTTGAACTCATTGTGATGGGATAAGTTGTAACAAATGCTATCATTCAAATACAATTATTTCCCACATGAGAGTCTGAAGTGTATGTTTCAAAGATGATTTTGCTTTACCTGGTGATTTAGAGGCCCAGAATCCTTCCACCTTGTGGCTGGACCATTACCTAAAGCTCCATTGTCAACTGTACCATGCTGGCAAAAGAAAAAATCAGAGTAAAGTATTAGTTTCCTATTGCTGATGTAACAAATTACCACAAACTTTGTGACTTAATGAAACACAAATGTATTCTGTCACAATTCTGTAGGCAGAGGTCTGAAACGGGTCTTACTGGGCTAAAACCAAGGTGTGGCAGGACTGCATGCCTTTCCTAGACTCTAGGGAACTATTTGTTTCCTTACCTGTTCCATTTTCTGGAGGCTATCTACACTCCTTGCTTCATGGTTCTCTTTCATCTTCAAAGTCAGCAATGGTCAGTCAAGTTGTTCTCATAACAAATCACTCTGATGCTGATTCTGTCTCCATCTTCCACTTTTGGACCTTTGTGATTGCATCGGGTCTGTTATCCAGCTTATCCAAGATAATCTCCTTCATTTAAGGTCAGCTGATTAGCAATTTAATTCTATCTTCAACCTTAAATTCCCCCTTACCATGTAACTTAACATATTCAAAGGTTCTGGGAATTAGGGTCTTTGAAAGGGACATTATTATGCCTTCCACAAGGAGGATATATCTGCTTAAAGTCTTGGCCTTGAAATGGTAAATATCACTTATAGTTACATTACATGGTTGAGAATTAGTATAACTGAAAGGGAAACTGATTAAAAACTCTTGAGTGGGAATCGTATTCCAATTACAGCTATGTTCTATGTTAACAAAAATTAGCTTTTGGTGGACAGTCAACTTTCTCCGACACAAAAATTTCATGGCTGGCTCAAGGTATGGCTAGAATCTATGTGCTTAAGCACTAGGTGCTACTGACACATAACAAGATTATGCTCAACTCATAAAATTAATGAAGTGCACTCTTTCTCGCTTTTCTGTTATGAAGATGTTACAATGGCATTGCAAATTCTTTTTCCTTAAAAATTTGCTAACATTCATCTATCAGACCGCATAGGTTTTGTGTTTTGGGGGGTCGTAGCTTTTTGACAATTGTATTTCTTCTGTGGTAACTGGTCTATTTATATTTTCTGTATTTTTGGAGAGGAGGATCAATTTGGGAACTTCATGTTTTCCCAGAAAATTATCCATTTCATCCAGGTTTCCAAGTTTATTTTCATAGAATTGAGATTTACCTCATAATTCATCTAAATTTGTTTATTCTACAATCTCATTTTTATGTATTTGTAATTTTTTTCTTGATCCAGTTAGCTAATTACTTTCACATTTTGCTACCATTTTCAAAAAACATCAGATCTTGGATTTATTCTTATGTCCAACAATTTTCCTATTTCTATTTTGTATCTCTTTCCAGTTTTTAAGTTCCATTTTTTCTTTTTATTTCTTTAGGTTCATTATTGTTCTAATGCCTTGAGTCAAATCTTCTTAATATGTTTATATTCAGTCATTCTCATTTATTAGCATAAAATTTTAAAGCGATGAATTTTCCTCTAATCACAGCTTTAGCTAGATCTATAGATCTGATATGTAGTGTTTTAATTATCTCTATTTTCAAAATATTACATAATTTCAGATTTGGTTTCCTCTTTTATATAATAAGTTCTTGAGAAAAAAATTTTAAAAGTGAGGCTTTCATCCCATCTCACCAAGTTTATTTTTCAGTTTAACGTATTCTTATCAGAGAAGTTGCCTATATTGTTACTTTTGGAAAATTTTCTTTGTGGTCTAATATAGTTACTTTTATGAATATGAGTTGCATTATTGTTTTTTCAGCCTACAAAATTTGATATCACTTATCTGTATTATAGCATGTACATTTTCCACATATTCATCTTTTGTCTACTTACATTGTCATAGGTTGAGAAATATGAGTTAAAGATTCCTTATACTGATGTATTGTTTCATTTAATTCCCAAAGGCTCTCAATGACTTCAAATACTGTGTTACCTGATACATAGATAAGGACTGCATTCTTGACAATTATAACATGCCCTTCTCCTTTTCTTTATTTGTAATGTGTTGGACCTTATCCAATGTTAAGATTGTGACTTGTGACTTCATTTTATAGCCTGGTATGTCTTTTCCTATTTTTTTATTTTCAATATTGCTGAGTAGCTTTAAATACAGCATGTATTTCTTTTTTAAATCCAATCTGGGAGATTTTTGGATCATTTAAATTTGCTGATAGGACATATAGATTTTGTTGTGTGATTGTATTTTATGTTAGCATTGTTTTTGTTGCTTTTATAAATGTTTCACTAAATGATCTGTAATTTCCTTGTTTTGTTTAGTGAGTGTTCATTTGGTAACTTAGAAAGTTTACATTTTAAAAATCTTACCTAAGCCTGGGTTCCTCAGAAAGTATAGCCTGAAACAAAAGCCTATATGTTATTACCATTTTAGGGCAGGCAATGTCAAAAAGACTGACAAACAAGGGAAATGAGGCAAGAAATGAGAAAGCCAATAGAATTGTTAGCTACTGCTTGACAATTGTTTGCTCAAGCCCTAAGAGAGAGAGAGTAAATGGAGTAACATTTCGATTTTACATATAAAAACACTGAGACCTAACAAAGGTTGAATAACTCATCCAAAGTCTCACAACAGTGGCAGTGGCAAGATTTATGCTTAGTCCAATTCCCTACTGTTTCCACTGATTCTGTCAATATACCACCTTTTGATTCTGTCACTGCTTCTCTTCTTCACATTTATTAGATGACTACTGTGTTTGTCTGGTAATGAGACAGGGAAACAGAGATAAATACCTGCATGCTAACTGAAATCAAAGTTTAATGACTACTATATGCCTTTACTGCCCTTAATCTGAATCCCTGCCATTCTCTTTTCTTTTTTTCTTTATCTCATTTTACACCTGTTGTCTGTATACTTTCTCAGGGCTCTATAGACAATTCTTGCCTTTTATCTACATCATTTCTGTGACCGTTTCTGTCCATAAAGTGAAATAGTATGTCCTTTTGCTTTATAATTGCCAGTCACTGGTGGATTTCATCATTGTTCATTCGCCTCCCAAAAGATGTTTATTCAGTAGAATTACTTTCTTTTCTCGTTTTTGGTTTTTCCATTCTGAGCATTTTCAAATGCTATAATGTCAACAGCACCAACCTCTGGAGAATCAGAATGAAGCATGGTTCTTCTCTTAAGAATGAGCTTGCTTTATGATGACAGTAGGTTATTAAAGAAATTAAATGTGAGGAAATTCTATATTTCCACAGACATATTTTTTGATGCATTTATTTAGGTAGTTTAATTCTCTACCTTTATTATGTTCTAACACAAGTAACTTTAATATTTACTTACGTTTTAACAGATAACCTAAATAAACCAAAACAATGTTGAGAGAAAAGGATACATTAAAATGAGCAACAAGCTTAATATTTTTAAAACCAAAATTTTAAATACCTCAGAAACTAGTTATATCAAAAGAGGTAGTAATCTTTGCCTTCTTTTCGCCTTCTTGCCACCAACATTCTAGATAAGATACAGGCCTGTAGTGGGTAGAATTGTGTCCCCCAAAAGATATGTCAAATCCTAATACATGGCACCCTATAAATGTGACCTTAATTTGGAGACAGTATCTTTGCAGATGTAGTCAAGATGAGGTCATATTTGATCATGGTGAAGTCTAATCCAATGCTGGTCTCCCTAGAAAAAGAGTTTGGACACGGATACAAACATAGAAGACAGGGTAGAAGACCACTTGACAACAAAAACTGAGATTGGAGTCAAGCCACTATAGGGTAAGGAACAGCAGGGATTGCTGGCAACCACCAAAAGCCAGGAAGAGGTTAGGAAGTATTCTTTCCTAGGGCCTACGGAGGAAGCATGGCACTGGGACATTGTGAGTCTAGACATTTAGTTTCTGGAACTGTTAAGACAATAAATTTCTGTTGTTTAAAGCCACCTACTTTCTGGTAATTTGTTATAGCACATCTAGGAAACTGATACAGGGTTTTTTATAATTAATAAAAATTAAACTTTTATTTGGAATGATTTTCCCTCACCTTTCATAATTAAACAGTGCCCTATTTTACATTACATAATTTAAGTAAAAGGCATAATATTTCATGCTAATAAACCACATTTACTCAGAAAAACATGAACCTTTGAAAAAATACAACTTAAGACATAAGCTTTGTTATTTTAAAATTGTAGGGCTTGTCTTTACTTACATATCTTGCCTATAGACCTCACCTTAAAATAGGTAACTATAATAGATTACTAAGAACAAAGTAACAAAAATAGACAGTAAATATCAGTACTAAATCCAATAAACCTTCTGTGTGTGTATATATGTTAGTATGTAACATATATAGTTTATTACACATTTTTAAAATACAACTTTTATATATTAAAAAGAAGACAAAAGAACAGCAACTCATTTTACCCAAACTCAATGAAGGCTACTGAAATCTTTTAGCTGTGACAGAGACCATTTTACCTTAAACATTTAACTGCATAAACAATTACTGATAGGAAACTAAAACAGCTCCCTTTTACACTATTATTTTTTGCCAACATTCCCATACAAATGTTTAGTTAAGGATTTTTGTACTTAATAAAA
The DNA here is from genome assembly GCF_007565055.1 of Rhinopithecus roxellana. NCBI lineage: Eukaryota > Metazoa > Chordata > Mammalia > Primates > Cercopithecidae > Rhinopithecus > Rhinopithecus roxellana. Next base: position 11,526,297 of record NC_044550.1, read on the forward strand.
TTCAAATTGTTCTTAGGGTGTTCAACACAACCATTCAAGTAATACAATAAGTATTCAGTATTACAGAATAATAAAGTATTTCAGTATTATTCAAGTAATACAGATATATGGCAAATCAATCATGTTATCATCAACTAATACTGAGAACCATACATGATGAGGACAGATGTAAATATATTTACATGCATATTTTCACATGTGTATTTGATTTATAAAAACATACATTAGTATGCATATTCTTATAGGAGAGGAGGCAGATGCACATATAAAGTTTATTCATCTTAAGAGCCAACAAATTAAAAATATATATGGAAAAAAAAATCACAGCTGCTAAAAGCTGTTCCATTTTAAATGCAGGTAAAGACAAAACTGATCTTTCAATAGCAACAGCCTTACAAAATAATTTAGTCTGCAAAATTCAATTTTAAAATTGAAGTAACTTATCACCATTGTAAGAATTAAGAAAATGCATTAAAGAGATTCTCAACTCTTCAGTAATTACTCCAGAACCATAAAAAGGCATCACAAAGAAGGAACAGATATGCGCTCCACAGTCCAAAAGAAATGAACTAAGTCTATCAAACTGATACTTCTTCCTAAAATTACTACATTTCTTTCAAGTAACTAAGTTAAACATAAAAGCTACAAATAGAGGGTAACCTACCATACACAACATTCTGATAGATTGACAGTATATTTATGAATATATGCCCTCACAGATACATAGGCAATAGATCATAAAGATGTTGATGTGACTGTAAAATTCAAAAACTGAAAGGTCAGAAGGCACATTCTAAAGAATATGAAAATATATTAATAAAGTAAAATTATCTAGAAACTACTATTTGAGGCTTTAAAAACAAACAAAAAAAATACACATTTAAATCTTCTTATTCTAAATCAAAAATATTTTCCTACAAAGTTTAAAGGGCTTTTTTATTATTATTTAGGTCCAAAAAACAGTTTTTAAAATTCACATCAGAAATAACAGAAAATAAAATGTTCTTCCAATTTCAATATTCTATACAGCACCTCGCTTTCTCCTAATTTTTCCTTAAACTAAAAGGAAACCAGGTAACATTAGTGTGGCAGAGAGTTCACTATAGATTCAGTGTGATTTTCCTTATCCTGCTTTTCTTCACGTGGTGAATCTAGTTCATTTCTGCTATATTCCTCCTCACTGGAATCACTGTCCGATTCACACTCCTCCATCCTGACAGACTGACTGTCATGAGAAGCACTTTCACAGGTTTTGTCTGTGGGAACAGCTCCTTTCCGTTGGGGCAAGATAGTAAAAAATGCTTCTTGCCAGTCTCTTGTTTCCAGGTATTCCAGAATAATCTCAAACACTGCAATAAAGACAAACTCCATACATTTCTTAGCCAAGTTCATCACAATGCTGCACAATGTCTTTTAAAATACATTATCTTTGTGTTAAGAGTGCTAGTTTGTCCTAATAACTACTTTGTTCTTATCTCTTCTTTCTATTGTCTGTCAAGCCCAATTTGCCCCAAGTACTCAAGCCTGTTACCTCTTATCTAGCTTTTTCTCAGTTCAGTTCTTAAGCACTCAGAAATTTACCAGTATCCCATGTCAATTATAATCAATAAAGACCTTTTCAGTTTCTCTCCTACTCTTTTTTAGCCCCTTCACGTCTTTATCCTTTACATGCTAACAACCTAGTTAGCATTCATTTAACTTTCTTCATGTTTCCTGTAAAGAGCCACTCATGCTAGGAGCTCCTTGCCTGCTTTTTTTATTTTGTTTTTCTTTTCCCATTGGTTGTAGTAGACAGTATCAATATTGTCTCCAGGGTACTCACATCAGCATACTGCTGAAGGGCAAACCTGAATTACTTTGTGGAAAAAGTAATTTCCACTATGTATCAAAGGTTTTAGAGGCAATTCATTTGTTGAATCAATAATTTCATTTTTATAACTCTCTAGAACCTGCTATATAGAAAGTATTTAGTGTATAAGAAGTTTAATAAGTAGTTGTGTATTGACTAAAAACTCGGCTTAAAATTTTTTTTGAAGCAAAGTCAAGTCAAAGACAGGTACAAGAATGGATATGTTATTTGCAACAGCAAAAAGAAAAAAACACAATTCAACCATAGCAGAATGGTTAAATTATTGTATATTCAAATGATGGACTATTACATAGCTATTAACAACAAGTTTTTAAATTAATTAATTTATTTGAGACAAGGTCTCACTCTGTCACCCAAATTGGAGTGCAGTGGCACAACCATGGCTCACTGCAGCCTCCACCTCCTGAGCTCAGGTGATCCTCCCATCTTGTCCTCCTGAATAGCTAGGACTACAAGTACCCACCATCACGCCCAGCTAATTTTTGTATTTTTTATAGAGATGAAGTTTCCTCACGTTGCCCAGGCTGTTTTCGAACTCCTGGGCTTAAGCAATCTGCCTGTCTCGGTCTCCCAAAGTGCTAAGACTAGGATTACAGGCGTGAGCTACCGTGCCTGGCTACCATTAACAATCATTCAACGACATGAAAAAATAAAGTCATAAAGGAGAGAAAATATCCCAGATTTATAACATTGTACGTAATACACTAAAAATCCAATTATGTAATAAATAATAATATATATACAAGAAAAGAACTAGAAGTCAACACCAAAAAGTTAATACCAAGTATTTCTGTGTAGTAAGACATAGCTAATTTTTTAACACTTCTGTACATTTTCAAAATTTTCTAATACGCATTCTGTTACTTAAACAAATTATAAATGATTACATTTTATAATTTTGTCTCCAGGAAGGTATAATACTTTCTACCTGTTCAAATATTAAATGCAATATTCTTTCTCACAATGTTCGCTCAGGTATATTTTCAGTTTATCCCTTATAGCTTACCATGATTAACTGCCAAAACTTTTCGACTATTCATCTTCACAAAATTTCCAAGCGGGAGCTGTGCATGATTGATTCCATAATCTGATGCTTGTTTATATGTGAGTCCCTAAAACAAAGACACTATGACTTCGACAAGAACATTAAATTATTTAAAGTTTCTGTAACAGTATAAATAATTTTTAGATAAGATTTATAGTTCAGAGACTATTACCTGAATGGTGGGTATGTGCGTGTTTTACTGCTCATTTGGAAACATTCTCTTGAAAATAAGTATAGTCAATGTGCAGAGCATTTGTTTTAAGCTCCTCAAGTTACAAATGAGGAAACCAAAGACATGCTTCCTGCCCAGTTACAAAGCTCCTCAGCAGCAGAACCACAAAAAAAATCTGGCTCACATGTCTCCTGATTCAAATAACCTTTCCCCATTCTACCCTGCCTTTATCTCAGTTTAAAATACAGTCAGTCCTGTACTGCATAACGAAGTCTTAGGCAACGACAGATTTCATTTACAGTGGTAGTCCCATGAGATTATAATGGAGCTAAAACATTCCTGTCACCTAGTGACTTTGGAACTGTTGGAACATCATACTGTAATGCATGACTCGTGTGTTTGTGGTCATGCTGGCAGAAACAAACCTTCTGCTAGTCACATAAAAGTACAGCACATACAATTATGTACAGTACATAATACATGACAATGATAATAAATAATTATGTTACCTGTTACGTATTTACTATACTTTTTATCGTTAGAGTGTACTCCTCCTACTCCTAAAAAAAAATAATAATTACATATAAAACAGCCTCAGTCAGGTCCTTCAGGAGGCATTCCAGAAGAAGGCACTGTTATCACAGCTCCATGCATGTCATTACCCCTAAAGACCTTTCAGTGGACCAAGATATAAAAGTAGAAGACAGTGATTTTGATGATCCTGACTCTGTGTAGGCCTAGGCTAATGTGTGTGTTTGTGTCTTAGTTTTTAACAAAAAAGTTTAAAAAGTTAAAAAATAAAGAGGAAATTTTTTTTTTAATTTTAAAAAGTTAAAAAATTAAGAATAGAAAGAGGCCTATGGAATAAGGATATATGAAGAAAATATTTTTGTACAGCTGTATAATGTGTTTATGCTTTAAGCTAAATGTTATTACAAAAGAGTCCAAAAGTTTAAAAAATTAAGTTTATAAAGTAAAAATGTTACAGTAAGCTAAGGTTAATTCATTATTGAAGAAAAATTTTTAAATAAATTTAGTGTAGAGTAAGTGTACAGTATTTATAAAGTCTACAGTAGTGTACAGTAATATCCAGGTCTTCACATTTATTTGCCACTCACTGACTCACCTAGAGCAACGTGTAGTTGTGCAAGCAGTGCTCACGGTAAGTGCTCTATACATGTATACCACGTATAATCTGTATTTTTAAAATCTTTTATATCATCTATGTTTAAATATGTTTAGAAACACAAAGACCATTATGTTACAGTTGTCTACACTACTCAGTACAGTAACATTCTGTATAGATTTGTAGTCTAGGAGCAATAGGCTATGCCATACAGCCTATGTGTTGTAGGCTATACCATCTAGTAAGTACCGTCCGTAAGTACACTCTATAATATTGGTATCGCTTAATGATGTAATTCTCAGAACATATTCCCATTGTTAAGTAACATACGACTGTACTTAAACTGAATTCCTATAGAATCACCATCATTCTTCCCATAAATGTAAAAAAAAAAATTAAATTGCACAAATGGCAAAGACAAGTTAAATGAAAACTTGAATTGAGAAATTTTAAATAACTGACTATAAGTTTTATATTTCCCTGTCAATTAAAAAAATACAGAATATGAATTTCATCTCTTCTCAAAATTAAAATCTTTGAAGCCTATGTCTAACCAGAACTGAAATGGTCAAAAAACAGAGTACAGGAGAAAGGAAAGCTCAATTTCTCAACTGATGGTTTGTATACTTGTGGGGGGGGGCGGGGAATAATAGATTGAAGCAGGTGCTTTTGAAAATAAAATTGTTTTAGTTCAGAGAAACATAAACATGAGAAAGAATGTGGTTCTATATAAATAACAGAATAGAATTTTTCCACAAAGAAAAAAATAAAAAGGCTAAAGATCATTCTGATAAAATTCCCTATGATGCAATAGAGCTGCAACTGTCCAATTGGTAGCCATGTGTGACTACTTAAATTTAAATTAATTACAATTTTAAAAATTCAGTTCTTCAGTCATACTGCACACATTTCAAGTGCTCAACAGCCACAGAGCTAACATACTGGATCAGCAGATATGAAGAATTTTGCATGCTGCAATGTAACTGGCAAAGTACAAAATGACATTTTCTTTTAGAAAGTGCTTTTCTGTAATTTTTCATCCAAATTAAGGTATGGATGGGAAGAGAGAAAAGTATAAATGAAAGAGAATAGAAAAAACATCCCATGAAAATAACATATTTAAAAACTAGTTAAGTTTTAAGGGCTTAGCAACTGATTAGCAGCAGATTCTTCTATCAATAAAGCATAGCATTTAAGCATGTGGATGGACTCCAGAACAATCGGCCTGGTTTCAAATAGCTGCTCTGTCATCTACTACTGTTGATTTTAGACTGTTGATTTCTCTGTGCTGTGAATTCCTTACCTGTGGAATGTAGATAACAATAGCACGAATCACACTGGGTTGTAGTAAAGATTAAGCAAGCTAATGTATGTGAAATACTCTGCTTAGCTCAAAAGGTGACTGACATATAGTAGGCACTCAATAAACATCAGCTATTGTTAGTATTATTGTTACTTTCAGGAAATGGTGATATATCAATTTTAAGTACAAGCAAAAGCAAAAATAAAAATGTAATAGTACCTTGTGATGGTTGTGATCTACTAATCCTCCAATCACATAGGCCTTTGATTCATCTAATTCCTTCAGTATATTAGGTGAATCTGATGTAAGATAAATCAGGTCTTCTTTTTTTATGAGTTCACTATAGTGCTCTGGTTTGATATGGATATCCTTTAAGACAATGGGGAAAGAGATTACTAATTAATAGGACCTTATGAAAGTTGGCTAAAAATGATTATTCTATTTTCCCAAAACAAATCCATTCAAAAACATATGAAACAAAGTTTGAAAGAATATAATTACAATGCATTATTTTGAATTTACAACATCAATTTCTTATAATCTCACATTTTGATCATTTAAATAGCCTCTTAATTTTATTTCCTCGTTGTTGGCCTCAGACCCCTCCAACCTACTTCGACACACTGATAGCAGGCTCTAAAAACACTACTTTTAATGTTTTATCTTTTTCTGTGGGATAAAATCTAAACTCCTTAATTTAAAAACTCTTTCCTGAATATAGCACTAATCTACTTTGCCAACTTTATTTCCGGTTCCAACAAAACAAATGCGTTTTTACTGCCACATATTTGCTTACATTGTTCTATGACGAAAGAATGCCTTCTCCAATTACTTCCTCTCCATCTACATGAATCATGAAAGGGAAATAGCTGGCCAGGAGCGATGACTCATGCCTGTAATCCCAGCACTTTGGAAGACTGAGGTAGGTGGATCACAAGGTCAGGAGTTTGAGACCAGCCTGGTCAACATGGTGAAACTCTGTCTCTACTAAAAATATAAAAATTAGCTGGGCATGGTGGTGGGTGCCTGTAATCCCAGCTACTCAGGAGGCTGAGGCTGGGGAATTGTTTGAATCCAGGAGGCAGAGGTTGCAGTGAGCCGAGATCCTGCCATTGCACTCCAGCCTGGGTGACAGTGCAAGAGACTTTGGGAGGCCGAGATGGGTGGATCACGAGGTCAGGAGATCGAGACCATCCTGGCTAACACTGTGAAACCCCGTCTCTACTAAAAAATACAAAAAACTAGCCGGGCGAGGTACCGGGCGCCTGTAGTCCCAGCTACTCGGGAGGCTGAGGCAGGAGAATGGCGTGAACCCGGGAGGCGGAGCTTGCAGTGAGCTGAGATCCGGCCACTGCACTCCAGCCCTGGCGACAGAGTGAGACTCCGTCTCAAAAAAAAAAAGGAAAACAGCTTATAGATTTAATTAATTCCATGTATCTGTTTCTACAAAGAGATACACGTTTGAAAACTTCTTCACCAAAATTGTCAGGTCACAGGTACAAAATTGAACAACAGCTGGCAGTCATGATTTTGTAAGCCACACTGATTGCATAAAAGATGTATCACCAGGCTCAGATGACATTTATCCATAATTTTTAATGAAACCAAGAATGAAGCAAAAGAACTCTCTACTAAAATGTATAATTAATAAATAGCCACTTTTCTGGAAAATGTTATATTATAAATTTAATAAAGGCCCCAAGAGGAACCTGATTAATTACAGACCAATGAATCTCAAATCTCTCTGGAAAGCTGATGGTATAAATGATAAATTTAACAAGTTGCAAAATAACTAAAAACATGCCTCTTTTAATTTATTACACTACTTCTTGGAAAAACAGGTACAAATGTAGGATTTGATAAATATATTATACTTAAAAACTTAAAAGCCTTTGAAAATGTTTCATATCATAGGCTATTAATAAAATAAATACCCTCGTTATGGAATTAGTGAGTGTGAAAGGGAAAATGTGTCACTGAGAGAACTGACTTTGAGAAAGAAAAAAGGTATAGGGACAATTCAGTACTTCTCTAAAAAGGATCAAGTTCCTCAGGGACTGGTACCAATTCCAATCTATTTAGTCACCTTTACCAATGACTGAGAACAATTTGGTCCAATAGAAAAAATTGTGAGGCCACATACGCAATTGTAAATATTCTAGCATCTGCATTTTTTAAAAATGAAAATAGTTGAAATTAATTTTAACAATTTATTTTATTAACACAGTATACCCAAAATTTTATCATTTTAACATATAATAAATATTTTTAAAATTATCTAGGAGATATTCACATTCTTCCTCTCTCTTCTGTGCTACTGAGTCTTTGAAATCCTGTATGTATTTCACATTCATAGCACATCTCAATTCACAATTCAGACTGTCACATTTCAAGTTCAATAGCCACATGCAGTTAGTGGCCAGCACAGGGTAAGAAGAAACAGAATGCAGGCACACTTCCAAAATTTAGAGCGACTTCATTTTTATAGGTAACATATAATGTATAGCTAGTATGCCAGGGAGAAATGATATAAAGGCCCTTAAAATTATTTCTTTTTAAAAATATGTTTTAAAAGTTGACCATAAAATAGGTAAGATTTAATGAGAACAAATACAAGCTACCAGATATCTCACTCCCTTCTTCAGCATCTCTGATTTGTAATCTTAGACTTCGGTTCAGAGATTACATCTGGAGATTGTTGTATTAAGTAGCATTATATAGAATTTAGGTACAAAATGTAGACCTTCAGAAACATAAAAATACTTGGAATTATGTGAGAGTTTATCTGTTTTAATTACCTTCCAGTTGACCCATCCTTTGTCATTTTCATCCATGTTCTTTTTCAGCTGGCCTCCATGGCTTGTCAAGTAAAACTGATAAAAGATTTGTAGGTATAGAAAGAGAGAACAAATGACCATTTAAGTCTAATGTTTTATTTCTCTCATCTACTCATCTGATGATCAATGAAACACAAAATATATTCTAACTTATCTAGAAAAAAAAATTTGTGACATGCTTTGAACATACAATAAACTGTGGCAGAAATAGTATGTTTCGTGTGCATGTTTCATAACCCAGTAGCTGCAGTATCCCATTTACATTTTCATCCCAAGTAGTTATAACATGCCTGTACCTTAATCATCACTTGTCTGCAAATTCCCTGCTTCCATGTCAAGTTCCCACTCCTCTTTTTTTTTTAAACAATACAAAGTCTTGATAATTTTTCTTCGATTCTAAACCCTGATACTTATTTAAGTTTGAATCATGGGTAAGAAGGGGTCTACTACAGATAAAAATGGGGATAAAAGGACTATCATGAAACTATAAAACAAAAAGTACAAAATACAAAAATTTAAAATTACTATTACTTGGTAAAAACAAAATATCTAACCAAAATATATTAACAGTTCCTGGTTCTTAACATCAGTGAGCCAGTATTAATTTTTAGCTCACTTAGAATTCCAACAGAAAGATGTTATTCTTAACAGTAGCCAAACAGTCTCCCAAATCACTCCCTCATCTCAGCTTAAAAAAGACTTGACAAAACTCTCAGTGACTCAAAAGAAAACTAAAAACCTTTAAGTAGACAAAACCTATACAATAGGTACCACAGCATATATCAAGCGGTGGCAGCCACAGCTTCTGCCTCTCTGTCCAATCTCTCTCCCACACTGGAAGTAATTGTAAACTGAGAAACTGGTATAAAAATATATGTACGTCCCATAAAGAAGATATTCAACTACAGGCAATGAAAAGGCCAATTTGTATAAGACTGATAATTACTGGAAAGAGTGTGTCTAAGATAACATATTAAAAGATGTTTAAAATATTTTGCTTTATTTTTGTCAAAACAGAAAACATTTTTCAAATGGCATTAAAAAAGATTATCTGTAAGACTCCTGCAAAGACTATAGGAATCATCTATGTCTTTTGCCACAAAAGATATAAAAGAAAACTAGAGTCTGCTTTAAATTAATCTTCAGACATACCTGCACAGGATGCAGTGCCCGTCGATTTTCTGCGTAACATCGTTGAATCTGCTTATGAAGTTTCTTAATGTCCTATTACAGAGTTCAATTTTTAAAGCAGTTATTAAAATTGTCTATGGCCATTCCATGATCTTAAAGGAACGGAATAGGCAGAAGGGATGACTATATACATAACAATTTTTCTTCTTAAATACAAATGCATTCTGATAAATGTTATTTGATTTCCTTACATTAACAAAATTACTATAAGTTAATGCTCTGTAAGTGACCCATTATTACGTATTTTGTATTTATTTAAAATGTTAGTTCATGAAAACAGTTACTGTCTTAAAAGACAACAACAACAAAAGACTTTCAGAGCCATATTACTATTTTCATGTTTTACCAACAACACTGGTAAAACCCTGCAGATCTTTATGATTAATAAGTGGTTAATTCAGTTCTGTCATCTAGACTGTGAAGTGTGTGTTTGTCTCTCTTTCCTGTCTGCACATATACTGACACACACACATATAAATATACATATTTATTATATCAATGCAATTTGCTAGCTAATTTAACTTAGGGGAAAGAAATTTTGAAAAACTTAAGATTCATTTCAATACACAAATTTATATAAAAGGGATATTACATATTAAAACAAAAATGATTCGATCTAATTCATATACAGAATTTTTCTGACAATGATTCATGATACCTTTAATACCATCAAGTCATCAAAACTACAGTCAATAATAAGGCGAAGGGTGCTATGAACAACATCTCTTCGAACACGTTTTCTGTCATTTCCATCTGAGTTTGATTCCATTTGACATTGTCGCTCCAATTTTTTCCTCTTGCGTTTTTCTTTCCGCTTTTGTCTAAAATTAGTAATTGAAATAACATTTTGTTATTGTGTATTCAGTTATTCACAACTCTTCTATATAAACAATAACTTCTAAAAATCATCAGGTTAAGCCATATGAAATTGTCACTTCTGTGACTATTCAAAAATGGTCAAGTATTAGCAGTTTTATACAGTACATCTAAAAGCTTCAGATAGGAAGGAAATGAGCTTCCAAAAATGATCTAAAGCTTTCTGTCTAAATCCTAACTATACCACCAGAATAGCTTCATTTGTTATTGGTATCATATTATCCCTAAGAAAACCCTCTAAATACTGAGTTTGAGTTGGATTGAATTTCACTTTCATAATTCACCTAGATGATTTTTAAGCCACATTTATAAGGTATAGAAAAAAGCAAAATAAAATTGTTCATTAAAAAAATTACATACTTTTGCTCTAATTTATACCAACTATAGTTTATTTTCTCTCCACAAACTTTGGCATTTATCATAGTAACAAATTTTAGACTGACTGTTTTCACCAAAACCTGCAATGGTTCTTGTGGCAAAATCAATGTTAGGCCAAAACTTGATCTTTCTGAGTTGGCTGTTTTTATTCCATAACTAGCACATGGACACTAATTACATCCCTTATCTAAGTCAGTTGTTTCAAAAATTGTGCTGCTACTCATAATAAGGTTCTGCATGAGAAAAAGTGTTGAGTGCAAGATCATCAACAGTGCTAAAAGATACCCCAATAATAATGTTAAAAAATAGTCTTAACAGCCAGTTGACAGTGTTAGCTAACAATATACACTTTTAGTTTCAATTTTTTTTCTCTTGCGTTTTTCTTTCCGCTTTTGTCTAAAACTATAAACGAATTTTAAGTAACAAAATTACATTTAATATGCCAAAGGGCTATGCAAGGTCTAACATTCCATATTTCTAAATAGGAAGAGAGCATATACATTTGAAACACATACTTGCGGAGTTCCCGTTGCTCTTCCCATTGTTTCTGTTTTATTAGTTTTTTCATTTGTCGTTTAGATATTGGTTCACACCCTTCACCTAATCTTGGCTTCTGGCTTTCCTCTTGATGTTCATTTATGCCTTGCTTTTTGTCAACATTAGAATTTTCAATAAATGCTGGCAACATTTCAGATGACATTATTTGGTGCCTCTGAAAAACAACTTTTGACATGAACAGATAATTTACAAGCACAAAAAGTTAAAAAACTCAATCAATATGATTAAAGTTAAACCATACAATAAATAGAAATAAAACTTTAGACAAATAAATGTCATTTATTGGTAACTATCCTTTAAATACCATTTAATATAAATTAAATATCATTCATCAGCAATGCTAGCAAAGGTCTAAAGAAATGGGGTGTTTCATATACTATTGGTGGTCATGGTACAATTTTTCCAGAAGGCAAGACATACATATGTTTTAAGAGCTTTAAAATCTCTATTTAGACACCCTTTGACCCAGTAATTTATTTCCTTAAATTTCTGTAAATAAATCAGAAATGCACACAAAAATGTGCACAAGAGTACGTGCAATGAATGCAGTGTTAAAAAACAGTGAAAAGTTAGAAACCTCCTGAATGTCAGTGAAAGGAAACTAAACAATTATGGTTAATCTATAACATGGGCAAGGAATACTAAGCAGCCAGTAAAACGTATATATCCAAAATTATTTAGTAAGGGGAAACGGTTATACGTTAAATAAAACCAAATAAAACAATATATACGTTACGACCAACTTTTTTAAAAAGGTATACACACACACAAGTTTAATTCTTACCCACGGTTTTCTACATTTTCTAAAGTTATGTAATGAAAATGTTTTTAATAAAACAAAAAATTTTAAAAAGATACGAAAAGCATCTTTTCTATAGTCTTCTTTAATGCTGTAGAATGAGGGAAACTATGAAAAGACAGAACTGATTTTTAAGACTGAAATCAATAACCAGGAAATAAATTCACTTGATACAAATTAAAAATAGGGCAATTTGAAAATGACTTTAAAATAAATTTGGCTGAAACATTTCAGAGAGGTCCATAAGGCAATAATAACTATAAGAACAAAACAGAAAATTGTGATATAAAAGCAGGCTTTACTAAAAAGCAAAACAAGAATCTGAGAAAAGAACAATTTGAAAACTAGGAAATGAAGACATAAAAAGTTCAATAGAAGAGACAAACTCCAGATTACCTGAAGTCCCAAGAAGTAACTGATGACTTAGAAGACATCCTGACAATCTGACTCAGGATGCAGATAAAAATAGAACAGAAAAACAATATGGAGGAGCAGTAAGGACTTGGACAACAGAATGAGAGAGATAAAGGAAAAAAAGGTAATTAGAGATAAACATATAGCCTTGAATGCACTTTTTTTTTTTTTTTTTTTTAAAGCTAGAAAGTAAGGTAAGCACTCACTTTAAGAAACTGGAGGTGGGGAAACTGAATAAGCCTAAAAAGACTACATGGAAAAAAAAATTTAAAATATATATATGATTCCCTGGATCACTTTTATTTTCCTTTCTTTCAATACACAATACATTAAATAAAATTCAGCAATGCAGGTATCCAAAATAATACCGGGTGGAAGAAACTGAAAAGCACAATTAAAATTCACAGAAAACAAACTGCTCTCTTCATGAAATAATAATATTCCAAGAGAGCATTATTTTATCTGTTTATCTGTGGCATTATTTTCAGTTAGTTCTCTATTTTATTCAAAAACTGCACATGTTGATTAGCTCTATGTGAAGATTTTTTTTTTTTTTTTTTTTTTTTTTTTTTTTTTTTGAGACAGAGTCTAGCTCTGTCATCCAGGCTGGAGTGCAGTGGCCCTATCTCGGCTCACTGCAACTTCTGCCTCCCAGGTTCAGGCGATTCCACCGCCTCAGCCTTCTGAGTAGCTGGCATTCCAGGCGCGCGCCACCATGCTTGGCTAATTTTTGTATTTTTAGTACAGAAGGGGTTTCACCACGTTGGTCAGGCTGGTCTCGAACTCCTGACCTCGTGATCCGCCCACCTTGGCCTCCTGAAGTGCTGGGATTACAGACATAAACCACCAGGCCCGGCCTAAGTGAAGACTTTTTAAAAAGCAATTAATGTTTTACAGCTTATGTACACCAGGGGGAGCATTTGTTTTTCCTATCCAAGAAGTCTTCAGTTAAATTTAATTTGACCTGTCATAGTAGAGTAATGTTTCAGTCTCTCAAATACAAGGAAAGGTCATGAGCTGGTCAACATCTTCATCTTCATCATCACCGTCATCATCACCATCATCTTTTTAAAAACTATTCCTAATTAAGAAAACACACTGTACTAAGTGAAGTTTTTAGGCTTTAAACAAGCCAGGTGCACTGAGGCAAATGCAACAAAAATGATGCCAGCTTGATATCTTATAAATTACTCCTTATAGTATACTTTACAAAGATATCTACCAACTCGCACTGTCTACATTATACAATAAGTATAATGTATATCTACACTGCACTATGTACTAGCGTGTTCAGATTACATGTTAAGCAAAACATAGCATTTTATTAGGTATACTTGCTTTCTAATCGCTTTAGTTTGGGCAATAATTTATAAAATTCTGTGGCAGTTTTTCATTCCTTTTTCACATGCAGTGATGCTCACAGTACATTTTCATTCATTCAACCAAGTTCAACAAATGTTCAAGAACGTATTTTACAGTAACTATAAAAATATTTGTGTGAGGTCGGGCGCGGTGGCTCATGCGTGTAATCCCAACACTTTGGGAGGCCGAGGTGGGCGGATCACCTGAGGTCAGGAGTTCGAGACCAACATGGCGAAATCTCGTCTCTACTAAAAATACAAAAATTAGCCAGGCGTGGTGGTGGATGCCTGAAATCCCAGCTACTCGGGAGGCTGAGGCAGAAGAATCCCTTGAACTTGGGAGGCAGAGGTTTCAGTGAGCCAAGATGACATCACTGCACTCCAGCTAGGGCGACAGAGCAAGACTCTGCCTCCTATGTGTGTGTGTGTGTGTGTGTGAAATTTTACTTTTGCATAAAACTTTAAAAATCTGTAGGGTTCATTTGCAGATATAGGTTATCAGGTGGACTTACAAACTATCTCACATTGTATTTACACATCTTAGCACAGCTTAAGGCAAGGAGGATACATCTTAAATCAATGAGCACCAAAAGAATAAAAAGTTTTTAAAAACTGCATTAATTTATGGATTGGGATAAAATAAATATTCGTCGTAATTTATGACAGTCTCCCTTTCAGAAAAATCTCAACGAATGTGGGAATAATGCAGATTAGAATTAATGACTTGACAGCGATAGCGAAGGAATTTTTTTTTTTTTTTTTTTTTTTGAGACGGAGTCTCACTAGGTCGCCCAGGCTGGAGTGCAGCGGCGAAATCTCGGCTCATTGCAACCTCCGCCTTCCTGGTTCAAGCAGTTCTCCTGCCTCAGATTCCTTGGCTGGGATTACTGGCATGCGCCACCACGGCCGGCTAATTTTGTATTTTTAGTAGAGACGGGGTTTCACCACGTTGGTCAGGCTGGTCCCGAACTCCTGACCTCAGGTGATCCACACGCTTTACCCTCCCAAAGTGCGGGGATTACAGGCGTGAGTCACGGCGCCTGGTCAGGAATGCCCTTTTTAAAGACATGCTGGCTAAACGTGGAGCAGCGAAAAGCCCTTTGTTCACTTCAGTTGTCAAGCCTTTTGAGCAGAGGGTTGGGAATGCAAGGGGCAGAGGAGATTCTTTCAGAAAGTGACAAGTAATGTGTTGCCATCCTCTTTATATCTCCAGAAAAACTCCCAAAATTTAAAGTAGTTCAGTGAAATCAAGTAACACTTCGATCTTTTTAAAACTGTCCTCAGCTCACAGCGCCTGCAGCAATTTCCCCTCGGGCTCTCTACATTTCAGAGCGTTCAGTCACGTCAGCCCTTTGCAGGAAAAATGAGGTAAGGCAGCTTTAAAGAGGTAAAGCCCACGGTCTCTAGCCACGAAGTGGCAGGGTCATAACACGCTTTCCGGCCCTTTAGAGTACAGATTTCCCTCTCATTCTTTGCAAACTCACTTTTAACATACTACTGGCCGATGGCAACCCCAAAACACACGCCAACGAAAAGCACACCACCACAGGGGCGGAGCCTCGCCCACTCTCCCTTCTACGCTTCCAGCCAGCGTACGCGTTTCAGAGGCGGGATTAAGCTGCCGCTGGCGAACCAAGGAGCAGCTGGGTAGGCCGCGGGAGGCGCCTATCAATGACGTCATTTCCTTCAGCAACAGCGCCGCAGGCAACCACTTCCACACCACCGCTCCCCTCTATCCCGGAAGCCCTTGTTGCTAGTCGGGGGCTGCATGGCACGCGCCCCTTTGCGCCCAAACAATATCATAGTGCGGGGGAGCGCCAGCCAGTGCAGGACACTTACCGAGCTGAGGAGTTGATAGGAAGTGAAATCTCAGAAAGAAAGCCTTTCTAGGTTGGCCTGGTTACCGCTCACGCTTCCTTCCGCAGAAACTTCAATTCCCAGAGGCAGGGGCGGTAGTTACACAGTGGAGGCTACGGCGGTTGCGTCACGTCATCGAACTGCGCCAATTTCCAACCCGCAATGGGAGACAGGGGAGGGGTTTATGCGGGGCGGGTTGTGGAGTTAGGGTTCTGGGAGTGGGAGGTAGTTAACAGTGATGTCTGTTTTTTCACGTTCAAGAAGTAAGTGTGTACCTGCAGACGAGTATTTATTCATTCATATATTCTTGTGAGTATTGGATGGAGGAATTAAGATAGTCTCACTGTTAAAAATGCAAAACAACGAAGAAAGGCTCGTAATTTGTGTTCAAAATGAAACGCATCTCATGCCTATATTATTTTTAATTTATACAGAAAATTACCATATCACATGATTTTACATAGCTCAAGTGGAAAATTAAATTCGAAAAGTGAGTCAGATTCACAGTAGAATGCATTTAAATTTAGAATCTGTAAGGCTTTTTTATGGCTGAAATAAAACAGCCATAGCTTTACTCTTTGTTCATTCCTTGAGCTATTTTTCCTATGCTGTTTTGCAGAATATCAGATGACATTTCATTGTTTATAATACTTGACCTTATATAATCTTTTTGCTATATATAGACCATGTCAACTGAGAGAGAAATGAAACACAATCCCATAGATTGTCGTTTTCTATTTAGTTTTTTCCCCTCTACTTCTAATAGGTGATTATTGCAGAATTTGAAGATAAGAATGAGGTTTGCATCTTTGAATAGAAGACTGGCTTCTCATATAGAAATAATTTTGAAGTAAATTATCCTTGATGCTTGAAGGTATTTGAACATGTTTAAAGGCTTCAATGAATAGAAAATTAAATCCAGAATTTGAGGGTCTCTAAAAGAGCCAAAATTTCTTTGACTTCTAGTTACAAAACTAAAGTCAGTCTTGCCATAAGCGCTTAAATTTTACTTGAAACACTATGTCAGCTATAACACTGTTGTGAGTCCCTCTATGTTTCTTCCTCATCTCAAACCTAAAAGATCTTTGTTAACTAAGCACTAGCAAAAAAATCTGGATCCACTTCTGATCTGTTAGTAGGGCATCTTTTTTCAGCTGCCTCCATATCAGGGCAAAGAGTAGCTGAGGGAGGATTAGTAATTGGATATGTAGCCCTTCACATGTAGGTCATTAAATTCAGGCTGGCAAAGTAATGTGCCAAATCTTTCCACAGCTGTTCAGTTGCTCCTATGGGATCTGTTTTATAAATAATTATACATTTTTTTCAGAGTTATTACCTGGCATCCTTAGATATTTTAAGCAAAGTTTTAAAGCAAAAACAAACAAACAAAAAAGAACAACAAAAAAACCATATTCTAATAACGAAGTCAATAAATTTTCTTTTTGACATAGACATTTAACTTTGTAGTCACTTGGTGCAAAATTTAAAATGATTCTAGTATTAATCCAAAGTAAGCACCAAAGAAGCACCAGCAAAAAAGTCAATTTAACAAAAAATTGAAACGTAGAAAGTTTAAGAAGGTGAAATCATATGAAACAATATTTTCATTGATTTGTAA
Source organism: Rhinopithecus roxellana (assembly GCF_007565055.1). Taxonomy (NCBI): domain Eukaryota; kingdom Metazoa; phylum Chordata; class Mammalia; order Primates; family Cercopithecidae; genus Rhinopithecus; species Rhinopithecus roxellana. Next base: position 11,543,702 of record NC_044550.1, read on the forward strand.
AATTTATGTATTTATTTGACACATGTATCGAGTTCTATACTTTTTGTGTTAGTACTGGTGATACAGAAATGTCTAAGTCATTCTCTCTGTCCTTAAGGAATCCTTAATCTAATAGGGGAGCCAGCAGTAAATAAATACAACATTTACTTGAGATGCTTGTACTTTGAAAGAAGCAACTAAATGCTCCTTGAGGCAGAGGACATAGTTTTGGAGATTAAATAATTTTTTTTCATCTTGGAAAGTAAGTAGGAGTTGTACAGGTGTCAGAAAAGTAAAGAAGTTTGAGATTTGGGAACAGTAAAAGCAAAAAAACGTGTCATAGTTTTGCACATGACTGAAAAGCTGTGGATAGAATGAGGAAAAAGGAGGAGATAAAAACCCTAAGGGCTTCTCTAACTTGGACAACTGTAGCAATGCAGTAACATTACCGGGGTCATTTAGGGAATACTGGAAGAAAAATAGGTTTTGAAAAAATAGTTTTGTTTTAAAATAGTAGATTCTGGGGAGTCTGCAGGACATCTGAGTAGCAACAGATTTTTAAAAGAATGAGCACATACTTGTAGTTTAAGCCAATATAAGAGGTTGAACTCAAAGAGATAATACTCCGTGGGTTACAAATGCATACTATCTACGGGGACTGGAAGGTAGCAAATGAGAGAAGCGTCTGGAAGCAAAGTATTACAAAACTGAGAGTGCATTTCCTCTTTAATCAGGGTACAAGTTCCAAGAGAGAATATGAGCCTAATGCACCAGAATATGAGCCTAATTGCATCATTTTTTAAAGAACAGCCGTAAATATGAAATCTGGTTTTAAAGTGTTGGCAGTTATGTAGTTTGTTTTAAAATACTGAGCAGACTAAATAAAATATGTCTGTGGGCCATATTCAGACAGTTGACAACCACTTTGTTAAATTGGACCCTAGTTTGCAGAATAAGAAGGAGGCCACAGATAGAACTGGAACTTTAGAACATAAAAATACAGTAATAACTATGATTATGAACCCCTCCATAACTTTGATTTCAAAATATTGGGCAATCATTACAAATTTCATTATTTTAAGCTTAATTCTGATTTTAAGTCTTAGGATACTCTTCAGCAAGTTGGGAGTGAGAAGATGTGGAAATAGAATAACACTTGTGAGTACTTTAATTTCAGTCTAGGAAAGCCAAAAAGAAACCCATTTTTAAACATGACTTGAAAGGTAGCTAAAAGGAAGAATCGACCACTCATCTATAATCATTTCAACTTGCATTTCGACTGACTCCAAAAATACAGAAAAAAAGTTTAAAATGTATTTGTACATTTACATATACATACATATTACTCGTATCCTCCCAAGTAATACATGAATATTGAAGACTCTGGGAAGATGATTAGAGAGGCAGTGTAGTCTGTGAACCTCCTGAATCTCCTCATAAAAACAGGTAAAGCATCTAGGATAGACAATAACAATCCCAGAAGATAGCTATAACATAACTAGGTGAAAAGGAATCCCTACAAACCTCAAAATATGAACAGGAAGGAGCAAACCCAACTTAATATCGGCAACTGTGTAGGAGGGAGTGGTGGTAAAACAACAGATCATCTGAAAACCCTCAGAATGGGAAGGCCCCAAAACTGCCAAACAAATAATCACTAAAAAACAAGAGGAAACCAATGTGAGGTCGGCGGCAAAACTGGCAGGTTGTTCATCTGACTCTAAGCTCAGCTAAGTGTGAAGGCATGAGCAGGAGGGTCTGAAGCTGCTGGAGGTACGTGAGGCCTGTGAAGTCTCGAAACCAACAAACTGGATCTCCATTCTTGAACGTAGCCCAACACTAAGGAGAAACTGCTGAAAGTTGAATCCAAATTGAACAGAACAGAGACAATAGCGGCCAAGAAAAAAGCAGATGCAGATAAAAGTGGGAGAATAGAGAGGAGACAGAGCTCAGAAAATATAAAGACACGTGTATCATTTTATGAAATGCTAGAAAAGGTACCTCTAGAGCCATGAAACTGGAAAAGCTCTTCTACCCAATCCTCCCTCTTAAAAATACAGCATAACTTAATTAGCCTAAAAATGAACCACAGAAAAGGATCGTGGTCAAATTTCATTTAAAGTTGCTATAATAGAAAAGAGAATATGAAGCAAAAAAAAAAAAAAAAGGTAGATGAAAACTATAATACAATATTTCGAAACAGCAAATTTTAAATAATAGAAAATATTGAAGAACAACATAAAAATGAAAACTACTCAAAAATGAATATTTGAAGTTGAATAACAGAACTCAGAAAATAAGAAATATAGAAAGTACACCCATATATTCACCATTATACTGGAAGTTCTAACCAGTGCAATAAGATTTAAAAATAAAATAAAAGGGAGAAATAAAACCATTTATAGATGACATTAATATCTGTCTAGAAAATCCCCAAAAATGTACTAAAAAAGACCTTCACTAAACTAATAAGCAATTATAGTAAGGCCTTGTGATGTAAGGTTAACATGCAGAAGTCAATTGCCTTCCTGTACAGCAGCAGGGCAGAAATGGAACTTGAAATTAAAAAGCAACAACCCCTCCAAAATGAAATAGGTATAAATCTAACAAAATTTGAACAGAATCTACATGAAGAAGTTGCGAAACTGATGAAAAAAGTCAAAGAAGATCTAAATAAATGGAGAGAGATGTATTCATAGATTGAAAGACTTGATGCTGTAAAAAGGAGCCACTCTTGGTGTCCAGATCTTGGTTTCTAGTACAGTTCTTCAATAAAGGAAACCAGGGATTCTTGGAGAAGTGACTGATTCTAAGATTGGAGTAAAAATGTACAAGATGAGCTGGGAGCATCTTGCAGTGCCAGATAATAAGGAGATGCTAAAAACCAAAACCAGAATCAGAACCCAAGCAAAACACATTTATGGGTATGTCAAAGGAACACGGGGCCAACTGAAGGAACTCCCAGTGGCTAAAGATAGAACAATTGTAGCAACAAAGAAGGATTTGACTATAACCTAAAGTATAAATTAAATATCCACAAGTCCTTATTGATAAAGTGATTAAATAAATCAATGGGAAATTAAAGACAAATTTCCCATGCAGAGGAATTCAAATAATTTATGTAGCTACTCCACCCTCAAGGAGGAGGAACATAACTCCCAACCCCGTAAGTGTGGGATGTACATAGCACTTCCTTACAAAGAGCTCAGTATGAAAAAAAGGGAGAAAAAAAATTCACTTTACAATGGAGAAATCTGACAACACTGCTCAGCCAGATGATCAAAGTCAATGTAAATAGAGATAAATCATGTTGATATTATGTACCTCTGATGTAATGTGGTATCAAGAAAATGGCACTTTACCTCTGTGGTCTTCCTCCTCCAAACTTACAACTTTAGTCAAATCATGAGAAAAATATCACAAAAATTCACTAGAGGAGTATCTTACAAAATATCTGCCCAGTTCTCCTCAGAGCTATTACAGCCAAGAGGAGCCTAAAGATACATGAGAACTAAATGTGATGTACCCTGGATGGAACAGAAAAAAAGAATTAGGTAAAAACAAAGGTAATCTAATAAAGTATGAATTTTAGTTAATAATATATTAATATTGGTTTATTAATAATAACAAATCAACTACACTAATGTAAGATATTAACAGTAGAAATAACTGTGCAGGCTGTATGGGAAATCTTTGTATTATTTTAGCAATTTTTCTGTAAATCTAAACTGTTATAAACAATAAAACGTATTTTAAAGTAACATATACATTATAGAATGTGAGAAAATATAACGGCAAAAAAAATGCAAACACAAACTATATTCCATCTCTCAGAGATAATAATTATTAAGGTGCTCAGTGAATATTGTTCTTTTTTTTATTTTATTGTATTTTATTTTATTTTATTTTATTTTATTTTATTTTATTTTATTTTATTTTATTATACTTTAAGTTCTAGGGTACATGTGCATAATGTGGAGGTTTGTTACATATGTATACTTATGCCATGTTGGTGTGCTGCACCCACCAACTCGTCAGCACCCATCAATTCATCATTTATATCATGTATAACTCCCCAATGCAATCCCTCCCTCCTCCCCCCTCCCCATGATAGGCCCCAGTGTGTGATGATCCCCTTCCCGAGTCCAAGTGATCTCATTGTTCAGTTCCTACCTATGAGTGAGAACATGCGGTGTTTGGTTTTCTCTTCTTGTGATAGTTTGCTAAGAATGATGGTTTCCAGCTGCATCCATGTCCCTACAAAGGACGCAAACTCATCCTTTTTTATGGCTGCATAGTATTCCATGGTGTATATGTGCCACATTTTCTTAATCCAGTCTGTCACAGATGGACATTTTGGTTGATTCCAAGACTTTGCTATTGTGAATAGTGCCGCAATAAACATACGTGTGCGTGTGTCTTTGTAGTAGAATAATTTATAACCCTTTGGGTATATACCCAGTAGTGGGATGGCTGGGTCATATGGTACATCTAGTTCTAGATCCTTGAGGAATTGCCATACTGTTTTCCATAATGGTTGAACTAGTTTACAATCCCACCAACAGTGTAAAAGCGTTCCTATTTCTCCACATCCTCTCCAACACCTGTTGTTTCCTGACTTCTTAATGATTGCCATTCTAACTGGTGTGAGATGGTATCTCATTGTGGTTTTGATTTGCATTTCTCTGATGGCCAGTGATGATGAGCATTTTTTCATGTGTCTGTTGGCTGTATGAATGTCTTCTTTTGAGAAATGTCTGTTCATATCCTTTGCCCACTTTTTGATGGGGTTGTTTGCTTTTTTCTTGTATATTTGTTTGAGTTCTTTGTAGATTCTGGATATTAGCCCTTTGTCAGATGAGTAGGTTGCAAAAATGTTCTCCCATTCTGTAGGTTGCCTGTTCACTCTGATGGTAGTTTCTTTTGCTGTGCAAAAGCTCTTTAGTTTAATTAGATCCCATTTGTCAATTTTGGCTTTTGCTGCTGTTGCTTTTGGTGTTTTAGACATGAAGTCCTTGCCCATGCCTATGTCCTGAATGGTACTACCTAGATTTTCTTCTAGGGTTTTTATGGTATTAGGTCTAACATTTAAGTCTCTAATCCATCTTGAATTAATCTTCGTATAAGGGGTAAGGAAAGGATCCAGTTTCAGCTTTCTACTTATGGCTAGCCAATTTTCCCAGCACCATTTATTAAATAGGGAATCCTTTCCCCATTTCTTGTTTCTCTCAGGTTTGTCAAAGATCAGATGGTTGTAGATGTGTGGTATTATTTCTGAGGACTCTGTTCTGTTCCATTGGTCTATATCTCTGTTTTGGTACCAGTACCATGCTGTTTTGGTTACTGTAGCCTTGTAGTATAGTTTGAAGTCAGGTAGCGTGACGCCTCCAGCTTTGTCCTTTTGACTTAGGATTGTCTTGGCAATGCGGGCTCTTTTTTGGTTCCATATGAACTTTCAAGCAGTTTTTTCCAATTCTGTGAAGAAACTCATTGGTAGCTTGATGGGGATGGCATTGAATCTATAAATAACCTTGGGCAGTATGGCCATTTTCACAATATTGATTCTTCCTATCCATGAGCATGGTATGTTCTTCCATTTGTTTGTGTCCTCTTTGATTTCACTGAGCAGTGGTTTGTACTTCTCCTTGAAGAGGTCCTTTACATCCCTTGTAAGCTGGATTCCTAGGTATTTTATTCTCTTTGAAGCAATTGTGAATGGAAGTTCATTCCTGATTTGGCTCTCTGCTTGTCTGTTACTGGTGTATAAGAATGCTTGTGATTTTTGCACATTAATTTTGTATCCTGAGACTTTGCTGAAGTTTCTTATCAGCTTAAGGAGATTTTGGGCTGAGACAATGGGGTTTTCTAAATATACAATCATGTCATCTGCAAACAGGGACAATTTGACTTCTTCTTTTCCTAACTGGATACCCTTGATTTCTTTCTCTTGCCTGATTGCCCTAGCCAGAACTTCCAACACTATGTTGAATAGGAGTGGTGAGAGAGGGCATCCCTGTCTTGTGCCAGTTTTCAAAGGGAATTTTTCCAGTTTTTGCCCATTCAGAATGATATTAGCTGTGGGTTTGTCATAAATAGCTCTTATTGTTTTGAGGTACGTTCCATCAATACCGAATTTATTGAGCCTTTTTAGCATGAAGGGCTGTTGAATTTTGTCAAAAGCCTTTTCTGCATCTATTGAGATAATCATGTGGTTCTTGTCTTGGTTCTGTTTATATGCTGGATTACGTTTATTGATTTGCGAATGTTGAACCAGCCTTGCATCCCGGGCATGAAGCCCACTTGATCATGGTGGATAAGCTTTTTGATGTGCTGCTGAATCCGGTTTGCCAGTATTTTATTGAGGATTTTTGCATTGATGTTCATCCGGGATATTGGTCTAAAATTCTCTTTTTTTGTTGTGTCTCTGCCAGGCTTTGGTATCAGGATGATGTTGGCCTCATAAAATGAGTTAGGGAGGATTCCCTCTTTTTCTATTGATTGGAATAGTTTCAGAAGGAATGGTACCAGCTCCTCCTTGTACCTCTGGTAGAATTCAGCTGTGAATCCATCTGGTCCTGGACTTTTTTTGGTGGGTAGGCTCTTAATTGTTGCCTCAATTTCATAGCCTGCTATTGATCTATTCAGGGATTCAACTTCTTCCTGGTTTAGTCTTGGAAGAGTGTAAGTGTCCAGGAAATTATCCATTTCTTCTAGATTTTCTAGTTGATTTGCGTAGAGGCGTTTATAGTATTCTCTGATGGTTGTTTGTATTTCTGTGGGGTCGGTGGTGATATCCCCTTTATCATTTTTTATTGCGTCTATTTGATTCCTCTCTCTTTTCTTCCTTATTAGTCTTGCTAGCGGTCTGTCAATTTTGTTGATCTTTTCAAAAAACCAATGCCTGGATTCATTGATTTTTTGCAGGGTTTTTTGTGTCTCTATCTCCTTCAGTTCTGCTCTGATCTTAGTTATTTCTTGCCTTCTGCTAGCTTTTGAATGTGTTTGCTCTTGCCTCTCTAGTTCTTTTAATTGTGATGTTAGAGTGTCAATTTTAGATCTTTCCTGCTTTCTCTTGTGGGCATTTAGTGCTATAAATTTCCCTCTACACACTGCTTTAAATGTGTCCCAGAGATTCTGGTATGTTGTATCTTTGTTCTCATTGGTTTCAAAGAACATCTTTATTTCTGCTTTCATTTCGTGATGTACCCAGTAGTCATTCAGGAGCAGGTTGTTCAGTTTCCATGTAGTTGAGCAGTTTTGATTGAGTTTCTTAGTCCTGAGTTCTAGTTTGATTGCACTGTGGTCTGAGAGACAGTTTGTTATAATTTCTGTTCTTGTACATTTGCTGAGGAGTGCTTTACTTCCAATTATGTGGTCAATTTTGGAATAAGTGCGATGTGGTGCTGAGAAGAATGTATATTCTGTTGATTTGGGGTGGAGAGTTCTATAGATGTCTATTAGGTCCTCTTGGTGCAGAGATGAGTTGAATTCCTGGATATCCTTGTTAACTTTCTGTCTCGTTGATCTGTCTAATGTTGACAGTGGAGTGTTGAAGTCTCCCATTATTATTGTATGGGAGTCTAAGTCTCTTTGTAAGTCTCTAAGGGCTTGCTTTATGAATCTGGGTGCTCCTGTATTGGGTGCATATATATTTAGGAGAGTTAGCTCTTCCTGTTGAATTGATCCCTTTACCATTATGTAATGGCCTTCTTTGTCTCTTTTGATCTTTGATGGTTTAAAGTCTGTTTTATCAGAGACTAGGATTGCTACCCCTGCTTTTTTTTGTTCTCCATTTGCTTGGTAGATCTTCCTCCATCCCTTTATTTTGAGCCTATGTATGTCTCTGCATGTGAGATGGGTCTCCTGAATACAGCAGACTGATGGGTCTTGACTCTTTATCCAGTTTGCCAGTCTGTGTCTTTTAATTGGAGCATTTAGTCCATTTACATTTAAGGTTAATATTGTTATGTGTGAACTTGATCCTGTCATTATGATATTAACTGGTTATTTTGCTCGTTAGTTGATGCAGTTTCTTCCTAGCCTCGATGGTCTTTACATTTTGGCATGTTTTTGCAATGGCTGGTACTGGTTGTTCCTTTCCATGTTTAGGGCTTCCTTCAGGGTCTCTTGTAAGGCAGGCCTTGTGGTGACAAAATCTCTAAGCATTTGCTTATCTGTAAAGGATTTTATTTCTCCTTCACTTATGAAACTTAGTTTGGCTGAATATGAAATTCTGGGTTTAAAATTCTTTTCTTTAAGAACGTTGAATATTGGCCCCCACTCTCTTCTGGCTTGTAGAGTTTCTGCCGAGAGATCTGCTGTTAGTCTGATGGGCTTCCCTTTGTGGGTAACCCGACCTTTCTCTCTGGCTGCCCTTAAGATTTTTTCCTTCATTTCAACTTTGGTGAATCTGGCAATTATGTGTCTTGGAGTTGCTCTTCTGGAGGAGTATCTTTGTGGCGTTCTCTGTATTTCCTGAATTTGAACATTGGCCTGCCCTACTAGGTTGGGGAAGTTCTCCTGGATGATATCCTGAAGAGTGTTTTCCAACTTGGTTCCATTTTCCCCCTCACTTTCAGGCACCCCAATCAGACGTAGATTTGGTCTTTTTACATAATCCCATACTTCTTGCAGGCTTTGTTCATTTCTTTTTCTTCTTTTTTCTTTTGGTTTCTCTTCTCGCTTCATTTCATTCATTTGATCCTCAATCGCTGATACTCTTTCTTCCAGTTGATCGAGTCGGTTACTGAAGCTTGTGCATTTGTCACGTATTTCTCGTGTCATGGTTTTCATCTCTGTCATTTCGTTCATGATCTTCTCTGCATTAATTAGTCTAGCTGTCAATTCTTCCACTCTTTTTTCAAGATTTTTAGTTTCTTTGCACTGGGTACGTAATTCCTCCTTTAGCTCTGAGAAGTTTGATGGACTGAAGCCTTCTTCTCTCATCTCGTCAAAGTCATTCTCTGACCAGCTTTGATCCGTTGCTGGCGATGGGCTGCGCTCCTTTGCAGGGGGAGATGCGCTCTTATTTTTTGAATTTCCAGCTTTTCTGCCCTGCTTCTTCCCCATCTTTGTGGTTTTATCTGTCTCTGGTCTTTGATGATGGTGACGTACTGATGGGGTTTTGGTATAGGTGTCCTTCCTTTTTGATAGTTTTCCTTCTGACAGTCAGGAGGACTGTCTGTTGGTCTGTTGGAGATTGCTTGAGGTCCACTCCATACCCTGTTTGCCTGGGTATCAGCAGCAGAGTTTGCCGAAGATAAAATATTGCTGAACAGTGAGTGTACCTGTCTGATTCTTCCTTTGGAAGTTTCATCTCAGGGGTGTACTCCACCCTGTGAGGTGTGGGGTGTCAGACTGCCCCTAATGGGGGATGTCTCCCAGCTAGGCTACTCAGGGGTCAGGGACCCACCTGAGCAGGCAGTCTGTCCGTTTTCACATCTCAACCTCCACATTGGGAGATCCACGGCTCTCCTCAAAGCTGTCAGACAGAGTTGTTCGCGTCTGCACCGGCCCCTGCTGCTTCCCCTGTTGGTCTTCAGCTGTGCGCTGTCCCCAGAGGTGGAGACTACAGAGACAGGCAGGCTTCCTTGAGCTGCTGTGAGCTCCACCCAGTTCCAGCTTCCCAGCGGCTTTGTTTACCTACTTAAGCCTCAGCAATGGCGGGCACCCCTCCCCCAGCCTCGCTGCTGCCTTGCCGATAGATCGCGGCAGACTGCTGTGTTAGCAGTGAGGGAGGCTCCGTGGGCGTGGGACCCTCCCGGCCAGGTGTGGGATATATTCTCCTGGTGTGCCTGTCTGCTTAAAGCGCAGTATTGGGGTGGGAGTTACCCGATTTTCCAGGTGTTGTGTGTCTCAGTTCCCCTGGCTAGGAAAACGGATTCCCTTCCCCCTTGCACTTCCAGGTGAGGCGATGCCTCTCCCTGCTTCAGCTCTCGCTGGTCAGGCTGCAGCAGCTGACCAGCACCGATTGTCCGGCACTCCCTAGTGAGATGACCCCAGTACCTCAGTTGAAAATGCAGAAATCACCGGTCTTCTGTGTCGCTCGCGCTGGGAGTTGGAGACTGGAGCTGTTCCTATTCGGCCATCTTGCTCCACCCCCGAATATTGTTCTAATCCTTTTCTGTGCTAACATGTAGGTATACTGTTTAAACAAGAAATCTCAAACCATATCTACATCTGCTGTTTAACAGACTGTTTACTTACTAAGATATGGTAAATATACCATATTTACATGTTTGCATATTTACACATACCATATTATACAAAATATATGCTTATATAGTATTATTTTAAAATGGCTTAGTGGAATTCTGCTGAAATGATACACCATAATTTATTGAACTAATTTTTGTACTTAAACATTTTGGTATCCAAATTTTCACTATACCACAAAGGTCTTTGTGGTAACATTTTTAATGTTATTTTTGTGCACTTTATGCTCAACCCCACAAGACACTATTATTAAGAGCTAGTGTGTTTCTCCACCGTACTTTCTTTGCTCTTCATCCCTTCTTGCATCTCAGATTTTATCTGGGGTCAATTTTTTTTCTAATTGAAGCAGATTTTTAAAGATATCATTTGGAGGGGTCCTTTAGTTGTAAATTTTCAGTTTTAATTTCTCTGGAAAATCTGTATGTCAAGTTTATACTCAAAAGACATATTTACAGAATCTATATAGAATACTAAATTCACAATTATTTTCTCTCAGCACATTGAAGACAACGTTCTAATGTCTCCTAGTTTTCATTGATACTGTTAATAATTTAGTAGTTGTCTGCTGCTTTTTCTCCTTGAAAATAATCTATCCTCTCTATCTGGTTCCTTTAAATATCTTCTCTCTCTCTTTGATATTCTGCAGTTTAATTATGATGTGTCTAGTCGTGTGTATGTGTGTATTAAAAATTATCCTGCTTAAGATTTATTGAGCCTCGTGAATCTGTGGATTGGTGTCTGTGATAGGCAGACAGTGGCACCCCAAATATGTTAAATGTCTTAATCTCCAGAACCTGTGATATTCTAAGTTAAGGTTGTAGATGAAATCAAAGTTCCCAATCCGCAGACCTCAGGGTAAAAAGATTATCCTGGATTATTTAGGCAGGCCCAGTATAATCACAAGGATTCATAAAATGGAAGAGGGAGACAGAAGAGATGGTCAGAGTGACATGAACTAAAAAGGATTCAGCTTACTCTTGCTGGTTTTGTAAATGGAAGAAGAGACCATGAGTCAAGGAATGCAGGTAGCTTCTAGAAGCTAGAAAAGGTAAGGAAACAAATACTCCCCTAAAGCCTCCAGAAAGGGATACACCTGCCAATACTTTCATTTTATCCCAGTGACCCCAGTGTTAGACTTCTGACTTCCAAGAGTATAAGACAATAAATTTGCGTTTTAAACCACTAAATTTTGTGGTAATTTGTTATGGTAGCTATGGAGAACTGATACAGTGCCTTTCAATAGTTCTTGGAAATTCTTCAATATATTCCCCAAATATTGCCTTTGTGCCACTCACTCTATCCTCTATATCTCTTGATCTCTTTTTAACATTTTTTATTTTCTTATTTGGATAATTATTTAAAACAATTGACTTCTGGTTCCACTTCAAATAAATTCGTATTTTTATAGCTATATATTAAGAATTATTTCATAAATGTAATTGTTGCATTGCATATACTTTAAAAGGAAAATTGTATTTATGCTAGGATATAATTTAATTTAAGTTTTTAAATTTCTTTTTTTTGAATGTTCAATACATTTATTCTGATCAAAATTAAAATCTTATTGTATTTACAGTAGTCTACTAAAAGAGTTTCCATCAATTCTCTCCTTTAAATGCTAGCAATTCAGTTTTGTGTGGTCAAAGATAATTTAGAATCCTTTTATGGTAACTGATATGATACAAAGGCTTTTTTTGGTTGTCAAATTTATATGCGTGTATATATGTATGGGGGCATAAAATTTGGTTAATGACTCTATTTTGGAAAAATGAATGTTCTTTTTAGATTCTTAGATTCCCAGTGTTTCAAACCAGCTTTGCTTTTGATAAGGAATTCAATGAATCTTTATTTTCTTATAGAGAATTCTTTAAACAATACCTTTCAAAATAATGTATGTATTCCTATATAATTTTGCCTTGGAATAAAAAAAAGTCATCACATTAAGAATATTTTTAACTTAAGAAATATTTTCAAGATTCTTTCAAAATGCTCTCTCTCATTGATTTGAAAATACTTTTAGATTTAAACTGTTATGACCATGTAGGGATAACTTAAAGTGTCCTTCTAAATTTTTTTTTTCATTAATGTCATTCTTCTTTCTAAGAACAAAGTGTTTCAATGTTGTAAACAGATTTTTTTTTTTCACATACCTTTCATACATCCTGACTTTCTATATCCAGTAGGGTAATACATTTCCTTCCAACCTTTAGTGTGGTGAAGTTCATTTGTCTTCTAATCTAAGAAAATACGTTAACTCCCGACAACCTCTGACACTCAACAGAAACACAACTGTACTTTGGAATTAATCATCCATCTTTATTTCATAGTCTCCTTACTTATCAATGTAAATGGAAGTATAGCAAATATTTCACAGTGTCATGTACTACCAAAGGAATTTCATTGCAATAGCATTGTTTTAAAATGTATCATTTGATTTTAATTTAACTATCATAGATCAACTTTTACCCCTGTATGTTCAGCCTGAATGTCTAACCACAAATTCACAAAAATCAAGGGCTCTGTTAGTTTTCATACAAAATTGTGATGACTTATTATAAAAACAGTCCCAATTAATAATTGCATGTCATCTGTAAGAAATCAATTTTTTTCTCACTTCCCACCCCTAATGTTTTCTAAGCAAACAGGAATACTTGGGTCTAGGTTTCAAGGTTTATTTTTCTATAGTCCTAAAATCACTTCAGTAAATCAATCCGAGATTCATTTATCTAATATGTCAAATGACTGTTGTAAGGATTACTATAAAAATGTAAGGTGATTAACAGTATGTAATTGTTCCATAGATGGCAGCTCTTGTTTTTTTTACTGTGCTTTGCTTCACATGTTATGTAAAATAGCTGGTGAGTTTTAGGAGATAGTGCTCACATGCTTGCATAGTGTTTGCTGTGCTTAATCAACAGAGTAACAGAAGAGAATACTTCTTCGATACACAGAGTTCACTGAATTTGGAAAGGCTTTGGCATTCTTATTTCATCTGTAATGAAACGATCTCAAGAAGTCTTTTCTAAATTGTCCTTATAAAAAGAAAATGTTGTAAGTTTGTATTTTATAAAAGGATGATGTTATTTATAACCAGCAGAAGCAGCCTTATTTGAACATCTTATGTTGAAATGACTACTTAAAACAGTGACTCATAGGAGCTTTCTAGTGGAAATCAAATGCTCAAATGAAACAGAATTTACTTTGTTAGGCAATAGTGATATATCTTTTATTGTTTGGACTCTGGAAAACACTTGACAACGAATAGTACTTTACCCGAAGGACAAGTATCATGCACCACATAGTCTAACCACAAACATTAAAGGTCTTGCAACTGTGAGCCTCAAATGAAAATACATAAGGACAGTTCTCATACAATCAAATATGATACAAACTAGCTTTTAATTTAAATAAATAGGTAAATAAAGTTCAAGTGATTATAATGGCTTTATATCCCTATGTATGTATTACAGAAATTTTGGCAAACTGTAGAAATCTATTCAAATAGAAAGTAAAGCACTTTCACATTGCCTTATATTCATAATCCCTATTATTCATAAAAACTTATATTTCTTTCACAAAGCTACTTTTCTGTTTAACTCCAGGAAAACTTCGTATTTATAACTTGAAGGTGATATTTCCAACCAAACAATTTATTTTTGCTTGCTACTATAGCTATATTTTTTATACAAAATTGCGATAGCAGGTGAAATTCTATTATCAATAGAAGAACAATTTTCATAGTTTGATCTTTATATAAAGATATTATTCAAGAGGAAATATGCTTAACTTCGTAGATTTTAAAATTTTAAATTTCATCGTGCCCCTATCATGTCGACTATCTTTTACCTAGATTGTCTGGAAGATTTAATCTCAAGGTTAGGGTTTGAGAAAAGGGTTTTGAGAGTGACCAGGGTAGACTTAAGAATTCATTTTATATGAAAATATGGCCATAAGTATTTTAAAATACATTCAGATAGCCCTTCACTAGCACATTTTTCCCTGCTTTGCCAAAACATTCCCACATACTGCCTAAGCCACCTCATTTTAGTAGATTTTGTTCATAGCAGGTCTCTCTCATGGGAGTTTCCAGGGACAAGGATTGGTTCAGTTAGTACGGCCTCAGCCATACTAGGGTATTTACTTTAATTCTACAGAAGTTTTCTAATTAATATTCTGTAGCAAAAGAACTAAGAGCTGGAATTCCCCCTCTTAATCTCTTCCTAGAAATGGGATTCAGAAAGGACAGGACTGCATCCAACCAGTTTGGGGACTCGGACAAATGTGTCTTGTCACAGACACAAATAGAGGTCTACTATGAAATACTCAATCGGCTTGCTAGTGTGCTAACGACAAACAATGCTGATTTGCTCAAACCTCATACAGTTTCACACATAAGGATGATCATCTGTGTTTCATGAAAGTTCTATCTACTTTAACATTATTTTGAAGTGATTGGTGGTGGTATGACTTAGCAGTTTAAATATAAATCCTAAAATTCAGTGTGAATTTTTTATAATAGCATACAAATAGTATAAAAATTCAAAGATATCCATACAAGAAATATTAAAATTTGGTTAGGTTTAGCTGAGTTTGAGAATCCTTACTACCCTCCCACATAGTATTGTAATGTGAATATAGGCAGTTACTGTAACAGGCATAGTGATGGTTATATATTAAGCAGAAAGTATCACCACCAGTTTTTTTCTTGGAATGTCCCTCAGTGTCTCTGCATTTATAGGATGGTATACTGGTTTGGTTTAGCTCTCAAAAGTGAAAACATTTAAACTTTCCTCCTTGGGTAAAAAAAATTAAAAAGAGTGAGAGACTGAAAACTGCAGCCCACCTACGTTTAATCATTAATAGTGAGCCCTTCAGTGAACTTAGGTCCTGGTTTTGGAGTTTGGAGTCTGACCTTTCCCCAAAGATAAACATGATTGTTGCAGGTTCTGAAGAGGGTCACTCCCTCACTGGCTGCCATTGAAAAAGTCCACTTCTCAGTGACTCCTAGCTGGGCACTGGATGCAGTTGAGGGTCGCTGGTCAATATGATTCTCCTTGCTGTGCTTTTTCTCTGCTTCATTTCGTCATATTCAGCTTCTGTTAAAGGTAAGTTTGTGTTGCCTTTTGCTAAACTTTAATTTCAATCTTTGGGGTGGGAGGCGGATACGTGCGTGTGTGTGTGTTTGTATGAGTGAATAGTGAAAGAGTTTCTAACTAAAGTATCTTCAAAACCATGTAACTTTGGAATGTTTGTGAAAGCATGGTTGAATTGAAATGAAAACCAAATTCAAATCCCTACAAACATTAAGAAAACAGAGATTTCTTTTAGGTTCAGTTCCTCAGACCAGTGTGTTCTTGCTTTAATTTCTCATTCATGGTCTGTTTTTAAAAGAAGATAAAAAGATACCCGCTATTGTTATCTGCTGCTGTTGGTCACACTGAATGCAGCTCCTTCATTTGAATTGTAAATGAGGATTTTTTTTTAAACCCAGTTCTTAAATTTTCTTCTAGTTGCTTAGCAATGTGACCTCAAAAAGAATTAGACCCAATGAAAAAGGCATTTGATTTGCCAAAGAATTATGAATGAAATGGCACAACATGTATTTAATTCTGTTACAATTCAAAAAAGATAGAATTCATAGTGAATTAAAGAAAATTAAATTTCCTGATACAGATTTAAGAAATAAAACATTATCTTTGGAAAAATAATGTTGCTGCTTACAGTTTCTATTTTAAGAGGAAATTAATTTTAAAAATACGTATGCATTAATGCCATTGAAAAGGTAAGAGATAAACATTTTATGAGCAATGGTTTCATAAAACTGTTGTGAAATGTATTAATATAGAATCTTGTTTCAAATCAGCTAGATTATAAATATCAGATTTCCAAATGCTGCATTATATACAATGAATACTTTTTCATTTCTTAAGAAGACACATTGTTAAAACCAATTGATCAAACAGCTTAGCATTATAGGGACCAATTTTAAAACCATGTACTCTAAGTAAATGATAGAAAACAATTCACTTATAAACTTCTAAAACCTGTTAGGGATAAATGTAGCTTTTGATATTAAAGTAAAGTTTGCCTCAGGACTTTTGTTTAGAAAATTTCTACATGAGGAAAAAAACCTAATCTTCATTATTGGAGCAACAGAGGGCTAAATTTAAACCAATTCACCTAAGCAAATCACACTGTAGGTTCTTGAACTAAAGAAAATATTTTCAACAATCTCTAAATGTTTACTATTTAAACATACAGTTCTTACTTGGACAAAAGAAAATTTTTAATGAGAAAAAGATTTATAAATTATATCTGACTGAGAGTTGTTATATAGAGAACTTACTATTTTGTCTGCCAAATAAACTGTTGAGTAGTCAAAATATGTGTGATTTAAATACCATAGTATCAAACCTAATACCATAAGTACTTTGAGAAAAATAATTGAGACGTGGTACTTATTATGAGCTTCTCCTCTTTTCCCATTTTATAAACTAGGAAATTGGGTGACCTCATGTTTTCAAATGTACTTATAAAAGACTTAAATATACACATACACTAGACAATGACTATTGGGAAACAGCATAAATGAGAAAATGTGGTTTAGAATATTATAGGTAGCTGTAGCTACAGTTTATTGTGTACAAGCTTAGTAGTAAATCTAGATTTTTAAAGCTTGAAACATATAATTTAGGGGCCACTTTTGAGAAAAGATTACAAAAATATCTTACTATTGCAAAGGTTGCTCAAAAAGAAATGGCATGTGGATACATTGCTAGGGTCCTCTTCTGCAGTCTTTGGAAGGATCCTGGGCAAGAGAGCTTAAGCTTCATTAGCATCATGGTACGTTGCTTATGCTGATTTCATAAATTTAAAGTGCATGACTTGAGAGCTTCTTTACCTAGATGGAATAACTTTTTGCATTATGGTACCATGATTTAATTATAGATTCTTTCCCTTTTAACAACTGACATTAGTTAGCAAACAACTCGTGAAGAGTTTACCTTAAAATCAGTCCATTTAAAATTTGGGGATCCCATGCCTCATTGCCTCAAAACTCATCTCTAAATTACCAATGCAACTTTGGTAAATCCTCAGATCTGGGTGGATGTTGAGGGAAGATTAGAATCTAAAGAAAATTGAGGCTGGGTGTGGTGGCTCATGCCTATAATCCCAGCACTTTGAGAGGCCAAGGTGGGTGGATCACCTGAGGTTGGGAGTTTGAGACCAGCCTGACCAACATAGAGAAACCCTGTCTCTACTAAACATACAAAATTAGCCAGGCATAGGAGTGCATGCCTGTAATCCCAACTACTCAGGAGGCTGAGGCAGAAGGATCACTTGAACCTGGGAGGTGGAGGTCGCAGTGAGTCGAGATCACGCCATTGCACTCCAGCCTGGGCAACAAGAGCAAAACTCTGTTTCAACAGAAATAAAGAAAGAGAAAGAAAGAAAGAAAGAAAGAAAGAAAGAAAGAAAGAAAGAGAGAGAGAGAGAGAGAGAGAGAGAGAGAGAGAGAGAGAGGGAGGGAGGAGGGGGGAGGTGAGGGGACTTTCGGTCTATCAGAAACTCCTCCCTAAAGAAGCCTCCAGCCCCCTCTATATAGATCCTGGTCTCCTGCTTCCTCCTTCCTTCACTTCGTGCTTCCTTCCTTAATTAACTTCCCTTAATGAAGTAGCCTAATCCCGAATATTGAAGGAAGGAAAATTGAATGGCAGATTAGAATCTGAAGAGGCTGTTAGGATTAGGATACAAGAGCACATCTATATGATTTGCTGTGTGAACTTTCTAAAGACTTAAGTTTTCCCTACTTTTTCTTAGTTATACTTTGTAATGATTGGACTATTTTCAGTGCATTCTCTGGGTTTTCCTTATAAAGTATTTTTACCTATTTAATTTTGTCACCTTTAAACCTGTACACTTCCTTCATTTCCAGTCTTTCTCTCAATCCCTCACCCCAGCCTTACTTTTTAGTCAATTTTTATTAATCATCTTCCAGTTCTTTTTTGTTCTTACCTTTCATCCTCCTTTTTAACTTCTGACCCTTTAGTTTTCTGTTGGGTTCATAAATGCCATTACCTATCACCCTTATCATCATTGTACATCTCTTCAAACCTCACCATTAACTTATGTTTGCTTTATCTTCTTGACTAAGCCAATTATCAGTTATTGTACTCATATAAATCTGACAGAGGAGTATGTAAAAAATATTTCTTGAAGATTCAAAACTAACAGTTTTGTTGCTTTTAAGTCACTTAAAAATTCTAAATGCACTTGAAGGGCAAATTAAAGAGGTTCTGACTTTTTTTTTTGGCTAATACTAATTTCCGTTTTGGTTTTATCTAACAACAGTTATCAAAAAATATTATTATACATACTCTGAAGAGAAATATCCTACAAAAGGAATTAAGTCAACAATATAAATTGGACATGCCCCAATGCCCAGTGTTGCCAGAACTCTGCAAAACATAAACAGAGAAATACTTATCAAAAAGGAAAGTATAAGAGGGATAACACTCTCCATTTTAGGAGAGTTGAACCATTTTAGGCTTTTTCTCCTGTTGAAAGAGGTAAGAAATAGTTTGGAGGAATAAAAGGCCCATTCTTTCCTGTGCTTTATCATTTCCAAGTCATAGTCAAAAATTGATTTATTATATGGCCGGTAAAGTGAGGTAAGAAAAAAGGTGAATAACATAATAGTTTGGAAAACTTTGGAATTTAAGAAAGGTTATCTTCCTACAAATATTTCATAGTTATTTTAACCAGAAGACATCTTAATAAAGTCCACAAAACTTGGATTTTGGTAAATTTAGACTTCAAATCTGCATTATATTTGCTATGTTGGGTTGAACTTACAGTCAGCTTCTATCTGCTGTCACACAATGCTTACTTTTAAGAATTGCTCTGAGGATTAGATAAGACAACATGTATTTCCTTTATGCCATATGTGGAATTTGATAGGTGTCATAAAAAGAAGGCCTCCTGACCAAAATATTTTTCCTAACCAGAAAGCCAGTATTTGAACCTGATATAGAGTCCCCAATTAAAATGCAGAAGAGATAGAGATAAGAGGGAATCCCAGCCTTCATCCCCTTCAAGGTTTTTCCTGACTCTCTTTGCCTTCTGTATCTCACACCTCAGTTTCTGCCTGACTTGGTGCTTGGACACAGCTTGGTTTTGTGTATACACATTTAGATCCTTTCATACTTCCTTCTTCTGCCTCTTCTTGATTCCTATGAAAATCCTTGTCCCTTTTCTTTGAAGGTTTGACAGATTATGTGACTTCACTACCCAAAACTCTATGACAGCGTCCCACCTCACTCAAACTCCCCAAATCTTCCTGCCACCCATAGGTACCTCCTTGACCTCATCTCCTTCACTGTGTCTTTTACTTACTGATTTTCCAGCTCTTTGGTCTCCCTGCTGTTTGCTCTTCCTTCATTACACCTGCAGGAGCCCTCCTCGGGGCCTTTGCACTTGCTGTTTCCTCTGTGAGGGGGTTGCCCTTCCCACAGATATCCATGTGGCTCACCGAAAACCTTTGTCCAAAATGTCACCTTTCCACAGAGGTTTTTCTCTCAGCACCTCCATTCCCTTTCCTGCTTCAGTTTTCTTCATGAGCACTTCTAACATACTATATAACTTGCTTATGTACTCATTCTTTTTAACTGCCCTTCTCCATCGCATTTAAATGTAAACTCCACGAGGGTAGAAACTTTGTCTCCTGACCGGGTGCGGTGGCTCACACCTGTAATCCCAGCACTTTGGGAGGGTGAAGTGGGCAGATTGCTTGAGCTCAGGAGTTCAAGACCAGCCTGGTCAACAAGGCAAAACCCTATCTCTACAAAATATAAAAATTAACTGGACTTAGTGGCATGAGTCTGTGGTCCCAACTACTCAGAAGACTGAGATGGGAGGATCACTTGAGCCTGGAGATGAAGGTTGCAGTGAGCCGAGATCACACAACTGCACTCCAGCCTGGGTGACAGAGTGAGACCCTGTCTCGAAAAAAAAAAAAAAAAAAAAAAAAAAAGTAAAGAAAACAAGAAGAAACTTTCTCTGCCTTTCTCTGCTTGTTAACTGGTGTAGTCCCAGAGCCTTAAAAAGTACTTACTGTTCAACAGGTACTCACTATATTCTAGTTGAATGAATGAATAAATTTCTAGCTCACTACCTAGGAATGGAAAAGAATGCAACCTAAAGTTTTAGAGATATATAGTATAGGTAAGAGCATAATCTTTACAGACAGACAGCCTGGATTAAAATCATGTCTCCAGCCAGACGTGCATCTATAATCCCAGCACGTTGGGAGGCCCAGATGGGTGGATTACCTGAGGTCAGGAGTTTGAGACCAGCCTGGCTAACATTGTGAAACCCCGTCTCTACTAAAAATACAAAAATTAGCTGGGTATGGTGGCACATGCCTTGTAACTTGTAATCCCAGCTACCCAGGAGGCTAGGCTGAGGCAGGAGAATTGCTTGAGCCCAGTAGGTGGAGGTTGCAGTGAACCGAAATCGTGCCACTGCGCTCCAATCTGGCTGACAGAGCAAGACTCTGTCTCAAAAAAAAAAAGAAAAAAGAAAAAAGAAAAAAAAATCATATCTCTATGATGAATGACCTTAGGTAAATTATATTGTTTCTGTGTCCCCTCAGTCTCTTCATCTATAAAATGAGACTAATAATAGTGCCTACCTCATTAGATTTTTGTGAGGATTAAATAAGTTAATACACATAACATGCAGATGATGGATTTTTGACCACTATTTCCTCTGGGCAAGTATGTGCTGTAATAGATAGAGGAGACAGTGAACAGATTGTTACTGTGTACATGGATAGGGCCTTTTCAGAAATTTTCTTGATTTTTTGGCATTGCAAAGTAGTTTTTGCTATCACCTTTCTCGACTGCTTTGCTTTGGTCTAGTCACCCCAAACCCCTTTCCTGTACCTCTCCCCATATGTATATTTCCTGAGAGAAAAAAAGATTATGGTTGCCTATTATAGTAAACCGGGCAATGAAACCCCATTAGCATTGAGGAATAAGGTAAACTGAAGTCTTTTTTAACTATCTCCTGAGAGCCATAGATAGAAAATACACAAAAGAAAAAAACTTTATGTGACCATACATTTTAAGTCATCTCTGGGAAAAGACTTGCTCCTTGACATTTCTTTTGGCTAGATAAACTGAATTGGATACTGTGTGAACTCATTGATATATCAGTTTTCTTGGATCACAGTACAGATTTGTATACTATTTGATCTTTTTAAGCCTTAAATTTTAATGCCAAATTTAAGCCTGTACTAAGATTTCATATAGTAAGACATTATTTTATTAGGGCACAGCTAATTTAAAGTTACATATGTGCAACCCTGAAATGTACCTTTGTACTAAAAGTTTGCTAATTACATTAATAGAGTAAATTGCACTGAAGAGATGTTTCTTAAATATCAAAAATATCCAAATTAAAGAACTTCCTTCTAACCGCTAAAATTACTTTGGAATTGATCTGCTTGCATTTAAATAATATGTTAATTACAGATGGCTCATATTACATTTATAAACCAATTCTTGGTGGGTCATCTACTTGAAATCATATTCATATAATTAAGAGAAATACAATGACATTTAAACAAAAAAACAAAATATCTATAGTTCAACCATGGCACTATCTGATAATTGATTAGGAATACAAACTAAAGTTCTCTGAAATGGGAGCTTCTTTGTTTGTTTTTGTTTGTTTATCTATATTTTACAAGTCAAAGATTTCAGCAGACGAAGTAGAACCATGTTTCAATCAGTGAATATTTGCCAAGCTTCCTGAGCCCCACTGTGGTAGAGAGATGCACTGATGGTGAGACAGCATGTTCCCTTACAATGAAAACTTGATTTGTGTCATTATCTTTATACAGGTCACACAACTGGTCTCTCATTAAATAATGACCGGCTATACAAGCTCACGTACTCTACTGAGGTTCTTCTTGATCGGGGCAAAGGAAAACTGCAAGACAGCGTGGGCTACCGCATTTCCTCCAACGTGGATGTGGCCTTATTGTGGAGGAATCCTGATGGTGATGATGACCAACTGATCCAAATCACGGTGGGCATTTTCTACCAGATAAATGCAAAGATTAGATGTCAGAAGTTTTTGAGAAGTCTACCATTTGACAGCATTTGTTTTGGGTTCTTGGTTATACATCCATTTAGTTTGTTATCTATCTCTAACATAAGCAATTCTACGTATTTAAAGATTTTGCTGATAAAAAGTGAACTGATCTTTCCAAATTGTTGAAACAGACAACAGAAGGTATATACTGGTAAACAACCAGAGTATGGTGTTCAATTCTATAGATCACGTTAACAGGGACATTATACTAGAGTCTTTTCAAAATGTTCTCGGAGAGAAGGGTCAATAATCCATTTTGTATGGAAAACGATTTAGACCCCTCTAACTCAAGAGGAGATCAGTTAGGAGGTTCCTGCATTCTTTGATACAACAGGTAGAATTACTGAAGAAAGAGTAAACCTAGTCTGTGTTCTTCCTGAGGAAGGAACCAAGTACTCCCCCGAATAACAGTGTTTGGTCAGTTAAAATGGTTTAGATGTATGTGTTGAAGAGGGAGGCCAAATTAGATGGTCTCTGGGGACTTTTCCAATGGTAATATGTGGTGATTCCCTTATTTGCTTCTCAAGAACCTAAAGATAATAGATTCCTTGAGTAAAGTCAGTTATTATTCTGCATCTGGTGTGAAACAGGCACACAGGACAAAGTATTTGGAACAAGTAGTATTTGGAACAAAGTATTTGGAACAAGTAGTTGCTGGTGTCCTTTATAATGAGGTGTCATAGCAATACATTTACAAGTGATATTTGCTTCTTTGGATGTCTCTAATTGCTGTTGTGTTTTCCAAGTTGGATCAAAGCATCATCATCCATCTCTCTGAGCCATTTCTCAATGTAACAGTAAACTATTCTCCAGAAAACATTATATTCCTCCTTATTCAGTAATTCGGCTTTATTTTTATTTATACAGATGAGGTAGAAGGGGACGGGGGTCCTTTTCAACAAGTGGTAAAGAAAGTGAAGTGATCAGGCAGACAGAAACCACACAAAACAAATGAAGAGTGGCAATGATAGGAAAGAATCACATTCAAGTCACAGTTATTTTAAGCCTAAAGTCACAGAGTTCTTTAAGTATTGCTATTTTTGCCTTATTAAAAAACCTAGTTTTTAAATACCTTCTCCATTCTTTTAAAGTGAGTGGCAAGGTCCTGTAAATCATGAACTGAAAAATGACAGAAGAAATTGTGGCCAACTCTGTCTGTTTCTTTACTATTTTATTTGCAGAGAGACTCTGATGAAGACAGACATAGGAAGTTTTTTTTAAACAGGTTTCTTTCTGTTACTCCAGATGAAGGATGTAAATGTTGAAAATGTGAATCAGCAGAGAGGAGAGAAGAGCATCTTCAAAGGAAAAAGTCCACCTAAAATCATGGGAAAGGAAAACTTGGAAGCTCTGCAAAGACCTATGCTCCTTCATCTAATCCATGGAAAGGTAAAGGGGCATTTAGGTTCTACATCTTCTCCAACTTCATATTTTTCTTCCCTTCAGCAGACATTATTTTGAGGTAATCACATTATAACTACTTTTATGGTAAATGGAATTTCTTCAAGAACTAAAGAACAGAGGTTGTAAATTAAATGTTTCCAAACTAAATCAATGCCCTGAGTTCCCTTACATTTACTAGCCAGTTTGTTTCCTATTTTTCTGAAAATCTTTATAGTAGAATCAAGTATTTATTTATTGATGAAAGACATTATTAAAAGGTAATTTTCTTATCAAATTATAAGGGATTACAAACATAATGTAACAAAGGAAGTCATCAAAGCATGATTGGATAAATTCAGGAAAGGAGACAAATTATGAGACTGAAATGATCCAACTTAGATTAGTAATATTGATTTGTTATGAGATTATCAATATTTGGCTAAAGTACAAGGTTAAAGCTTTTAAAAGGGTGTGAGAAGTCTAAAGTAGAGTTTTTTAAAGCCTTTAGAAATTATTTTAAAACTATGACATGGAAAAGCATTTTGTATATTAAAATAATGATTGAACGCTTTATAATATCTATTTGAAATTCTATTTTAAAAATTCTGTAAGTGTGCATTACTTATGGCTTGAGTCTAGTCACTTAAAATGGTCTTAATAAATTTGGAATTGAGAAACAATTGTGATCAGTTAATTATTAGGCATTACATATGTGTGTTTATGAAAATTACAGATAGTGTGCTGACATACATAAAAATGTGTCTAAAGATGAGAGCTCAGTTTTAGGAACAAAAGCAGGAAAACAGAAAGGGAACATTTACATCTCTAAAATTTCACTTTCTAAATTCAAAATAAAGATAAACTGATCTTTATATACTGATAAAGTAATACTTTATTTATTTTCAACTAAAGTATTTGAAAACAAATACTTTGGACATTTCATATATGTATATTGCTAATCATGATGCACATTTTTGTATGAAGTTCTAAAAAGGAGCTCACAAGAAGAAATCTTATATTTTCACCTCTCCTACAACCAAATATGAATCACTATCTTTAAGAATGCTTTCTCTTCCTTCTCCACTTGTCAAAATACTTCCCATGTTTGTGACTGCTCACATGCCATTTCTGTCATAAAGTTCACACCCTTCCAGTCAGCTGGAAATAACCATCACTCTTTAGAATACTCTTAGCACTTTGCAGCTCACTCATGACCCTTATCACTTTCTTTTGGTCATTCGTGTTCATTGCTAGATTATGGATCTTGGATAGAAAAAAATCCAATTCCTCTTTGTATTTCAGCCTCTCCCCTCACATCCATGCCCTTCCACTCCCTCCTTCCCCAAAGCACCCAGAATCATGCCTTGCACTGCATGTTTTTATGAAGCTTTCTCCAACATCTTTCCAAACCCCTGGGCCTATTTCTATCAAAGCATTTATCACAGTGTATTGTCATTCTCTTTTTATGTCTTGGCTCTCCACATTCAGAGTAAGTTTCTCATGGGCAGAGTTGTATCTTTGTCTATTCAGCACCTTGCTCATAGGGAGGACTGAATATAGATGCTTCTAAAATAAAGGATAAACAAATAAGATTATATGGGGCTCAACTGAATTGAACTTTGATAAAGGTTTTACTTATTGTTTACTTAATAATAGCTAAGACGAACTAAGCACTTACTGTGTGCTAGGTGCTGACTAAAGGCATTACACGAATTGTCTCTTTTATTCTTGTAATGGCCCTGAGCAGTAAGGGCTGCCTTATCAACCTCTTGTGATAGTTGAGGAACCAAAGTTAAGAAAAGTTAAGAAATATGCCTATGGTCATACAACTGGCAGGCAGTGGAGTTGGGATTTGAAATAGGGTCTATGCTCAAACTCCTATGTCTACTGTCTTCCAGCTGGAAAGTATTTGGAGAAATGCCTGCTTCTTTGGTTGACTTGTAGTATTCCTTATTTACATCATGAGATCAGTTGACTTATTTGATTTTCTTATGGCTCAACTTTGTTAACAACATGAAATGTTGTTATTTTCTTTTCTGAGCTTCCAGTGTGGCAAGACACTTGAGTTCATAGATATTATTTGCATTTATAATCTTAATGACAACCAATCATTTTATAGCTCCTTTGGTAGCAGCTGAGTACAAAGTCTTCTGCTACACACATGAAAGGACTCAGTACCCTCACCGTTCAAAGGCTAGGATGGAACTGCCACATCATTATTTTAGTAACGCAATGGGCCAATTCTAGAGGAGCTATGATTTGCGATGATTTACTGTAACCACAGGTTAAAGTACATCATTATATCTTTCAAATATATAATAAAGTATTGGAAAAAACTTAACAATGAAGACTAAGAAGCCAACAGGAAGTTTTGGCCATATCACTATCAGAAAGATCATTACTTAAATTATCATTTCAGTGTACTATGAGAGAAATTATGGACAGGCAGAGTAAACTGCAGATGGGCTACTTTCTTAGAGAGCATTTTCTACCATAGGCTCAAATTAAGTTGTGCTCCCTGAAGTTTCTGTGGTTTCAAGGATGCTTATCAGCATGTAACTTTTGTCCTTCCAGACCTCCCCCTCTCTCCCTTTCCCATATGAGGGTCTCATGTTTGCATTTTAAAAGAGAGTCCATTAAAATACTTAGATACATATTCATTGCACATCTTTTTTCTATGCCCACTCATCTTCCCTACATAAGTGGGCATGACTCTAGTTTTGTCTACAAATCATCAAGTTGGAAATGTGACAGTAATCTGATTAAGTTGATTAACGCTGATGAGTGAAAGATGCCTCAAGTTATACTATGGATTCTTTTTTTGGCCTGAAAGGCTAATCCAATTAACTGGATAATTACCAGATTTCCATTTCTGGTTTTGGCTTTGTGTTGATTAAACTAACCACGTGGCTGCTGAGTTGGACCTTTATTTTGTATTGTTTCCAGGCATTGATTTGCTCTCTAAATCAGCATGGCTCTTGTACACACACTGAACTGCCACAAGAAATGTGACACCTTGAAAGTCCTTCTGAAATTTGTTATATATTCCTTTACTTGTTTGTTCTCCAATGTGTCATTTCCTAGCTGTGCTCTGTCTTAGATAGATATCAAATATAAAATTACTAATCTTTGTTTGCTGGGATTCTTTTTATTATTTTGATTGTTTGGCCACTTAATGGAATTTAGTCTCCTCTTATTTTTAAAAGATATGTAAAGGAAGGTGTGGAGAAAGGCATCGTCTTCCTAAGAAAAAAACAATATGAATGATGACTACCTATTTCAAGAGGAAATTGGCCCCTCATATTTGGCTGGAAGAGGCACTGCACCGCCTTCCCAGCCATTTTACCCAGTCTCCCTCTAGGTGTGGTTTCCTTGGATTAAAGACTTCGTTTGTAACCAGGTCGTACCTGCTGCTGCTCTTTGGAAGCTCTGAGTACTGTGAATTTAGATAAGAGCCCTGTGCTGTTGGATGTTCAGAACTAATTTCAATGCTGAATGAAGTAATCAACTTTATGGCCTGAGTATAATAAAACTTACTCAGTTCCTGTTGTGAAATAATAAATTTACGATTATTGCTGTGATGGCCATGTGGCTTGAACTGCAAAATTCTGACTTCATACTATTATTTTTTAAATGATTACAAGGCAGCTGAATTCTAACAGTTTTGACATTTAGCTGGTATGGATACCAGTACTATCTTCACTTTGGATCTCATCAGTCTGCACTAAAGAAAAAGAATTTAGGCCCTAGAAGTAGCAGTCATATAAAAGAAAAAGAGATGTGTTCATTTTTCTAGTTCTGGGGAAGCAATAAAAACTAATAGAAAGGATGAAAAAAACTTTTTTCTTTGTGTCTCACAGTTTATATCTATCATTCAGCCTGCCAGAAGGGAAAAAAAGGCTCTAACACCATTTTCTAAGGGATCCAGAGGTCAAGATCAAAACTTGGTCCATAGCAGTGGGTCAGTAACAGATAAGCACTTAATCTTATGCATAGTCCAAAGATTAAATCCAAGAACTTGGTTTCCTTACCTTCTAGGTAAAACTTTGAAAATAGTTCAGGTACATTTTGTAGCCTGGAAGGAAAGTGACACAGTGGTGACAATGCTGATATTTTTCCCACTTAGGAGATCTTGCTTTCTAAAGTGTTTATGGTTCATACCAAAAAGACATGGGCCATATAGACATGTGTGTATTGCCACTGACTGAACACTTTCTGACTATTTTGGGGTAATCTAGTTATGAACTTCTAATAGTCATGATATCTGGAGATACACTTCCAAATATTTGAAAAGGAAATTACATTGTGATTATTAAAGGAAGGAGATACAGTTTACAAAATAGAACTTCAGAAACTCAGGCTTGGGTCTGAGATATTGCCAGTGATTTGTTTGAGAATATGATACTGTGAATTTTCAGACACTGAGGTCATTATTCCAGTTTCTTTCTAAGTTCTAAGTTGGACAAACACTATTCCAACACTTATAGGTTAGTCCAGTCTAATGACTAAAACTGATTGCCAGATAAAGTACCTAGTAAATCCATCACTAGGCAGAGTATATGTAGGAAGTAAAAATAGAGATTTGAGACACTTGTTTGGATAATTCAGGAAAAATATTCTCTTCTTCTAAGGCACAAGAGAGTCTTTATGTAGGCTAAATTACTGAGCTTGGTATTATTTGGATTCATTGCATAGTTATTGAGCTTTGTGTTTTACTTTAGAAGCTATGGTTGGTTTTAAAGAGTACTAGGAAGGCATTCAGGATATTTCTAGTAGAAATACTCAGCTGTAATTATCATAGACCTTGGGAATTTTTACAGGGAACACATATCTATCCTCCTTTTCTAAATTGTGTGATGTGTATCAAGTCTACAGGATGAAAACCAACAAGCTGCTTTCCATTAAATTCGCTTCGTACTTTTATCCTTGTTTCTTAAACATTAAATTATCAAAATGGCAAAAGATACTGTTATCATCTCTGTGCCTATAGATATCAAAGATGATAAAACAAAGCTAAGTGGCTTACTATTCCTGCCAAATCATAGTCACCCTCCTCATTTCAACCTCCTTTCTCTGCCTTCTAATGGGAACCTCAAAGCAGTGCCCTTCTGATGGGAACCTATGCAGCAGTAGCAATCTCAACCTCAAATTTCCCAGCCTTCTGTATGTGTGTATATATATGTGTGTATAAATAGGTATACATTTACCCAATACCAATATAAATGCTCTGGAGGGTAAAGAACATTGCCCCTGTGAAATGTTGACCATGGGTATTATGGCCACGCCTGGGGCCTTGAGATAGCCCATAGAGGCTGTGCCATCTCAGGAATCTCAAAGGTAGTGATTGCCATTTTCGGCCAAGAACTTTTTTATTTGCTGTTATTTTAAACTTTAGTTATTTTTTGTTTCAAGTACCGTTACAGGTAGAGAACATGCTGACATGTTCAAGCAGAATGTCCATTTCTCTTCCCTTGGGCCACCCTTGTTTTCATGAGGCTCCCAGCTTATATCAGTGCTCTTGCCCAATGCTGTGCCCATCATGCAAGAGCCTTCATTATCAATCTCTCCCTAAACTTCATATTCTGATGGTCTCAGAGATTTTAAATAGCTTCTTTTCACAAAAAGGAAATTCCAGATTTGGAGTGTCAGATCTCTTTCTCCCAGGATTAATACAGGTAAGCATCTGACCTTGCCTGACACTTATTTAACTAAATCTGATAAATGATGCATTTTTGCTTCATTTGTGTTCTGTTCCCCTCTCCCCACCAGGTCAAAGAGTTCTACTCATATCAAAATGAGCCAGTGGCCATCGAAAATATCAAAAGAGGCCTGGCTAGCCTATTTCAGACACAGTTAAGCTCTGGAACCACCAATGAGGTACTAACAAATATTATTAAGGATTCAGTATCTCAATAAGTTTGTAAGGATTTCTACTTATACAATTTCAGTAGAAGAGTTACTACTAAGGTAATGCTCAGAAAAGGTGAGTTGTGTAGTGAAGTCTTGTTTACCTAGAGAATTAGAATTATTTATACTAAAGGAACGTAGTGGGGATCATTCCAGTGGTTCCCAGATGTCACTGTGCACCACTGTACCATGGAGGGGCTTGTTACAAATATAGATTCCCTATATTCATCCCAGAGATTCTGATTCAGTAGATCAGGGAGGACCTGAATATCTGTATTTTGTTTGTTTGTTTTTTGAGATGGAGTCTCACTCTGTGGCCCAGGCTGGAGTGCAATGGCGCAATCTCGGCTCACTGCAACCTCTGCCTCCCAGGTTCAAGTGATTCTCCTGCCTCAACTTCCCAAGCAGCTGGGATTACAGGCATGCACCACCATGCCCAGCTTGTATTTTTAGTAGAGACGGGGTTTCACCATGTTGGCCAGGCTGATCTTGAACTCCTGACCTCAGATGATCTGCCCGCCTTGGCCTCCCAAAGTGCTGAGATATCTTGCTTGGCCAAATATCTGTATTTTAACAGTCTTTGTGGATTATTTGGATGCATTGTCAAGGTGGGGAACCACTCATCTGTACCAACACTGTTCATTTTGCAAAAGAAGAAACTAGAGAAGTTAGGTGGAGCTTCTAGTATCATACCTGGAGTCAAGACTGGAGTCCAAGTTTCTTAGACTGAATTCAACCAGCCCATGAGTGAGTGAAAAATCTGATGGTAGGATTGCACCAAAAAAATGTTGGTTAGCTTGCTAGAAAAGAGACCTCTGCTTCTGTGATGCTGGCAGAGGCCCCAGGAGAAAGCTCAGAGAAGCTAGACAGAATCTGTACTGGGATACATTTGCCTAAATTCAAACTAATGATGTGTAACTAATGATGATTTGAGTTAGTCCCACAGGATTTTAAGAATTTCTAATCATATTCAGCTAGTTGAAGTTACACACACACACACATCTCACACACACACACACCACACACACACACCACACACACACACACCCCACACACACACACATGCACAGAGAATCTAGATACAGCATTAACAATCAACTCCCTTGCCACAGAATTACCCATTTATCAGAAGTTTCAATTGTTACCAGGCCATTTATCTAATTCTGATTGGATTTAGAGAGAAGTAGGAAATCCAACATTATTCCTGAAAAAAAAGAGAAGGCGCTAGTAAGACTCAACCAAAGAGAATGGGAAGGAATCAGCGAGCTACCGGAAACCTTGTTCCTGTCTTTGTATCTTATCATCCTGGGGGAGAAAAAGAAGTCCCCTGTGGCATATTAGAGACCTCAGTTTTCAAGCCACTTCTCATTAGAACTCAATTGGCCCACAAGGAATCTCAAACATTATGCCCTTGCCTTTCTTTTTAGGTAGATATCTCTGGAAATTGTAAAGTGACCTACCAGGCTCATCAAGGCAAAGTGATCAAAATTAAGGCCTTGGATTCATGCAAAATAGCGAGGTCTGGATTTACAACCCCAAATCAGGTATGATAGATATCACTTTCTTTGAGGCATTCAAATAATTACATTTTGTAGAGATTAATTTAATGTAATAGAAAAATAAAGTAGAAATAGAATTTTGAAACATTTATAATTTTTACTTTAGGCTGTAAATTCATATATATGAAATGAATAGGCCCATTTCAATAAGTTGTAGGTGTTAATAATGAGGGATGGGTGTAATGAGGAAGTTGTTTTGTAGACCGAAAGATACTTTGCTATTTGACTTGATTTGATAATTTAAAAGATGATTACTTGTTATAAAGATGGCTATTTATTTATTTAGGTCTTGGGTGTCAGTTCAAAAGCTACATCTGTCACCACCTATAAGATAGAAGACAGCTTTGTTATAGCTGTGCTTGCTGAAGAAACACATGCTTTTGGACTGAATTTCCTACAAACCATTACAGGGAAAATAGTATCAAAGTAAGATAATGCTAAAATTTTTATTTTCTTTGCTATTCTTTGTTATATTATTATACTTGATTTGTAAATAGATCTGTGTGTGTGTGTGTGTGTGTGTGTGTGTAGTCATGCGTTGCTTAACAATGGGAATAAGTTCTGAGAAATGCATTGTTAGGCAATTTCATCATTGTGCAAACATCATAGAGTATACATACACAAACCTAGATGGCATAGCCTACACCACATTATATGGTATAGCCTATTGTTCCTAGGCTACGAACCTGTATAGCATATTGCTGTACTGCATACTGTAGACAATTAAACACAATGGTAAGTTTTTACGTTTCTAAACATAGAAAAAGTCAGTAAAAAAATGCAGTATAAAAGATACTATGTAGGTGTACCTTTATTCATAAAAGGTACATAAATGAAATTTGCAGGGCTGAAAGTTGCTCTGGATGAATCACCAAATGAGCACTGAGTGAATATCATAGACTAGGACATCACTGTACACTACTGTAGACTTTATAAACACTGCACACTTATGCTACACTGAATTTCTAAAAAACCTTTTCCCTCTATCATAAATTAACCTTAGCTTACTGTAACATTTTTACTTTAAAAACTTTTTAATTTTTGTTAACTTTTGAGCTGCTCTGTAATAACATAGTTTAAAACACTTTGTACAGATGTACAAAAATATTTTTTCTTTAAATCTTTATTCTATAAGCTTTTTTTTTTTTTTTTTTTTTTTTTTTTTTTTTTTTTTTTTTTGAGGCAGAGTCTCACTCTGTCGCCGGGGCTGGAGTGTAGTGGCCGGATCTCAGCTCACTGCAAGCTCCACCTCCCGGGTTTACACCATTCTCCTGCCTCAGCCTCCCGAGTAGCTGGGACTACAGGTGCCCGCCACTTCGCCCGGCTAGTTTTTATATTTTTAGTAGAGACGGGGTTTCACCATGTTAGCCAGGATGGTCTCGATCTCCTGACCTCGTGATCTGCCCGTCTTGGCTTCCCAAAGTGCTGGGATTACAGGCTTGAGCCACCGCGCCCTGCCGCTTTTTTCTATTTTTAAATTTTTTATTTTTATTTTTTACTTTAAAAAATTTCTGGTTAAAAACTGAAGACATAAACATGTATATTAGCCTAGGTCTACACAAGGTCAGGATCATCAATATCACTGTCTTCCTCCAGTGGAAGTCACCTACAACCTCCAAATCTTGTCTCACTGAAAGGTCTTCAGGTGCAATAACATACGTGGAGCTGTCACCTCTTCTGATAACAATGCCTTCTTCTGGAATACCTCCTGAAGAATCTGCCTGAGGCTGTCTTATAGTGAATTTTTTAAATAAGTAGAATGAGTACACTCTAAAATAATAATAAAAGGTATGGTATAATAAATACAGAAATCACTAATAGTCATTTGTCATCATTATCAAATATGTATTGTACATAACTGCATGTGCTATACTTTTATATAACAGTAGCACAGTAGTGTGTTTCCACCAGCACTGGCAGAAATATATGAGTAATGCTTTGCACTATGATGATAGGACAGCTATGAAGTCACTAGGCAAGAGGAATGTTTCAGCTTCATAATCTTGTGGGACCACCTTCGTACATGGGTCCATCATTGACCAAAATGTCCTTGTACAGCACATGACTGTATTTATTGTGCTTCCTCATTTCAACTGTGAGCTCCTTGAAAGTAGCAATTATATCTTGTTCATCTTTATTTTTTACATCGTCTACAACAATTCATGGTACATGGTAAATAACCATGTTTTAAATAAAATTGTATTAAAAATCAATTATTTGTTGAACAGATTTTAAGTTTTAAAAAGACAAACTACTTGATTCATTCTAGTTCATTTTCTAATTTCTCTGTCAAATGTTTTATATGTTAAGGTTAAAAAGTGGTAGCATTTGTAATTTTTCTCTTTAAGAGTTATAAAATAAATATTGTTGTTAAATCATAAAAAGTTCCATAGTAAAGGGATGTGACAAAATTTTTGATATGACTTATGCAACTTAAATATTTAGACCAGTTTTTCAACTGAAGACCATTTCTCTGGACAGAAT
The DNA here is from genome assembly GCF_007565055.1 of Rhinopithecus roxellana. Taxonomy (NCBI): domain Eukaryota; kingdom Metazoa; phylum Chordata; class Mammalia; order Primates; family Cercopithecidae; genus Rhinopithecus; species Rhinopithecus roxellana. The sequence goes on from NC_044550.1 coordinate 11,577,391, forward strand.
TGTTCTAACAGGATTAAGAATTAGAATTTTAAATCTTAGAGTTTCTGTTATTTTCAGATTTTAATTCAGAAAACAATGTTTTCTAGAAGTGATTGTATTATACCTTATGCCATTGCTTCTCAAAAAATTTCTCTGGAGTAGCTCTAATGTTAGTACCAAATAGATACAAAATATTAGTAAAAATGCCTCATTACAATGCTTGAAATTTTATGGAAGCCTCATCTGGAGTAGAATTTTGCTTTCTACTTCATATACTACCAGTATATCTATAATGTTTTATTATATTTTCATATAAAATCATTATTTTAAGTTACTTATCAGGCCTATGAGATTTCCATTGCTATGTGACAAACAACTCCAGATTTAGTGGTATAAAATGCAACAATCACTGTACTGTTCTCTGTCATAATTTATAGGCTTGCCTTAGCCTTGGTTGGCATCTATGTAGTTGCAGACAGTCAAACTATTTAAAGGTTGTTCCCCCATGTATCTGGTGCATGGGCTGGAAAGACTCAAACAACTGAGGCTCCTCATGCAACTATCTTTTATTTCCCTGTGGCCTCTCAGCATGGCAGCTTCATGTCAGACTTCTTATGTAGTAACTCGAGGCTCCGAAGCACATGTACTGATAGTGTGCCAGAGAAAAGCTGAATCCTCTTTTAAGACATAGCTGTAGAGATCACATAGCGTTACTTTCACTCCCCTCTATTAGTTGAGGCAGTCGCAGAGTCCTACCCGGGTTCAAGAAGAGGGATGTAGACCCTACTTTTTGAGACAGACAGGTTCTGGAAGAACGTGTCAGACAAAAATATAGTTGAGACTATTTTTGGAAAATAAGCTTTTCTAGCTGTCTTGGTTAATAAGTAGCACATGGTTTTATTGACAGTATCATTTTCAGAAAGCTGGGCTAAATTCAAAAGAGCTGACATCACATATCTTATACATCATCCAGGCAATTTTTCTTCCCTGTATACTGTTGACATAATATTTTGAAAATCCCAACTTAAATTTTCAAATCTTTTCATACAATTGTTGCTCCAGAAAGACTTCATAATGAGCTTTCAGTTACCTCTGGAGATATCACAGTTTGAAAGACATGGCTATATACAACTTGAATAAATTACTATCTTGTTTGCCTTTGGCAATTAATATCTTGTTCACTCAAAAGAATGATTATAATATAGCATTTCCCTTTGGTATTACGCAGGCAGAAATTAGAGCTGAAGACAACCGAGGCAGGCCCAAGACTGATGTCTGGAAAGCAGGCTGCAACCGTAATCAAAGCAGTTGATTCAAAGTACACGGCCATTCCCATTGTGGGGCAGGTCTTCCAGAGCCAGTGTAAAGGATGTCCTTCTGTAAGTGCAGACAAATGTGGGAATAATCATGACATCAGACTCTGTTTTCCTTTTGTCTCCAGTGAAAACATCAGCTCATTTAATGAAGAAAGTTTCTGAAGAACTACCAGCTACCACAGAGTTGTGATGACAGCAGTCACAATATGCACCTGACATGGTGCATGACACACCAATAATTAACGACTAGTTACCATTCATTCCTCTCAAAAAGTGTTATAACTCAAGGGCAGCTTTTAATAAGTCATCTAGAATTCAGGGAGGATAGAGGGTTTAATGAAGTCAGGGGGAAGCATATGGTATCAAGAATGTGGACAAAGGCTGAACCCTGAAATTTCTGTAACATAATAGTGATTTGTCCACAGGTGACATACTTTACTGGCCTCAGTGTTCTGAGTATTGCTGCAAGGACTGAAAAAGGATACCAGGATCTTTGCCTAAATTAGGAAACATTTATTTACCCCAGTTTCCCCTAAAATTACTCTCAGAAATGCGATATCTCATCCCCAGGGCAAAGTGTAGATTATCTTGTAACATTTTTAATCCAACAAAGAAAATTTTCTTTTTATTGCATGAATCAATTATGATATACAGTCAGAGAAATGACTTACCATCCAGAATTTCCTTATCTGTAATCTTTTATCAGAAGAACAAACCATTGGCTTCATGCTCTGTGTGTAACTGCAGGGAGATGCTCTTTCCTTCAATACTACTGGTGTTTGTTCAGAAAAGTGAAATCATCAAGATGTAATACCATAATTTGCTTAAAGTACAAGACAGTAATTGCTTATTAGTTTCTGAAATTGAGTTAGAGGAAAAACAAAACATTTTAAAACACAAAATCATCATCTTCAAATGTCGTTTCTTCTTTTACTTGTTTTTTTTTTCATATGTCATTTAATGTTCTAATGTAATTTTCTAATGTATGAGATGGAAATTAGGAAGGTGGCTAATAAAACTAATCTTATGCTCTGCACTATTAATTTTTGTCCCATAGATATTAAACATTATGAGCCATCTAAGATTTTTGATAATTATTTCCTAATTATTAGAGAAAATGATTTATTTATGTCATTGAGGAATTTGCTTTTCCAAATTTGGAATTTCAAATTCTAAATTTGCTTTTGTAAATTCTGTTGCAGCTCTTTAAAGAAAAACAAAAACACCTGAATTCATATTGATGTTCTCTGCCTTCAGAAATGACCCAGTAAATCTTTAGCTAAGTGCAGCTGGAATTTCACTTGGAATATCTTCTTAAGATTAGATAGCTAAAAAGGACTTGAAAAAGAGAAAAAAAAAGGATCCATGGCTTATTAGAAGTAATGAATAATTTAAAAACTGGCAGCAAGTTATTACTATAGAGTTAGAGAGTCAGAAGTCACTGATAGGATTTCATAAAACTGGGGGGAAAGTAGTAAAGTATGAAAAATAAGTTATTTAGTTAGTTTCAAAGCCAAGAGATGCCATTAATTAGAACTATTTATTAGGTTGTTGCAAAAGTAATTGTGGTTTTTGCCTTTACTTTTGCAACAACCTAATACTAGTTTCAAAACTGCAATAGAGTAACTTAGTGTGTGTGAGAATTACCTTTGTCTAAATGTTACTCTAAAAAACATAGATATAAGAAATGAATAATTCAGACCTTAGCAATAGCAAAACATTGAATTTCATACAAATAATACAATAAAGAGATAGAATGGGGAGCTCACCAAAAAACTGATTTTCAGTGAAGTGCAGGTAAATTAGAAACCTGATACAATTCTTCAGCAGTTCTATTATTTTATCACTGAAATATTTTGCTGTTAATTAAAATTCTGCACAATTTAAATTACACTATGGTAGTCAAAGCCTGGTCTCAGATACAATTCCCTTGGTGTAGCCATGAAATGACCTATATACCCAGAAACCAGTTAATTATTGTCCTAGGCTCTTCAAGCTAAATAGGAATGGACAAAAACAGTCCTCCTACAGAGGAATGGTACACAGAATGAATGGAAGTCCCAGGGGTGTGATATGGGCAGATAACTATCAGGTATATTGAGGTAAGGTACAAAAAGCTGCTTTTGCTTCAGACACAAGGGGCATTTTATTCCTGGGAGAACACCCTTTGTAAATGTGGATGTTCACAGTTGTGAGTGGGGTATGAGCCTACAACTATGTTTTGCAGATCTTGGAGCACTGGCAGTCCATCAGGAAATACCTGCAGCCTGACAGCCTCTCCAAGGCCGAGGCTGTCAGAAGCTTCCTGGCTTTCATTCAGCACCTCAGGAATGCAAAGAAAGAAGAGATCCTTCAAATCCTAAAGATGGAAAGCAAGGAAGTATTGTAAGTTCCCCAACCTTTGTGTGGGGTTGTCTGTCAGAAACATTTCTGGATTGTTGGTTTTTTTGAAGCAAGAAAGACCCCTTTTAAACCAACTGCCCCACCTCCAAAACAATTATTTTGTTGTACTACATTTTCATTGAACAATAATTCCACCGTTCTGTAATTTAATGGTCACTTGACCAGAAATACAATAGCAGATTTTTAGCAGGGACTTGGAATAAATATGTTGTTGTGTTTATGAGTTTAAATCGGGACTAGATTGGTACATAGATAAGTGAAGGCAGGGATTCGTCGTGACACCGTGGGGCATGTGCTTCCTCGCTGTTTTTGAAATTGTGTTCCTCGTGCTGTTGACACCTGAACAAATTTGAGTTGATTTAAAAAAAAACAACAAGAAAGGTTTGACTTGTTCAGTTGAAAATGTGATTTCACTAAAGAACCAGTTGAAACTATGTTTTATGTAGAAAACTGAGAACTGAGGCAAATGGTGAAAAGAATCTGGAGAAAATAAATCCATACATTATTTAATATTTGGTGAAAATATGATTCGTTTTACATGTGTAATAAACAGAGTTGACTTAATTCTTTCCCCAAAACATTGCATCTGTTTCTAAATACAATGTATTTTTAGTCTATAATACAGAATTTGTTTATATATACAAATTGAGCTTATGATACCAATTATCTTAATTGATGATATAGAACAAGTCTCAATTAATTTGACAGTGAAAAACAGTCATTAACATAATCAAAAGTGGAAATTAGCCAAGTTACACACACACACACAGCAGTAGCAGTCACTGAGTTCAAAGGACTGAATTCCCCAACAGGAGGAAAATTGTAGCTTTTTTCTGAATAGTCTGTTTATGTTCACTTGCATTTATTTACTTGCCTTAAGGATATTAAAAAATTGCTAAGAATTCCAAATGACTAATCAAAGTTGGTTAATCTCTTCAAAAAGAAATATTTAAACCAGAAATTGAAAAATAATCAAAATCACAAATTCTTAGGCTCTGGTTTCAATTACAGCATGTTAAAATATATTGGTAGAAGGACTTGTCTTAACATTACTTTTTGTATTTTTAAGATTCTTTAAAAATTTTACCACTCTCAAAGTACATTGTCTTAACATTAAAGGCAGAAATTACTGAGAATAAAAGTGGAATCATTAGGTATTAATTGAGAATAGAGATTACACTACCTTAGCATTATCTGTATCCTAAAAATCTTAAGGCAGCAATAATTTGGAGGACTGCATGATGTATTTTCTAAATCAGATTATTTATACAAATTGAACCATATAACATGCAACACACATGTAGTGTAGTGTAATAGAAAGGACACTAAGATGAACTAAAATCAGAAAATCTAGTTTAAATTCTAACCTCCAGTAACGGTATATCCTTTAAGGAAGTCTTTTTTTGTTTGTTTGTTTTTTGTTTTTTTGAGACTCTGTTTTGCTCTTGTTGCCCACGCTAGAGTGCAATGGTGCGATCTCAGCTCACCACAACCTTCACCTTCAGGGTTTAAGCAATTCTTCTGCCTCACCCTCCCGAGTAGCTGGGATTACAGGCATGTGCCACCACACCCAGCTAATTTTGTATTTTTAGTGGAGATGGGGTTTTTCCATGTTGGTCAAGCTGGTCTCGAACTCCCGACCTCAGCTGATCCACCCGCCTCGGCCTTCCAAAATGCTGGGATTACATACGTGAGCCACGGCACCCGGCCAAGGAAGTCTTTTATATTTAGCTTCTCGGAGCCTCACTTTCAACATCTGTAAAATAAGGATAATAATTCTTTCTATTTATTGTAGGATAGAGAGAGGCAGGGTGGTGGAATGTAACATTTCCCAAAGAGCCTATATGTTGTATCCTGTAATTTGCAGGAAGTTAACAGGTATGCAAAAATGAAAAAGATTCTGTGAGCAACTGAGTTTGCAAAACTGAATGAAACCATGTCAATTTCTCTCTGTTGCAGAATTTTATAGTATCTTTAATCAGATAATATTCTGGTAAGTTTTCAATATTTTCTAAAATACATGACCTTGAAAATCCCTTTTCTTAAAGCATTTTGTAGGACTAGTGTTAACATGAAAAACACTTTGAGAAACATCAATGTAATTAAGAAACCATGGACTCCAGAGTCAGAAAAACTTAGGTTTCAATTCCAGCAATCCCATTTACCAGCTTTGTGACCTTGAACAAATGACTAGGTATATCTGTGTCTGTTTCCTAGCATGTACAGGGGAATATTAATATTACACTGACAGGAATGTTCAGTGGATTAAATGAGGTGGTAGTATTAATAACAGCTAATATTTATCAATCACTTACTATATGTCAAGCACTCTTCTGAATGTTTTACAGAGATAACATAATTTAATCCTCCCAACAATCCTGTGGTAAATACTACTTTAACTTCATTTTACAGATGAAGAACTTAAAGAGAGGTTGGACACATAAAATTTTTAACACAGAGCTTGCACAATATAAACTCAATAAGTATTATGTCTTCTAGTTATCTAACCTTAATTCACTAGGTTTTTGTTAGGATCAAAATAGTACAAGTACATCATTTTTTAAAAGTATAAACTACTAAGCACGTGTCACATTGTCTGGTGTGTTTAAATAGATGTAGTATGTAATATTTACATACATGTGTTCGTTAATATGACAACTACTTTTAGAAGTTTTACCATCCCAGGCTCAAAAAAGCAAAGATTTTTGATGACTAGAATATGTAACTAGAGTTTTTCTGTAGGAGTTCTATTCTGCTCACACATATTCATTGTGATTAAACATAGAGCTATACCATGTGTTTTTTTAATTTTTAAAAAGAGCAAAACCTTCTTCCTTGGATATAAGGTTAAAGGATTTTCCATCAAATAATACTGCTTTAGTTCAAGTAGGCACTTCTGAAATGTGTGTATTTGTAAAGCTAATTAAAGAAAGAGAATAAATTTAGGGACCCATAGCTTTTATGTATTACTATATAGGAAAGAATTTGAACTTAATTTCTAATTGTATTTATATAATTTTTATTTACAAATCTCCAAATTATACTTAGCTTAGGTTAATATAGTAAAATTAGTTTGTATATTCTGAGTATACACTGTTTGAGTGAGAGAGAGGGGCGTTAAAGGAGAAAATTAAAATTAAATGGGGAGGGGTCTTTTTGAGAAAGTCTTAATCATTTCTTCATTGGTTCAAATTTTAAAAAATCACTTCTTGAGAAAACTCAAGCCAATAGAGACTCTGTGAATGGTAGAGATTTTTAAGCATTCCTTCTCCTAAACATTGATATCCATGATTATGCCTTTTTTTATAGACCTCAGCTGGTGGATGCTGTTACCTCTGCTCAGACCTCAGACTCATTAGAAGCCATTTTGGACTTTTTGGATTTCAAAAGTGACAGTAGCATTATCCTCCAGGAGAGGTTTCTCTATGCCTGTGGATTTGCTTCTCACCCCGATGAAGAACTCCTGAGAGCCCTCATTGTAAGTCAAATAGAAAATAAAGACCCTCAGCTCCTGTAAAACTTCTTAAGAATATTAACAGTAATTAAAAGTTCCTTAGATCAGAATGAAGGCTATCAACTAGAGACTTCTGAGTATTCATATTCAAATTGGGGTATTTTCTATCCACTAATTATTAACTGTATAATAAATTATTTCACTTAGTGCCTTATTCGCAATTTCACTAAATAGTATAAACTATATGGAAATTTAAAGATTGTGTTCACCTATCATGTTAAATAGCACAGGACACAATTTCAGAGGGGGGAAGTCTGGGTTATGCTTCAGTAATCAATTTTACAAGATTTGTTTCGACTTCAAAAATTCTCGTGATACTTAATATACCTACATTGAAGAGATACAATTCTTCTGCTGTTAAAGATTTATATTGAAAACAAAAGCTAGACTTCTCTTGTGTCCAAGAATGTTTTCTTTTTAATTGCACTGTTTACCTATGATCTAGCGGAATAGTTCATAATCTTTATGGAAAATGTACCCATTGAGAATCTGATAAAAGTGATGAAGCCCCTTTTTACTCATACATAAAATTTTATAACCCCTCCCCCACTTTTATTTTTTGTTCATTGACCCAATGAATCCAATCCATAAACCTCCAGGGTTAAGAATTCCCTATACCGCAGGTTAAAAATCCCTGAAAAGGGGATTAACTCTTCAATTCAAAGCTACATAGCAAATGTGTAAGTGTCTCAAAAACAAAATTCTGAGTTTGCAATCTAGAAACGTAAAAATACTTTCCCAAGGATGTGTTGGTTACTTTATTTTTTAACTAAAAGTGTTCCTTGGAAATATTTAAATGTCTTGGTAACCTATTTTATCCCTGTTTGGTTAATAGAGTAAGTTCAAAGGTTCTATTGGGAGCAGTGACATCAGAGAAACTGTTATGATCATCATTGGGACACTTGTCAGAAAGTTGTGTCAGAATGAAGGCTGCAAACTCAAAGTAAGTGCAAATCCAATCTCATGTATTACATCATTCTACACCATCGTCCTATTTGATACTCACCATGCTGCCTACTATTGGCACTACTAATTCTCTTTACTCTATTCTACTTACCTTATTTGCATAGCAATTTTTGCCATCTAACATACATTACAATTCATTCACTTACTATGTTTATTGTATATTTCCATTTCATTAGAATGTAAGTTCCATGAAGAAATGGAACTCGATTTTTTTCAACACCAATTGCTCACCAGTTCCTGGTACATGGATAATATTTAATAAAGACTTGGTCAAAAGTGAAAGTACGATAACCTCCCTAGCCATATACTTTGTTGAGTACCCACTATGTATTCAGTTTTAAATGGTGTGTATGATATACTTCTTGTTTTCAGAGAAATATTAGACTCTAAGGCTATCTCCTAGAGCAGAACTTTGTCTATAGTAAGTGTGATTTGCAGTTTTAAGTTTTTATAGTAGGAATTTAGTTACTTCTAATCACAGAGAACTTTGTATTTTATTTTCAATTTCATTTGCCTAAAACGTTTCTACTTGCCTGAGTGGACTATCAATTTTCACATCTTTCTTACTAAAAAGCAAAAAGCAAAAACACTTTTTAAGTATAACTAAATACGGAAAACCAAAATAGATTAATGTCTAACACACCCCGTCTTTCTATAATGCAAATAAAGATGCTAAATATATAAAAACATAAGTCTCTTTTCTGTCCACATTATACAGACAGTGTTTCATCAGCATTTTTTCTACCTCAGACAACACTATGTATCATTTTGCTTACTAAGTGCTTGCTATTAAAAATAGTAGGGAAAATGTTCTTGAAACCAAATAGTCCCAAAAGAGGCAAGCTAAAACTAGAATATACATTAAGTATGAAAAAGATCACTGAAAACCAGTAGTACTGAAAAGGCTTGAGTATTAACTTATTAAGTTCTGGCAGAAATTAAATTTATTATTTTTATATTAGGGAAGCATGACTTCTTATATTTTTCAATTTCTGTAATTATTTGAGTAGCCGATTTACTTCAGCTATTTGTATATTAAATATCTTGGCTAAAGATAAAACCTACATATCGAAAGATCTATTCAGCAGTATTTAATGAGCATCTACTCTGTGCTAGGTATGATGCTAATCCTCAAATATAAACATACGTAAAATATTCTACCATCCTCAAAGAACTCCTAGTCTGTTTATCAAATATAAACAAATAAATAATATTGAAATAAAGTACTCAGACAATACAGAAGATGCAGCAATGTTTTCTGTTTGAGTGTGCTAGAGAAGTTTCCACCAAAATAACAATTTTTAAACTTAGTCTAGAAGAGGTTTTTAAGTGAAGAGGTCAAAGTATGGAATGAAAGATGTTCTAGGAGACATACAACAATGTATGAAAAGGCTCAAAGTCAAAATGGGCCTGGTATGCTTGGGAACAGTGAGAAATTCTGTGGGGTTGGAACATAAAATATGTATGTTTCTGGGGGCAGATAAGTGAGAGTGGAGACACAGGAAAGATGAGAATAGAGATGGAAGGTGAGCTGGATCTTCATTAATAACAAACTAAGGAGTCTGGCCTTCCTTCTACAGAAAGAAGAGACCAGTGAAGTCTTTAGGCAGATGAATGACATACTCAGATTTTTTATTAAGAAAGAAGCAAGATGTTGTGTGGGCTGATAGTTTACTGGATTAGAGTTACTGAGATCTGACTGGAAGCATTTGCAATAACCTAGGCAAGAATTAGTAAAGGTCTGAATTAATGTAGGGGCAGGGGGCTGAGAGGAGATAGATTCAAGGACCATTTTATTTAGTGACTGATAAGATGTGGGGAATGAGAAAGATGTAAGAATCCAGGTGACTCTAAAGCTTTCAGTTGAGGATACCAGGTGTATGGTGATGCCAACCACTTAAGTAAGGTTTATACAGACTAGTTTGGGGGTGGGAGGAGAGTACAGCTATTAGTTTGTTTTGGCCATGTTAAGTTCGAAATCCTTTGGGTCACCAGGTTCAGTTGTCCAACAGACAGGTGTCCATATTCACCTGCACCTCAGGAGAGAAGTTAGGGTCAGAAATAGAGAGAGGCTGAAACCTTGAAAGAGACTGGGGTTACCTAGGAAAGTCATGTAGCATAAGGAAACAGAGCAAACGATCAAATTTAAAGTTCTTCTGATAATGGACAGCTTGGTTCTCATCACATCTTTAAAATTACCTTGAAGGTAGCTGCAGACCATCTACTATCATTGGCATTCAGTTTTGTTCATGTTTTTGAGCAAACTTTTTTTTTTTCATCTTTGAGGATGATGAGATTTGGCCGTAGTGAATTTAGTACCGAACAACTGTAATAAAGGTTCAATTTTTCTTTTGAATTTTCTGCTGTGGAACACTCATTTATCTTTTGCCCAAATCAAAGATATATGAAAGGAAGGAAAGAAAATGATGTCTTGTATTAAATAAGCACAAATTTAAGGTAGCTACTGGGCACACTATATGCATACTGTATAAAAGGTATCTGCCATCCTATGTAGTTCTATAGCCTTTCAGAACTTACTAGCATAAAAGCTACTGTCCTGTGACAGTCTGAATGGTGGCTAGACAAGTGCACAACCAGTACTATGCCACATGTTTCTTTTTTATGTTTGTCTTTTGCTTATGTTTTGACCTCCCTGCATCCTAATTGCTTATTTTCACTGAATTTGTACTTGAAAAAATTTAAACCTACAGAAAAGTTGTAAGAATAGTACAATTCCATGAACACCTGGATATCTTTCATCTAGATTCATCAGTTGTTAAGATATTCTCATCTTTGCTTTATCTCTTTCTGTTTTATTTTAGTTGTATAATTTGACAGCGATTTGCAGACATCTGACATTTACCTCTAAATACTTTTACTTCTTATTACTTGAGTGCCATTGCAACTAGTATCTTACAATGAAAAAAAAAAAAAACATGTATTTACCAAATTGTGAATTCCCACTGCTATCTCTAATTCTAATTCTAATTCAACACTATAGGGTTCTTTTTCCCTCATTTCATCATTATATTTTCCTTCTCCCACTGTGACAAATGTGGTTTTCGAGAACATCAATATATTGATTCATCTGCTCAATTCTAAAACTTACACAAGTTTTTTTGGAATTGCCACACCAGTATTGCTACAGAAATAAACTAAGTTCAAAACTTTATTATAGTTATTTTTGTCCTTAGACTATATTCCATTGCATGTACACAAAGTTTTATGCTCTAAAGTTACTTGGATTAATTCTTTTTTATTCTCTTCTGTTTAGTCATATTAACAAGTTGATAGACATTTAGTTTCATTTGTTTCTGGTTAAATTGAATTTTGATAATTGTTCATCCTGTTGATTTAATTTTATTTCTTGAACATGTGAAATAGTAATGTGGTTCAAAAGGCAAAACTGTGTTTTAAAAGTATTATCAAAGAGTTCTCATTCGCTTCTTGATGCTTTTCCCCCAATCTCACCTACTTCCTCTAGGTAAACAAAATCAGTGATTAAAAAAAAAAATTTCTTTCTATGTTTCCTTTTGCAACAGTAAACAGATGTTCACACATTTACATACGTTTTTGCATAAAATATGTCATTCTATATATACTCTTTTTGTATCTTACATTTTTCACTTAACAATATATCATGAAAATATTCCCTACATAGAGATCTTTTTCATTCCTTTTGACAACTGCCTAGTACTCCGTTGTGTCTATGGACTATGTTTTATTTAACATCTCCTATGAATGGTCATGTAAGTGGCTTCCACTATTTTGCTATTACAAGTAATACTGAAGTGACTAATCTCAGGCACAGATTTTTGCTATTTTTGAGATGTAGCTTCAGGGATAGAGTTGCTTGCCAAAAACCAGTTCTGTTTGTTTTTGTCACATTATCTTTCATAGGAATTGTACCATTTTAGGCTTTCATCAGCAATTTATGAAAAGTCCTACTTCACCATAGTCTCACCTACAAAATATGGTAGCAAACTTTTGAATTTTTCACCAGTTTGGTAGTTGAGAAATGTCACTTCTCTGATTAAGTGTGATGTTTAGCATCTTCCCTTCTATTGGGAGCCTTTTGTTAATACTTCTCCACTCTTCCCCATATCATTCATTCTCCCCAACCCCGTGTGTGTGTGTGTGTGTGTGTGTGTGTGTGTGTGTGTGTGTGTGCGTGCTTGTAGCCTAATTTCAGAGGTTATGAATCCTGTGGATGAATTAGATCTTAAAACCCTTTATTTTTAAAAAAATTTTTTCAGCCTAGGCTCTGTCATCCAAAGAATCTTTATTTTAAACATGAAACTGAAGTCTCTAAAACATATGTAGTGGCAAATATAAGACCAGAACCCAGATGTCCCTGTTTCTAATTTGCTTTCCCATTAAACTATTAACTTACACTCAATCCTCCCTTTTCTCAGACTAGGACAAAAGGACTTGTCTCATTATAGAATGTATTTGAAAAGTACCTAGTAAAGTACCTACCACATAGGAGGTACTTAAGAAATATTTTTTAAACTATATTGCAGCACTAATTAAATTTGGAATTAAGTTAAAACAAGCACTTTTAAAACATTTAGAGCCAGACCTTATGGTTGAGCTCTAAGAGGTCTCACCCGAGTTTTTACTTAAGGAAAGATGCATGGTGACACTAAGGCTCCATCTAATTGCTGCTTTAGCAATTGATAATACTCCCTGCTTCTTGAGAATGTATATGTATTAAAAAAAAAAAAAGCACAACACCTTTATCAGGCTTTACTTGTTTGCTTTTATTCCACTGTGTGCCTCAGTCAAGCAACCAATGCAAAACTTTGTAAAACTGTAGGTTGCTTTCTTCGACCCAAGAATAAAGCCAGTCTTACCAAGTCTTCTTCAATGTATGGTCATGCATATATCTAAGGTATATGATTTTTCAGGCAGTAGTGGAAGCTAAGAAGTTAATCCTAGGAGGACTTGAAAAAGCAGAGAAAAAAGAGGACACCAGGATGTATCTGCTGGCTTTGAAGAATGCCCTGCTTCCAGAAGGCATCCCAAGTCTTCTGAAGTATGCAGAAGCAGGAGAAGGGCCCATCAGCCACCTGGCTACCACTACTCTCCAGAGATATGATCTCCCTTTCATAACTGATGAGGTAAAATCTCTGAGAATATTTGTGACATTAACAGAATTAAAAAAAAAGCATGTCTGAACAGGAGTCAAATGCAAATTCCTCTCAAGTCACTCTATATTTTCTCCAAATAGTCTTCTCTCCTGCTTAAAAATAACTCTAAAATTGCATTTGAGCCTACTCTAAATATCCTCACAGGGTAACATCCTATATCCTGAAGCGTAAATATTGAAGCATATTCTCTTATTTTAAGAAACAAATTCCTTTTTGAAATATATTTACTTTTATAAGTTTTAAGATGCTGTTACATTTTTCAATACTGAAATATCCTGGTTTAAATATAACTTTGTTTGTTACTACAACTACATGTTTCAGGAAGCCAACTAAATTAAACCTTTGTTAGGGCAGAGAATGTCTACAAAGCTCAAGATAAACCATCTGCCGAGAATGGTGTTTCCAGTTTGTAGCTAAGTACCTGCCCACCAGTTTTGTGTTGAAGTTGGTGGCTGCAAATCATGACGGTTAGGGGCACACGCTTTTGAGAAAGACAGACCTACACATAAACTCTGGCTCTGTCCTTCCCTGGTTGTTTGTTCTTGGGTGACTTATTTAACGTCTGTATATCTGAGGGCAAAGCCAGGATTTGAGGGAGTTAGTAAAAGGTAAGGGGAAATGGAATTAAATAAATATAGATGCTTAGTATAGATCCTTACATATTGCATATCATTAGGCAGTTCTAATAATCTATGAAGTTACTTGTTGCAATGGAATGCAATTATTTTGGCATTCTTAATGGCTTCAGCCTAGAAGTGATCCTCATAGATTCTGTCAATGGCCCATTAGCCAGAACTAGTCACGTGGCCCCCACCAAATCACAAAGGAATCTGAGAAATGTAGTAACACATATATATTTTTATGAACACTCACTATTCCTGCTGAAATGTCCATTTAAAAAATATCTAGATGTGCACTAAGTTTGAACATCTCATGAACAGGTGAAGAAGACCTTGAACAGAATATACCACCAAAACCGTAAAGTTCATGAAAAGACTGTGCGCACTACTGCAGCTGCTATCATTTTAAATAACAATCCATCCTACATGGAAGTCAAGAACATCCTGCTGTCTATTGGGGAGCTTCCCCAAGAAATGAATAAATACATGCTCGCCATTGTTCAAGACATCCTACATTTTGAAATGCCTGCAAGGTATAATATATTGCACGTCTCTCTGTGTAGTCAAGCTTATTTGTGTGTTCATGTGGTACCCATGTAGCTAGTAATAATGATGTGGCCATTATGCAGGGTTGCATTGCATAAAACCAAAGAGTGCCAGATTTCCCATAATAGGGCTATTTAGGGGACCAGGTGAAACAACTTCAGTTTGGCACTATGAGTCCATGAGTGGGAACTCGGTATAATTTTTACTAGGGATGTCTTGTTCAGTCTGGCAAGTGCATATTGCCAAATATTTTAAAAGCTAACTGCATTTTCAGCAGGATTTTTAAAATACGTACAACAAAACAACGTAAATTCTTACCAAATGGTTTTTTATTGTAACATTTCGAGTGTTAGGAGTTTTTGAAACCTCATTTATCACAGATCAAATAAATTTCCCATTTAAGTTTAAAATCTTAGGCACTGCCTACATTTTAAGATGATTCAAAATTTAAAGAGTGCATTCAGTAGAGTTCATCACTCTATAACTCTTGCTGAATTAATTTCCTTCCAGTTCCCAAGTCTCTCCTCCCAAATGCAAAGTGGCTCCGCCAAGGTGCCTCCTCCCTGGAAATAGAGGGTCAGAGAAGGAAGTTTCATTTTTTCTGAGTTACATGCAGAACACTACCCCCAGGAAAGATCAGATTTAAGCATTCACCACAGAGATCGGAAGGGTGAAAAATAAAGAGAAAGAAAATGAAAAAAGACGGCATTAAGAGGTTGAAAGAAAGAGAAACAAGGACTAAGACTGAAGGAAGACATAAGAAACAGATGTGAGTAGAGCAGAGATAAAAGCAGGACATTCAGGAAAGAGGAAGGGAGCAGGTGAGCGAGTGAGAAAAGAAGCCAAGCCTCTCTGCCGCCATGTATTTCTAGTTGAATGCATTTAGCTTCTCCCTCTATTTTTTTGTTTGCTTTTATGCGACCCTGTGGAGGAGATCCTGGGTGTACTTGCTGCCTTTGTCTTGTGGCCCTAGCATTTCAGGGACCTGGAAAGAGGAGACAGTGGGGTAGAGAACAGACTAGAAATTGTGAGGAAAGTATCACCAACAATATGGGTCAGAGTCTCCGAACCAAAAACATTAGAGTGGGGAGGAACACCAAAGGCTCCCTTGCTTGGCATCTCTCCACTGTAGGGCTGTAGTCTCCCAGCAGGTGGTATTCAGACTTTGCTTCCTTCTCCCGGTGACAGGAAGCTCACCATCTTTGAGGGAACTTGTGCCAGTGTTGTTCAGAGACTCTCAACGTTATGTCTTTGTATAATGTGAAATCTTCCTATTGGCTCTGGTTTTATCCCAGGAGCAAAGCAAAATACATCTAGTCATTCATCCACAAGAAGACTCTTTGAATATCTGAGAACAGCTGTCATGACCCTCCTCATCTTTGCTTCTCTAGGCTAAAATCTTATAACCTAGTGATATTGGAGGGGAAACCTCTCAGGATGCCATTGCTTCCCCTCAGTTATTTTCTACCTCAGACCTAGGACCAGATTTCTATAGTTGATTATTTTGATGTTTTGCTGTATTGTCGTAATGTTGCTATTATTGATATGATTAGTGTTATGTAATCAGAAATGAACATCTTAACACTAATTACTTAGACAAGACGGAAGCATGGGGTAAGGATTAAGACTTGCTCCAGAGGAGACAATGGTTTCTATATGGGTTTTACTGAGCTGTTTTTGTAATTGGAAACTTCACAGATATAGAAGAAATACTGGAAATGTACTGTTATATGTCATTAGTGAGAGAGACTATTAGAGAATGAAGAAAAACATTTAAAGAAATATTGTGCAACCTCTCCAGTTTGGCACAATTTTCCTTTAAGTGTATGCACTATTTAACAATAAAGCCATGACAAATTTTGCCATGCCTGAAATGTGTCTACTAGTCAACTTAAGCCACCTCAAAGCTGGACACCCTTGCCTTGCTGTCATTTTGATACCAAACTAAATTTCAAATATCTGAGTAATGAAGGGGCTAGCCCTAATCCTGATGCTACCACGCCAGCTGGCACCACCCTGGCTCTTGGAAAGGCATGAGGAAAATTTGGCTTCCTCCTTTTTCCACTGAGGATTTCTTTTTTCCAAATTTGACTTGGGAAACAGTCATTACAATGAATGTGCAGCTTTTTTTACCCCTCATGTGTTGCAGCAAAATTGTCCGTCGAGTTCTGAAGGAAATGGTTGCTCATAATTATGACCGTTTCTCCAGGAGTGGATCTTCTTCTGCCTACACTGGCTACATAGAACGTATGTACACCAAAAAGAAGTTCTCCCTCTGTACCCCACAACTTAGCATTGCTGGAACTGCTATTAAATTACAGTTATTGTGTGTCATCAGGTAGTCCCCATTCGGCGTCTACTTACAGCCTAGACATTCTTTACTCGGGTTCTGGCATTCTAAGGAGAAGTAACCTGAACGTCTTTCAGTACATTGGGAAGGCTGGTCTTCATGGTAGCCAGGTAACTCACTTCTCATGGATTTTGCTTAATAAAGTACACAAGAAATCAGGCTAAGGTAAAATAAAACATATATACTGTGGTTAATGCCATAGAATGTATAAGTTAATGTTGGCTTCTGTCATATTTTGCCCAAGATTCCCTTATCTGTAAGAGGCTGTATGGTTTATGGTCACTCAGAGAAAGTTTCAAATATGAACTTGAAACCTAAGTAATTTGATCAGTTGAACTTGCCAAATGTCTATTTGTCTTTTCAAAGGTGCACATATTCACAAAACTGAAATTGTACCAATATTTCTCACACAAACATTTAAATATAATATTTTATTTTTATTCACAGATATATTTCTTAGCCCACTCTCACCCCCAAGTATTTAATTCTAGAACATATTTTCCTTTTCTGGGTGTTTCTGTGAAGAGATTGATTCCCCATAATAAAACCTTTCATAATAGAATATGACGCTCTAAAGGGTCAATCTATATTTCTCCAACACTGCTAGGAGAGAAAAGAATAAAATGTAGGCATTCAACAGTTGGCTGACTTCCATCCCTTTAGTGTTAACCAAATTGAGGTGATGGTCTGTAAAGACTTCCTAATAATGACATGTACTTTCTTTTTAGTTTTTATGTACATCAAATTATAACCTCATAAATACAGCCATTTAAGTTTTCTAAATGATCCAATGCTATAAAAACTTGAGTTTTTATCAATCTTATATTACTATACCTTTTGGTAGTACTATAGTCAGAATACTATGCCCTTCTGTCCTGACGAATCACCATCTGTTTTCTGATATGTACTTTGAAATGCAAAACACCCAGGAGTTAAAGGGCTGGATATGGAGGACAGAAAATATGTAGGATTCCTATTTTTGGTGGAAATAAGGGTGTTAGTCCCCTCATGGTGTTTATCAACTTTTTTTTTTTTTTTTTTTTTTTTTTTTTTTTTTTTTGGCTAGGGAGAAAAGTTTGACATGGAATGGGGTGAGTCATGGTTTAGAGAATACCATGTCCTCACATAGCAGCAGCCTTAGAATGACTCTGCCAACACCTTTCCATCTCATTTTAGATGCTCTGCAAGATAGCTGATGCATTGTATATGACAGTCCTGGAAAGACTAAGGGTTTCTAGGATGACATCATAAAATAGAAAGCTCATGGTCTTCATAGTCAGACAGAAGGGGTATGGGTCCTGTCTCTGACATATATTAGCTGAGTAAACTTGAGATTTTTTTTTTTTTTTGCCTCATCTACAAAATGGTTAATATCATATGTACCTCAAAGAGTGGTTGTGAGGATTAAATAAAAAACTAACCCACCTTGTATTCGGGCATAGAGGTTTTTGTCTGTTTTATTTTCTGTTTTTAGCTGTTGCAAATATTTAAGTTTTTGGCCCCTTGAGAAGTTCTAGCTGCAGCTCAGAAGCTTCACCATTATTTATAGAGCAGGGAGGGAGCTTGCATCATGAACATTATATTGATTTTCTCCAGGTGGTTATTGAAGCCCAAGGACTGGAAGCCTTAATCGCAGCCACCCCTGACGAGGGGGAGGAGAACCTTGACTCCTATGCTGGCATGTCAGCCATCCTCTTTGATGTTCAGCTCAGACCTGTCACCTTTTTCAATGGATACAGTGATTTGATGTCCAAAATGCTGTCAGCATCTGGCGACCCCATCAGTGTGGTGAAAGGACTTATTCTGCTAATAGATCATTCTCAGGTAATTCATTCAATCTGTGAGTATTTATTGAGTCCCTAAAATATACCAGGCACGTTTTAAATATGCTTGGTTCTTGGAGGATACAAGACAAAATTGTGCCCATCTTGGAGCTCATATTCCAAGCACTTGGCCCTTGGTATTGTTGCCCTTTCTCCTTTACTATAGATATGTTATAATTTCATTTATTAGATGATTAATAAGTGCCTTTAATTTGAGGCAAAGAGAAAATGTTGATGCTAACAGAAACGAGAAAGGTTAGGACACAACAGAATAGAGCTACCATTGTCTTCTCACTTGGCTTTCTCCGGCATGAGGGCTTAGGTGATATTTATCCTGAAGGCAGAGGCTGAACTATGTGGCCTTATAAGTCACTGATGACATTTGTAATGACAGCGACGATGAAGATGCATACAGTGCATCATTTTGACCCTGCCAAATTAGTAGAGGCACAAGCAACCACGGCCATGAGCCACATGCAAGAAATCATGAAGACTCTTTGCCCAAAAGTCTCATGTATATAAAATCTTAGAAAAATGTGTTCATTCTTAAGAGTATAGGAGTACTTTCATTCTCTTGAGTCACATTCTTCAAACTGGTTTTCAATTTTTTGTGGCCCAAACTCTTATAATACTGTACCAAAAAATGACAATATGATCTTTGGTGCAGTAAGATTTAAGTGGCCAACTTACTGTGGGATGGAGATGGTCTGCCTAATTAGATTTTCTGAAAAACAGAAGAGGGTTAATCTGAATAACCTTTGAGTTTGAATGTTTGGTGCTTAAAATTTTTCTTTAATAGTTTCATTTATTTCCTGCTTCATTAAGCATGACAACATAAACAATGAAATATTTGCTAAATAAGATCTTATAGGGAATCAAAGTGATCACTGTGTACTTTGATTCATACTTATTATATTGAGAATATATAAGGAGATTGAAATAATAATTTACAGATGATTGGATTGACTTGTAAAGTTTGCTTTATTGTTTTAATACATTAATGGATAATAGCCTACATTTGAATTTTGCCTCCGTTACCTTCTTGCTATGTGCTCTTGGGCAGTTACTTAATAGCCTTAAGCCACAGTTTCATACTAGTAAAGTGAGGCACCTGGAGCAGGTGGTCTGAAGATTTTATCAGCTTTGTTGTTTGCCAGATAATTTGAGGATTCTGATTTGTTAGATTCTGGTTAAGAAATCATAGATTTTAAGGGTTGGGAGACATCTTAGATATTAGATTGTATTAAAACTCCTCCAAAACCTCATTATTTGGAATTAAACAGTGTTAATTTTCTATCTTTCTTGTTCCTCATATCAGCTCACGATAGCTGTATAGAACAAAAACAAAAAGCAATTTAGAGTGGCTTGACTAAATAGTTTGACTTTTATAGTGTAACAAACATTTGGAAGTAGGTGGTCCAGGGTTAATATGGAAAACTTAAGGTATCATCCGAATTCAAGCTGCTTTCCTTCAGCTCAGCCATTCTTACTTGTGACTTTTGACCTCATGCTTGTCACCTTGTGATTATCAGATGACTGTTCCACTTCCAGAACCACTTCCTCATTCCAAGACGGAAGAAGGGAAGGATAAGAGGTCACAGAGTCTGACTCTTTTTCAAGAATTGTTTGGAATCCTTGTCTAGGTTTTGGACCAAAACGGTGTTACATGGCTACCTCTAGCTGAGAGGGAAGCTTGTGAACATAGTTTTTCAATGGGTGTCTGAACAAAATAGTTTCTGTCAATACAAATGTAGAAAGGACAAACAGCAGTACCTCTTGTATCCCTTAATCCTCAAGTCACACATAAAAAAAAAAAAAAAGTTCTCAAATTATATCAGAATTTTACATTGCACAATTCCAGTTTTAATGAAAGAATTGTCTAAAGGCAGCACAAGTACTGAAAAAGTAGTCTACGTTTTAAGACACAGAGGACAGCTCAACACCTCCTGTACGTGCTTAGCCATCCATAAACAATGCTTGAGAATTTGAATTGGGGTGTAAAACCATGAGGAGTAATCTAGATCTGGGTCAGCAAACTTGTTCTGTAAAGGGTAGAAGGTCAATATTTTAGGCTTTGCAGGCCACATGGTCTCTGTTGCAGTCACTCAGTTCTGTTACTGTGGAGTGAAGACAGCCATCAGCAATACATTAGCAAATAAGTATGGCTGTGTTCCAATAAAATTTTATGTACAAAAATAGCCAGTGGACCAGACTTGCCTGCTGGTCATAGTTTGCTAGTCCCTGATCTGGGTTATGTTGTACAGTTTTTCTATTCACTAAGCTAGGGCAGCTAAGGCAAGGCATATTCTATGAGAAAGATTGTCCCCTAGCTATTAAACATAGCCCAGTGTCTGTGTGTCAGGTTGGAGTATTTGGCAGATCTGAGGTTATTATACAAATTAAGCTGTCTGAGGCCCCCTGGCTCTGCAGAGCACTCCAGTAATGCCATCCTAGCTTCAGAGGCACATACCACTCTAGGTCAAGTGCTGACACTGAAGGAAATGTTGGCAGTGGGTAGCCCATCATAGCCACTAGGGCAGATGGAATTACTGTGTGCTTGCTCACACTTTCTCTCTTCAGCTAATTGGATTACTCTTCAGAGAAAGATGTCTGATAAAGTCAGTTTAATAAGGGGGATCCTCTTTAGCCAGTAAAGAACATATTTCCCTAAATGGAAGCAACGGGATGAGTTGTCAAAATGTCAGCATCTGAGCTATAAGAAACACTTATGGGACTAAGAGAATCAAAGCGGTCACATTAGCTACAAATACAAAGTTCTAATATCTTTTTCCTCTAGTTCATAGGAAAGAATCTAAATAGATATGCACTCTGGGCCAAACAAGGATATAAACCTATGCTCTCTCTCTCTGTTTCTTAGAACAGGCTTTCTTGTACACCAGAAGACAAAAGAGAGTTATGAGCTTGTGATAGCTATGAATATTAGTAGAAAAGTCTTCACACAGGCCAGGTGCAGTGGCTCACACCTGTAATCCCAGCACTTTCAGTGGCCAAGGCAGGTGGATTCCTTGAGCTCAGAAGTTTGAGAACAGGCTGGGCAACATGGTGAAACCCCAGATCTACAATAAAATAAAATAAAAAAAAATTAGCTGGGCATAGTGGGGTATGCCTGTGGTCCCAGCTACTCAGGAGGCTGAATTGGGGGTGAGTTGAGGCTGGTGTGGCCCATGATCACACCACTGCACTCCAGCCTGGGTGATAGAACAAGACCCCATCTCAAAGAAAGAAAGAAATGTCTTCACCCTACAGACAGCTGGATCATTTATTCTGGCTTGATGTGTAGCCACTGAGACTAATTTTTCCTTTCAATCTTAAGATATAATGCCTACCATGGAAGATTGGTATGAGGATTAAATGAGACATCAAAGCTTTATAGAACTTTGGGCACACAGTAGGTACTCAAAACCTGTTAGTTCCACTTACTTTATACTGCTTAAAAATTAGCACCATGTGGCTTAGTCCCTTTCAAAAAGGAAAGAGTGCTTTGTTTTTCTACAGGGGTCAGTGGTTTATCTTTACAAGAGGGTCCAAGAAAATTCCTCTTTGTACATACACACTCTTCTATTGTCCCTTTGTGTAAAGAGGTGGACTTTTCCCAGAAATCCAAGGCACTCCTCATAACCCACCTTGCAATGGAAATGCTCTCACCCCACAAAAGGTGCATTGTCTAACACCCATGAAATGGCCTTTTCGATGGCACTTGGTGTATTTTGCCTTCCTTTTTTTTTTTTTTTTTTTTTGTAGTTTCACGTTTAATCCTCATAATAACCCTGTGAATTTGGCATCATTGTCCTCATTTTACAAGATAAATACATTTGAGAGAGGATACATAAATTTTCTTTTTTTCTTTTATTATACTTTAAGTTCTAGGGTACCTGTGCATAACGTGCAGGTTTGTTACATATGTATACTTGTGCCATGTTGGTGTGCTGTATCCATCAACTCGTCAGCACCCATCAATTCATTATTTATATCATGTGTAACTCCCAATGCAATCCCTCCCCCCTCCCCCCTCCCCATGATAGTCCCCAGTGTGTGATGTTCCATTCCTGAGTCCAAGTGATCTCATTGTTCAATTCCCACCTATGAGTGAGACCATGCGGTGTTTGGTTTTCAGTTCTTGTGACAGTTTGCTAAGAATGATGGTTTCCAGCTGCATCCATGTCCCTACAAAGGACGCAACTCATCCTTTTTTATGGCTGCATAGTATTCCATGGTGTATGTGTGCCACATTTTCTTAATCCAGTCTGTCACAGATGGACATTTGGGTTGATTCCAAGTCTTTGCTATTGTGAATAGTGCCGCAATAAACATACGTGTGCATGTGTCTTTGTAGTAGAATAATTTATAATCCTTTGGGTATATACCCAGTAGTGGGATGGCTGGGTCATATGGTACATCTGGTTCTAGATCCTTGAGGAAATGCCATACTGTTTTCCATAATGGTTGAACTAGTTTACAATCCCACCAACAGTGTAAAAGTGTTCCTATTTCTCCACATCCTCTCCAACACCTGTTATTTCCTGACTTTTTAATGATTGCCGTTCTAACTGGTGTGAGATGGTATCTCATTGTGGTTTTGATTTGCATTTCTCTGATGGCGAGTGATGATGAGCATTTTTTCATGTGTCTGTTGGCTGTATGAATGTCTTCTTTTGAGAAATGTCTGTTCATATCCTTTGCCCACTTTTTGATGGGGTTGTTTGTTTTTTTTCTTGTATATTTGTTTGAGTTCTTTGTAGATGCTGGATATTAGCCCTTTGTCAGATGAGTAGATTGCAAAAATTTTCTCCCATTCTGTAGGTTGCCTGTTCACTCTGATGGTAGTTTCTTTTGCTGTGCAGAAGCTCTTTAGTTTAATTAAATCCCATTTGTCAATTTTGGCTTTTGCTGCCATTGCTTTTGGTGTTTTAGACATGAAGTCCTTGCACATGCCTATTTCCTGAATGGTACTACCTAGATTTTCTTCTAGGGTTTTTATGGTATTAGCTCTAACATTTAAGTCTCTAATCTATCTTGAATTAATCTTCGTATAAGGAGTAAGGAAAGGATCCAGTTTCAGCTTTCTACTTAATGGCTAGCCAATTTTCCCAGCACCATTTATTAAATAGGGAATCCTTTCCCCATTTCTTGTTTCTCTCTGGTTTGTCAAAGATCAGATGGCTGTAGATGTGTGGTATTATTTCCGAGGACTCTGTTCTGTTCCATTGGTCTATATCTCTGTTTTGGTACCAGTACCATGCTGTTTTGGTTACTGTAGCCTTGTAGTATAGTTTGAAGTCAGGTAGCGTGACGCCTCCGGCTTTGTCCTTTTGACTTAGGATTGTCTTGACAATGTGGGCTCTTTTTTGGTTCCATATGAACTTTCAAGCAGTTTTTTCCAATTCTGTGAAGAAACTCATTGGTAGCTTGATGGGGATGGCATTGAATCTATAAATAACCTTGGGCAGTATGGCCATTTTCACGATATTGATTCTTCCTATCCATGAGCATGGTATGTTCTTCCATTTGTTTGTGTCCTCTTTGATTTCACTGAGCAGTGGTTTGTAGTTCTCCTTGAAGAGGTCCTTTACATCCCTTGTAAGTTGGATTCCTAGGTATTTGATTCTCTTTGAAGCAATTGTGAATGGAAGTTCATTCCTGATTTGGCTCTCTGTTTGTCTGTTACTGGTGTATAAGAATGCTTGTGATTTTTGCACATTAATTTTGTATCCTGAGACTTTGCTGAAGTTGCTTATCAGCTTAAGGAGATTTTGGGCTGAGACAATGGGGTTTTCTAAATATACAATCATGTCATCTGCAAGCAGGGACAATTTGACTTCTTCTTTTCCTAACTGGATACCCTTCATTTCTTTCTCTTGCCTGATTGCCCTAGCCAGAACTTCCAACACTATGTTGAATAGGAGTGGTGAGAGAGGGCATCCCTGTCTTGTGCCAGTTTTCAAAGGGAATTTTTCCAGTTTTTGCCCATTCAGTATGGTATTAGCTGTGGGTTTGTCATAAATAGCTCTTATTATTTTGAGGTACGTTCCATCAATACTGAATTTATTGAGCGTTTTTAGCATGAAGGGCTGTTGAATTTTGTCAAAAGCCTTTTCTGCATCTATTGAGATAATCATGTGGTTCTTGTCTTTGGTTCTGTTTATATGCTGGATTACGTTTATTGATTTGCAAATGTTGAACCAGCCTTGCATCCCAGGGATGAAGCCCACTTGATCATGGTGGATAAGCTTTTTGATGTGCTGCTGAATCCGGTTTGCCAGTATTTTATTGAGGATTTTTGCATCAATGTTCATCAGGGATATTGGTCTAAAATTCTCTTTTTTTGTTGTGTCTCTGCCAGGCTTTGGTGTCAGGATGATGTTGGCTTCATAAAATGAGTTAGGGAGGATTCCCTCTTTTTCTATTGATTGGAATAGTTTCAGAAGGAATGGTACCAGCTCCTCCTTGTACCTCTGGTAGAATTCAGCTGTGAATCCATCTGGTCCTGGACTTTTTTTGGTGGGTAGGCTATTAATTGTTGCCTCGATTTCAGAGCCTGCTATTGGTCTATTCAGGGATTCAACTTCTTCCTGGTTTAGCCTTGGAAGAGTGTAAGTGTCCAGGAAATTATCCATTTCTTCTAGATTTTCTAGTTGATTTGTGTAGAGGTGTTTATAGTATTCTCTGATGGTAGTTTGTATTTCTGTGGGGTCCGTGGTGATATCCCCTTTATCATTTTTTATTGCGTCTATTTGATTCCTCTCTCTTTTCTTCTTTATTAGTCTTGCTAGTGGTCTGTCAATTTTGTTGATCTTTTCAAAAAACCAACTCCTGGATTCATTGATTTTTTGGAGGGTTTTTGTGTCTCTATCTCCTTCAGTTCTGCTCTAATCTTAGTGATTTCTTGCCTTCTGCTAGCTTTTGAATGTGTTTGCTCTTGCCTCTCTATTTCTTTTAATTGTGATGTTAGAGTGTCAATTTTAGATCTTTCCTGCTTTCTCTTGTGGGCATTTAGTGCTATAAATTTCCCTCTACACACACTGCTTTAAATGTGTCCCAGAGATTCTGGTATGTTGTATCTTTGTTCTCATTGATTTCAAAGAACATCTTTCTTTCTGCCTTCATTTCGTTATGTACCCAGTAGTCATTCAGGAGCAGGTTGTTCAGTTTCCATGTAGTTGAGCAGTTTCGATTGAGTTTCTTAGTCCTGAGTTCTAGTTTGAGTGCATTGTGGTCTGAGAGACAGTTTGTTATAATTTCTGTTCTTTTACATTTGCTGAGGAGTGCTTTACTTCCAATTATGTGGTCAATTTTGGAATAAGTGCGATGTGGTGCTGAGAAGAATGTATATTCTGTTGATTTGGGGTGGAGAGTTCTATAGATGTCTATTAGGTCCTCTTGGTGCAGAGATGAGTTCAATTCCTGGATATTCTTGTTAACTTTCTGTCTCGTTGATCTGTCTAATGTTGACAGTGGAGTGTTGAAGTCTCCCATTATTATTGTATTGGAGTCTAAGTCTCTTTGTAAGTCTCTAAGGGCTTTCTTTATGAATCTGGGTGCTCCTGTATTGGGTGCATATATATTTAGGATAATTAGCTCTTCCTGTTGAATTGATCCCTTTACCATTATGTAATGGCCTTCTTTGTCTCTTTTGATCTTTGATGGTTTAAAGTCTGTTTTATCAGAGAATAGAATTGCAACCCCTGCTTTTTTTTTGTTCTCCATTTGCTTGGTAGATCTTCCTCCATCCCTTTATTTTGAGCCTATGTATGTCTCTGCAAGTGAGATGGGTCTCCTGAATACAGCAGACTGATGGGTCTTGACTCTTTATCCAGTTTGCCAGTCTGTGTCTTTTAATTGGATCATTTAGTCCATTTACATTTAAGGTTAATATTGCTATGTGTGAACTTGATCCCGCCATTATAATATTAACTGGTTATTTTGCTTGTTAGTTGATGCAGTTTCTTCCTAGCCTTGATGGTCTTTACATTTTGGCATGTTTTTGCAATGGCTGGTACCGGTTGTTCCTTTCCATGTTTAGTGCTTCCTTCAGGGTCTCTTGTAAGGCAGGCCTGGTGGTGACAAAATCTCTAAGCGTATGCTTATCTGTAAAGGATTTTATTTCTCCTTCACTTATGAAACTTAGTTTGGCTGGATATGAAATTCTGGGTTTAAAATTCTTTTCTTTAAGAACGTTGAATATTGGCCCCCACTCTCTTCTGGCTTGTAGAGTTTCTGCCGAGAGATCTACTGTTAGTCTGATGGGCTTCCCTTTGTGGGTAACCCGACCTTTCTCTCTGGCTGCCCTTAAGACTTTTTCCTTCATTTCAACTTTGGTGAATCTGGCAATTATGTGTCTTGGAGTTGCTCTTCTGGAGGAGTATCTTTGTGGCGTTCTCTGTGTTTCCTGAATTTGAATGTTGGCCTGCCCTACTAGGTTGGGGAAGTTCTCCTGGATGATATCCTGAAGAGTGTTTTCCAACTTGGTTCCATTTTCCCCCTCACTTTCAGGCACCCCAATCAGACGTAGATTTGGTCTTTTTACATAATCCCATACTTCTTGCAGGCTTTGTTCATTTCTTTTTCTTCTTTTTTCTTTTGGTTTCTCTTCTCGCTTCATTTCATTCATTTGATCCTCAATCGCTGATACTCTTTCTTCCAGTTGATCGAGTCGGTTACTGAAGCTTGTGCATTTGTCACATATTTCTCGTGTCATGGTTTTCATCTCTGTCATTTCATTTATGACCTTCTCTGCATTAATTAGTCTAGCTGTCAATTCTTCCACTCTTTTTTCAAGATTTTTAGTTTCTTTGCCCTGGGTACGTAATTCCTCCTTTAGCTCTGAGAAGTTTGATGGACTGAAGCCTTCTTCTCTCATCTCATCAAAGTCATTCTCTGACCAGCTTTGATCCGTTGCTGGCGATGGGCTGCGCTCCTTTGCAGGGGGAGATGCGCTCTTATTTTTTGAATTTCCAGCTTTTCTGCCCTGCTTTTTCCCCATCTTTGTGGTTTTATCTGTCTCTGGTCTTTGATGATGGTAACGTACTGATGGGGTTTTGGTATAGGTGTCCTTCCTGTTTGATAGTTTTCCTTCTGACAGTCAGGACCCTCAGCTGTAGGTCTGTTGGAGATTGCTTGAGGTCCACTCCAGACCCTGTTTGCCTGGGTATCAGTAGCAGAGGTTGCAGAAGATAGAACATTGCTGAACAGCGAGTGTACCTGTCTGATTCTTCCTTTGGAAGCTTCCTCTCAGGGGTGTACTCCACCCTGTGAGGTGTGGGGTGTCAGACTGCCCCTAGTGGGGGATGTCTCCCAGTGAGGCTACTCAGGGGTCAGTGACCCACTTGAGCAGGCAGTCTGTCCCTTCTCAGATCTCAACCTTGGTGTTGGGAGATCCACTGCTCTCTTCAAAGCTGTCAGACAGAGTCGTTCAGGTCTGTACAGGCCTCTACTGCTTCCCCTTTTGTTGTTTAGCTGTGCCCTGTCCCCAGAGGTGGAGTCTACAGAGACAGGCAGGTTTCCTTGAGCTGCTGTGAGCTCCACCCAGTTGGAGCTTCCCAGCGGCTTTGTTTACCTACTTAAGCCTCAGCAATGGCGGGCGCCCCTTCCCCAGCCTCGCTGCTGGCTTGCGGTTAGATCGCAGACTGCTGTGCTAGCAATGAGGGAGGCTCCGTGGCCGTGGTACCCTCCCAGCCAGGTGTGGGATATATTCTCCTGGTGTGCCCGTTTGCTTAAAGCGCAGTATTGGGGTGAGAGTTACCCGATTTTCCAGGTGTTGTGTGTCTCAGTTCCCCTGGCTAGGAAAAGGGATTCCCTTCCCCCTTGTACTTCCCAGGTGAGGCGATGCCTCGCCCTGCTTCAGCTCTCGCTGGTCGGGCTGCAGCAGCTGACCAGCACCGATTGTCCGGCACTCCCTAGTGAGATGACCCCAGTACCTCAGTTGAAAATGCAGAAATCACCAGTCTTCTGTGTCGGTCGTGCTGGGAGTTGGAGACTGGAGCTGTTCCTATTCGGCCATCTTGCTCCCGTTCCCGCCTTCCATTTAATATATGGTTGGTGGGAAGGTCAAGGTCCACATCACAGGGCTCTGCTGGACTGGGTAGATGATCAAGATTATAATTTTCAAATTAGGAAGAGAGAAAAAGATGCAAAGAAAGGAATACTTCTGAGGCGAGGCACACCATAGCTTTCATTTGGGAACAATCACGTTTGCATACACATACAGAACTCTCATATTTTGGTCCCGTAGTTCACAGGCATAGGTGAAAATGTGGGTATGACTATTGTGGTTTCCTCAGGATAGTTTGCATCCATCACATTAGTTATAATGCCTGAGGCAACCCCTTCATCCCTTGCAGCCATATTTTGTTCTATACCAAATGTCTCTTTAAGTATCCTTAGGGCTATGTCCTAATGTGTCCTGAGCATGGCACTGAGAATCTCATGCTTCCATCAAAGAGTGTCCTTCATACTGAAAATAGCTTCATGCCACAACCATACTTTTTTAGTACACCTGGTTGTAAACCAAGTCCTTTGCCTGGGATTTTTTGTCACCTTTTTTTGGAAAGTGGAGAGAACTCAAGGAGATCAACACAATCCTTTCTAGAAAATGAAATCATGGCAGTTATAGTTGGCAAATGCATGACTTGTTTGGTCTGAGTAGGGCAGTTACATAAAGAAGTTAGTCATCCTGCCGGTTGCCAGGAATTTAAGATCTTTAGAGGAATATCAAAATTAAGAATACTGAGTCTTTTTCTCAAAATCATTATCACTTTCAGCACTGTCCCCAGGCAATCTGATTCCAATCCAGCTAAAAAGTTTTGTGCCAACATCACCTCAACTAATGTACATGAAAAAAAAAAAAATGCAAGTCTTAAAGGCTAAATGCAGGCAAACTTCACAAAACAATGGGTTTCAGACAACGACAAAATTGCTCAAGATGGACCATGTTTGTAAATAATTACTGTCCCTCTGAAAAATGCTACTGAGTTCATGTTGAACTTGACCATTAACTCAATGTCATTTCAAATGTCAAACAGCAGCATATTAAGGCTTAGTTAAATTGCTTTGCCTTCTTTTTCTAGTTGGATGTAAGCAATTCCTGGAACTTGTATACAGTTGGCCTCTCTATAACCACTGGTTCCTCATCAAATTCAACCAACCCCAGATAAAAAATATTTGAAAAAAAAAAAACCCGAACAATAAAATATAGCAAAATGACAGTAAATATTAATATAATTTTTAAAATACAGCATAGCAGCAACATAGCATTTACATTGTATTAGATATTATAAGTAATCTAGAGAAGATTTAAAGTGTTTGGGAGAATGGGTATAGGTTACATGCAAATACTATGCCTTTTTATATAAGGGACTTGAGCACCCTTGGCTTTTATTATACTCGGGGCTGGGCAAAGGTAGTCCTGTAACAAGTTCCCCTTGGAAACTAACGGACAAACACACTCCACCGGGAGTTTTAAAACTTGTCTGTTATTTTCTAGCAGGATGCAGTTGACTGTATTTGACACAGCACATAACTAGAGAAGTGCTGAGGGACCTCGAGAGATCACCTGATCCAAACCTCCTTCTCTTACTTCCCTGGACAAAAAGCCACAGCTAGATTTCTGATGGAGATGACGTCATTTTCCTTAGCTCAAAAGTTTCCAAATTTAGGTGGATCAGAATCATACAAGGGCTTGTTAAAACATAGACTGCTAAACCCCATCCTCAGATTTTCTAATTTAATAAGTATGGAGGGGAGCTGATAATCTGTACTTCAAACCAGTTCCCAGGCACAGCTAATGCTGTTCCTCACAGAAACACACTTTGAGAACCATTGTTCCTTTCAAAGTGTAGCAATGATTGAAGGAAAACATCCTTCTTAATTGGCACTTCATTACTCTGGTGTTTTAATTTACTAATTAATTTAGCAAATCAACAGAGTCTACTTCTGGTGATCAAGATTAGGACAGCATGTTTCCAAGCCTAGAGAAAGACTCCAACATCAACACAATTCAAATGGAATTATCTACAGTAGGAGGTCAAATGTGCCATTGGAAAGGGGGTTAACTAAATTGTAATTATTATTTTTATAACTATTATGGTTTTTTTCTTCTTCTAGGAACTTCAGTTACAATCTGGACTAAAAGCCAATATAGAGGTCCAGGGTGGCCTAGCTATTGATATTTCAGGTGCAATGGAGTTTAGCTTGTGGTATCGTGAGTCTAAAACCCGAGTGAAAAATAGGTAAGTGTTTATGCATTATACATTTATGAATTACATATAATACTATATGCAGAGAACTTCAGAAATATGTTTTGGGAATTAACCTTCTGACTTTTCAAAATCTATGCTTTCTATTTGTAATCATAAAATGATAGAGTTGGAACTGATCACAGGAAGTTATTCTGTCCATAGCTTCTTATGAGCACGTCAGTACCTAACACGACTCAGCCAACAATTTTCCTGTTTTTAAAGACATACATAGACAGAATGCCCTGTGAATCAGATGTTCATCTTCTTTTGGTGTTTCACCAAAAGAAGAAATTTTACTTTAAGGCAAACTTTCCTCTTTTGTTGTCTTCAATGGAGAAAAATAAAGAAGATAATTTCATCTGTGCAGAAACTAAGTATTAAACGTTAGGAGTCCTTAAGTCTTTTCATCAGCATTCCTTTTTCTAAATAAAATAGTCTAATCTCCTTTAATTTTTCTAATCTACCTGTGAGATTTAATGAAAGTGTTTTACTTTGAGCATGAAACAATGTCTTTGAACTAGTGTGAAGATGAAAATTATTAGTCTTCTTTTGTTACAGAATTTTTAAAAAGGAAATAGAAATGCAACCTATTTTTACTTTTTTAATATTTAAAAACACACTCAGGCAAAAGTGAGATATGTGATAAAATCAAATTTTTGATTCATTTTGAACTATGGAAGAAGGAACTGAGAGCAATCAAACAGTAGTACATTTAATGTGAAGTGTGACCCACAGTGTTACTAAAAGGAACCACAGAATGAAAAATGACACTGGTCATCAAAGGGTTCAGCAATATAATTTAGGGCTTCCCACATAATCAGTCATCTTTCACCTCTTTCCAAAGTACTTTCTAGACAGAAGTTTTTCCAAATGAAATGGAATTGAATTCTTTGTAAAGAGAAATCAACAACAGCAACAACAACAAAAAGTAATTTGGATTTTTTTCTAAAGAACACAGTATCCTTAAGAATCTCCATTAGCCATAGTGTAACCAATCTGTCTTCCATTTCCACTTGTTCATTTGAAAAAATATCTTTTAAGCCTTTGCTGAATATAGGACATCAGAAAGTACTCTAAGTGATTCAGGGATTAAAACAACCTGTGACCTACTTTTACACTGATCATAATAGCAGCAGGGGTTTTAATTTGCACAGCAAAAATTAATACGCCTGTCAAAAAATATGGGCATAGAACTCTGATTTAATTGTGAAAATAATTTATCACAGTTTGATTTAAAGTCCACAATTAAATTAAAGTAGAGGTAAACCATCTGTTGAAATTATTTATCCTTTTCATTGTTATCCAAGGCACACTCCCAGCCAGTGCAATCTGTTTATCCAGTTCTTAAAGGACCCACCATATTCGTTCCTCCTGGGACCTACTTACTGTACATGCCCCACTGTAAGAATGATTTTTTGTAACACAATATTTTTTTTCAAATATCTTGGCAACCAAGAGCTTACACCTCTAGAGATTCTTTGGGGAAGGTAATGAAATGGAATTAAAAAGCTGCCTAGAAGCCAACAGAGAGATAGTTAACAAAAACTATAAACATCAATTATCTTCTTGGTGAGTTTAGACTCCCTTTTAATATAACTTGAGTATTTCTGACCTCCTAAGAGGACTGGGTTCCAAGAATGTTTTCATTTTGGTCTTTGTTATGCCAATACAAAACAATGTAGTATCTTATAGGCACTCCCCACATCTGCAACTGAAGGCAGGGGAGAGCTCAGGGGAAGGGCAAATCTTCCCTGCCCAATATCTGAGACTCACCAGGCCCTGGTTACCAGCAGAACTCTGAGCACATCCAGGTCACTTCTGAATCCCTTAAGTGTCTTCTTCCAGTCACTGGCATCATAAGTTCAGATCCTGTAAAATTATAGCTGTTAGTCCAATTCCATTAAATATAATATGAACAGTTTTTTTCTTTTTTTCTCAAATATTTAGGGTGACTGTGGTAATAACTACTGACATCACAGTAGACTCCTCTTTTGTGAAAGCTGGCTTGGAAACCAGTACAGAAACAGAAGGAGGCCTGGAGTTTATCTCCACAGTACAGTTTTCTCAGTACCCATTCTTAGTTTGCATGCAGATGGACAAGGATGAAGCTCCATTCAGGTAAGATACAGCATTCAGGTAATGTTCCAGGACCATCACCAGTGCACCAGGAACTTGCATTCAATCTAGAACATTCAGTTTCAGAATTAAAAGGAAACAGTAGAAACTCAGTGAAAGATGAATTTTCTTTAAATGAGTAGAAGAATAATTGATAAGGCCAAAAAAAAAGTCAGTTTCTGGGGTACCAAAAAAATCTAATGACTAGTTCATTTGTTTCTGGAGATAGTATCATATTCTAATCCAGAAACAATTTATCAAGGAAAGAAAGGCCTATGATTTACCATAGGAGTTGCCACATAGTTTCATAAAAAAAAATCAGGTACACATTTACTTTCTGATATCTTCACAATAAACTGCTGGACAGAATATTTCAAATAAAACACCTGGCAATCCATTTACCATCTTTAAGGGCAAAAATGAATTTGCAGTTATTAAGTATTCCATATAACAGCAACTTGACCCTGTTTAAGTTTTGGCTCAAGTTTCAGAGTTTGAGATTCTGAATTTTTTTAAATAATGCTTTTGGTAGAATTGTTAGTGTTTTAAAATATAAAGATGTAATTTCCATGTAACTTTATGCTATGTCATTTGAATTTTGTAACCATTATTTGTACCAGTACTATCACACAGAGCTAGAATGCTTTGGGTCTAGGTAGCACTGACCCTTTCATAGTAGTTGACCTACACTAACTATAAGGATCATTTGTAGACTTAAAACAGCAAGCCACATCTTACATCATCTCCTTTGATAAGTAGGCCAAATCGAGCATCTTCATTATTTTACTGACATTTCATGATTCATATTAAAAAATGCATCAATTATATAAATGTAAACATGAATGGGCTGTATTTTCACAGAATAAAATATTGCGCATTATAGTAAACCTATTAAGCTGTCACTAACTTACATTAACTTACATCTAGAATAAACCTCCACAAATGCATTAAAAAAAGCCAACCTTCTAATGGTTGAAATGCAGTGACCACCAACCCACCCACATGATTAATTGGTTTGGTTCCACATTTCCCTTGGGCCAGAGCTCTTGGAATGTTTCTCTGTCCACATTCTCTGCTTAAATCCAGCAGGGTTTGCCTGTTACTCAAAAAGAGAGTGCTCCCAAGGTGGGACTTCTGGAATGAAGGGTAAGACACAGCACAGCATGCAAAGCGTAACAGCATCACCAAAAAGCTGAAAGGAATTTAGTCTTTCATTCTAGAAAACTGTATGGCAGGACTCCCATATCCCAGGCATTTGAAGTGTTTCTGTTGATATAAAAAGAAATGAGGCCGGGAGCGGTGGCTCACGCCTGTAATCCCACCACTTTGGGAGGCCGAGACAGGTGAATCACGAGGTCAGGAGATCCAGACCATCCTGGCTAACACGGTGAAACCCCGTCTCTACTAAAAATACAAAAAAAAAAAAAAATTACCCGGGCATGGTGGCGGGCGCCTGTAGTCCCAGCTACTCGGGAGGCCAAGGCAGGAGAATGGCGTGAACCTGGGAGGCGGAGCTTGCAGTGAGCCGAGATCACCCACTGCACTCCAGCCTGGGCGACACAGCGAGACTCTGTCTCAAAAAAAAAAACAAAGAAAGAAAGAAAGAAATGAGAAGAAAGTCACCCATTCATGGAGTAGCCTTTGACACTCATATCCTTTCTCAAATTGCTTTGGAACAGAAACTTCAAGTATACATTCAGTAACTTGGCTGGAGAGGTGTAGGGTGACTTAACTGTGTGTGTAATTCTGTTACTCTTGCTGTTGTTGTACAGGCAATTCGAGAAAAAGTACGAAAGGCTGTCCACAGGCAGAGGTTATGTCTCTCAGAAAAGAAAAGAAAGCGTGTTAGCAGGATGTGAATTCCCGCTCCATCAAGAGAACTCGGAGATGTGCAAAGTGGTGTTTGCCCCTCAGCCAGATAGTACTTCCAGCGGATGGTTTTGAAACTGACCTGTGATATTTTACTTGAATTTGTCTCCCCGAAAGGGACACGATGTGACATGACTAAGTACTTGCTCTCTGAGAGCACAGCGTTTACATATTTACCTGTATTTAAGATTTTTGTAAAAAACTACAAAAAACTGCAGTTTGATCAAATTTGGGTATATGCAGTATGCTACCCACAGTGTCATTTTGTATCGTCATGTGACACTTTCAACAACATTCTTAGTTTTCTTGTACGTCTCTCAAATCCCATTTGGTACAGTGAGAACAGTTATTCTCTAAGAGGAAACTAGTGTTTGTTAAAAACAAAAACAAAAACAAAACCACACAAGGAGAACCTAATTTTGTTTCAACAATTTTTGATCAATGTATATGAAGCCCTTGATAAGACTTCCTTAAGCATGACAGGAAATCTAAACATGTTCCCTAATCAGAAAAAAAAAAAAAAAAAAGTAAGAAACAAACCATTTTTTTTTCTCTTTTTTGGAGTTGGCGGCTTGGGGAGAAGGGACAAGACTTTTAAAAGACTTATTCGCCAACTTCAAGAATTAATATTTATGTCTCTGTTATTGTTAGTTTTATTAAGCCTTAAGGTGGAAGGAACATAGAAATAATATCTCATCTTTCTGCTGACCATGTAGTGAGGTTGCTCCAAAGACATTCAGATCTCTACCTCCAGCCCTGCAAAAATATTGGACTTAGCACAGAGGAATCAGAAAAATTAATTTCAGAAACTCCCTTTGATTTTTCTTTTGCTGTGGCTTTTTAAGACTGTATTGTGATACACTCTCCTCTAAGGGACATCCTCATATATTAATCATTTTATCTCAACTTTTTGGGGGTGAGAGCTCTAGTTCACTTAACTGTAATCTGCACAATAGCTAGGATGACTAAGAGAACATTGCTTCAAGAAACGGATTTCCAAAATATGAAATCAAGAAAACAATGTCTTTATTTGCATGAATTAAAAGAGCCATGTTGAACATTCGCAAATATTTATTAATAAACAAATGTGGTGATAAACCCAAAACAAATGACAGGTGCTTATTTTCCACTAAACACACACACATGAAATAAAAGTTTAGCTAGCCCACTATTTGTTGTAAATTGAAAATGAAGTGTGATAAAATAAATATATAGAAATAATATTGAATCCCTTTTGTCTTTCATTACTTCCAACACCATATTTCTCATTTCTGCCACTTTCTGAGTCTAGACACATACACAGCTAAGCCTCTGCAGCAATATAGGTCAGGCCAGGTTCTCTAGATGGGAGACCAGACCCATTTGAAAAATGGGCCACTGAAAATATCAGCAGCCAAAACCTCTTAAGGACCTGTGAGCTTGAAAACATGCCATAACCCCAATTTTCATAAAGCTCTGGATTGGCCCCTTTACTCTCATGTTACTATAAAGGAAGAAAGGAATCAGAAACTAAGGTGGTGGGTGGAACATGGTAGGTGGTAGCATCAGCCTTGGGGAAACCACTTTGTAAAGATGCTGACATCGCAGGGAAAGTGAGTTGGTCTAGGGTTCTAAGCTGAATATGCTGTGGACTCAGGCGCTTCAGCCCTGTGAGGTTTAACAAAACACAGCCAGCTCTGCGAAATGTAATCATTTACCTAACAGTGACGACTGTGGTGCCCTGAATGTTAGTGTTTGGCCATTTCCCAACTGTTTACTGGGCTGCTGAGCCAAGTATCTGCCCACCCAGTGGAGAATGGACGATCCTGAGCAACTCTAACATGCTCCAAAGAAACAAGAAAGCAGCAGCATAGGACAAACAGTAACTCCTTTGTAGATAAACAAGACAGAAAATGAAGAGGGGTAGAGTGACAGTCCACATTTGAAAATAAGATAGTATTGGAGCCAGAAAAATAACTTTAAACCTCATTTGCAGTCCTCTAGTTCTGACTACTTCTCCATTACAAATGTCAGCATACAGACACATTTGTCTTCTGAAAAGACGTCTATTTGGGAATTGTATAGCCCCCTAATGCGAATCTCCAGGCCTCTGTCCAGTCAGGTCTTTCCTGCAAGCCTTAAGGTTAGCCTGGCCTCTTTTCTTCTGTGAAGTGTTGCTGTCATTCCCTGGCTCATGTTGCAGTCCTGCCTGTGACAAGTTGCTCCCTGCTTCTCTGAACTGACCACCTTCAAGTAAATGTTAAAGCTAACACTTCCTGAGTGCGTATTATATACAAGGTATTTTAAAGCATTTTCCACATATTAATTTAATCTTCACAAAAACTATATTTAACAGGTAGCATTATTTCCGTATTATAGATCAGCACTAAGAGAAATATGAGTCACATAAGTAATTTGGAATTTCTAGTAGCCACTTTAAAAATGTAAACCAAAATAGGTGAAATAAACTGTAATAATATATTTTATTTAACCCACAATATCCAAAGTATTATCATATCAATAGGTAATTAATATAAAAAATTATTAATGGGAAGCTTTACTTTTGGGGGAAGATTAGATCTTCAAAATGTAGTATATATCTTGTATATAAAGCACATCTCAATTTGGATGAGACACATTTCAAGTGTTCAGTAGATGCATGTGGCTAGAAGCTGCTATGTTGAATAGTACAACA
The DNA here is from genome assembly GCF_007565055.1 of Rhinopithecus roxellana. Taxonomy (NCBI): domain Eukaryota; kingdom Metazoa; phylum Chordata; class Mammalia; order Primates; family Cercopithecidae; genus Rhinopithecus; species Rhinopithecus roxellana. The sequence continues at coordinate 11,614,973 of NC_044550.1, forward strand.
TTGGGCACACAAGACATTTAATTTTCCCCACAGAAGACACTTTCTGACTTAGAAAGTGAAAGAACAGGACTCAAATATAAGTAGTTTCACCTCAGAACCTGCTCTCTGAACCCACTATAGGATATTTCCCACATGCTTTCCGTTTTAAAGATTTGCTGCTAAACAAATACAGACAGTAGTTTATGAAAATGACAAACATGTGATAGCAGCTATAAAGCTAAGAGTTGTTGCCCCGCCTCCTTTTTTTTTTGAGACGGAGTCACGCTCTGTCACCCAGGCTGGAGTGCAGTGGCTTGATCTTGGCTCACTGCAATCTCTTCCTCCCAGGTTCATGCCATTCTCCTGCCTCAGCCTCCCGAGTAGCTGGGACTACAGGTACCCGCCACCACGCCCGGCTAATTTTTTGTATTTTTAGTAGAGACAGGGGTCTCATCGCGTTAGCCAGGATGGTCTCGATCTCCTGACCTTGTGATCCGCCCGCCTCAGCCTCCCAAAGTGCTGGGATTATAGGCGTGAGCCACCACACCTGACAGAGTTGTTGCCCTTTCTCTGTGGTTGTTCAGTCTCCTCCTCTGATGGAATCAGAAGCCCACCATAATCAACTGTAGAATGTTTCCATCATTCCAAAAAGAAACCTGTACCCTTTAGCTACCACCTCCAATGTACCCATCTCTCAGCCCTAGGAAATCACTAGCCTACTTTCTGTGTCTGTAGATTCATTCTGGACAATTCGTATAAATGCAATCATATATACTATGTAGTCTTTTGTGACTGACTTCTTTCACTTAGCATTGTGTTTCAAGTTTCTTACACATTGTAGCATGTATTAGCACTTTATTCTTTTTCATGGTCAAATAATGTTTCACTATACAGTCATGCCATGTGTTTATCCACTCATTAGTTAATGGACATTCAGTTTGTTTCCACCTTCCGGATATTACGAATAATTCTGCTGTGAACATTTGTGTACAAACTTTTTGGTGGGCATATATTTACATTTCTGTGAACTTAGCAGTAGAATTGGTGAGTCAAATGATAACACTATATTTAACTTTTTGAGAACTTGCCAGAATTTTCTCCAATGTGACTGAACCATTTTACATTCCCACCAGCAATGTATAAGGGTTCTGATATTTCCATTCTCACCAACAGTTATTAATATCCTTCTTTTTTATTATAGTCATCTTAGTGGGTGTGAAGTTATCACTATATTTTGAATAAATAAAAAAAAAGTATTTGGCTTGAATAAATAAAAAAAATTATTTGGCAGCCCACACCTGTAATCCCAGCACTTTGGGAGGCCAAGGTGGGATGATGGCTTGAGGCCGGGAGTTTGAGACCAGCCTGAGCAACATAGGAAGAACCTCATCTCTACAAAAAAATAAAAATAAAAAAATTAGCAGGGCTTGGTGGCACATGCCTGTAGTCCCAGCTACTTAAAGGCTGAGGTGGGAGGATCATGCGAGCCCAGGATGTTGAGGCTGCAGTGAGTCATGATGGTGCCAATGCACTCTAGCCTGAATGACAGAGCAAGACCCTGTCTCAAAAAAAAAAAAAAAAAAAAAAAAAGATTCAAGTCCTTGCCCTTTTTAAAATTGAATATTTTTCCTTTTATTATTGAATTGTAAGAATTATTTATATATTTTCAGTATAAGTCCCTTATCACATACATAATTTGCAAAAACCTTCTCTTGTTCTGTTGGTGTCTTCACTTCCTTGATGATGGCCTTAGAAGTGCAAGAGTTTGTAATTTTGGTGAGATACAATTTATCTATACTTTTTCTTTTTTGTTTGTTTGTTCTTTTGGTGTAATATCTAAGAAACCATTGCCAAATCCAAAGTCACAAAGATTTAATCCTATGTTTTCTTGTAAGGACTTCATATTTTAGCTCTTAAATTAGTCCATTATGGTTAATTTTTTATATAATATGAAGTAGAGGGTTAAAATTTATTCCTTTGTGTATGGATTTCCAGTCATCCCATCATTGACTGCTGAAAAACAACTCTGTCCTCATTGAATTATTTTGGCGTCCACAAACATGAAGGTTCATTTCTGGATTGTTAGTTTTATTCCATTAATCTCTATGTTGATCTTTATGCCAGTACCACACTGCCTTGATTACTGGTGCTTCGTAGTAAGTTTTGTACTTGTGAAGTGTGAATTGCATATTTTGTTCTTTTTAAAGATTATTTTGGCAATTCTGAGTCCCTTAAGTTTTCATATGAATTTTAGGATTAGCCTGTTGATTTCCACAAAGCCAGTTTGGATTCAAATGGAGATTGTGTTGAACCTGTGCATCAAAAATTAATTATATTGTCTCCAGGTCCATGAACATGAAACATCTTTTCGTTTACACACATCTTGAATTTCTTTCAACAGTGTTTTGTAATTTTCAGAGTATAAGCTTTACACTATTTTTGTTAAATTTATTTCAAATGTTTTATTCTTTTTGATGCTATTCTGAATATATTTGTTTTGTTTCATTTTTTGATTGCTCATTGCAAGTATATAAAAATATAGTTTATTTTTGTATAATATATTGCTCACGTAAAAATTAAATTATGTTGCAACACTGCTGACCTCATTTATTCATTCTATATCTTTTGGTAATAGATTCTTTAGAATTTTCTACATAAAGAATAATGTCATTTTTGAATAGACATAGTTTTACTTCTTTCTTTCCCATCTGACTTTTTTTTTTTCTTGACTAATTGCCCTGCAAGAACCTTCAGCACAATCTTGAATAGAAGCGGTGAGAGTAGACATACTAAAGATGATAATGCTGGTAAAAAAGGTGGTGGTGTTGATAACAGTGACAGACACTAATAACCACGGGACGTGAAAGGAAGGCCCAAATCATTTGGCAGTAGCTCTGGTTCTATTTTCACTAAGTAATATACAGTTGTTCCTTGGTGTCTGTGGAGGATTGGTTCCAGGACCCCTGTGGATACTAAAATCTGTAGATGCTCAATCCCTTACATAAAATGGCATAGTATTTGCATATAACCTACACGTGCTTGCATATGCTTTAAAGCATCTCTAGATTACTTATAATACCTAATACAATGTCTAAACATCACTTCATTCACATGGCTTCAACTCAGTAGTCAATGTGGTGCAAATTCAAATTTCGCTTTTTGAAACTTCATAAATTTTTTTTCTGTATATGTTTGATTCTCAGTTAGTTGAATCTATCCATAGATGGAGAACTTATGAATATGAAGTGCTGTAAGTTCTGCTGTGCTTGAAAATTAATAAATGCTTATTTGAACGTTTAAAACACTTTCAAGATAGTCTAGATGCCCGACTGCACAGAGAAGAGATACACAACTTGAGGTGCCTTTCTCAGCACTAAGAATATGTTTGAGATTCAGACTGGTCGAAGCTTCAGTGTTCCTTGTCAATTTAGTCCTCCCCCAGAAGGAAGTGTGGAGACAAAGGGAATAGGACAGGGAGACCTGGCTTAGAAATCCAGTTCCACTACCTGCTGGATCTTGGGCATGGGACTCAACCTATCTGCCATTTCCAAAATGGGTATTATAATCTCTATTTCACTGTGTTGTTTTAAGGATTCGTGGAGATTATGCATGTGAAGCATACTGCCCAGCACATACTTGGTAGCATTTGGTTAATATTTTTAATTTTGGAGATGTAGTGAGCAATATCTTATAACTGATAAGTTTTAATAAAAAGGAGTTTGTTTGCACTTTATTTCTACCTCCTCCTTACAGGTAGTTGGAGAGCATAGTAGTCATTTTCTCTCTAACTCTCCAGAATTGGTGCAGAATGGCATGAAAATCTTTCCCATGCAGATTCCAGGAAGGTGGGAGGCAGGGGGTTGCAGCAGTGAGGAGATTTGGAGTAAGATACTCCTGCATACATGAAATCTCACCTCTTGTTCTTACTGTTGCTAGATAAACCTTCAAACCTCTCAGCTTCCACATTGGGAATATGAGCAGCACCTCGTAGGTTGTTGCGAGGATGAAGTAAGGTAATAAGCAAGTTCCTGGTACATAACAAGCATTTAATAAGTACTCATTAATATTAACTTTTCATGTGCAGTCTTATACAATTTCTGAGTAAAGCAACATTTTATGTTCTGACTCAATGGAGTGAATCTATTTGCTGGACTTTCATCCATGAACATCATAAGTTTTGGAATGGCAACCAGTTTTGTTTGTTTACTCATCATGAAAACACTACTTTCACATTATAAAAAATTATTCTTCCATTTTCTAAAAACATGACTTTCGTCCATTTCTCTGCATACCTAAATTGACCTCAGATTTCACTGATCCTTTCTTTGCACTTTTTTTTTTTTTTTTTTGCTTTTGTCCTCTGTAAATATGATAATTACCCAGAGGAAAGAATAAGTCTTTTCACCAGGGGGCATGGAATGAATCTAAAATTCATCCACAAAATAAGAAAGTTCTAGTAGAAAGTTTCTGGAGAAAATCTTAAAAGAACTCTACATCATAAGTAAAATGGATAGGATTTTTGAGAGGAAAGAAAATACCAGAAGACATCACTCCAGCTCAGTCATTCTTCTTTAGGACTTGAGCTGAATGTCATATCTATGTTTAAACTTCTACCTATTCTCAGTCTTCATCTTCCTTAACATCAGTTTCTCCTTCCATGTCAAGGCCCCTGTAAGAAATGGGGTTTTTGCATGAAACTGAAACTGGGTAATTTGAGGAGAGCTCAATAAACTCCATAAAGATGTGGGCAGGATATAAAAAAGCCACAAGGGATGATGTAGCTCCTTGAGGCTCCTAACAACAGGGATCCCAAAAAGTCAATGGAGGAAGTGGTTATTGGCACCCATGGGATATAAACTGTGTGGAGCTGTGGCCTTGGGTAGAGGAATGCATCCACCCTCACCATCTCCACTGGGTGGAAACTAGGGAAACTCTGTTTTCACTTTCTTTCATCTCTCTGTCTTCTGTTGATGGTACCCCTTAGCTGAACCAGCCAGGAGCCAGAGGGCAATAGTGCCCTATTAATCCAAACTATATACAAAGCAGGTAGAAATAGTCAAGAGCAGGGTGGAGGGGAAAATGAAATAAATCCAGCCAAGCTTATATGATGAGTCCTTCTCTACAACTTGTTAATTTATTTAATCATTTGTCTTATGCAATATGGGAACATCTGTTAGAATCAAGAAACGTGTTAGTTTTTTTTTTTTTAAAAAGGCAAGATATGCTGCTTTTATCTCAAAAAACTCAGTGAAGTGAGGGAAGCAATACAACTAAAAATAATTTAGTTCAATAAAACAAGTGTAGAAGAAACATATTCAAAATCCTAATGGAGCATAAAGAGAAAAAAGATAAAGAAAACATCATTGAGGAGGTGATATTTGAATTAGGCTACATGGTTCCTTTACTTCAACCCCAGCTGCTACTTAACCAACTGCTATTTTACTTTAACTGTTTATCAGCTTCCATTACTGTCCATGACATCTAAGACCCCAGCATAGAGTCAGGTCTGTTGGTCTTCAGCTTGAGTGTACAGAGAAATAATCTGCAGTCTCACAGAGCCTGCTGTAAAAATTGCAATTATATTTGATGAGAGTAGAAAAGAAGATGAATATTTAGATTGATAAAAATTCCGCTGATGGAGTTATATTAGCTAATCATTTGCCTCCTATCCTGGGATTATAGTTAGTCTAGAATGATGTTAGTAATCCTTTGCTACCTTCCTATTCATAAAAGCTTAATTTATTCATAGTTAACTGGAACATGATGTAAATCTGTAAACTATTTTCACCCTTCTATTTTTAATAGAAAGATTCCTGCCATAATCATCTAGGATTACATGTAAAAGTGTGGACATTCTCTTTCCAGAATAGGCTTTAGTTATAAACTGATTTCCTTTGTTAGTGAAAATCAGTCAATGCTATTTGGTTTGGGGGTACCTATCTTTTTAAAACACATCTCCCACTCAGTTTGCCTGAAGATTAACCATGTAAACAGTTATGGAGTAAAATTTCAGGGTGCAATGAATCTTTCAAATTGCCAAGATACACAGAGATGCTTAAAGGTAGAGACGCTCTCATATATTCCTCAAATGGTGAAACCTCGTCTCTTCTCAAAATACAAAAACTTGCAGGGTGGTGGGCGCCTGTAATCCCAGCTACTTGGGAGGCTGAGACAAGAGAATCGCTTGAACCCAGAAGGTGGAGGTTGCCGTGAGCCAAGATCATGCCACTGAACTCCACACTCCAGCCTGAGTGAGACTCTGTCAAAAAAAAAAAAAAAGGAAGCAGACGTTTGATCTTTAATGAGATCTGAAAGAGTTATGGTAAATACAAAGCACTTGTTAGATGAGCAGACAATTCCCAATAATTAACATTACTTAACATGCCTAAACAAAGTTTTCTCTACCTTTATTATTTAGCAAACATTTTATATTACATTTGTTAAGTGTCATGTACTGCTCTAGGCCCTTTACAGGCATTAAATCAATTCCTTCTCATAACAACCCTACCAAGTAGGAACTATTATTATACACTTGATTTGTTTAGGAAGAATCAAAACACAGAGAGATTCGGTGACTTGTCCAACGTCTCACAGCTGGTGAAAGGCAGAGTCTGGATTTAACTCTGAAAGATTTAACTCTAGAGGAGTCTGCTACCTATGGCAATATCCAGTCTGAGCTCCTAAGACTAGAATTCGATTCTCTCCTCACACTCACATTCCACACTTCATTCCCGTCTCCTATGCATGACTCTTCATGAATGTCACCTTTCCTGCCCCTGAAATATGCACTGTCCCAAACAGACCTTACCCTTAGCTGTTTGTTTCTCTGTTCTTGCCTTCTCCCTTCCCTTCTGCCCAAACAAATCTTACCAAGCCTAGCTCCTATTACATTTCCTGCACATAGAATCTGCCAGCTATGGAGACACCTGCTTCCCATGTACGCTTATTAAATATACAACCCAACTGGAAATTAACCACACCAACGTGGGTGACTGCCTTTCTCTGTTGCCTTATGCCATTATTTTTTAGAAGTTTTACTTTAAGATTACTTATGTAAATATCTTTCTAAATAAAAGTGTGAGCTTCTCAAACTCAGCGCTATGTATATATCCTCAGTATCCTCCGTGCAGTGTATAGTCTGTGTTCAATTACCACTGAGCTATTCCCTATGAATGCTAAGGGCATCCATAACTTAAACTGTTCTTCAGGATGGCCAAGGTGCCATTTGAAGTGGGTAGATTTCTGTTAGAGCCTCCATAGCAATCAATTTACTCTCCCCTCATGCCCTGGTACTCTGACACTTCCCTCAAAAGAAAAAAAAAAAAAAGATAAAGGGTCAAAAAATAAAGACTAGATTAATTGTACCAATATGGAAGGAAAACAGTATTTTTTAAGATTTTTTTTATAAAATGTTCACAAAAACCCTGAGACAGGCATTTATTGTCCCCATTGTTAAAAGTCACCGAAGAAAATGAGGATTGGAGAGAAAATATCTCACTGGGGACTAGTACACTAATATAATGGGTCAAGAGAAGAGTTTTCTCCTCAGGAATATCAGTCTTGCTGCCGTCCAGGAAGGTGACCAAACTGTGTTGCCAGGCCATGGTGTTCCAGAGAAGCGGTTCCCAAATTTGCATGAGAACCACCTGGAGGGCTTGTTAAAATATAGATTGCAGCTTCTCACCACTCCCTGTCCATTTCTGATTTAACAGGTGTAAGATGGCCTAAGGATTTGCATTGAAAACAGGTGAAGTTTCCCATGCTGTTGATATGGAGACCACACTTTGAGAGCCCTGTTCTAGAGAAACTTGAGCTAGGAATGAAGAAAGACAATGACAATAATAAGACCACATAAGACCATTAGTCCTTTTCTTTATATTTATAAATATAATGCATACAAGGAATCCCAATAAATGATTGAGTATTTTTAAGTACACTGTATAACAGTGAATTTAAAGTTTTCAGAAGAAGTGCTATAATGGAGAGGTGTATTACAGCAGTTAATGTTTCTTGAATGCTAACTATAAGTTGCAAGTGATACATATTATTTCATAATTTTCTCATTATAATAATACATATGTCATAAATATAATATGTTATATTGCAATACTGTTAAATATATTGTGTTTGTGTATATTATATACATACACACACAAATGATAGTATTTTATATACTGTTAATAATAGTGCTATTACTAAACTTATTTCACAGAGATGATACTGATCTAAGAACTGACTTTAGAATTCCTTTTAAAAAAAAATAGCTGTTTAAAAACACCCCTTAATGAGTATGGTGCTTTTAAAACATGTCCCCCAGTTCTTCAGCACTCTACCCATTGAGAAGTAGAATTTATGTTCCTGTACATTGAATCTGGGTTCTGTGATTTCTTGTCAAATAGATGATGAAAGTGCTGCTGTCAGTTTCTGAAACAGGTCTTAAGAAACTGGCACTGTCTGCCTCCTGTCTCTGGGATACTTACTGTTGAAACCCAGTCACCATATTTTGAGGAAGCCCAAGCAGAAAGATGCCCAAATGAAAAGGAATCCAGACCCTTTTCTTTTGGGCCTAGCTAAGCTTCCAGCTGACAACTAGCATCAACTTGCCAGTCATGTGAGTATGCCGTCTTGGAAGTGGATTCTCCCATTCCTAGACTGATACTATGTGAATCACAGCCAAATCTGCCATGCTGAGCCCTGCCTGAATTGCAGATTCATGAGCTAAACGAAGAATTTTTGTTATTTTTAGCCACTAAGTTTTGAGGTAGACTGTTTCTCAGCAATACATTGCTAGAACAATGGGCATGCTTGTTTATGAAAGTAAGATCTTCTGGATATAGTGTAGTGGGTCTGCATCAGTAGGGATTCATTAGATAGGTAAATTGCTTTATACAAGAAATTACAGAAACATGGAGGATTGGGAGTCAGAAATCTAGGGAGCAGAGGAAGTGGAGGATGGAAGAAAGAGAGGGCTCTAGCAATTAGGAGAGTATCTGGAGCACAAATAAACTCAGCTACCAGTGAAAATGACATTGTGCCAGAGATGGCATGGGGCTATTTAAGAATAGGAATGCCAGTGGTTCAGATTTAAGGTATATGCTAATGCAGTTGCCTGCCATATTATGAACTACCTGCTAATCTCCATCGAGTTACGGTAAACCTTCAGCCAAATCCTGCCACACATACAGTCTCTGTTTCTGAAATACTCAGGATTGGGTGAGCATGCTGCAATGAAGGCTGGCAGGGCAATGCAATGCAGAGAAAAATGGCGCACACTTGATGCAAAGTGGAGACTGTAGTTTGAGAATTCATTAGAAACAAGACCCGGAAGCCAGAGGTGACTCAGAGGTGACATATAAGATCTGAAACTGCCCTTAATTTCCTTTCTTGCTTTATATTCCCCAACCACTAGACAGATGTGAGGAATCCTGGATGTTTGTCTTTGTGGAATATATGTTCAAGCGTTTTGGGGCCTTAATCTTAAGGTTTATAGTGATCTCACCTGACTAGTGCATTATTTAAGGGACATATTACAGCATTAATCTTCACTGTGCAGTAGATTTCCAAACTGTATGTCTCTGATATGTAGTTTCTGAGAGGGATGGCCACATTACTTTCTGGGGCCCCAGTGTGGACTCTCAGGCACATAGGTTGTCTGTGTTGCTCTCTGGTGTCAGTGGAGTGTCAGCACCTTGCTAGGTGTTCCTCACAATGCTACTTAATGAGCTGAGATCAGACTCCTTAGGTTGGCCAAAATACTTTGGGTACAGGAAGTAAAATACTCTGCGTATAGGCAAAAATCAGTACCAGACTTCTGACAGCCAGAGCTCTAAGATCATAAATTTATGTTGTCTTAAGCCACTAAAGTTGTGGTCATTTGTTACCACAGCAATAGAAAATGAATAGTACCTGGATGTGAAATACTAATAGAGTATTTTAATTAAATGAAGGATTTAAAGTAGAAGAAAATAAAACTATCCAAAGCTTGTTTTTTGAGTTAAAATAAAGACAGACAATGCATTTTTTCTTTGAAGTAACTTTTACTGGGAAAAAAGAAACAATAAAACTTTTTTTTCCAAAACAGTTAAAAGACCTTTACACAAGATTGCACAATCATTTACAAATGCTGGCAATTAAAGGTAAGTAGGCTAGTCTCACAGAATCCTTGTCTAAATAGTTTACTCCATATTCAATGCACTGAAAATGTGATTCTCAGAGCTGCTGAGATTCAAAGTCCCTTTGGCTGGATTCAAAGTTCCCTTGGCCAAGTTCATTGCATTCTACAATTGAATCATATTAGACCTCTGGTAGGAACCTTTTCCACCAAGATTCCTATGTTGAGAGCAGTTTAAAATTTCACATTCTTCGCATTTACCACCAGCTTTTTTCACAGTCCGGGGTACAACATTATCCAATATCCTTCCCCATTAATCACACAATTTACTCTCCTCTTTTCCAACATAACGTCTACAGTGTTCACATTCTTTTCAACCACTGCTGTCTTTACTATACAATAGTATAATTTATGTGTAAATACAGAAACACATGTCTTCAAAGTGGGGATAAAAAGAAAGCATCACCTGCTGTGGATACAGGTATAGTAGGTTATTCAGGGAGCCCTGGGAAGGACTTCTTGCCATTAACACTAGCCATAAAAAGCAATTATGAAACTTAAAAAAAGAAAAAGAAATCAAATCAGATGTGTGTGTGTTTTATTCTGCACCATGATGAATTAAACAGGAATAAATCTAATGTGTTCTAGTTGCAACATGAAATACTGAATGTTAACAGCTTACAAACACTGCTCTGTACATTCAGTTCTCTTCTGAGACACAGGACATACAAAGGAGTTCAATTTTCAGACTCTTCCTCTGGGCCTAGTACTCACACGTGCCACAGATGGACATGTTTTTTACCCCAGAGGACCAGAGTCTGCAATTCTGATTAGATTCAAGCTTAAGGCACCAATTAGCAAGTGCTATGTGCTTTATTAACGATTTTATGCACCTGTGAGGTCTACTTAGGACCCAGAAGTTAGTTAAGAATATACAAGCAGTCTCTTGATAATATATATCTTATTTCTACATATATCTCCTTAGAAATTACGTGAAAGCCTAACATATTTTGTGAATTTGATTTTTATAAGCAGTTTTCTCAAACAAACTTACACAAAAAATTTCCACCTCAACAGTACTGATAAAATACAGGGCACCTTTTTCTTTCAAGTATTTGGGTGAAATAGCATACCCTGAGAATTTGGGGTGCAAACCTACACCTTGTAAACTGTAGAATGAAACTCCTCAAGCACCACATAAGTAAATGTATACCATGATAGTTTTTAAACACAAAGACTATTGTTGAATGTTGTTTTCCCATGCACATATACATACTTATCATGAGATTATAGTCAATCTACTTAGGAATCAATACTGTCCTGTCCTGCAGTCCAAAATATTATTTCAGGTAATGTGAGCATTCAATTTGTAGCAAACACAGACTTTGATTTCTATGAAGTATGAAAACAATTAAGATGTATCTTTTTAAGAGGTAAAGATGATCATGTCAAATTTGAAAATAAGAAAAAGGAATTTATATCATCAGATATTTCCAGTGACATAAGGATGTATTAGAAATGCGTGTCAATAGTTGAGATTTGTTATAAAGATATAAAGTGTAATTTGCCTTAGCTTATTTATTCCATGATAAATGGACATATAGAGAGCCTATCTGCTATGGCATTACCTACATATCTGGGCCTTCACTTAATCCTGAGGGCAATTTCAGTGAGTACTTTTTTAAAAAATACATTCTGGTGAATTCAATTTTTATATGGTTACAAATGTGTTCAGTTTTCCAGAAACGATTGAAATGGGACATATTTCAAATATGACCATTTTATCAAGAATAAAAAGAGGCCCTTCTGGAAAACTGAGCCACACATACAACCCTAAGAGGATATTATAAAAGCCAGACTCGGCAAATCTGATTAGATTCAAGTTCAAGGCACTATTTAGGAAATGTTTTACTAATGGTATTATAGTAATAAAAAATAAAAAGGAAGTTCAGTAGCTAAAGGGACATCATTAAAGTAATAGTTTTATGGGTCAGAAGGCTTCATAGACTCTTGTTTGATTCCACTTGAGTTATAAAAGGAAGGGTATATTACTTCATTCAAATATTCATGCAACCTCAAGAAATGACAAAACAATAAAAATAAAGATTGAGATTTACCTCATGCCTGTGAAAATATTTTTTCCTATCACTGGAGGTAGTGAATGGCCTAGCAGCTTTGTATGATTTGGTGAAATAGAGAACCATAAAATTATCAATAGATGACGTGATATTAATAGAACATGATTTAAAAGTTGCGTTTTTAACCACTTTGACATCACTGTGTCCTTGGCAACTTCCTAAAAGGTGAAGTCTCTTGTATAGCACAAACAAATGAAAAGCTTTTTCTTTCTTTCCTTAGTTTGTGTCCTAATTTACCTCAATGTGAGAATTTAAAACTCAAATCTGCTGGCGAGAAACACTGATACATAGATTATGGGCCCCAAACCCTCAACTCTACCACATTTTCTAGGGAAGGAGTTGTTTCTCTTTTTGAAGAGTTGGTGAGCAAGCGGTCACTACTCAACACGGCCACTGGTTTTTCCTGAAAGTCACATTTGGCTTTAAACCAGTCTTAACAAGTTTGGTACTATCCACCCAAATTCTATGTACGTTTCACCAGGTGTATTCAAATACTGGAGGTTTCTTGGTGCTGCTTTCAGTAAAATAAGTGTAAAGATTTCTGAAAGGGATTCTACTTTCTTGGGTCAATATTAAGTTACCTTATACCCAGCCAATCTCTTCTGAAAATGAGGAAGCTCTGATGCTGTAAGATTTGTTCCCCAGTGGAGAAAACTTCAGTAAGTTCTGGGGGGAATTGATTGATATGCCTGGGTAAGAAGACCTCTATGATAAAGAAATATCTTTTTCTTGAATTTGGCACAAGGACATCTTTTTTATACATAGAGACTATGTTTCGTATTTCATGTCTCATAAAGTCTATAGCTTCATTTCATAGCTCATCAGCACAACAGGCAATTGAATCATGATCAGAGTTTACTATTCCTGCCTCAAACCTTTCCCTATACCCAAGAGAAGATTTTTTCAGAGTAAGATCCCTTAAAGGAAGACCCTGAAAGTTAAATTAAGTTTTTTTTAAGAGTCTGAGATGGGAAGCATAACTACAAAGTAACAAGATTATATAAATCATACAAAACTCAGTCTCACAGTTTTTTACTCACACTTTTTGTCATGAGTAGCACAAAACTCTGTGGCTTATGAAGGAATTTTAAGCAGAAATAAAATATTGCTGATGATTAAAATAATAATAGGGCATTAAAAACATTACCAAAATGCTTTATCTTTAAACAAATTGGTAAATAAAGGGAGATTCTAAAAAAAAAAAAAAAAAAAAAAAAAAAGCCTGGGAAACACTTCAAATTATTCCTTTAAAAAGTAATTAAGTAATATTTCAATGTAACATTTGCCAAGTATATATCGATACACTTATTGTGGCAAGCTAAATATTTATCTGTTCAATCAAATCTTCCAGTCTTCAAGACTCACTGCAAACACTCACTCAAATAGCCTTCAGAATTGGGTTACAACTGAGACAGTACTGAATGTCGATAAAAGATTCCATGATTTGGATTCTTGACATCTTTTCAAACCTGCCTCATAAGGAGCAAGTGCTGTAACTCTAGGTTACTGTTATTGGGACAGCAAGGCTACGGCTAGAGTGCATCAGAGCCACTGAATTAGTGCCGTATTCTACTTTACTGCCCCAAAGGGTCACTCTTTAAACTCCAAACAATCTATGAGAGACATGAGTATGCAACTATGGAGGGAATTATTGAAGAAAAGAAAAATGCTATACACCCACAAAAATAGTTGGATTCTTAAAGGAAAATAGATATTTTATACCTTTCTGAGACTAAGTACTTTAGATGCAATCATTGGCTTTCCAGTATTTCAAGCTATTCTATTTTAAGGCAACAAATAGTGTCGTGGCATTGTACAAATGGGAAAAATAAAATAAAGCACAAACATTAAAATCACCATTTTTCACAATCACATTTGAAATCATGCCAAACCTAATAAAATAACACATAGAGCATAACCAAGAGAATGGGTAGGTTTGGCTGATATATTATTCAAAGAGCAGACCACCATATTGAAAACTTAAATATGTACTACAACTCAGCCAGCTAGTCTTGATATATTCCAAGAACCTATAAGGAGATTCGTGATCCAAATTACTGATTTGCTAGCTTGGTTCACAACAGAATCAATCCCATTCTGTTGCATGTTTTGACTGAACAATGGGAACAATGGGAACAAAGGAATTGTTTGTCTAGTCACAAGTATAGGGGGAAAGGAGGTGAATAGAAAGTTTATATCCTGTGTTGAAGTATAAAAAGAAATAGTCATAAAGGGAAGAAATGCAACCATTCAATCAACTTAATAAAATTAAAATAAAAACTGCCTTAAGAGGGTTGTTCAGAAAAATATAGAAACTTACACACTTGGCTTATAAGAAGCGAAAATTAAGAATAACACATGTGGAAGAAGTTTTTCAGATGAATTAATTCTTAGTGCTATTACAATGCAAATTCCAGATTAAAGAAGAATAGTCCATCTTTTTGTCTTGCTCCTATAAAATAAAAAAATTTAAAAAAAAAAACATAGTCAAGGAAAACATTTTTAGTTCTAAAAGCAAATTTCACTTTTACGAAACAAGAAAAATATTAAAATACATTTTATTTAACTGTTTGGCTAATTTCAATGTTAATAATGAAGTTAACATTTTAAAATGTGCTTGGCAAATATGTTTATGAACTTACTGAACATTATCTCAACTTCGAGAAATTGCCCCAACTGGAACTTGAATCAAATCTAATCAACTCTTCAAAAATGACTTTAAAGTTAAATGTTCATTTTCACTGAAATCATTCATAGCAAAGATAAAATAATATAATAGATATATTTCTAATATTAGCATTCAGAAATATTTAAGCTAAATGGAAATATTTGAAATTTAGTTATTAATCTTATTAAATGAGTAAACTCCATACTGAGAATTCTTGTAAAGCAAATGACCAGTACTTAAATTATGTCGAAATTCACATAGTACATTTTGTTTAAAATAAGATGTACTGATTAGAACCTAACTTAGTTAAGTCAATCTAGAACAGCATTGACATGTTCAAAAGCTTACTGAAAGTTAGCCTTTTCTCTCTATCTCCACATAAGTTCTAGCATATCTACCAGAACTTTGCCTAAATAAGCTTTTTTTTTTTTAACATTTGGGAGTTAATATTTGAACACAATATTATGAAAACAGAAATAGAGTGGCCTACAGGTAATATTTGTTAGGGATTAAGAAGACTCATGCGAAAAATAACCTCCAAAAAGTATCAAATAACAGCTATCTAGCCAATTACATGCACTCGGAGTAGCAAGGCAAGGGACATTTTAATTCTGTCATCTAGAAACAAACCTGTTTAAATATGTGTTTTAAAAAAGAAGTCCATAAGAATAATTTTGTAAGCTCATATGTATATACTCCATGTTTATTTTATTGTGTTGTATTTTATATTGAGGAATGACCTGCAAGATGAAAGGGACTGTTGTGAATTTGGAGACCCCTCATTTGCTGAATGTAAGTTTTTCTACCTTAGGAGATCAAAAGCAGCAATAGGAAAATAAAATTTAATTACAAGAGGGAGAAAAGAAAATATAAGACTCAGAAGAATCATTTCAATGTGGATCCAAGGATTTGACAACAACTCTGGCTGAGTCCTATCACAAGGCAAGGTTTGCAAAGACTCCTTGAGCAGTGAGAAGACATTGAGGGGAGACAGAGAGACAGAAAAGAAACAGTCAAGAGAGAGATTGCACTATAGGACGGTAATAGTCTGAGAAATGAAGGAGAAATCTGGTTAATCAATCTACCAGGATCATATTTAGGGATTGATAGTATAGATACTGCCTTTTTAGATATTCACAGAATATCGCTTCTGCTTACACTAATTTCAGAGGAATTTGGTCTGAAATTGAGAATTAGTAAAGTTGCTCCCAATTCCTGTTAAAGAAAAAGTAATAAAAATCGCCAATATAGCTAACCTGTCAGAGGCCACACAAACATTTACTGCAGTAGAATGGATCATGAAGAAGTCAGTAAAGATGCAGGATGACTACACTGTGTCACCAGGGAGTTTAACTGGATGACTTCCCACGGTTTTAGGACCAGAACACATGACAGAGTTCAACAGGGATCCTGGGTCAGATTTTCCCTTTCTCCATGCCGGCCTGTGCCCAGACAGAGGGGAAAATCACCACACACAGCTGGCAAGCTATGCTCAGAGTTGTATAACATTCTGGAAGGCCTTGGGGGATACTAGAGTACCCTGACACACAGCCAACTGGCCTGCCCTGAGAGATCAGCCAGCTAGCTCAGAGAGGACTGCAGAGCTGTGGGCACTGCCTCCGGTTTGGGGAAATACAGAGCAATCCTGGGCACAGGTCCATGATGCTTACCCTGGGAGTCTGCACTGATAAGAGCTGATTTTCTGCTCTGGTGAGGGGCCCTGAGAAGATAAGGGGATTCTGAGGCATTTATGAGGGAGCTTGAACACTTACTACATGCCATGTATAGGTGCTGTCTTCTGTCATGGTTTTGTAATTCAGTCCTCACTACTCTCCCGAAATGTACCCCATTTAACAGATGAGGAAAATGAGGCTCAGTGACAGCAAGTCACTTGCCTGGACTACACTGTGACTAGTAAGTAAGACTAGTTACTTAGACTAGTAAGTAACAGTATTAGAATCTGAGTTGGGGTTGCCTGACTTCAAGGCACACATACTTGTGCTTTAGTAAAAGTCACACAGCTCCCCTTCAACTAAAATGCTTTAATTCACTGGTATCCAAGAAGATTTCACCCTTACCTTTATAGCCCACGTTCTTCTGCTTTACATAAACAAAAATTCTCCCACCGCTGGGAGCCACAGCTCCTAGGAGTCCTTAAGCTGGCTCAGGTTTCTTTTTGGGGCATACAGTGTTCTAAGGACAGCTAGTTTTTTAATAAAATGAAAAGCACACATAGAGTTTTAGTATATGCTGAACACTGACAGATTCAGGGTCAGTTTCTTACCTTATTCCCTTTCCTTGCCCTTTCCCCCAAACCACACACACACACACACACACACACACACACACACTCCACGGCAGTAAAACGGCCAGAAGATTCTATTTCCTCTGAATGAAACAGAAGTTTGGAAAATCAGCAGCAGGGCAGCCAGTCAAATGCCAACTGTGTTCTCTTCTCCCATCCACAAGGACTTTAATGTTTCATATAATTAACCCTTTAGCGGACTGATGTGGCCGAGAGGAAAAATGCAAGGGCTGAAAAATTTTGGAGAAGTTAGGTAGTGGGAAAGTCCTGACACAAAGAACAGATAAGGGAAGAGGGACAATTTACAACAAAGAACTGAGACCAGAAAGCAGAGAATAAGACAAATAGATGAACAAGGGGGTGATCTATAAGAGAACGGGCATGGAGCTCCAAGTGCCTGGATTTCAATAGCTGTTGATGTGGGACAAGTTAATGTTTAATTTGTCAAACAGAGATTAAAAATAGTACCTACCTGTGTTAGAAATTCAATGATGTTAAGTCTTGGTATATACTAAATGATTAATACACACTAGCTATTACTTTTCATTTTTTATTAATTTTAGGTAAGTTAAAAAAGAAAATAAAAAGGCAGTGGAATTGTGAAGAAAGGTATGAAATAGTAAGCTAGAGGAAAGCCACATTGCAATTAAAGGGAAAGGGAGAAAAGAAAAGGCAAAAACAAAAAAATACATTAAGAAGATAAAACAAAACAGCAGCTATATACAATAATTGGGAGAGGAAGTCACTACCAAGTTAGTGGGGAAAATAGAAATAAACTAATCAATTCATGAAGGTAATTATGGAATGAAGTGAAAATAAAATGTCTAGGTTATAGCCTGCAGATTAGCTACCTGGCCTGCATGCGCTGGGGCAGCAAAGTTCCTGTCCCTCAGATGACTTGCCTGGGCTGCAAGTACAATGCTTTAAGAACATTCAGGTGAGCTGGAGAACCCACCCAGTCCCACCCTTTAAGCGGTCTAATCTGTGATAAAAAACAAACTACAAAAAAAGTGAGGAAAAGGGAAGAAGCAAGGTGGTGGCACGTTGAACTAAATCAAGTTGAAGTGAATGGAAAATGAGAAACCACAATAAGGAACAAGTTGCAAAAATAAAAAAGCAAAGGACAGAAAATAAACTCTCAAGTAAATGGCAACGGGAAAAAGAGAGACTAGTGGGACAGACACCAGGAAGTAACTCCATCAAAGAAAGTGGCCTTAGGGAGAAAAGGAAAAGGAGAAATGGACAGCAAGAAGAAAGTGCCTATGCACCACTGCACTCCAGCCTGGGCAATGTAGTGACTCCACCTCTAAAAAAGGAAAAGACTCTGGCATGGAATATTTAGGTTTTGAGTCCCAGTTCTGTGACTAAGGAAGGGTCACTTAACCTCTCTATGTGCCAATTTCCTCTTGGAATTTTAGTACAAAGAGACTGGGTTTGATAATCTAAGGACCAGTCTAGGGACCCCTTAGAATAATAAAACAGCTCTCCCTGAATCCAGCCCTTGCTCTTCCTACTTCAGTTGCTGATGCATGGGGCCCTATACAGGGGGTAGAAATAACTCTGAGGAAGTAAATAGAAAAGAAAGACCAACAATGCAGGAGCAACATGAAACACAGGGAGAAATGAAGAAACAAAGGCTTACGGTAAAAAGAGAAAAAGGACATAAAAATGAAACAAAATAATTGCTGTTCCCTTAGGCTGATATCCACTACTTGTGCCAATGAAAGTTTTCTTTTATTAATATTACATATTTATTTTATCTTTATGCCCTTGTAAATGGTATTTAGTATCAAGTCTCAATTAAAATCTTAAAACAAAAATATAGCATCTAAGTGCATGGGCAGGAGAGTATGTCAGGAAGAGAAAAATATAGCCATGTGCCTCGAATAACAGAAATCTAAAAAAAATAAATAAATAAACTCATTAAAAAGTTTTCAAAGATCATGTGGAGAGGGAACATTAAAAACCAAAATAGACAGACAAAAAGGCCTAACAACAACGAAAAAGAAAGTGGCGAAGTTTTGCAGCTGGTGTGCCTAGTACACTGGTGTGTTGCAATTGGATTACTGCTGTAGCCATCTGAGCAGTTGGGTCCCAGGTGGTACACAGCCTTGTCTATTAATCACAATGTGAGATCGGAGTCCTAAATACTAATAAAATGAATAATATTATTATCTTTTTAGATGTGGTGTGGCATGGCAAAATCTGAGAAATACTGGAATATAGACCACAGGATGAAGAGAAGTGAGAAAAACTCACCTATAAAAATTTTTTAAATAAGGGAACATTTATAAGAGAATAATCAGAAAAAGATAACAGCAGCTGTTTATGTCCAAATATATACGGGAAGGAAAAAAAGTGAAGCTCCCTGTTGCAATGTGGTGCTAAAAATAGATGATGAAATACTTATTATTTGAACTGGAAGGAATCTTAAAGGTTATGACAGTTCTTGAACACTTGTTTTATAGTTTTGTGTGTACAAGTTTGTCTCCTGCTAGAGTGTAAGCCCCTAATTTGTGTTATCCGTATGTGGGTTTACGGCCCCAACAGGGAGTACACAGTGGCTGGTGGAATGTAGGCGTGTAATTCATGCTTGTTGAATTAGTGCATTTTGTTGAAACATTCATTTTACAAATGTCCAGAGAGGCAAATGGAAACACAGATGGTTAATAGCCAAATGCCACCACAGAGCAGATCCCAGGTGTCCTTGCTGCCAGTTCAGAGCTCATTATACCTTCTTTACTGTCCCTTTTTTGCTCCATGCATCACACCAAGGAACATAGAGTGGTCTGCAGGGAGCATGGTGTCACCCAGGAGTTAAGAGCTGGTTCTAAACATCCTGGTTATCTCATTCTCTGGGGACCTCAGCAAACCATTTCTTTCTAAGTTCCAGTTTTCTTCTCTGTGAAATATTGTGGTCAGATAAAAATCATTTACATAAATTCTCATTTGAAAAGGGCACATAAACCTACCCTACCTCAAAACAAATATCTGCAATA
The DNA here is from genome assembly GCF_007565055.1 of Rhinopithecus roxellana. Lineage (NCBI taxonomy): Eukaryota > Metazoa > Chordata > Mammalia > Primates > Cercopithecidae > Rhinopithecus > Rhinopithecus roxellana. The sequence goes on from NC_044550.1 coordinate 11,635,173, forward strand.
AGTCTGGTTTTTAAAGGAAATTTTGACCTGAAATCACCTTTCAAGATTTCTCACACTGACCATCTATATGAGCATCTTGAAATATCTGAACAGTACTTATAATTTTTTACACAAGGAGAAGAATTACACACTTAAAAAAAATCCATCTGGCTTTTCTTTGGAGGGTGGTATTGAATGTTCAAAAACGTGAATTTTGAAAAATTTTTAATTCATTATTTCAATTTGGCTAAGTCAACTTTTGCCTACATACAAAAAGCTAATCTTTAGTTGCCAACCAGATTTGGCCTTTCTGTCTATCTTTAGGGCTTTATTTACTAAAATAAAGGTCGTGCTTTCAAAAAGGGAAAAATTTTCAAATATCACCATTCAAGTCCCAAATGCTAAAAACTCTAATGCATATCTGTGTCTATTGGAAACAACCCCAAGTCTAATCTCTCTAGACTCAACAGACAGGCGAAAGGCCCAAGGCAGCTGCTTAAGAGGATACTGTGCAAGTGTGTGCCCGATCTTCCCTCTCTTCCCTGTCCTCCCTTCCCCTTGCTTCTGTACCTCCACAGCTTGCACAAAGGTCTCATAGCATTAGCTGGTCCCAAACAGTCCTAGGTAAACACACCACCTGTCTAAGTAATTAAAACACTTTTGCCTATAGGCTACTCTTTTCCTTCTGCGAAACTAATTCTCTAATTCTGAGTTTCCTACCCATGCATATTGAATTTTTTTTTAATTTTCTACACTAAACAAAATATGACTTATTTGTTTTTACTTTTCTCCCTCCCCTCTTTATATGTTATCATCACACAGTGCCTGTTGCAGACTCTCCCAGAAGAAGAATTTAAATAATGTATTTCTAGATTGCAGCTAAAATGAGGCTTGTGCTTTCAACTGAATTCTTACAGAAAGGTTTAAGGGTTTTTTAAACAATGCCTAATATTGTCTTACAGTCCAATAAGTGTAATAATATTCAGTAACAATCCCTTAATTTGAACAAAATTTTTAGCTTGCAATACACTGTTATATCATCTGATATTTAGATACATGTTTAGGGTTAGATATTATTGCCCCCACTAAAGATGACACATGAATGCTAAAAAGCTTGTAATGCCCAACATCACACAGCTGGTGAGAAGCTGTGTGACTCCAAAATCCAATGATCCTAACTCCAGAATGAAGGCTCTTTCATTGCACAAAGCAACAATACTCCTGTTCCTTTTCAGTTATAACAGAGAAGAGAGAAATAACTTATTTTTTATTATGGAAGCATAAATAGGATTTCTCTTCTTTTTTTTTTTTAGTTCAGAATATGATCTTACCAAAGACTGAAAGTCCTAGAAGCATTTATAATATCACCCTTTCCCCATCTGAAGAGAACAGGAGTGTAAGGGACAAGTTTGTCCCCACACAGTTCTGACACCTTTACGCTCGTATCTGAAGGTGTCTTTGCCCTGTCATGTGTTTGACCTGAAATGTCCCAGTTTGAACAAGTAAAGCTCCCTCTTCCTATCAAGTTCCATGTACTGTATTTCCAGGGATTCCTGTTTGGACATTTGGATTAACTTAGGTGTGAGGAATCTATTTACTCTGGTTTCCTTTACCTGGGGGTAGGTGTGGAAGTTGATTCTTTTCTGAAGAAAGAATGCAGATATGAAAATAACAGTCATGTGGGGATTAGCAGCAAAGCATAATGTGTTCAGTCTGAACAGGACTGGATTAAACACAGCAACTCCATTGAAGCAAGGAGTAACTGCAGCTCCAGAATTCTCCATAGAAATCAAAGTGTGTGTGTGTGTGTGTGTGTGTGTGTGTGTGTGTGTGTATGTGTAAGACACATTAAAGACCTTGAACTCATCCCAAGAATGTGTTCTGATTATCTGAAAACTGAGAAACAAGAGCTTAAAACATACAGCAGCTTTTATAAGCAATTTCAAAAGGAAGATACAAGAGGAGAAAGAAGCTTTTTTGCAGATTTTAGAAAATGTTCCTACAAGAAACATCTGTCTTTGCTTCTCCATACTTCTGGGGAGCAAACAGATTGAAGGGTTCTGCAATGACCTCCTAGGATGTTCAGTGCCTCCTGTCCCTAGGGTTGTCACAAACAGAGTGAGGCTCACTCCACAAAATCCAAGCTGGATTTTCATTTCTTTGCCCTGACAACGTTTACCACAGACCAAAGGGACAGACCCAAGGTTCACTTCCCTTCTACTCTCAGGTGGGAAAAAACACTCAGGCAATCTGAAAAGGTCAAAGGGCAAAGGCTGACCTTGGGGAATGAAGCCTGGAGAGAGGGGAGAATCCTGGCAAAATTATCCCCTTTGTAAATTGGATGTGGTTTTATTCTATTCTCTCAAAACCTCCATTTTTAGAGACAGCCTCCTTTGTTGTAAATCTCTTACTTCAAACACAAACAAAAAAATTATTGTTCTTACTCTCGTAAACCTGATTATCAAAGTGAAATTCACTTACCAGGAGTGTTTCATTCCACTTCCTGATGGCTGCCCATCATCTGTGTTCTACCACAAAGCTCATAGTGGTGCCATCAAAGGAAGGGGGAGCAATGATTCGTGGCCCCAGGGGCTGCGAAGTAATGCTGATGACAGGCTTGCCATGCAGCTGGGCAAAGCCCTTGGCCCCTACAAGTTGAGATGTGGCTGCTGGGGCTGAGGAGGATGAGGAGGCTGGAGACTGACCAGAAGCCATGAAGTATGGGGCCTCAGTGAACGCTGCAGCTGCCTCTTTGCTGGAAGGCTCGGCCGCCATTGGGGAGAGCTCACCGCCTCCTGGAGTACGAGCAATTGGTGTGGGCTGCAGGGCATTTGTGGGCAGCATGGTGGGCAGAAACCCAGGGTAAATCATGTAGGTAGGTCCGTAAGCCCCAGGACTCAGGGCCAAGGGAGGCACAGGGATGGACATGGGAGCCACAGCCTGCTGCTGGGAGGTCATGGGCACATCCACATACTGCCCTGTCTCAGGGTCAAACAGTCTCCGGGTCATGGGCTGTACCGGTGTGTCCACCAGATAGTACTGGCCAGTTGTCACATCCAGGAGCATCTTACGCTGGGTCTGTTGAGGCTGTGGCTGCTGGAAGGGGTCTGTGGGAACTGGAGCTGAGCCTGCAGGTGCAGGGGCAGGCATGCTGGGTGGGGAGAAGCAGAGGACCTGGGGCTGGGCCCCCTGTAGAGTGAAGGGCAGTGGAGGCTGGTGGTAGATGGTGGTGGGGGGATGCTCAGGGCTCTGGGGCCCTTGGGGGGCAGCTACTGTCTCCCGGGGGTTTTCAGGTTTGGTACGCCAAGCTGGTCGGCTGGTTCCACTAACCTGAGAGCCTTTGGAGCTACTGGGGACCTGACTGCGGGCACTCAGTGGGGGTAAACTACAGAGAGTGGCAGCTGAGGAGTTGGGGGGCCCCTCCCTGGAAACCCCAGGCCTGCTAAGAAATTCCCCTGCAGCAGAGTTTCCTTTAAGAGGGATGGTCAGGTAATTCTCACAGTCACTGTTGCTCTTCTCCAAATTGCTGCCACTTTTCCTGTTGGTCACCTCATCAGGAGGTGTCCGGGTGGCTGGAGGGATCTTGAGGGACCGGAGTCCCTGTGATTTGATGCCCTTAGCCGCTGAAGGACTCTCTGGAGAAGGCCCTTGTGGGAACTTGCCAGCGACACCCCCAGTTTTCTGGATGCTGCTGGCACTTACAGTGAACACGTTCCGGTTGCTGGGGAGTGGTGGGAGGGGCTGCAGGGGCTGTGTTCTCTCCACATCCTTGTGGACTTGGGGAATATAGAGAGATCGGGGTCTTTCCCTGGCCAGGTTCTCAAAGGCCGCTGCCCTGGCAGACACACTCTCAGCGCTGGGGTTGGAGTTTCTCCGCTGCAGACGTTCTATGGGGGCCCCTCGCAGGACCACACCAGCTTTGTTTCCTGTGCCCCGTTCTTCCACCTCACCAAGCCGTTTGGACAGCTTGTCGTGGTCTCCCTCAGCACCCACTACTCCTTCCCTCTCCTCACTGGCAATGAGTGACAGCACGTGGCTGTCCATCATCATAGGCAAGGGGTCGCTTTTGCGCTTCCACTCATTCCTGTTGAAGCTGTACAGCTCTTCCATGGACCTCACGGCTGCAGTCAGCTTCTCCAGGGCATTCCGGGCTGGCTTTGTGGCTTTCCCTTCCTCCTTTACCTCCTCCTCCTTGAGCTTCTCTGGAGTCTTCTGGGTGGAAGCCTTGGAGACAATCTTGAGCACAGGCAGGTATGAGCCCTGCTCGGGCTTATTGGGGGCAATGGTAGCCACAGGCAGCCTGCCAGATGCCCTGTGAACCAAGACTGTCCCTTCTGGGGAGGAGGAATTCAAGACTCTGCTGCTGCCCCCTTTGCCCATGCTCTCCCTGGGCTCTCGGTCCATGCTGTCTTCCCTCTGGTTCACTACAGCCTGGCATGTAATCACCATGGGAGACAGGGATCCAGATCCGCCAGCTGCTGCAGACAGCTGCCTGGATTTGGGTCCAGTCAGCCCCTGCTCTGGGGTAACACTGCCCTTGTCACTGCTATCCCCTGACCCTTTAATTAGTTTCCTGACATCTCTCACCTGGTGGAGGGGGCCTTGAGCCTTGGACTTGTCTCTGATGTCTCTCACCTGGAAATGGGGCACTTTTTCTAGGTTGTCCCCGCGGAAGAGTTTCTGCTGTGCCCTGCTATTGTCCTCAATGGTCTTGAACAGGTTAGAGGCGCTGCCACCTGCCAGCTTGGGCGTGAGCAACTTGGCAATGTTGAAGTCTGAGCTCGGCTGCTGCACACTCCCCAGCCGGATCTTGATTTCGGGAGCCTTGGGTCTGATCACCGCTGTGGAAGTGGCCTGAGCAGCAGGATACTTGGTGGCCTGCTTCCCCGGCTGCTTGTCTTTGGGTGTCTGCTGGATGTTGGGGACAAAGAGGCGTGACATGATGGTGTTCTTGCTGGCAGAAATCTCCCCGAGATCAGCCCGCCAGTCGCCTCCTTTGGGCAGCTTCAGCTTCCCGATAGGGGCTTGCTCCTCCCGCTTCTCGGCCTCTTTCTCCTTCCATGACCGGAACGCACTGTTCTGACTGCGGAGGAAGATGCCCTTGACAGTCTCTGAGGCACTCTTTTTAATTTCACACACTTCTGTGTGTCCATCAGTGAAATTCCGGCTAGGGCCTGCGCTGCGCTCGCGAGGAGTACTGGCTTTGAAGACTGGGGATTTGGAGCCTGCCACGGACCCCTCCCCGCCCGCGTCGGACACGCTGACCACGGTGTACTCGGAGCCGACCTCGGAGTGACGAGAGCTCTGCCTCTGCAGGCCCCTCTCTCGCTGCCTCTCGCTCCCGGGGGCGCCCTCCGTCTCCTTGGAGGTGCCTGCGAGGTGGTGGGATGTATCCGTGACTTCTCCCCTCTCCATTTTGAATTCGTGTTCCCGCTGCATCTTCTTGGAAATGACATTTTTTAGCAGACTGGAGGCGAACTTGGACTTCTGGGGGCCATCAGCGCGGGAGGCTGGCTTGCTGCCCTCGGAGGTCTCGGAGCCGTCGTCCGTGTATGACGACCCCGGACCCTTGCCGGGGCCTTTGGTGGTCCTGCCAGGCCCAGGGGCCGAGCTGGCTTTGCTCTCACTGCGTACATTCAGGGGCTCCAAAAGGGTAACGACACGGGAGCCCGTCTGGACCTGCTTCTGGAAACACAGGGGCGTCTCCACATGTTTGATTTCCCCCTCCACTTTGCTAACCACGAACTCCAAGGCCTTGGTCTGAGACTTCTTGGACTGGATGTAGAGCTGGTCGGCAGTGGCCCGGGCCCCACTGCCCTTCCTCAGACCTGCAGCCACAGAGGCTGCACTGCTCCTGAGGAGGCTCTGCTCCACCCTGGCCCCAACACCCCCACATTTTAAGTCCAGGAAAGTTGACCAGCGCCCAAAGCCCACTTCGGAGAGCGTGGCGGAGGATTCCCGGGAGCTGATGTTCAGAGCCTCAAAGTAGGGGTAAGCCAGGCTCCGGAAGGCCCGGGAGGTCAGGTTACGCACCTCTTTGTCCGCATCGTCCAGTTCGCTCACGGCACTGGAGGCTCCGCTGGAGTAGTCCACCAGCTCCTTCGCCCGGATGGCCCCGCACCTGGTTTGCAGGCGAGCAGGGACAGCAATGAATTTCTTTGCATGGTCCTGAGCCACTGCTGCAGCCGGGTTTTGCTTCAGAGAACTTGAATTGTGTTCAGCAGCTGTAGAGACGCGGAGGCTCATGTCGCCTTCATGCTTGGCAGCATAAATAATGTTTTGCTTTGCGCGCACGTTGCTAGGCTCATTTATAGCCCGGGAAGCCGGTTTGATTGATAGGAGGATCTGGCTTGCTGCACTCCCACAGCTGCTTGCGGCGGCGGCTACTGCCCCTGAAGCTGCCTCCGGGGTCTCGGGCAAGGCCTCAGTCAGGGGGGCAGTGCCAGGCCCAGTGGGTGGGGGAGTGGGGCCACTGTCAGAGGGGCCGCTGCCCACTTCCGTGCTGCTGGTGTCGCGGCCACTGTGGCCTGCATTGGGGCGGGCCAGGTCGCTGCTGGTAGGGCTGGGCGTCCGGGTGGTGTTGGTGCTGGGAGTGGTGCTGAGGTAGCAGCTGTTGTCGTCGTCCTCTTCGGTCAGACTGGTGGTGTCCCCTGGGGTCTCGTCGCTGCCACCAAAGGAAGCATAATCCACGAATGAGTAGATCACGTTGTTGTCCTCGAAATCCCAGCGGGAGGCCAGTCCCACGTCGAAATCCATGTCCTGTTCAACCTCACTCAGCTGGATCTCATGGGTGGTGATGTAGTGAGCCTCTTCGACTTTGGGGGGGTCCCTGCTACCCTGGGACCTGGCAATAATGTCCCTGCACTCTGTTCCATCTCCTGCCCCTCCTCCCCCTCCTCCTTTTCCTCCTCCTCCCCCTCCTCCTGATATTTTCTCTCCTTCTCCTCCCACGGGCTGGCAACCTTCACTTTCACCACTCTCACTCTCAAAGCCTAAGGATGAAGAGGAGGTGGCCAGAGCCCCTGTGGATGTAGTGGAGTCCTCCATTTTGGAAAGGCCATCCTCTTCTGCTTTGTTCATCGGGGAGGAGGATGAGGAAGATGAGAAGTTGCCACCCTCTTCAGAGGCAGAGTGCTGGGATCTAGAGAGTTCGGAGGAGGCAGGATTGCTCTGGGGGCTTGGAGCCTTGCACTTTTGACTGCTGGGTTCATCTTGGGCTTTCTCCTTTGGGCTCCTAGAGGCCCTCTGATCCCCAGGGCAGTGCCCCAGGGTAAGTTTCATGGTCCGGGGGCTCTCCCTCTGGACTTCAGCTGAAGCGCACATCTCCACGTATTTCGCTTCTCGCTGGGAGGAGGCTGAAGGCTTGGGAAGTGGCCACAGCTGCTGCTTGGGCTCCTGGCTGTCTTGAGCACTGCTCACCCCGTCCCCCACCTCCGCCTGTCTTGCTTTCGAATTCAGCTCAGGAGGGGCAGCTTCCATTATGAGCCCTTGCCCAGGTTTCAGCGACAGGAAAAGACAATGGTGAGCACTGGGGAAGTCTTGGGTCCGTCTCCGGCCCCGGAGGGGCTGCAGAGTTGCCCGAAGCAGGGTCCCACGTGTCCAGACTGGCCACAAGGCTGTAGGCACCGCTGCCACTGCTGCCACCACCTCCCAGTTCTTCAGCCCCTGTGGCGGGGCCGCAGCAAGCCTGAGGGAGGTGGGAAGGCTCCTGGATGGGGCGGTGGAGGTGGTCTCTGGCTGGGGGGCTGCTGCTCTGGCCGAGACTGTGGCCAGTGTTCTGTAGCTGAGCTGTCCTGTCCAGTTGTTTGCCTGGCACCATCGGCAGCAGCGAGGAGTCTGAATGCCATCGGCCACGGAAGAAGCAGCATCTGTAGGTTGACCCCGGGACTCCCAGAAATGAAAGGAAAGCATGTGCTGTTTCTTGTGAAGCCTTGTCCCTTTCCTGGATGGGGCGAGAGAGGGTCACGTCATTCCAGAAATATTTTTAGTGTCCATTCCCTAGTCATATCGAAACCACACTTGAGGGTAAAAAGAAGAGGCTCTAATGAGATGAAAAGAGAAGGTTGGGGGTGGAGGAGGCATGTGGGTTCTAATTCAAATCAGCCAAATGTTCTATGTAATCTATTATAGCGATGTCTAGCAAGTATGAGATTATTCTTTCCTCACAGCCATCTTTCACTCTCAAGTTTTTGATTAAATGGTTCCCCCCACTTGTTCTTAAATAAAATTCAAAATTTTCACGCATTTCAAATGAATTAAGGACACTCTGGAAATATTTCAAAGTCTCCCTGGTACATATGGTAGCTTTATATTCGCCTCAAAATCTATGCATTTCTTTTTATTTGGAGAGCCAAATCAGATGAGTTTTGGTAGTAAAACTTTTCATAGGAATAGAATATTCCATCCCTTTTCCCCCAAAGTTACACTTTATGAAACATGACCTGTTTGATTCAAAAGGATCTCTCCTGGAATCCTTACTATGGTGACTCAAATTATAAAAGGGCAATTTTCAAAGAACTAAACTTAACACTTTAAGTAAACTTTTCATTATAGTCACTAAAAAGGGCACATGGAGCCAAAATTGACACTACTTCAAATCCCTACAGTGCCTTAATCAATCTGAAAAAAGATCCCTAAACTTGTAGAACCATGGCAAGACAATAAACCTCCAATTAAATATAGCCTGAGCTGCAGCCTCATGATTCAGTTACACTGGCTGAATTCCAGGCCTGCAGGGCACTGAGTCAAAAAGCAAAAGAATAACGAATACACTTACCCTTTAAGAGTACAGTGCAGCTTGGAGGGAGATTCAGAGAGGAAATGTGACCCACTGGCATGACCCATGGAAATGAAGCCAAAATCCCAGTTCACTGGCTCTGAGGTACCTCCATTTCAGACAATTCGGTAGTTGTGCAAGCAAATTTGCCAGTCCACTTAAGATGGGGGTCTGTGCTGGCCATCCTCAGAGCTGATTCCTTGGGTACTATCAGTGGAGAACCATGATGCTTGATTTTGGTGAGATCTGACCCTTGTCACCTGCCAGGCCCAGTTCCACCACTATACATAGTCTATGTGTCACTTATGCCGATTGAATAAAGCACTATTTTAAACATCCACATTTGTGGGGAACAAAAATAACACCATCAACCATCCCCTTTCAACATGAATGCCACCTCCACACAGAAAAATGTTCTTTCCTCCAAATAGGCATGTGGGTAGGTATGGAGTGGGAGCCCCTAACAACTGAAGCATCTACCTTCTCATACTTGGGCTGTGGACAGCACAGGCCTGCCATTATCCTCCCAACTCCTTTCTGCCCACACCACTGCCATTAAAAGTATGACTTAAGGCAAGACTAAAAATACCAAGAATCAGAATGCAGACACATAAAGCCAGAGATCTAGGTGAAGAGAGTAAAAGAGGAAAGGAAAAGGAAAGAAACAAAGAAAGGAAGAGAATGAAAGAACAGAGAGAACTTGCTAAATGTTTTGCAATCAACTTTTTGATTATAGAGAACCGTGTTTAATACCACAAAATCTTAGATTTTTTTTTTTTTTTTTTCTTTTGAGAGGGAGCCTTGCTCTGTTGCCTAGGCTGGTGTTCAGTGGCAGGATCTTGGCTCAATGCAACCTCCGCCTCTCAGGTTCAAGCAATTCTCATGCCTCAGCCAAGTCCTTAGTAGCTGAGACCACAGGGGCACCCCACCATGCCTAGCTAATTTTTGTATTTTTAGTAGAGATGGAGTTTTGCCATGTTGGCCAGGCTGGTCTCAAACTTTTGACCTCAGGTGATCCACCTGCCTCGGCTTCCCAAAGTGCTGGGATTACAGGCGTGAGCCACGGTGCCCAGCCCTTAGATTCTTAATGATAGTAATTACAATATTCACAGCTAAGACTTCCAGAGCATTTACTATGTGCCAAGAACTACTTGAAACATTTTTAAATGTGTGTATTAATTTATTTGATCCCCCTAACAACTTGATGAGTTAGGTGTAATCATTGTTCTAATTTTATAGATGGAAAAACTGAGGCAGAATGATGTTAAGAAATGATGTGACAGGCTTCAAACCCAGGTAGTCTGGCTTCAGAGCTTGGACCTTAACCATTAGGCTACACAGTGTTACTGACTTCCATGCTCAAATACTCTACAGGGCACCCAGATTCACAATTAGAAGGAAGCCACTTATCCACTAGGCAGTTTCATTTCATCTGCATGACTACAAATATACCACATAACTTGTCTGTTTTTTGTGGTTTTTCATGTAACAAAACTGTGTACACTTTATCTACTCAGGGATTAAGGATCATAATCCTAGAAATAAAATATAGTTGGCTCCTTCAGGCAAGCCAAGTATTTTCAATGTCCCATTTTAATTTTGCTTTGAGGCTAACCGTGTCTCGGACGATAAACCCTGAACACAGCCGTGAGCACTGTGGCGCATACATACTCCACAGTGGAATAGAAGGCAGAGTTGCTGCCCATCAAGGCAATTATAGTCTAAGGAGGAATTTTTCCAGCACTTTTCATATGGCCTTGTCTGTCATGACAACAGATTTCAGCAGAGATTCTCTCTGCAGTTGGCACACTGCAAAATTGGAAGGTCATATGCCCTAAGTGTAGGTTAAAACGTAATTGCTTAACACCCAAAGTTCTGAAAATCTACCTCCAGCATCTTGCTTCCTCCACAGAGCACACCCCTAGTTAAAACTCCCCAAGAGGCAAAGAGAGAACATCGTTCTGACAGTAGTACTTACCTCCAAAGTATCTGTGTGGCTCCTTTACTGCTTTCTATCTAAATGAATGCCAGTGTAGGAAAAAATTTGCAGAGAAATCTTTTTAAATGAAGTCAATTTCCAGTCGGGTTTAATTCAAACCACAAATTCTCTTTAAAAACCATATGAGCTGAAAAATTTTAATAAAACAGACTCTATTAAAAGCAAAAACAACTGATAAATAGAAAACCAATAAAGGCTAAGGTAAAACAACTAAGAACCCCAAAGTGCTTGCCCTCTGGCATTTTCAGAGTTCTGCTGTAGTATATGTTACTATGAAAATGGATGCTGTCAGTTTTGTTGAAATAACTTGCAGTCATTAGGTAGCCATTGAGCCTTTTATTCCTTAATATGACTACAGTCATTTTTTTTACAGATGAACTCAGTGATTGCCTACCTGATCTCAACTCTTGAGCAATTAACAGTGACTAATGTCACCAGCATTAAACCATATTAAGCAGGCATAGTTGCTAGACCAGGCTAGGTACACTTAGTTGATAACTTTATATGGAAATTCAAAGAGTAACAAAGGCAATGACTCAGTATCATTATTTTTATCTCCGCAGAGAAAGTTTCTTAGCATTCCCTGAAAGTGTTGGAGATGATGGTATGTAAAAGAATGAAGGCCAGACTATCTACCAGTTGGTAAAAGGACATCGTTATATTTAGGGTCTCTGACAGTGGCATAATAGGATAAATAAATATGTTATTCAAAAGGAAGACCAGTTTATCAAAGGTAGAGCGCTAGACCAGAAATGAAGACAGAGTCAAACTCAGACTCAAATAAGGAGTCAGAAAAAGGACTTACCAAACACAGACATTCTCAGGATTTTCTGGGCTGTCATGGGTGACGGATATTCTCTGACTACCTTACATTTTATGTCAGGCTTTCCATAGACTCTTGCGCAGCTATTCACACACACTGATGGAAAGGAGTCTCTTCCATGGGCCACAGCTTAATACTCAGAGGGTGGCCAGCTGTTTCTCTTCCTGGCCAAGGGAGGCATGCAAAAGAATTATATCTGAAGGAAAGGTACTGTATTATCTTTTTCCTGAGGGTGCCAAAGACTATTATTTATTTGTCTATTGGGGTAAATGCTTTACATATTTTTGCTCATTAGTCCTCTCAAACATATTGTGAAAGAACAACTATTATTCCCATTTATAGATAAGAATTGGAGGCTGAGTGAAGACACGTGCCCTGAATGACTTTTCATAATCAGTAAGTGCTAGAGCCTTCATTAGAACCCAGCTCTGAGTGACTGGAGCTCATGCTAAGTTGATGATTGAGCATTTAGTCTATTTGGTGGAGGTCACAGGGTCATGCCCACTGCTGGCCAGTTAGCTGTTTCACAGCCTCAACCAGCTGCCTGTACACAGGAACAGCTGGTCACCATGGAGTCCAAGGAAATGGAATGGCATGATTAGTATAAACTATCCCTGTGAATAGAAAAACAGCATGTACTATAAGGATAAATAAGTAGCACTATCTTCTTGTGCAAAGAAGAGCACGTTATTGTAGAATCATGCCATACACATTGTAGATGTAACCCCTTAGCTATGCCATTAAAGCTTAGAAGGACAGGAAGAAACAACTCACCGCCAGAAATAAAACCTTACTAACAGCCACTTAAACCTGCACACAGAGGCCAGAGGTGATACAAAAATGTTTGCTACCTTCCCCCTTGAGTCAGGTTGTATATCAAGGAGTCACTCCTCTCTGATCTCCCTCCCTCTCCTTCTCCTCTCTGAATGGTCTCTTAGGCATTTGTCCTCCCTTTCCTCACTCCCATTGCCCCTCTTTTTCCTCTTAGCACCTGACTTGTTGTCCCAGATAATAATTTTCATCTGGTTTTCTCTTAAGGGAGTTGTGGAAGCTTTGGTGTTTCAGATTTTGCTGGATAATGGAAAAGTATTCCTTCCAGACCAGCCTCAGAATGAAACACCAACAGGACAAACAAATCTTTCTTTCTCTATATAATACTGGCAACTTCAGGTAGCCTAATCCTAAATCTTGGTCCATCTTATCCAAGACCTCTGTCTGTTAGCCCAGCATGAATGATATAGGGCCCAGAGAAGTGAGTGGCCAAGAATACCCTCCCCAGTGTGGAGGGCAGGACAGAAGAGCTGCCTCATTAGGCCTTCAGAAGTTGCTGTAAGTTTTTTCAGGTTGATGTTGAAGCAGAGTTTAATTAAGCAGCCAGCTCAGCTGCCTGTCTACAGAATCACATGACTGACTTATTTCTGCGACTTTTTAAGAAATAATTGTTTTTTGCCTTTTAATTCTTGATATTGCATTTTGGGGGCTAAAACCATGTTTCTGTTTCTGTTTAGTTTGGAAAATGTTTCTTCTCCCTATACATCTGATTTCAGACTTCAGCAATTTCAAACACGAGCCTGTAAAGATACACCCAATATTTTATTTTTTAGTTTTCTATTTCTATGAATATTTTTGAAAATTATTTAAGACATCATGTCTTCCCTTTCTTTAAATCTCACATTCAAACCTTCAGAAACCTCAAGCACTGAGATGCAATTTAGAGCAACTTATTAGAAAACAATCTGACCATTTTTATCTATCATACAAAATGAGAAAAACTATGAGGGCTTAATATTATATGCATGAGGATGCTTATTGCAGTGCATTATGATAGAAAAAAATGGAAACCACTTAAATATCAATCAATAGAGAAATGATTGACTGATCACAGTGAATGCATGCTATGGAACATTGTGCAGACATTAATTCAAATGAACAGTTTTAACTTTGAAAGGATTTCCATGAAGAGAAAATTGAAGAATAAAATGTGTTAGTACCATTCCATTTCAAAAATAACAGACCAGGCGTGGTGGCTTATGCCTGTAATCCCAGCACTTCGAGAGGCCAAGGCAGGAGGACCATGAGGTCAGGAGATCGGGATCATCTTGGCTAACACGGTGAAACCCCATTTCTACTAAAAACAAGAAAAAAAAAATCAGCTGGGCATAGTGGCGGGTGCCTGTAGTCCCAGCTACTCAGGCAACTGAGGCAAGAGAATGGCGTGAACCCGGGAGGCATAACCTGCAGTGAGTCAAGATCGCACCACTGCATGCCAGCCTGGGCAACAGCGCGAGACTCCGTCTCAAAATAAATAAATAAATAAACAAACAAACAAACAGTAACATCCATTTAAGTAAGCGTATAGTTCTATCAGCATAGAAAATATTATGGGAGTATAAAGACAAAACTAACATTATTTTTGCATGTCTGGGAACGCAGAATTCAACAAAGGGATGAGTGCATTATTACATTTTCCTTTAGGTAGCTCTGTGTTGTTTGAATTGTTAAAACAAATGTGCTTTTCTTTTATAATAGAAAAAATAATTTTATTTTGGAAAAATGTATTTTCTCTATAACTTTTCCTTAAGTTAAACCCAAACTAAGCTGAAGTTTGGAGTTAGAGCAAGGAACATTCACAATGGAGTAGACTAAAGACGGACATTTTAGCTTAACTTCCTTATTTTATCAGTACTGGAACAGAAGTTTAGAGAAGAGACTTGCCCAAGTCACAGAGCTATGAATAGTGGAGGAAGACTAAAATCTGTTTCTCCTGACCTCAAATCAGGGCTTGCTCTTGTGTTGTTTAAACTTCGTCATCAGAGTGACCAGAAGGAAGAGGAGACTTAATTGCATTCTCAACAAATTGTTGTATACTCCCTTAAAAGGCAAAAAATTTCATTGTGCCATCATATTTTGTCTTAAAAACTATGTGAATTTAATCAACAAACTAGTGTCACATGTAACAATAAGAATGAATCTCACAAACATAATTTTAAGGAAAAGAAGTCAGTGGCAAATAGAATATACTATATGATTCTATTTATATAGAAATCTAAAACAAGACAAAGTAATCAGTGATTAGTTAGAAATCAGGATAGGGGTTAATTTTAGTTACAGTGTCAGAAAGCACGCTGGGGCTCTAGAGTGCTGATAATGTTCTGTTTCTTCATCTGGGTGGCGATTGCATGGATGCATTCACTTTGTGAAAGTATATTGAGCTGTATCCTTATGATTGTGCACTTTTCTGAATAAATGTTATACAATATGGTCATTAAGAATTGATGTGATTTTTACAATCATGTCTGTTTTCACATGTATATATTTCAAATCTTCAAATGAAGTTTATGGTTTATTAAAATATGTAATATTTATTTTGTCCTTCACATGCCAGTTTGTACACTGCAGAGTGCCTCTAGAGGTGTCAACGCCCCTGGTGTGAGAAGCAGGGAGTCAGAGCCAACATTCAGGACATGGGCACTGAATGTTGAATAGTGACTGAGTTTGAATAGTGACTCCACCATTCCTAGTCATGTAACCAAGGACATGACATTTAGCTTCCCTGTATCCTAATAGGGTCCACTTCAATAACGTTGTGAGGATTAAGTTACAGAATACATTTAATGCACTTAGTACAGAACCCGGCCCATAGTAAGCACTGAATAAATGCTAATAATAGCTAACTATTGTTATGCTATGGGGAAATTTTAACCCTTCTCCTACTACATGTGAGTCTCTACCCCCTACCACACACACACACCAGGGCACAACACATTGTTTTACATTTATCAGATGCTCAATATTTTTTAGCTGAATTGAATGCCATAATTCCCCATGGTCGGTAGAAGAAAATTCAATCTCCTTAGTTCTCCTTTAAGGTTGTCCCCCATTTCAGTTCCCAACTATTTTTCTAGTTTTAGTTTATTCACCACTTTATATAAATCCCCTGTCCCAAACACAGTGTCTAAAACTATTCCCACAGATGCCTTGAATGTCTTTTTATCTCAGGAAGTTTCTTTGTACTCTCCTCATTTCCTAAAATATCCTTCCTTCTTCTCTGTACCTTCTATAACTTAAACAATCCTTTTAAGATTGAGACTAAATTTATCTCTCACAGCAATGCCTCTAATCCTTTTTTTGATTCAGAAAACCCTTTGAGAATTTTACAATTCACTCTTGTTTTAAAAAAAGAAATGCACATGTATACAAACCATCTAGTTTTGGAAGTTTTACAATCCCCCTGAATCCTAGACCAGCCCCCCATCTAGGGTTCCCCAGACTACCATCACCATCACAAAATGACTCTTATTCTCAATACCCAAAGTAATTACTCTCTGGACGAATACATTTTGATTGTTTTATTGACATTTGCTTTCATTTGTATGTATTTTTCCTTTCACCTTTAATGTAAGTCTCTTTAGGATAAAGATATTGTCTTATACATCTTTGTTTGTCAACAATGACGAGGCAGGGTGCCTCTCACATAAGGAGCACACAATAAAGAATTGCTGACTAATTGGCCCCACTCATCTATATTATTTTCTTCGTTGATCTCATCCTGGCCCTTTGTTTTAAACATTTTTTGTTTACTGATGATAGCTTGCTAATTTTTATGCCTTTGCCTAAACAGTGCCATCAATTCTAACTCACATATCCCATGGACTACTTGATGTTTTCATGTGGATGCCTGACTGACATCAAAGAGGTTAACACATCAAAAATTGAACATCAAAAATTGTTCATGTCAACTTTCCCCTCAGCAAATCTTATTTCTACCCTGGTCTTTTCCATTTTAATATGTGGCACTTCATCAATTTAGACCTGGTTCTTCCCTTTTGCTGTGCTCATCCCCATCCCATGTTTAAATAATGCTCTCAAATAAACCTTCAAAGTCCATCCCAAACCCATTCCCTACTCTGCACCTTCAGAGTCACCACCGTGGTCCAAGCCCTCACCATTCTTACATGGCTCCAAGCTGCCCTCCTGCTCCTTCCGTGCCCCTCCACAATCCATTCTCCAGCAGGTAGAAATATCTTTTTACAAATAGAAATTGGTTGCTACTCCCTGTCTTAAACCCCTTTCCATTTCATTTAGGTAAAGCTCAATCCCCTTACTTCAGGCTACAAGAACACGTATGATCTGGTTCCCAACTGAACCTCCAGGGCTGCTCACACTAAGCTGTAGTCATAGGTTCCTCCCCCAGCAAACTCTTCTCTGCCTAGGGCTGTCAACCAGCCTGGAAAACTCTTCCCCTTTCCCTTGGCTGTAAATGTCTGGCTCCTTCTTATCCCTCATGCTTTAGCTTAATCATTTCTTCATGGGATCTTCTCTGACCACTGTATCCAAAGTGGGAGTTAGAATGGCCATGTCCTATCCCATCACCCTGTACATTACCTTATTATTGAATTCTCTTTATGAAATTATTTTCCTGGTTTGTTGCCCATCTTTTATACCAGAATCAAAACTGTATACAGGCAGGAATCATGTCTAACATATTTATTGTTTTAATTGTAACATCTAGGACAATACAAGCTTCACAAGGACAAAGATTTTCTTTTTTCTTTTTGTTCTTTTTATTTTTTCTCTTTCGTTCATTATATTGTCTTCAGTGCCCAAAAAAGGGCCTAGCACAGTGAGTATGCAATACATCTTTATTAACTCTGTAACGACTGAACAATAGAAACTCAGCAAATGCTATTTTACCTACATTATTGAATTAATAATTAAACTGTCTAATTACTACTTTTGGATAACTGGAGAGAAACTAGCAAGAATATTTAGGAAAAAATCCTGCTTTATTGAATAGGTTAAAAAGTTTATAATTAATGCATCAAAGCATTATGATCTATAGGTGTTATTAACAAGTTGTTTACAAATAGTTTTATACAAACTCCTTAGAAACACTTAATTTTCAAAACTTAGCAAAAATTTCCTCTTGTTTACATTATGAATTTGCTTAGTAAAATGCTTTTTAAATTAAAGCAATGATAAAATACTTAATACACTACTATTAAATGATGCAAATTCAGAATTAACAAATTCTGAAGTAATGATTTTAGTTTATAATTCAGCTCAAATATTGATGAGGCAAGTAAAGAGTAGGTCTCTTTGGAGTATGCTATAGCACTTCATTAAACCAGGCCAACAGAATTCTTCCAAGTCTGTTGATCAGCCCATATATCACGTAAGAGCCTCTGTGTTCAAAATAGCTCACTGAAGACACAGTCTTTAAAAGGTCAGGGGTCATTAATCAAGAAAGACTGTTTACTTTAAGCTCAGAACACTAGCTGCTTTCTGCCAGCAGCAATGGGTGATGAAGGGTGCAGGGAGTTCTGACTTTCATGGCTGAGTATCTGGGTTTAGTGGGATTACAAAGAAAGATACATCAGCCAGATACATTTCAGGCCTGCAGACCCTTCTTATATTTATGAGAACATGTTTTCCTAGTAAGAGTTTATTTTGCTGAAAACATTTAAATAAAAACCTCCAGAGACTCTTTTGAGATGATGGTTTTTCATTCCTAGGCAAGTACCTGCCTGACTTATATGTGGTATTATTTTAGTCCCTGAAACATATACCCGCTTCCACAAGACTTGAGTTGGTCTCTGTACCTTTATCATGCACACAGCCTCTAAGAATAGAAATAGGTGCAGACGGCTTTTCTGACTAACTCTGGTAAGTCATCCTCTCTGCATGCCTTCACCAGCTGAGGAAGAAAAATTGTGAGCAAGAAAACCATTTCTAACTCAACACAACACAGTTCTAATGTGATACCATACAAAACCCTCTCTCAGTGATTTTGGAATATGTTCTCCTAGTTGAAAGATAATTCTTACCTGGGTTTTCTCCCAATTGTCCTAGTGTAACAAAAGCAACTTCTGCACAATTCTGGATCAAATCTAACAGACTGACCAAATACACTCCTGAGCCACTTTGACTTCTCCTCCTTCTCTATTCCAGGTGAATTGCAGTATATGAAAGGGAGAGACCCTACTTTATTAGCAAACAGATCTGAATTAATACTTGGAACCAGGAGACATCCATCCTATCAGCCTTGTCACTCACTCACAGGGCCATTTTAATTCACAGTGGAGTCTCAGGTTGCTATCTGGTTGGGCTTCTAAGGTAGGTTAAGATAAGAAGCAGGAAAGGTCAAAATTATCCTTAGAAATCCTTTAAATCACTCATAAGTTCTGATTTCAGGATTTTGAGTAAAAACCTGCATAACATAATATGTGAATGCACATACTTGTATGCAGTATATAAGTGCACATATTTATTCAGTATATAATAAAGAACATATATGCAAAATAACACTTTGCAACATTTTATTTCCGAGTTCCCCACCCCCACACACAGAGTGGTTGAATTTATGTAAATCAAATGCACTTGAGTCAAGAAAGTTCTCTATTTCAGAGGTTAGATATACCTTTTGGCCTCTGAGTTCTATTCTGAAGTCTTGCTTCCTGTTCTGTGTCCGAAGCAAGGTCATTTGGAACCAGCTGTGCACCTTAGACATTGTTTCCATGAAAACGCTTTCATAAATGCCAGTGGTCTTAATTAGACAAATCAAATAAACACAAGAAACACATATCTAGGAACCACTGATCCATATTATTAGCTAGAAAGGCAGAATTTTTTATTTCCTAGCCATAGCCCTGATCTTTTCAAATTCCTGTTATTTGTTGCCTTTCTTGTATAAAATGATTCATTCATCTGGTTTACTTGCATTTTTTAAAAAAGCCATTAAATGTGTTTTCCATTTCTTCTGGTATGCAATCAAATTTAGGTTATGTAAAATGGCACAAGTGAATACCTCCTGTATGTGTATACAGTATTTGTGTTTATAATGTGTGAAAGGGTAGGGGAGTACTGGGCTTCACAGCTTCTGAGCAAAGTGTTTATATCTCTCAAAATGGACTTCTAAACAACACATTTATCCTTTTGCTGTGAATGGACATTTTCTTACTTAGTTCTAGGTTTGCAGAACTACACTTTTTAAAAGTTCACCTTCCATGGCTACTGGCATGAAGAAGACAATGCTGATGACTCAATTGCTTAGGCCAGAACACTGTAGAGAGAATAAGAATGATCTCTCCTGTGTCTGGAAGTAGAGAATGTAGAATATTCTTAGCGAGACACCAGGTGACCCTGTAAAATATAGCAATAGCTGATAGAGTCAGATTTAGGATTGAACAAGATAATACATGTGAATTGCTTAGAACAGTGCCCAGCTTACAGTGAGCCCATAATTGTTGTTTGTTGCTATCATTTCTATTGCAGTCTCATCACAAAGGACATCCTAGCAATGAGTTTTGATCTTTTGGGGAACATCTAGCAAAGTTTTCATAACTTACTGACCCCAGGTACTCCAAAGACATATAAAAGGCTGGGTAGAGTTCTCCTCTAATGCTAGATATTCATTTAGAAACAAAGACGATTCAGCGAAGCATTTATTTTGTAGCCTTTGTTGGGAAGTGGATTTGTGGTTCACCACTTGGAGCATGAGTAGAAATCTGTAAGAAGAATTACTCTGTAAGTCATTTAGCTCAATCCACTTACTTTAAAGATAATAAAATTGAGACTAAGAGAAGCACCAAATTCTTGTCATATCAGTGATAATAAGTAGGTCTTTGCTCATTTGTTAAACTCCATGGGGAAAGGAAATCCAAACTCACATTTAACTATGAGATTGAAACACAGTAAAACGTTGTTAAAGAAAGTGAACTCTATGTAGCTTTTAAAATTAATCCTACTATTGAGATTTAACTAACCTCACAAGGTTTTCAGACACTTGGCCACAGGATATGGTTGTACGTCTCAACAAAGAGTTGAATAGTTGAACAATTTATGCATTTCATTATCTCTTTACTATCAAGTAAACTAACCGCAGAAAAAGCAATCAACAGGAATCTAAATAATGACCAAAATTAAACTTATTGCTAAAATTGTCCTTTAATTGATTCAATAGTATGTGCTTTTTTTTTTTTTTTTTTTTGTCATGAGAATATCTGCAACATGCCTTCTTTATCATGGGCTATGGAAAACTGTGAAGAAGCTAGGGAGTTATGTTGCCAAGTTAAATAATGATTATTAAAGATGTAATTATACATGTTCAAGAAGAAAATACAGGGCAATAAACCGAGAACATCATAATACAGAAATGCAAAGGTTCTATCTTTTACTTCATAAAGAATTTACCTACAGGTTAAAAACAAGGAGTTTTTTTTCCTTTCCCATAATCCTCATCATCGTGTCAACATTATCATCATCATCATCATCATCATCATATCATCATCCTCAGTACAATTTAATCAGTAGTTGTTATAAGCTAGCAATATGCTGTTTTACATATATTATTGTTTTGGTCCTTTGACGCTGAGGCTGTAATCACCCCAACAGCAGTGTCAGGGGAATTCCTACAGAGGAGTGCCCCCACACCAAGCTGAGATGGAGCTGGTTGGGATTCCAAAGAAAGAAGCAATAAATGCCAGGGTAATCGGCCCAAAGCATTTATGAGATGAACCTAATTACAGAGTGCTGCACTAATCCTTGTGACAGACAGTGAGAGAAAAATGACATTTTACTTAGGTATGTCTGCAGAGAAACGGTCAGGGTACAGAGTTTATATGAAGTTTTAAAATTTTTTGCTCAAGGCTGGAGCCAGCTCCTCTCAGTGTTTTGGGCAACAACCTAGAGACCTTTATCAGTGTCTATGAATGTTCAAGGCCCCAGTTTGGGTTCAGGCCTGCTGGGATAAACCTGCGGCTGGTTGGCTCACAAAATGGTCAAGGCACTCTGTGATTTTCAGTAAGGACACAGGAAGAAAGCAAGAGGAACTGGGGGATCTTGCAATTATCAAATTAATCCTTATGTTAGTCTTTTAGGTTAGGTGTTTATCATAATCATGATTCAGACAAGAAAACAGAGGCACATCTTTCTTTAGGTCATACTGGTAACGAATAGCAGGACTGTGATTTAAACTAAAGTTTGTTGATTCCAAGGCCCAACTTTTAAATCATTTAGTGCTATTGTTAAAATTTGGTAAATATCAAGGTAAAGAAATAAAATTTCCAGAATTCTGAAAACATTTTCAAATGGAAATTAAATTGTACACAGAGACACTAAACAAAGTCAATTATTTTATTAGTGCTCTAATTTGAGAGAATTTGAGAGAAGATAGTACCTTCAAAAGTTTTCATAAAACACTGTATTTGTAATCTATTGCTGCGTAACACATTATGCCACAATTTAGTGGCTTAAAACAACAAATTTTTACTATCTCGCATAGTTTCTGTGAGTCAGAAACTTGGAAGTAGCTTAGCTAGTGGGTTCTGATTTGAAACCTCTCATGAGGTTGCAGTCAAGATGTAGGACAGGGCTGAAGATATACGAAGGCTTAACTGGGGCTGGAGAAGCCACTTCCAGGTTCACTCATACACTGGCAAGAAATTTTAGTTCCTTGTTGGCTGTTGGTAGACCTCAGTTCCTCACCACGTGGGCCTCTCCACAGGGCAGTTTTGAATGGCTTCCTAACATGGCAGCTGGCTTTCCCAGAGCAAGTGATCCAAGAAAGAGAGGTAACAAGACAGAATCCACGGCACCTTTTATAACCTAGTTTTGAAAGTCGCATCCATCACTTCTGCCCCATTCTGTTGATTATATTATGGAAGAGGACTACATAAGAGTGGGAATACTGGAAGGAAGAGATCACTGGGACCATCATTTTTATCAAAGTGTCAAAGAGCTTACCATCAACATTTTCCATTATTGTTAAATTAAGTAAATGGTGAATTTTACACACTTGCTATTAGGATGCCTTACATAAGCACTATGGCCATTCTAAGGTGCCACTACTGTGTTTATTTTTAGGAAGCCATCATAAAATATTTGAACTAAAGAATATGGACAAAGAGAAATTAGTTTTCTCCCTGGATAGTGTCTTTTAGCAGTCATTATTCAACAACTCTTTATTCTTATCCTCTCATCCCCTTAATTTTTATGGAAATTTAAATACTAGATTTACCGTCATGCTGGTGTTATAGCCACGTCTTGGTATTGAATGGAGCCACAACAAACATAAGGATCAGCATAAGCTCCTGAAGAATACCCTATATCATATTTCTTTTGATGAAAAGTATTAGGAACCTTCCTGACCTTCTTTTCATCTGTGTGTCTCTAGCTTTCAGCAGACCCTAGCATATAGGGTTGCAAATATGATGAATATTAGACCTGTTCTTGATAACAAAAACTTAGTGGAAGTTCTGATATGGGATGATCTTAGAAGTAGAAAATGCCAAAATATCTTCAAAAGAATTCAGAAGAAGACAGCTTTCCAGGAGATAGAACTCTCCATTAAAAAAACTAGGTCTTGTGGCCAGATAAAGACATGAAATATCCTAGTTTCGTGGAAAGGTAGACAAATCGTTACAGCCAGGTTGGTGAATCTGCCTTAGGGAAAATGAAACAGACTGGGTTGAAGGGAAAAACGAAACTTGGTTTAGGATCTGTGTACCAGGAAGTCTTGCCAACAATCCAATTTACAGTAAACTCTTTGACACTTGTCTCTGGTCCCTTCTAAAGCCACAAAAAATCCAGTAGCAACAAGCCATGAAGATAAGGGTCTGCGAGAGCTAGAAGAGGTTTGTATTTGACACATCTGAAGGCAATGTGACTGGGACAGATAGTCATTATTTAAAGGAAGCAAAGTTGTAACCATGGAGATGGGGCCAAGCACCAAGAACAAACCTGACAGGAAGACAGAAACAAACAAACAAAAAAACCAGTAAGGCAGGATAGCCGATTAGAAGCAGCAGTAGTCTGCAGAACTCACAGAAGGGAATGAAAGTGGCAAGTAAATTTAGCATTTTCAACTGAAATATCAAGATTCTCACACTGGGACTGACTAGGCAAACAGCTTTGCCCACAGAGAATGAAGAAAAGCAGGGTGGGGCAACAGCCCATCCGGCAGCAGCACAGAGCCAAAGGAACCCACATCCCAGCCAAGAGAAGCAGTGAGTGATTGTGATTCCACCCTGGAAACCATGCTTCTCCCACTAATCTTTGCAACCAGGATATCCCTTTGTAAGCCCATGCCACCAGGGCCTTGGTTCCAACACACAGAGCTGTGTGGAGTCCTAGCAGAGTAGCCACTCAGGCATGCACAGAGACCAAGGAGTTTTGCATATTCTGCCTCAGGATTTCCAGCAAGGTGGGAGATCCATCCATGCATACTCCCAGGAGAGGGGCTGAATCCAGGGAGCCAAGCAGCATTGTTTCTCAGGCCCCACAAGTTAAGAGCCACTGGTTTCTGTCTTAAATCCCTTCCACAGCACCTCATAAGGTAAGAGCCACTGGCTTGGAATTCCAGCCAACCACCAGCAACAGGCTAGAGTCTGCCTGAGAAAGACTGTGTTCTAAGAGGGAGGGAAAGCTACAATCTCTGTGTTTCCATTGACTCAGCTGTTCCAGCCTGCCAGTTCTGAAGAGTTCAGATGGTGCAGATGAGGAAGGGTCACCCACAATACAACACAGCTGCACTACCAAAAAGCAGCCAGACTGCTTCTTTAAGTGGGTCCCTATTCCCATTCCTCCTGACTGGGTAAGACCTCCTGATGGAGGTCTCCAACCACCTCCTACAGGTGTAGTTCAGGCTGGCAACAGGTCAGTACCCACCTAGGATGAACCTTCCAGAAGAAGGAGCAGGCTGTCATCTTTGCTGTTTTGCACACTTTACTGGTGATACCTCCAGGTATGGGAAAAACTGAGGAAACTAGGATCTGGAGCAGACGCCCAGCAAACCACAGAAGTTCTATTAAAGAGTAGCCTGACTGTTAAAAGAAAAACAAACAGAAAACAATAACATCATCAGCAAAAAGAAACTCCAAAAAACCCCATTTAAAGGTCAGCAACCTCAAAGATCAAAGGTAGATAAGCCCACAAAGATGAAAAAGAATCAACGCAAAAATGCTGAAAACTCAAAAAGTCAGAGTGCCTTGTGTCCTCCAAATGATTGCAATACCTCTCCCACAAAGACAGAACTGGGCTGAGGCTGAGATGGCCGAAATGACAGAAGTAGACTTCAGAAAGTGGGCAATAAGGAATTTCACTGAACTAAAGGAGTGTCTTGTCACCCAATGCAAAGAAGCTAAGAATCATGATAAAACAATACAGGAGGTGATAGCTAGAATACCCAGTTTAGAGAGGAACACGACTGACCTTATGAAGCTGAAAAATAGAATGCAAGAACTTCACAATGCAATCACAAATATCAATAGCAGAATAGATTAAGTGGAAGAAAGAATTCCAGAGCTTGAAGACTATCTCGTTGAAATAAAGCAGACAAGAATAGAGAAAAAATAATGAAAAGGAAGAATAAAACATCTGATAAATATGAGATTACATAAAAAGATGAAACCTATGACTGACTGAGGTACCTGAAAGCGAGGGAGACAATGGAACCAAGTTGGAAAATATGCTCCAGTATATCATCCAGGAGAACTTTTCCAACCTAGCAAGACAGGCCAATATTCTTAGAAAATCCAGAGGACCCTAGTAAGATACTCCATGAGAAGACACATAATCATCAGATTCTCCAAGGTCAAAATGAAAAAAATATGTTAAGGGAAGCCAGAGAGAAAGGCCAGGTCACCTATAAAAGAAAACCCATCAGACTAACAGCAGACCTCTCAGTGGAAACCCTACAAACCAGAAGAGATTGGGGTGCAATATTCAGCATTCTTAAAGAAAATAATTTCTAACCTAGAATTTCATATCCAGCTAAACTAAGCTTCATACGTGAAGGAGAAATAAGATCCTTCTCAGACAAGCAAAGACTGAGGAAATTCATTACCATCAGTCCTGCCTTGCAAGAGCTCCTGAAGGAAGCACTAAATATGGAAAGGAAAAACTGTTACCAGTCACTGCAAAAACACACTGAAGTACACAGACCAGTGTCACTATGAAGCAACCCCATAAATAAGTCTAAAAAATAACCAGCTAGCATCATGATGGCAGGATAAAATTCACACGTAATAATACTAACCTTAAATGTAAATGGGCTAAATGCCCCAATTAAAAGACACAGACTGGCAAGCTGGATAATGAGCCAAGATCCATAGGTATGCTGTGGTCAAGAGACCCAACTCACATGCAAAGACACACATAGGTTCAAAATAAAAGGATGGAGGAAAATTTACCAAGCAAATGGAAAACAGAATAAAGTAGGGGTTGCAATTCTAGTTTCTGACAAAACAGACTGTAAACCAACAAAGATCAAACAAGACAAAGAAAGGCATTATGTAATACCTTTCAACAAGAAGAGCTAACTATCCTAAATATATAAACACCCAATACAGGAACACTTAAATTCATAAAGCAAATTCTTAGAGACTTACATAGAGACTTAAACTCCCACACAATAATAGTGGGAGATTTTAAAATTCCACTGACAATATTAGACAGATCATGGAGACTGAAAATTGACAAAGATATTCAGGACCTGAACTCAGCTCTGGATCAAGTGGACCTGACAGATATCAAATAATTCTCCACCCAAAATCAACAGAATATACATTCTTCTCTTTGCAACATGGGAAAATTAATCACATAATCAGAAGTAAAACACTCCTCAGCAAATACAAAAGAACTGAAGTCATAACAGTCTCTCAGATCACAGAACAATCAAATTAGAACTCAAGATTAAGAAATTCACTCAAAACCACGCAACTGCTGGAAATTGAACAACTTGCTTCTAAATGACTACTGGGTAAATAATGAAATTAAGGCAGAGATCAAGAAGTTCTTTGAGACTAATGAGAACAAAGAGATAACATACCAGAATCTCTGGGATGCAGCTAAAGCAGTGTTAAGAGGGAAATTTCTAGCACTAAATTTCCACATCAAAAAGCTAGAAAGATCTCAAGTTAACACCTTAATGTCACAACTAAAAGAACTAGAGAACCAAGAGAAAACAAACCCTAAAACTAGCAGAAGACAAGAAATAATCAAAATCAGAGCTGAGCTAAAGGAGATGGAGACAGAAAAAAACCTTCAGAAAAATCAATGAATCTAGAAGTTGGTTTTTTGAAAAAAATAGTAATAAGATAGACCACTAACTAGACTAACAAAGAAGAAAAGAGAGAAGAATCAAATAAACACAATCAAATGATAAGGGGGATATCACCACTGACCCCACAGAAATACAAACAACCATCAGAGAATACTGTAAATACCTTTATGCAGATAAACTAGAAAATCTAGATAAAATGGATAAATTCCTGGACACATACACCCTCCCAAGACTGAACCAAGAGGAAATTGAATCCCCGAACAGACCAATAATGAGTTCTGAAATTTATACATTAATGAATATCCTACCAACCAAAAAAAGCCCAGAATCAGATGGATTCACAGCTGAATTCCACAGAGGTACAAAGAAGTGCTGGCACAATTTCTACTGAAGCTACTCCAGACAATTAGAAAGGAGAGACTCCTCCCTAACTTGTTCTATGAGGCCAGCTTCATCCTGATACCAAAACCTGGCAGAGATACAACAACAAACAAAATATTCAGGCTGATATCCTTAATGAACATTGATGCAAAATACTCAACAAAATACTGACAGACCAAATCTAACAGCACATCAAAAAGCTTATCCAACACCTTCAAGTTGGCTTCTTCCTTGGGATGCAAGGTTGGTTCAACATGCACAAATCAATAAATGTGATTCATCACACAAACAGAACCAAAGACAAAAACCACATGATTATCTCAATAGATGCAGAAAAGGCCTTCAATAAAATTCAACATTCCTTCATGTTAAAATCTCTCAATAAACTAGCTATTGAAAAAACATACTTCAAAATAATAAGAGCCATATATGACAAACCCACAGCCAATATCATGCTAATGGGCAAAAGCTGGAAGCATTCCCTTCAAAAACCAGTGCAAGGCAAGGATACCCTCTCTCACTACTTCTATTCAACATAGCATTGGAAGTTCTGGCCAGGGAAATCAGGTAAGAGAAAGAAATAAAGGGTATTCAAATAGGAAGAGAAGAAGTCAAATTATCTCTGTTTGCAGATGGCATAATCCTATATCTAGAAAACTCCATCATCTTGGCCCGAAAGCCTCTTAAGCTGATAAGCAACTTCAGCAAAGTCTCAGATACAAAATCAATTTGCAA
This sequence comes from Rhinopithecus roxellana, assembly GCF_007565055.1. NCBI lineage: Eukaryota > Metazoa > Chordata > Mammalia > Primates > Cercopithecidae > Rhinopithecus > Rhinopithecus roxellana. The sequence goes on from NC_044550.1 coordinate 11,662,927, forward strand.
AAATCACTAGCATCCCTATACACCAACAATATATAAGCAAAGAGCCAAATCAGGTATGAACTCCCATTCGCAATTGCTACAAAGAGAATAAAATAGCCAGTGATACACTAACAGGGGAAGTGAAAAACCTCTCCAAGGAGAACTACAAACCACTGCCCAAAGAAATCAGAGGACACAAACAAATAGAAAAACATTCCATGCTCATGGATAAGAAGAATTAATATGATGAAAATGACCATACTGCCCAAAGTAATTTATAGATTCAGTATTATTCCTGTTAAACCACCATTGACATTCTTCACAGAATAAGAAAAATCTATTTTAAAATTAAATGGAACCGAAAAAGAGCCCAAATAGCCAAGAAAATGCTAAGAAATAAGAAAAAAGCTGGAGGTATTATGCTATTCAACTTCAAACTATACTACAAGGCCACAGTAACCAAAACAGCACCGTGCTGGTACAAGAACAGACACATAAACCAATGGAACGGAATCAAGAACTCAGAAATAAGACCTGACACTTACAACCATCTGATATTCAACAAACCTGATAAAAACCAGCAATGGGAAAATGATTTCCTATTTAATAAATTATGCTGCTAGGATAACTGGCTAGCTATATGCAGAATATTGAAACTATACCCTTTCTTTACACCATATACAAAAATCAACTCAAGAAGGATTAAAGACTTAAATGTAAAACCCAAAACTCTGGAAACTCTAGAAGAAAATCTAGGCAATACCATTCAGTACATAGGAACAGGTAAAGATTTCATGACAAAAACACCAAAAGCAACTGCAACAAAAGCAAAAACTGAAAAATGGGATCTAATGATTCTGCACAGCCAAATAAACTACCATTAGAGTGAACAGACAACATACAGAATGGGAGAAAAATTTTGCAATCTATCCATCTGACAAAGATCTAATATCCAGAGACTACAAGGAACTTAAGAAAATGTATAAGAAAAAAACTAACCCATTAAAAAGCGGGCAAAGGATATGAACAGACACTTCTCAAAAGAAGACATACATGAGACCAACAAACATATGAAAAAAGCTCAACATCATTGCTCATTAGAGAAATGCAAATCAAAACCACAATAAGATACCTTTTCACTACAGTCAGAGTGGCTATTATTAAAAAGTCAAAAACAACAAATGCTGGTGAGGTTGTGGAGAAAAAGGAATGCTTATACACTGTTGGTGGGAGTGTAAATTTGTTCAACTATTGTAGAAGACAGTGTGACAATTTCTAAAAGATCTACAAATGGCATAAATACCATTTGACCCCCATCCCATTACTGGGTATATACCCAAAGGATTATAAATCATTCTATTATAAAGATATATGCACATGTATGTTCACTACAGCACTATTCACAGTAATAAAAGCATGGAATCAACTTAAATGTAAATCAACGATAGACTGGATGAAGAAAATGTACATAACACTGTGGAATACTATGCAGCCATGAAAAGGAATGAGATCATGCCCTTTTCAGGGACATGGATGGAACTGGAAGCCACTATCCTCAGAAAACTAACACAGGAACAGAAAAGCAAACAATGCATGTTCTCACTTATAAGTGGGAGCTGAATGATGAGAATACATGGACACATGGTGGGGAACACCACATACTGGAGTCTGTTGAGGGAGTGGGGAGAGGGAGAGCATCAGGAAGAATAGCTAATGGATGCTGGGCTTAATACCTGAGTGATGGGATAATCTGTACAGCAAACCACCATGACACACCTTTACCTATGTCACAAATCTGCACATCCTGCAAATGTACCCCTGAACTTAAAATATAAGTTGAAGAAGAGAAAAAAGAAAACAGCAAGGTGAGTAGGAGGATCAGATGCAGGGCAAAAATAAGAAAAGGTTGGGAATATGGCTCCAAAGCAGAAATTGTGAATAATTTACTCCAATCAAGATTTACCTTAACCACGCTACCAAAATTGCTCTTGTAAAATTTACCAATGACTCCCTGGATTTAACAATAAGTTGTATGTTGATAAATACAAAGGGCAGTTCTCTGCTTTTTTCATCACCATTTGACAGGGTTGTCCATTTTCTACTTTTTGATGATAACTTTCATTATTTGGTTTCCAGGCAACTACACTGCCTTGGTATTCCTCCTACCTTGATCATTGCTCCTTCTCAGTCTTTTGAGCTTGTTCCTTTCCCAGCACATGATCTTCTTTTCTTCTCCCTGTATACATACTCACTTTGTGATCTCACCCAGGCTCATGACTCAATACAATTTATACACCAGTGATTTCCAAATGAATATCCCAATTCTCACCTCTCCCATAAACTTAGGTTTCTGTCTCTGTTGGGGTGTCTAAATTTAATATGCCCCAAATTAATCTCCTTGTCTTATCCCCAAGCCTGTTTTACCTATAGTCTTTTCCATTTCAGTGGATGGCAACTCCATTCTTCCAGATGCTCAGGCCAAAAACCTTGGTGTCATCACCAGTTCCTTCCATTCTCACCTCACAGTCAATTCATCAGCAAATCCTATTGGCTCTGCTTTCACAGTATATCCAGACTCTCACTGCTTCACCCAACTTCCTCTGCTTATTTTCCTGTTTTCAGCTTCCTCCTCCTCTCTCCTGGTTGCTGATGTAGTCTCTCAAGCTTGCTCCATTTCAACATTTTCTCCTGTAGTCTATTCTCAAGTCAGTCAGGTTGTTTAACTTTGAAGTATAAATCAGAGCATGTCAATCCTCTGCTCAAAACCCATTTTCCACCAAGCAAAGTCAGATATCTTGTAATACCCTGACCCTTCATGAGATGACTTTCTTTCTTTCTCCCTCAATCCCTGTACCAGCCACAATGACCTCTTTGCTGTTTTTGAAAACACCTTTGTCATTTGTATCGACTATTCCCTCTGCCTATAACACTCTTCACCAATCACTCACATGGCTAACCCCGTCAGGTCTATGCTTAAAGACCAATGCCTCAGTGCAGTCTACCTTGACCACTCTTTTTAAAACTTGAACCTCCTCCCAGCTCTAGTCTTTCTGATCTGCTTTCATATTTTTAAAAAATAATACTACTTTCTAACATACTATAAATTTTAGTTTATACTTATCAATTATGTTTTTTTCATGGTGAGACTATCTCCCACTGCTAAGGAATTAGTTCAGCAAGGCTTTTTTTCTGTTTTGTTTACTGGTGTATTCCAAGTGTCTAGTAGAGAGCCTGACACATAGTAGGCACTATATAAATATGATTTTAAGAAATAAATGATTTATATATTAAAGGATTGAGTCTTAACACTCTGGGGAGAAAAGTCTTCTATAGAAGGATAATGGGTAAAGCAAGAAGCCCTGTCAGAAGCTTAGTGCTCCAGTTCTGGTGAAGTCTCTTGGAGCTCTGACCAGGTGGTAGGAGCTGTGCAATCTTGTGTGTGGCCCAGCCCCCTTGTCTGAACAGAGCTGACCTCACCATTAGCAAGTGCTTTCTAAGTCCTCACTTAGTCCTGGTCTCACTTCCAACACTTATTAGATAATATTTCCTTAAAGTCCAGCTCAAACATTAATATCCTTGTGAAGCCTTAATCAACTTCTGTCCACCTAGGCTGAATTTGTTGCTACCTTACCTTGTTTCACATCTTGCCCATATCTTTCATATAATGCTCTTCACACTGCATGAAAATTAGGAGACATATCTTTATATATTCATGAATTTGTGTTTCCCCTGCTAGATTGTGAGGTCCCTGAGTATAGGGAATATATTTTATTGATCTTTCATCTTTGTAACTAAACTAAAATTAATGCCTGCCCATGATAAATGGTCTGCAAAAAAGTAACAATTTTAGATCAAGTTCAATAAATTTTATTTCAGAGAGATATTTTCTTGTCTTAAACAATTTTAACTCAATAATATAATAACAACACATGCAGGAGGATTCTTTCTTACAGATGTTGTGCATTTTTACAATTTTAAAAATGTTTTTAAAGGAGAACGACCACCATTCCTGCAATTAAAAAATTTTTAAGTGCAGAAGAGTCCAAGAATAGTAACTTGCTTTTTTTCTCTTTTGCTTTTGTTTCTTACCAGGAAAAAGAGTTAGAATTTTAGATTATCCCTCATTAAGTCTTGAGTTTCTGGCCTTGAAAGTTAAGCATATCTTCTGCTCTAAAGAAGCAGATTAAGCCAGTTGTGCTGGCAGCTTGAAGCATTTGGAAGCTGGCCAGAACTGCCAAAGAAGTTTTGTTCCCCTTTTTATTCTCTTCCTTTCCTCCAGGCTAGCTCAGAGAGTCCATTTGCAGAATCAAATGAAAATCAATCCCTTTTTATGCAAATCTTCCTGAAGCAGCAAGTCTATGTTTGGTCACAAGAGCAGAGGTTCGTGCAGTGGAAGCCCTGGTGGTGATTTCTCCCAGCTGAGGGCTTGCCAAAGTTGTCTCCACTTCCTAGCGATGAAAGGCTGGATCAAACAGCTCTCAAAGCCAACCTCTATTAGACTTGCCTTTTCTAAAAATAGTGCACTTCAGTAAACACCATTGTGAATTTGCAGTTTACTTGCTGGGGAGTACATTGCCACCTCCACCAAAATTTCATGCATGCATGTATTTATTTCTGTCTTATTGGACCTTCTTTTATGAACTAAAACCCCCAGCAAATTTATTTTTTGTTTTAAAGTCTGATATTTAATCAATTCCTGCTCAATGATTTAGAAAAAGTGTGAATAAAAAGATCTCTGAATCAGAGCAGGCTGAATGAAAGAAGTTTAACCAAACATAAGATTGAGGTGTCTGCAGTTCTTGGAAAATGCCATCTGAGGTTGCAGAGACCCAATGCCCCAAAAAAAGGATTGGGTCAATCAAATTAAGACAGTGCATTGCTTGCTACAAATTCTCCTGAGTGGTGTTTGCAGATTGTAAATATGTATCCTGTTTTATTGTCTGAAAGGACCCTAACAGTGGAGGTGCTGTCCTTATTTTTGGTTTATGTTCACCTTTGATCCTGACAGAAACCAAATCTCTCTGTTCTGTAGCCAGCACCTGATCCTTGGACTTCTGTTCACCCTCACCTAAAAAAAGATAGGAGAGAAAAAGCACATCAAGTGTGCAAAGCTCAGCACTGGTTTAGGACAGGAACCAAGTAACATGATCTCCAGTGGAAGCCATGGGGATCACCAAGGGAGGATGTGATGGTTTGAGCTGACTTTAGCCCAGGAGGTCTCCACGCAGGTGGGAGAGTTGTGGGAACCTGATAACCACAAATGGGCAGAGTCTATACTTTGTGGTATATTGGAGAGGTGACACTATGAAACCAACTTCCCCCAACATTAGGGTCAACAGCATTAGATTTTGTGCAGAGGAAACATCAGAGTCCCAGTGAATCATGGCCCCTTCCATCCATCATTTTCAACACCTGCTATTTTTTTTGAAGCTTGTTTGTTCTTCTTCCTAAAATATCTATTTTATCAGTTTATCAAGTCAACCCAACAAATTAGGATAACAATTTTGGAAAACAAATCTTTCAATCTGAAAGTAGATATAAAAAAAATAAGTGTTATATAATGCTAACTAAAAACTGGAAGAAATGATAACAATAGGCAGAACAAAATAGGAGAGTTAAGAAGTCAAAATTTCGTGGATTTTTTTTGTATTTTGCCCTTTTTCTTTTTCTCTTTTTGTGCCTATCAACTATTTGTATATTCTTCATGTACTCAATTATTCCATCTTCAAAATGAATGGAAACTAGGACTTGTCAATTAACATTTTTGAGCTTCTGTTTTCTTTTATGCAAAACAGAGATAACAACACCTACTTCACAGACCTGTTAGTGATGAGATAATTTGTGTAGAAGCTCTTGGTTGAACAGACGCATTTATTTGTGAAGTCAGTGAACATTCATCAAGCATCTACTATGTGTCAGGTACATATATGTGTTAAGCACTGATATTATAATCAACACAGTGTATGTACTTTCATCTGCAATTTTCCTCTCTTACAGACGTCCACCCTGGGTTAAAATGCTTAATAAATGTTTAAATAAACTATAATTGCTAGATAGTTTTATAATGTCATCATGATAAAAACTATTTAAAAGTAAACTTTGGTTTCTATGAAGTATATTTACAACTTATCAGAAATACATCTACTGTGTACAGAAATGGGCAAGTACAGACATTCATTTACTTCTTCACATATTTCAGATACACCATGGATTGTGAACAAAGGGCCTACTTCTAGAAGACTTACAAACTTTATTGGCTACAGTGAAGCAAAGGAAGGTGCATGTATCTTAGCCTTTCCCAAAAAGAGAACGGAAAGAAAAAGGACTGTTGGTTTTTGGGAGCAGATCCTATGGAGGAGCTTAGCAATCTAGAGACTCTTCCACATTCTTCTGCAGTCCATATTCTGAGCCCCTGAATTGGGCACCATGGTGGAGTGTCCCTACTGGGACTGGTTTCCAGGCTGTGACACATTGATGGAAGTGGAAGTTTTCCCTCAGTCTATTTTGATACAAAGGGCTTTATATTACCTTCTTGTGGGGTCCTTCCCCAGCTACGTGAGAGCCTGTTGCCATCGGCATTTCTCTCTTACCTCTCTCAGCACCTATGTGGAGCAATAACTGTTTCAGTCTTACATTAGATCTTAGGGCTTATATACCTCACATGACATTTCTCAAGAAGCTGTGTAGACTATCTTTGGAAAATTTTGTTTGCACGACCACACGAAGAAGAGTTGAAGCACTGCACAACTCAAAGAGGCTTCAAACATTCCAGTCTATAATCATAGCACATTTTAAAGTTGTGGCCGGGCATGGTGGCTCACACCTGTAATCCCAGCACTTTGGGAGGCCGAGGTGGGTGGATCACCTGAGGTCGGGAGTTAGAGACCAGCCTGACCAACATGGAGAAACCCCGTCTCTACTAAATATACAAACTTAGCCAGGCATGGTAGCGCATGCCTATAATCCCAGCTACTCGGGAGGCTGAGGCAGGAGAATCACTTGAACTCAGGAGGCAGAGTTTGTGGTGAGCCAAGATCATGCCATTGCCTTCCAACCTGGGCAACAAGAGTGAAACTCCATCTCAAAAAAAATTTAAAAATTTAAAAACTAAAGTTGTGTTAGTGCACTGCATACCTAGCCATACATGGCAACCCCAATAGGAAAACTAGAAGCTCTACAATATTCCCTAAAACTGAAACTGAAGCTTGATTACATGTGAAATCTACACTCTCTTTCATGTCCCCGAAAATTGTTTTGGCACTTTAATCCAGCGTTCTAGTCAGTTAGCATTGGAAAGTGTCCTAAGTATAGGCATGCTTAATATCTAGGAATCTATCTCCTCCTCTTTATTTGAATTATCATTGCCTTAGTTCAGGTCTCTATCATCTTTCCCCTGAGTTACTGTTACAGCTTCCTATCTGGTCTCCCTGCCTCAATCTCTCCTTGTCCCCATTCATTTTCCAGTGTTGACAGGTGACCCGTCTAAATCACAGTCTGATCATAGCATTCCCCTGCTTGCTTTTAACTTTAATAACTTTCCACTCCCTCTTAGCACAGTTATAAAACCCTTCGTGATTCTGGCTTTTGTTCTTACCTTTTGCTTCTGCAATACCATGCTTGGTGAAGTCAAGTTAAGGCCTCTGCATTTGATACTCCCTCTGCCTAGAATTTCCTTTTACCCTTCCATCTCTTTTTACAGACCAAGCCCAGCTTGTATATAACCTCCCCTGGGAGCAATTTGAAGGCAATAAAAATATTTCTGGCCGGGCATGGTGGCTCACACATGTAATTCCAGCACTTTGGGAGGCCGAGGGGGACAGATCACAAGGTCAGGAGACCAAGACCCTCCTGGCCAACATGGTGAAACCCTGTCTCCACTAAAATAAAAAAAATTATCTGGGGGTGGTGGTGCATGCCTGTAGTCCCAGCTACTCAAGAGGATGAGGCAGGGAAGTCACCTGAACCCAGGAAGTGGAGGTTGCAGTGAGCATAGATTGTGCCACTGCACTCCATCCTGGTGACAGAGTGAGACTCTGTCTCAAAAACAAAAACGAAAACAAACCAAAAAAAAACCTCTTACCCACAGACTACTGAAAAGTAACAGTCTTGAAGAAAAGTTGAGAAAGAAAGAAATTCATGCCTGGTCCACCACACACCCGATTCATAGGGGTCAGTTGCTAGTGGTAAGTTCAGTAAACTACATAGAGTAAGGCCATGCTGAGCCAAGCTATTTTCCTTCCTAACCTCTAGGCCAAATATCAGGGCTGATACCAAGGAGGTGAGTACTTGGGCACTTGTAAGTGACTCTGGGCTGCCGCCACTCAGAGATAATCAGATGTCAAAAAGACCCCATGAGAGGCAGCTGCAAGTCACATGGGAAGTAAAAGATGGAAAATGTAACAGAAAAAGTATAAGCCCAGGAAGCAGAAAAACTGAGTTCCAGTCAGAAGATCTTTAGATTCCAGTATATCACTTTAATGCAAAAGGACTGGACTCTGTCTTAGGTTGTTATCCTGTGCTTCATATAGCCTGGGACAGTTCTAGATGTTTCTCAAGGACCACCATGGGGGAATAGAGATGATGAATATGATTCCCCCAGAACAGCTCCTCTCTTGATGGATATTCTGTTTTTCTGTGTAAGATTTCAACTGAAGAAAGGGTCATGTTGCTTAAAACGCAGTAAAAATCTCTAAAAGAAATTAATAAACAGCAGATGTTCCTTGAACCAACATGTACATCACCTTCTCCCAGAGTTAAGTAAGATGTGGTGATAGATGCACTTGGTGACTGATGGGGCACTCCTGTGGGCTGTTCCCACAGATACCTACCCCCTCTCCTCCCTCCAGGAGAGCCACTTACTGCCCAAGGATCAGTTGGACTTTGTCTTCAAGCTGGTAAATGCCAGTTGTACTTGTTATTTCAATTATATTGATTTAATTATATATTATATAAGCCAGTGAAATCGAGTGAAAAGAGAGTACTTTTTTTTTCCTGCTTTTATTCCCTTTGAGAGTACTTTTTTTTTTTAATATGGTTTGACTGTGTCCCCATCCAAATCTCAACTTGAATTGTATTTCCCAGAATTCCCATGTGTTGTGAGAGGGACCCAGGAGGTGGTAATCGAATCATGGGGGCCGGTCTTTTCTCTGATTCTCCTGATAGTGAATTAGTCTCACAAGAGCTGATGGGTTTATCAGGGGTTTCCACTTTTGCTTCTTCCTCATTTTCTCTTGCTGCTATCGTGTAAGAAGTGCCTTTTACCTCCCACCATGATTCTGAGGCCTCCTCAGCCATGTGGAACTTTAAGTCCAATTAAATCTCTTTTTCTTCCCAGTCTCAGGTATGTCTTTATCAGCAGCACGAAAATAGATTAATACAGTAAGTTGGTACCGTAGAGTGGGGCATTGCTGAAAAGATACCTGAAAATGTGGAAGCGACTTTGGAACTGTGTAACGGGCAAAGGTTGGAACAGTTTGGAGGGCTCAGAACAAGATAGGAAAAGGTGGGAAAGTTTGAGGCCTCCTAGAGATTTGTTGGTGGCTTTGAGAAAAATGCTAATAGTGATATGAACAATATGGTCCAGGCTTAAGTGGTCTCAGATGGAGATGAGGAACTTGTTGGGAACGGGAGTAAAGGTGACTCTTGTTATGTTTTAGCAAAGAGACTGGCAGCACTTTGCCCCTGCGGTAGAGATTTGTGGAACTTTGAACTTAAGAGATGATTTAGGGTATCTGGTAGAAAACATTTCTAAGTAGAAAAGCATTCAAGAGGTGACTTGGCTACTGTTAAAAGCATTCTGTTTTAAAAGGGAAATTTTCTTATGTTCAGAAAGTTTGTAGCCTGATGATACAGTAGAAAGGAAAAACCCATTTTTTTGAGGAGAAATTCAAACCAGCTGCAGAAATTTGCATAAGTAGCAAGGAGCCTAACGTTGATACCAAAGACCATGGGGAAAATGTCTCCAGGCCATGTCAGAGATCTTCACAGCAGCTCCTCCCATCACAGGCCCTGAGGCCCGGGAGGAAACAGTGGTTTTGTGGGTTGGGCCCAGGATCCTTGTACTGTGTATAGCCTAGGGACTTGGTGCCCTGTGTCTCTGCCACTCCAGTCATGGCTAAAAGGGGCCAAAGTACAGCTCGGTCTGTGGCTTCAGAGGGTGGAAGCCCCAAGCTTTGGCAGTTTCCACGTGTCATTGAGCCTGCAGGTGCACAGAAGTCAAGAATTGAGGTTTGGGAACCTCTGCCTAGATTTCAGAAGATGTATGGAAACATCTGGACAGTCAGGCAAAAGTTTGCTACAGGGGCAAGACCTTCATAAAGAGCCTCTGCTAGGGCAGTGTGGAAGGGAAATGTGGGGTCAGAGGCCCCACACAAAGTCCCTACAGGGGCATTGCCTAGTGGAGCTGTGGGAAGAGGGTCACCGTCTTCCAGAAGCCAGAATGGTAGATCCACCAACAGCTTATACCATGCACCTGGAAAAGCTGTAGACACTCAATGCCAGCCCGTGAAAGCAGCCAAGAGGGAGGCTATACCCTGCAAAGCCACAGTGGCAGAGCTGCCCCAAACCATGGGAATCTACCTCTTGCATCAGCATGACCTGAATGTGGGACCTGGAGTCATAGGAGATCACTTTGGAGCTTTGAGTTTTGACTGCCGCACTGGATTTCAGACTTGGCTTGGGCTCTGTAACCCCTTCATTTTGGCCAATTTCTCCTATTTGGAATGACTGTATTTACCAAATACCTGTACCTCCATTGTATCTATGAAGTAACTAGCTTGCTTTTGATTTTACAGGATCATAGACAGAAGGGACTTGCCTTGTCTCAGATAAGACTTTGGACTGGGGACTTTTGGGTTAATGCTGAAATGAGTTAAGACTTTGGGGGACTGCTGGGAAGGCGTGATTGGTTTTGAAAGTTGTGGATATCAGATTTGGAGGGGCCAGGGCTGGAATGATATGGTTTGACTGTGTCCCCACCCAAATCTCAACTTGAAATGTATCTCCCAGAATTTCCACGTGTTGTGGGAGGGACCTGGGGAAGGCAACTGAATCATGAGGGCCAGTCCTTTCCATGGTATTCTCATGATAGTGAATAAGTCTCACAAGATTTGATTGGTTTATGTAAAAAAACAAAACAAAACAAAACAAAACCACTTTTGCATCTTCCTCATTTTCTCTTGCTGCCACCATGTAAGAATTACCTTTCACCTTCCACCATGATTCTGAGGCCTCCCCAGCCATATGGAACTATAAGTCCAATTAAACCTTTTTCTTCTCAGTCTCAGGTATGTCATTATCAGCAGTGTGAAAATGAACTAATACATTTTTTTCTATGAATGCTAAGAAGTATTAGTATCAGTAAACTACTAAAAGTGTTGCTGAGGAGTTATGTATGAATGAGTTAATTCTTTGGGGAAAGATTGTAATAATCTAAATGGAAGCTACTCTCAGATTGTTTTATAACTATCTTGGAGTATTAATTCTACTTTAAATAAATCTATAATGCATAATACATTAAGAAATTGTACAAAATACAAAGTGACATCCACATAAAAGAGGCAACAAAAGAACTCTAAACACTGTGTTCACACCAAAATCATCATTGGCTCTACATTAGACATTAGGAAATCAATAAACTTCTATAGTTTAAGAAAAAATAAAATATTTAAACATACATACATGTATCTATGTGATTCCCCACTTTGACTTTAAATTAACTGTAAGTGCCATCATCTAAGTTTATATGTGTGAAAGAAACAAATGATAAAATATTTCTTCTGCAAAAATGAACCAACCCCCAGTATCAGCTTTAAATCTGAGGTTCTGATGGCATTTTTTTCTTCCAAACAGAGAAGACACTTCTATTAAAGTGAACACTGACTTGCCTTGCATATGTGCAGCTGTCAGGCTCAATGGCCACTATAACACAGAAAACATGGTTGTTTCCAACTACAACAGCTGTCCCTGATTTTTAGTCTTTCTTAAGTTTCAGCAGAGACTGCAATATGGTCATGGAAAAAAAAAGTTGGACGAGAAGAAGATAGTTGGGGGTGTGGAGTGAATGGTGTGACCTGGAGGCTCTCTCTCTCACTAGTCAGTATATTTGTAGTGCAACAGGGCTCTGCTTGGCAAGCCCAGTGTTACAAAGATTTATTGATTCTGCTTTCAACTGTGATTAGCCACTGAATGACTTGTCTCATTTTTGGGGGTAGTGTATGTCTACCACACAAAGCATTCTTTGCCTAGAAACTATTGTAACTGTTTGCCGCAAAATCAGTGTTGCTACGAGTCAATAAAAATGTGCCAAGTAGGTGGGCATTGATCAAACAAGAGAAATATAGATTAGTTACTTGAAAGATTCACTGTATTCTTTGGTAGAAGGTACAGCCCTTCTGAAAAGTGAAAGGCATATAAAACAGTTTTGTGAAAGACTAATTCATTTTATTAGGAGTCTTTCTGACCTATAATTAAAGTACAACCCTTCAGTAAACAAATAAAGAGCTTAATGTTTTAAATTACATACAAGGCATGAGCCTCCTAAATGGCATCCTGTCACCTGGAGAATCCCATGTGGAAAAGCAAACAATGTTTTCAAAACCTCTGAATAAAAAAAATCTCCTGTATCTTATCACTCTCCTGACCTCCTCACATCTCTTCCCTGTGGCATCCATTTTCTCAGTCCAGATATGTTTCATGAATATTAAAATATCTTTTCTTTTTTTTTTTATCTTTTCTTTTTAATAACACAATTGAAATTACATTTTATGTACTGTTCTTCAACTTATTTTATGTGTCTCATTTTTAGGGGTCTTCTTCCTTCCCAGTCTTATTAAAGTACAATTGACAAATAGAAATCGTATATATTGAAGTATACAATGTGATATTTTGATATATACATACACTGTGAAATTATTACCACAATCAAGCTACTTAACATATGCATCACCTCACATAATTAGCTTTTTTTTCTGGTGCTGAGAATATTTAAGATCTATTCTCTTAGAAAATTTGAAGTATGCCAAAAAATTAGCTGGGTGTGGTGGTGGGGTCCTGTAGACCCAGCTACTCAGGAGGCAGAGGCAGGAGAATGGCGTGAACCCAGGAGGCAGAGCTTGCAGTGAGCCGAGATCATGCCACTGCACTCTGGCCTGGGCAACAGAGTGACATTTCATCTCAAAAAAAAAAAAAAAAAAAAAAAATTTAAAGTATGCAATACAGTATTACTAACTATAGTCACCATGCTATGTATTCGATCTCCAGAGCTTATCATCCCATATAGCCAAAGCTTTGTACTCTTTGAGCAACATCTCATTTCTCCTACTTCTCCCTACGTGTAGCAACCACCATTCTACTTTCTGCTTTTATGAGTTTGACGTTTTTAGGTTCTACATATGAAATCATACAATATTTGTCTTTATGTGCCTATCCTGTTTCATTTAGCATAGTGTTCTCCAAGTTCATCCATATTGTTGCAATTTCCTTCCTTTTTAAGGCTCAATAATATTTCATTGTATATACATGCCATGTTTTCTTTATTCATTCATCATTTGATGGACACTTAAGTTTATTTCATATCTTGGCTATTGTGAATAACACTACAATGAACATGAGAGTGTAGGTATCTCTTCACGATGTTTATTTCAGGACTGGAAACTGTGGCTCATGCCTGTTATCTCAACACTTTGTGAGGCCAAGGCAGGCAGGTTGCTTGAGTTCAGGAGTCCAGACTCTGCACCATAGTGAGAACTTGTCTCTACAAAAAACAAAACAAAACAAAACAGCAAAAAGAAATACAAAAATTAGTCCAGCATGGTGTTAGGTACCTGTAATTCCAGCTATTCAGGAGACTGATGCAGGAGGATCACCTGAGCCCAGGAGGTGGAGGCTGCAGTGAGCCATGATCATGACACTGCACTTCAGTCTGGGCAACAGAGCAAAACTCTGTCTCAGTAACAATAATAATAAAAGAATACTGACCTCATTTCCATTAGATATTTTAGATATAGACTCAGAAGTGAGATTACTGGTTCATATGGTATTGCTGTCTACTCTCCCTTCAATTCTGTTTATATTTACTTTATATATTTAGGTCCTCCAATGTTGGGTGAATATATATTTATAATTGTTACATCTTCTTGATAAATTGACACCTTTATCGTTATATAATGACCTTCTTTGTTTCTTGTGATAGTTTTCGGCTTAAAGTCAATTTTGTCTGATATAAGTATAGCCACCCCTGCTTTCTTTTAGTTAACATTTTTATGAAATACTTTTTCCATCCCTGCACTTTCAGCCTCTGTGTGTACTTAGGACTAAATTGAGTCTCTTTTAAGCAGCATATATTTGAATTTTGTTTTTATCCACTCAGCCACTCTATGTCTTTTTTTTTTTTTTTTTTTTTTTTTTTTTTTTTTTTTTTTTTTTTTTGAGACAGAGTCTTGCTCTGTCACCCAGGCTGGAGTGCAGTGGCATTATCTTAACTCACTGCAACCTCCACCTCCAGGGTTCAAGTGATTTTCCTGCCTCAGTCTCCTGAGTAGCTGGGATTACAGGCACCCATCACCACATCTAGCTAATTTTTGTATTTTTAGTAGATTTGGGGTTTCACCACATTGACCAGGCTGGTCTTGAGCTCCTGACCTCACGTGATCCACCCACCTTGGCCTCCCAAAGTGCTGGGATTACAGACATGAGCCACAGTGCCTGGCCCTATGTCTTTTAATTAGATATTCTAATCTGTTTACATTTAAAATAATTATTGACAGGTAAGAATTTACTGTTGTCTTTTGTTAATTGTTTTCTGATGATTTTGTAGTTCCTTTCTTCTTCTTTTGATGTCTTTCTTTCTGATTTGATGATTTTGCAGTGTTATGCTTATTCCTTTATCTTTTGTATACCTACTAGACATTTTTTGGTGTCATTATCATCAAGCCTACATAAATCATCTCATAGTTAGGACAGCCTGTTTTAAGCTGATAACAACTTAACTGATAACAACTTAATTCCGATCACATACAAAAACTCTATGCTTAATTTCTCCTCCTCCCATATTCTGTGTTTTTGACATCATCATTTACATCTTTTTATATTATCCATCCATTAACCAATTATTGTAATTATGGTTATTTTTAATAGTTTTATATTTCATACTGGAGGTCAAAGTAATTTATATACTACCATTACATTATTAAAGTATTCTGAATTTGACTATATTCTCATCTTTACAGTGAGTTTTATGTTTTCATATTGTTAGTTAGCATCCTTTTGTTTTAACTTGACAAACTCCCTTTAGTGTTTCTTGTAAGGCAGGTCTAGCAGTAATGAACTCTCTCTGCTTTTGTTTGTCTATGACTGTCTATTTCTGAAAGATAGCTCTCTTAAATATGGTATCCTTGGCTGACAGAGTTTTTTTTTTATATTTCAGCACTCTGAATATAGCATTACACTTTCTCCTGGTCCGCAAGGTTTCTTCTGAGAAGTCCACTGATGGTTTTGTGAGAGTTCCTTACTTGTGACCAGTCATTTTTCTCTTAATGCTTTCAAAATTCTCCCTTTGTAGTTAACTTTTGAGAATTTGATTGTAATGTGTCCCAGTGACCATTTCTTTATTTATCTGAGGTTCTTTAATTCTTTGAGTTTGGCTCCCTTTTTCTTTGCTCCCTTTTTCTTTGTTTCTTTTTTCTTTGCTCCTTCTGAAACTTTCATAATGCATATATTGGTTTGCTCAATGGTGTACTATAAGTTCTATGCACTCTTTTTCATTTTTTTCTTTTTGTTTCTCATAATTTCTAGTGATGTATTTTTGAGCTCACTGATTCTTCCTTCTGCTTGACTGAGCCTACTGTTAAAGCATGCCATGGAGGTTTTTAGTTCAGTCATTGTGTTCTTCAGCTCCAGAATTTCTCATTGGTACTTGTTTGTGGTTTATGGTTTCTGTCTCTTAAACTTATCTTGTTCATGTATTATTTTTCTGATTTTATTTCATTGTCTGTGTTCTCTTGTAGCTAGGTGGAGCTTGTTTAAGACAATTAATTTGAGTGCTTTGTCAGACAGTTCATGCATTTTCATTTTTTTAGGGTTGGTTTCTTTGTTTTAATTTGTTCCTTTGGTGGTGGTGTGCTTCCCTGATTATTAATGATCCTTGTGTCTTTGTATTGGTGTCTACACATTTAAGAAATAGATACCTCTTTCAATATTTACAAACTATCTTCAACAGAGAAAGCTATTCTCCAGTCACCTTGCCTAGAAATTCTGAGTGGACCATCTGGTGGGTTCCATGTGTGTGCTTCCTGTTGGAGTACTTAGGTGGACTGACCTCACACCAGGGTCTGCAGGAACCTGAGTTCAATGGGGCAGGGCTCATGACTGGGTCTATAAGTAATGGCCTAGAGTCTGTGTCTTCAGGGACAAGCCTGGAGACTGGGTCCACAAAGGTGAGCCTGAAATTTGTTTCCGTAGGAGCTGACCTGGTGCTGGAGTATGACTTAAGCATGAGTCCACTGGGGCTAGTCTGGTGCTGGGGCAGGCCTGGCACCTGAGTCCATGGAGATGGGCTTGGCACTTGGGTCCATTGGAGTGGGCCTTGTGCCAGGGTTAACTAGAGTTGATGGTGAAGTCAGGTGCTCACTTCACTCTTCTTCCCCCAGGTGGAGGGTATCTTTCTCTATACTGTGGTGCCCAGGTTTGTGGAGGAGGGATGCAGATAAGGTGAAACTGTTCTTTCTCCCTTCTTTAAGGTGTCTTTTTTTATTTCTATGTTCCACCCAAGTGCTGTAATATCTCATATGGATTCCTTAGCTCTTATGAAGATGTTTTCATGCATGGATGGTTGTTCAAATTGGTGTTTCTGTGAAGGAACAAGTGCTGAAAATTTCTCCTCCACCATCTTGCTGATCTCACCCTTCTACACTCACTTTTAAGCTATACCACAGTGTAAAATTCCATGCATTTACTGAAGCTTATTTAGTTATATAGCTCATATTTTATTTTATAATTGAACAAGGTCATAATTGAACAAAACCATTAAAACAATATAGAATGATCAAACTTTAAAAAAAAAAAAAAAAAAAAAAAAAAAAAAAAAAAAAAAAAAAAAAACTTCTGACCATCTTGGAGCTACAATAGCTATTCTGAGGGGTGAGGAAGGGGTTGGCCTCTGAGGATTAGCAGTTTCTCTTGAAGCAGAAATAGACCTGCTGGTGATGAGCTTTTCAATCTTTCATGAAATTCAGGGCTAGTTCCCAGGCTCAATGAGAAGGTGTTTAATTTCTCAGGGAACAATTCACAGAACAGAACTTCAGTAATGTCAGGAAATATTTCCCAACATTGTCATTACCTTTAACTGATCTCTCCTAGTTTATAGCACCTCTGCAACGGTGTGAAGTAAGATGGAGTCAGAGTTTTCAAAAACCAGTCTCTTCTGGTGTAGCAGGTGTCGAGCCATTACAAGGGCTCATTATTCCCTTGATTAATTTCTTTTCTTTTATTTGGTACCGTGCTTACCAATTTGGGGTAGACTGAGTGAGCTTAATGGAATCTCCCAAACTGAAACAGCCAACTGGAGCACAGTTCTTAATGGGATAAGAATAGTCATGCTTCCCAGCTTCCATCCATAGAGGTAGAATTGCGGAGTTCCATGAAAAGGGCATTAACATTTTCCAACCTTACTGACTTTGAAAAGCCTGTCCCACCTAGGGCTAGCTAATTCCCAGAGATAGTAAAAAACTAGCCTGTGGGTGTCTTTTATATGTACACTAACCAATTAAGGTTCCATACTCCCAACCACCTCCTCCCTAAGGCTCTCACACTCAGGGCCACTATACCCCTTTCCTAATCACCCCAGGGCCTGGCACCAGAAAACTAGGGACTGCCCTAGAGCCTGCTGAAATTATTCAAACTAGCCAATCCTAAATCTGCATACCCTGTCTGTTCTGTTCCTTCCCATGAAAACCACCACAAAGATTATTTCCCACATTTCTCACTAAATCTGTCTGCCTCCTGACTGACTCTAGTGTTTCTCCATGTCCCAGCCCCCAACCCAACCCCTAACTCAGCTTCGGTGTGGTGTGGCAGGCTCTTCTCCTCTGGGGATGTGTGAGTATAACAAACTAAATTTTTAATGACAGTGATCTCCTGATCTGTTGGCCCAACCGTGTTTGAATAACAATAAAGCCTACATTTTCAAACATATGAGTGGTACCTGCCAACTTGACTTTGCATGTTTTTCCTCATATGCATTCACTCACAGCCTAGAGGCTTCAAGCAACCACTATTCCTCCTGCTAGGGAGCTTTTGCTCTTGCTGTTCCTCCTGCCAGAAGCAACCCTCTTTATCCTGAACCATTCCCCAGACCGAGGGAGCCTCTCCACACTTCAGATCTCATCTCAATCATCTAAATCCTTAGAGACCTTCCCTGAGCCCCAGTCTGTATTTGACCCTTTGCCATTGTTCTAATGGCATTCTATTTTGTCTTTGTAGTGCGTAACATAGTCTGTGTTTGATTACCTGGGAGATTATTTGGTTAAGGTTTGGTTTTCCCTTTAAGACTGGAAATGCCAAGAGAGCAGCAGCTACATCCTTTTTTTCTCATTATTGCATCCCTATTGCACTGTCCGGTACATGGCATGTGCTCCTTATTTGTGGATTGAAGGGATGGGTGAATCCCTTGGGGACTGTTGGAAATGAGAGAAAGAGTCTTTAAAGATAACCTAAAGTGGCCGGGCGCGGTGGCTCAAGCCTGTAATCCCAGCACTTTGGGAGGCCGAGACGGGCGGATCACGAGTTCAGGAGATCGAGACCATCCTGGCTAACACGGTGAAACCCCGTCTCTACTAAAAAATACAAAAAACTAGCCGGGCGATGTGGTGGGCGCCTGTAGTCCCAGCTACTTGGGAGGCTGAGGCAGGAGAATGGCGTAAACCCAGGAGGCGGAGCTTGCAGTGAGCTGAGATCCGGCCACTGCACTCCAGCCTGGGTGACAGAGCGAGACTCCGTCTCAAAAAAAAAAAAAAAAAAAAAAAAAAAGGATAACCTAAAGTTCAGCAGAAGAAAGTTGGAAGAGACTCAGAGAAATATATTTTATTACTGTTAAGATGGCCTCATTTTCCCCAGGCAGCTGAATCATAACAGATGACACAAAGTGTTAAATAAATCCAAGTACATATTTATGATGAAATATTATACAACCATTAAGAATTATGTTTGCAGTCTAATTGTCTCCTAAGTATGGCACAGTCATAAAAAGAAATACTACATAGTTACTCAAATTATACTGCAGATTTATGTTTACTAACATGGAAAAATGATCCTGATATATTGTTCATATTTTTAAAAAAGCAGATTACATTTACAGAGCCATTTGTATAGGTTAATGTTGCTTTGCTTAAAACTGGTATAAAATTATAAATATGTGCTTATGATATACAAGGAACTGTGAAAAACATTTTACATTAACGTGAAATGTAATAGTCTTATAAGGAAATTACTATCATTATGTCCATTTTAAAGATAAATAATAGGAAGCTTTTATAGGTAAGACATTTGCCTATACTTCAGAGCTAATTATATTAACAGTGGTTAGTTATCTTTTTAAAATTTTATTTTTTAAACTTTATTTTCCAAATTTTCTGCAATTAATGTAGGTTAGTTTTATAATAAAAGAAATAATTTTCTTACCTACATGTTTTAATGACATTAAAACATTAAAATATTAATTTTCTAAATTTTTTAACTTTTATTAGATTCAAGGGATATAGATTACATGGGTATTTTGAGTGATGCTCAGATTTGGGGTAAAATGACTTCATCATACAGGTAATATAGTAACCAATAATTTTTCAACCCTTCCCCCTTTCCCTCCCTCCTGCTCCTAGTAGTCCCCAGGGTCTGTTGTTGCTATTTTTATGTCCCAGGGTCTGTTGTTGCTATTTTTATGTTCATGAGTACCCAATGTTTAGCTCCCACTTATAAGTGAGAGCTTTCAGTATTTGGTTTTCTGTTCCTGTGTTAATTTGCTTCAGAAAATAGCCTCTAGCTGCATCCATGTTGTGGCAAAGCACATGATTTCATTCTTTTTTATGGCTGCGTAATATTCTATGGTGTATATGTATCACACTTTACCCAATCCCCTCTTGACGGACCCCTAGATTGATTCCGTCTTTGCTATTGTGAATAGTGTTGCAATGAACATACAAGTGTGTCTTTTTGGTAGAACCACTTACTTTCTTTTGGATATATACCCAGTAATGGGATTGCTAGGTCGAATGGTAGTTCTGTTTTAAGTTCTTTGAGAAGTATCTGAACTGCTTTCCACAGTGGCCAAACTAATTAACATTCCCAACAACAGTGAATAGGCATTCCTTTTCTCCACAGCCTCACCAGCATCTGTTATTTTTTGACTTTTTAATAACAGCCACTTTGACTTGTGTGAGATGGTATCTCAATGTGATTTTGCTTTCCTTGATGATTAGCGATGTTGAGCATTTTTTCATGCATTGGCTGCTTGTATGTCTTCTTTTGAGAAGTGTCTGGTTCATGTTCTTTGCCTACTTTTTAATGGTTTTGTTGTTGTTGTTTTTTGCTTGTTGAATTAAGTCCTTAAAGATTCTGTATCTTAGACTTTTGTCAGATGCATAGATTGTGAATGTTTTCTCCTATTCTGTAGGTTGTCTGTTTACTCTGTTAATAGTTTCTTTTGCTGTACAGAAGCCCTTCAGTTTATTTAGGTCCCACTTGTCAATTTTTGCTTTTCTTGCAATTGCTTTTGAAGACTTAGTCATAAATTCTTTGTCAAGCCCAATTTCCAGAATGATATTGCCTAGGTTTTCTTCTAGGACTTTTATAGTTTGAGATCTTACATTTACATTTTTAATCTATCTTGAGTTAAGTTTTGTATATGGTGAAAAGTAGAAGTCCAGTTTTCTTCTTCTGCCAATGACTAGCCAGCTATCCCAGTACCACTTAGTGAATAGAGAGTCTTTTCTCCATTGCTTATTTTTGTAGACTTTGTTAAAGATGAGATGGCTGTAGTTGTGCAGATTTATTTCCGGGTTCTCTGTTAAGTTCCATTGTTCTATGTATCTGGTTTTGTACCAGTACCATGCTGTTTTGATTACTATAGGCTTATAGTTCAAAGTCAGGTAATGTGATCCCTCCAGCTTTGTTCCATTTGCTTAGGGATGCTTTGGGTATTCAGGCTTTGTTTAGTTCCATATGAATTTTGCAATAGTCTTTTCTAATCTGTGAAAAGTAATGTTGGTAGCTTGGTGGGAATAACATTTAATCTGTAGATTGCTTTGGGCAGTATGGCCATTTTAACAGTAAAATAATTGCTAACACTAATATTAATATTTTAATAAAATATTAACATTAACACTTTAATAAAATATACTTTCATAAAATGTTACTTATACAATGTCAAAACACAGTAGACTAAAAGCTATATGTGGATAATTTTAATTATATTATTTTTGAATGAAGAGAGAATAGGAAATGGATGTTAATATTATAAATGAGTCTGTTTTCTCTTTAGGCATTTTACATTTTTGAAATTTCTTACAATAACCTTGCAATATTTGCTGTCATTATTAAGCAATTTGCCAAAGTTGCCTACTATAGAACAGCTGGCATTGGGATACTTTCATTTCAGGCCAAATCCCTGTAAAGTATCTGAGGTAACTGCTACTCTCATCTGACAATATCAAGTCTCTAAGAAAGAGATTTTAAAGGTTTTTTTTTTCCTATAGCAAAATTAATTTTTATTTCAAGTCATCATTTTGCAAGAGGAGAACACCTTGACCTCACATTTCATTCTCATTTCTTCCCCAGATGACTTCTACCTTCACCCCTCCCTGCACCTACTTTCTAGGTATTAACCACCACATTTTACTATGTCTCAAAATATCAGGGAAAAATTAATATGTGTTAGCTCTTCAGAAATATTATTTTTCCTCACATCAGTGGTATAGAAACATTGATAACAGTAAAATCCCAAACCAAACTTACCTCGATTCACCCTTCTGAGTGATCAACACACTGGCTTTGTTTGGTAGTATTAAGTCATAAAAATGCCACCCTCCTGTGACTTAAAGTCAGCCAGGTTGACATGATCTCTCTTTGATCAGGTTGAGGATTTATTGTCAAATGGAGATAGAATCCTCTTTACCTAGAAAGGGTGGTCACACCAGGTCATCCTGGAGGGAACTAAAAGAGTACATTGAGCCTAAGCTGGCAGCTGCTTTTGCCTATTAAGTAGTCTTTCTGCTCTAGAGCAGATGGTGTTGGCAATGCCACATAAGTCAGCCTGGAAAGACACAAACACATTTAGAAGTTGACTTTGACTTTCCATATTAAATTTCCTTTGAGTGTGTGTGTACATCTATCTGTCTATCCACACACACACAGACATACAAATATAAACATATCACTAGCGTTTTTGTGATGTTTAGTTTGCAGGCTGGTCTGTCAATGTATTTTTAGTGCCTACTCAAACCAGTGCTTGGCACACACTGAGCACTCAATACTTGTTTGTTGCATTAATGAATAAACAATAAATGAATTTACCTTTCCATAAAAGATGGCTATTTACAGAAAATATGTCATAGCCATGAAATGAGTCAGATGTATTTTATTTATAAAATGACACATGGGGAGTCTAAAGGGAAAAGAGTGTAACCAGTTGCTTTACTCAGAGTTCCAGAGTTGGAGTAGAGAAATCTGCTGCAGTGATTCCTCTAGAGTAGGAAATACTTAGGGTTACGCCATGCTGAGTGTGGAGAGGAGAGAGTTCCTTGTTTTGTCTTTGGTGCACCATGTTCATACCAGAGTAGCACTTCTGAGTGGAGGCATGCCAGGGCAATCAGTGCCACCACAGAGGACCAGTCAAGCTCGGTTCTTGTTCAGACTCAGGAAAACCTCAAAGAGATTCGTTTCCTAGATATCTGGGAACAGCCAGAGGTACACATGTAGAGACGTGGTAACTCTTCACGAGGCCTACTGAGTTTCTGGGATCTTCTGTCCCTGGTGTTGGAGTAAGTCAGGAATTCTATCCCAATAGAGATCTGGTAATAAGATTGGGAATTTGAAACTTGGTGTCTGGCAATGCCTTCTGTTTCCATTATCATAGTCATAATCATTAACTTTGCAGTTACATTTATCTGAACACCTATAGATCAGGCACTATGCCACATACTTTGTTTCTCATTGTTACAAGCTTTCGGGAAGATATTATTATCTCCATGTTACAAGGGAGAAAATGAACCCCAGAGAGGCAAAATAATGTTCTCAAAGCTTACTGGGAAAAGGCTTGCCTTCTCAGTTGAAAAATTCTTCGACTCCCAATTACTTAGAGTTGTAGTTTTTATCTAGATTTTAAAGTGCCCTAGGAGGAACCCTCAGGAGCCATCTCAAGGAAAGGATCATGTGGAAAGTTTAAGGTTTCCTCCATGCAGCACACATTTTGATGAAGCATCTTTGATTTCACCTATTTTCAATTCTAGTCAATCATGTTATATTTAAT
Source organism: Rhinopithecus roxellana (assembly GCF_007565055.1). Taxonomy (NCBI): domain Eukaryota; kingdom Metazoa; phylum Chordata; class Mammalia; order Primates; family Cercopithecidae; genus Rhinopithecus; species Rhinopithecus roxellana. The sequence continues at coordinate 11,686,421 of NC_044550.1, forward strand.
CTGAAGGGCTCTGCTTTGATATTTGAAAAAATTCAGAAAAAGAAGGAAAGGGAATGAAGGGGAAAGAAAGAAGAGAGATAAATGTTAAAAAGCATCAGCTTAGAGAAAAAAATCTAAACTTTGAATTTTGACATTTCTGGATCTTCACAAACTTTCCCCAAGACACCATTCCTTATGTAACTGCAATCCCTGTTCTTGAGCAGGCTTGATCCCATCAAACTGGACACACTGCTGTTTCTTAACTATTCCTCATGTCTATTTGCCTCCATGTCTCTTCATTGCTTCCCCAAGCTTATGCTGTTTTTTATTTTCTGCCGTTCATTTCTGGCTGCCTCACAGCCTCCACCTCCTGAAGACTTCACTAGTTTCCCCTGACTGGAAGCTATTTAGCATACTCTGAATGCACATAACACTTTGTCTTAATAATTTTTTGAGACACTCAATAAGATAGCTATTGTGTCCAGAATTTATTCCTTCAGGTGGGTTTTTGGTCTCGCTGACTTCAAGAATGAAGCCGTGGACCCTCACGGTGAGTGTTATAGCTCTTAAAGATGATGTGTCCGGAGTTTGTTCCTTCAGATGTTCAGATGTGTCCAAAATTTCTTCCTTCTGGTGGGTTCACGGTCTCGCTGACTTCAGGAATGATGCCGCAGATCCTCGCAGTGAGTGTTACAGCTCTTAAAGGTGGTACAGACCCAAAGAGTGAGCAGCCCCAAGATTTATTGTGAAGAGTGAAAGAACAAAGCTTCCACAGCATGGAAGGGGACCCAAGCAGGTTGCTGCTGCTGGCATGGGTGGCCAGCTTTTATTCCCTCATTTGGCCCTGCCCACATCCTGCTGATTGGTCCATTTTACAGAGAGCTAATTGGTCCATTTTACAGAGTGCTGATTGGTGTGTTTACAATCCTTTAGCTAGACACAGAGTGCTGATTGGTGCAATTTTACAGAGTTCTGATTGTTGCATTTACAATCCTTTAGCTAGACACAGAGCACTGATTGGTGCATTTACAGACTTCTAGCTAGACAGAAAATTTTTCCAAGTCCCCACCCAACCCAGAAGCCCAGCTGGCTTCACCTCTCACTATCATAGCCTTGGGTAAGATGGCTGAATAAAAACAGCTCTGGACTGCAGCTCCCAGTGAGACCAAAGCAAAAGGCGGGTGATTTCTGCATTTCCAACTGAGGTACCTGGTTCATCTCACTGGGACTGGTTAGACAGTAAGTGTAGCCCATGGAGGGCAACCAGAAGCAGTGGGGAGCTTTGTCTCAGCTGGGAAGTACAAGGGGTCAAGGAACTCCCTCTGCTAGCCAAGGGAGGGAGGAACTGTGACATAAAGGATGGGGGTATCTGGCCCAGATACTATGTGTTCTCATGGTCTTTGCCACCCACAGACCAGGAGATTCCCTCAGGTGCCTACACCACCAGGACCCTGGGAATCAAGCACAAAACTGGGCGGCCGTTTGGGCACACATTGAACCAGCTGAAAGAGTTTTGTTTTGTTTTGTTTTTGATAACCCAGTGGTGCCTGGAATGCCAGCAAGAGAGAATCATTCACTCCTATGGAAAGGGGGTTGAAGCCAGGGAGCAAAGTGGTCTAGTTCAGTAAATCCCACCCCCATAGAACCCAGCAATCTAAGATCCACTGGCTTGAAATTCTCACAGCCAGCATGGCAGCCTGAAGTCGACCTGGAATATTCGAGCTTGGTGGGGCAAGGGGTGTCCACCATTACTGAGGCTTGAGTAGGCAGTTTTCTCCTCACAGTGTAAACAAAGCTGCCAGGAAGTTCGGACTGGGCAGAGCTCACCACAGTGTGCCAAGCTGCCATAGCCAGGCTGCCTCTCTAGATTCCTCCTCTCTGGGCAGGGCATGTCTGAAGGAAAGGTAGCAGGTCCAGTCAGGGGCTTATAGATAAAACTCTCATCTCCCTGGGACAGAGCACCTGGGGGAAGGGGCGGCTGTGGGCACAGCTTCAGCAGACTTAAACATTCTTGCCTGCCAGCTCTGAAGAGAGCAGAGGATCTCCCAGCACAGTGCTGGAGCTCTGCTAAGGGAAATACTGCCTCCTCAAGTGGTTCCCTGATCCCTGTGCCTCCTAACTGGGAGACACTTCCCATCAGGAGCTGAAAGACACCTCATACAGGAGAGTTCCAGCTGGCATCTTGTGGGTGCCCCTTTGGGATGAAGCTTCCAGAGGAAGGAACAGGTAGCAACCTTTGCTGTTCTGCAACCTCCTCTGGTGATATCCAGGCAAACAGGGTCTGGAGTGGACCCCCAGCAAACTCCAGCAGACCTGCAGCAGAGGGGCCTCACTGTTAGAAGGAAAACTAAAACAGAAAGCAAGAACATCAACATCAACAAAAACGACAACCATGCAAAAACTCCATCCGAAGGTCACCAACAGCAAAGACCAAAGATAGATAAATCCACGGCGATGAGTAAAAAACAGTGCAAAAAGGCAGAAAATTCCAAAAACCAGAATGCTGCTTCTCCTTCAAAGGATCACAACCCCTTGCCAGCAAGGGAACAAGACTGGATGGAGAATGAGTTTGACGAATTGACAGAAGTAGGCTTCAGAAGGTGGGTAATAACAAACTCCTCCGAGCTAAAGGAGCATGTTCATGTTCTAACCCAGTGCAAGGAAGCTAAGAACCTTGATAAAAGGTTAGAGGAAGTGCTAACTAGTATAACCAGTTTAGAGAGGAATATAAATGACCTGATGGAGCTGAAAAACATAGCACGAGAACTTCATGAAGCACACACAAGTATCAATAGCAAAATCGATTCAAGTGGAAGAAAGGATATCGGAGATTGAAGATCAACTTAATGAAATAAAGCATGAAGATGCAAGATTCGAGAAAAAAACAATGAAAAGGAATGAACAAAGCCTCCAAGAAATATGGAATTATGTGAAAAGACCAAACCTCTGTTTGATTGGTGTACCTGAAAGTGACGGGGAGAATGGAACTAAGTTGGAAAACACTCTTCAAGATATTATGCTGGAGAGCTTCCCCAACCTAGCAAGACAGGCCAACATTCAAATTCAGGAAATGCAGAGAACACAACAAAGATACTCCTCAAGAATAGTAACCCCAAGACACATAATTGTCAGATTCACCAAGGTAGAAATGAAGAAAAAAATGTTAAGGGCAGCCTGAGAGAAAGGTTGGGTTACCCACAAAGGGAAGTCCATTAGACTAACAGCAGATCTCTCTGCAGAAACCCTACAAGCCAGAAGAGAAGAATTTAACATACTTAAAGAGAAGAATTTTAAACCCAGAATTTCATATTCAGCCAAACTAAGCTTCATAAGTTAAGGAGAAATAAAATCCTTTAAAGGCAAGCAAATGCTGAGGGATTATGTCACCACCAGGCTTGTCTTACAAGAGCTCCCAAAGGAAGCACCAAATATGGAAAGGAAAAATCAGTACTAGCCATGGCAAAAACAACCCAAAATGTAAAGACTATCAACGCTATGAAGAAACTGTATCAACTAATGGACAAAATAACCAGCTAGCATCATAAAGACAGGATCAAATTCACACAGAGCAATATTAACCTTAAATGTAAACAGGCTAAATGCCCTAATTAAAGGCACAGACTGGAAAATTGGATAAATTGTCAAGACCCATTGGTGTGCTGTATTCAGGAGATACATCTCATGTGCAAGGACACACACAGGCTCAAAATAAAGGCATGGAGAAGGATTTACCAAGCAAATGGAAAGCAAAAAAAAAGCAGGGGTTGCAGTCCTAGTCTTTGACAAAACAGACTTTAAACCAACAAAGATCAAAGAAGACAAAGAAGGACATTACATAATGATAAAGGGAACAATGCAACAAGAAGAGCTAACTATCCTAAATATATGTTCACCCAATGCAGGAGCACCCAGATTCATAAAGAAAGATCTTAGAGACCTACAAAGAGACTTAGACTCCCACACAAAAATAGTGGGAGACCCCACTGTCAATATTAGACAGATCAATGAGACAGAAAATTAACAAGAATATTCAGGACTTGAACTCAGCTCTGGACCAAGCAGACCTAATAGACATCTACAGAACTCTCCACCCTAAATCAACAGAATATACATTATTTTCAGCGCCACATAGCACTTATTCTAAAATTGACCACATAATTGGAAGTAAAACACTCCTCAGCAAATGCAAAAGAATGGAATCACAACAGACAGTCTCTCCGACCAAAGTAAAATCAAATTAGAACTCAGGATTAAGAAACTCACTCAAAATTTCACAACTACATGGAAACTGAACAACCTGCTCCCTGTATGACTACTGGTAAATAATGAAATTAAGGCAGAAATAAATAAGTTATTTGAACCCAATGAGAACAAAGACACAATGTACCAGAATCTCTGGAACACAGCTAAAGCAGTGTCTAGAGGGAAATTTATAGCACTTAATGCCCACAGGAGAAAGCCGGAAAGATCTAAAATCAACCTCCTAACATCACAATTAAAAGAACTGGAGAAGCAAGAGCAAACAAATTCAAAAGCTAGCAGATGACAAGAAATAACTGGGATCAGAGCAGAACTTAAGGAGACAGAGACACAAAAACACCCTTCAAAAAATTAATGAATCCAGGAGCTCATTTTTTGAAAACATTAACAAAATAGCCTGCTAGCCAGACTAATAAAGAAGAAAAGAGAAGAATCAAATAAATACAATAAAAAATGGTAAAGGGGAGATCACCACTGATCCCACAGAAATGCTAACTACCATAAGAGGATACTATAAACATCTCTACACAAATAAACTAGAAAATCTAGAAGAAATGGATAAATTCCTGTACCCATCCACCCTCCCAAGGCTAAACTTGGAAGAAGTCAAATCCCTGAATAGACCAATAACAAGTTCTGAAATTGAGGCAGTAATTAATAACCTACCAATCAAAAAAAGTCCAGGACCGTACAGATTCACAGCCAAATTCTACCAGAAGTACAAAGAGGAGCTGGTACCATTCTTTCTGAAACTATTCCAAATGATAGAAAAAGAGGAACTCCTCCCTAACTCATTTAATGAGACCAGACATCATCCTGATACCAAAATCTGGCAGGAGACAGAGAATCTTGGTGCTCCTGTATTAGGTGAACATATATTTAGGATAGTTAGCTCTTCTTGTCGCATTGTTCCCTTTGCCATTAGGTAATGCCCTCCTTTGTCTTTTTTGATCTTTGTTGGTTTCAGAAAATGTCAGAAAAATTTTTTTTCTGAAAAGAAAATTTCAGGCCAATATCCCTGATCAACATAATGTGAAAATCCTCAATAAAATATTGGCAAACCGAATCCAGTAGTACATCAAAAAGCTTATCCACCACAATCAAGTCAGCTTCATCCCTGGGATGCAAGGCTGATTCAACATAAGAAAATCAATAAAGGTAATCCATCACATAGACAGAACCAATGACAAAAACCACATAATTATCTCAATAGATGTAGAAAAGGCCTTCGATAAAATTCAACACCCCTTCCTGCTAAAAAACTCTCAATAAACTAGGTACTGATGGAACATATCTCCAAATAATAAGAGCTATTTACAACAAACCCACAGCCAATATCACACTGAATGGGCAAAAGCTGGAAGCATTCCTTTTGAAAACCGGCACAAGACAGGGATGCCCTATCTCACCACTCCTATTCAACATAGTATTGGAAGTGATGACCAGGGCAATCAGGAAAGAGAAAGAAATAAAGGGTATTCAAATAGAAAGAGAGGAAGTCAAATTATCTCTGTTTGCAGATGACATATTTTCTAAATATACAATATTTAGAAAACCCCATTGTCTCAGCCCAAAAAACTCCTTAAACTGATAAGCAACTTCAGCAAATTCTCAGGATAGAAAATCAATGTGCAAAAATCACAAGCATTCCTATACACCAATAATAGACAAACAGAGAGCCAAATCATGAGTGAACTCCCATTCACAATTGCTACAAAGAGAATAAAACACCTAGGAATGCAACTTACAAGGGATGTGAAGGACCTCTTCAAGGAGAACTACAAACCAGTGCTCAAGGAAATAAGAGAGGATACAAACAAATGGAAAAACATTCCATGCTCACGGATGGAAGAATCAATATCGTGAAAATGGCCATACTGCCCAAAGTAATTCATAGATTCAGTGCTACCCCCATCAAGCTACCACTGACTTTCTTCACAGAATTAGAAAAAAACTACTTTAAATTTCATATGGAACCAAAAAAGGGCCCGTATAGCCAAGAAAATCCTAAGCAAAAAGAACAAACCTGGAGGCATCACACCACCTAGCTTCAAACTATACTACAAGGCCACAGTAACCAAAACAGCGTGGTACTGGTACCAAAACACATATATAGATCAATGGCACAGAACAGAGTCTTCAGAAATAACACCACATATCTACAACCATTTGATCTTTGACAAACCTGACAAAAACAAGAAATGGGGAAAGGATTCCCTATTTAATAAATGGTGTTGGGAAAACTGGCTAGCCATATACAGAAAACTGAAACTGGACCCCTTCCTTACACCTTATACAAAAATTAACTTAAGATGAATTAAAGATTTAAATGTAATACCTAACACCATGAAAACCCCAGAAGAAAACCTAGGCAAAACCATTCAGGACATAGGCATGAGCAAGGACTTCATGACTAAAACATCAAAGGCAATGGCAACAAAGCCAGAATGGACAAATGGGATCTAATTAAACTGAAGAGCTTCTGCACAGCAAAAGAAACCATCATCAGAGTGAACAGGCAACCTACAGAATGGGAGGAAATTTTTGCAACATATCCATCTGACAAAGGGCTAATATCCAGAATCTATAAGGAACTTAAACAAATTTACAAGAAAAAAACAAAAAGTCCCATCAAAAAGTGGGCAAGGGATAAGAACAGGCACTTCTCAAAAGAAGTCATTTGTGCAGCCAGCAAACATATGACAAAAAGCTCATCATCACTGATCATTAGAAAAATGTGAATCAAAACCACAATGAGATACCATCTCATGTCAGTTAGAATGACGATTATTAAAAAGTCAGGAAACAACAGATGGTGGAGAAGATATGGAGAAATAGGAACGCTTTTACACTGTTGGTAGGAGTGCAAATTAGTTCAACCACTGTAGAAGACAGTGTTGTGATTCCTCAAGGATCTAGAACCAGAAATACAATTTGACCCAGCAATCCCATTACTGGGTATATACCCAAAGGATTATAAATCATTCTTCTATAAAGACACAGGCACACATATATTTGTTGCAGCACTATTCACAATAGCAAAGACTTGGAACCAACCCATATGCCCATCAATGATAGACTGGATAAAGAAAAGGGGGTACATATACACCATGGAATACTATGCAGCCATAAAAAAGGATGAGTTCATGTCCTTTGTAGGGACATGGATGAAGCTGGAAACCATCATTCTCAGCAGACTAACACAGGAACAGAAAACCAAATGCTGCATGTTCTCATTCATAAGTGGGAGTTGAACAATGAGAACATATGGACACAGGGAGGGGAACATCACACACTAGGGCATGTTGGAGGGTAAGGGGCAAGGGGCAGGATAGCATTAGGAGAAATATCTATTGTAAATGACGGGTTGATGGGTGCAGCAAACCACTATGGCATATGTATACCTATATGACAAACCTGCACATTCTGCATATGTATCCTAGAACTTAAAGTATATTAAAAAAGAGATGGCTATAATGAAAAACAAAAACACAACAAAAAAGTAATAATTCACATGAAACTGAGTTTATACTCCAATCAACCACACTTTGGAGTTTGTATAAAATATATCTTATTTCCACAAACAAAGATATTAACCGGAATAATCAACACTTACTTAGTTTCCCTGTTCAGATTATTTATTAACCGTCATTGCAAAGACTGAAAAGCCAGGATGATTTTCTAGTTTGGTCTAATTAATTTTAATTGTGTATATAAATATAAATATATGTTCATATGATAAATATTATATGCCAAAATTAACATGAGACAGATCCAATCAAGAACCAGTTCAATAATTGGACAAATTCAATGAAAAAGACAAATTCCTCCCCGCAAAACCAACTACTATCAAAATCAACAGAAGTAGAAATCAAAAATCTTAATAACTCTTCATTTAATAAAGAAATTGAATTGCTTATTAGAAATCTTCCCACACACACAAAACCATGACTCAAATGGGCTCATTGATGAGTTCTCTTAAATCTTTAAACAAACAATCATACCAGTATTACACAAGTTTTTCTAGAAAATAGAGAATTACATGACAAATTTGCCAGCTTTCCAACTCACTTTTTGAGGATACCATACCTAGGTTCCAAAACTTGACAAAAATACTGCAAACAAAGAAAATTACAGACCAATGCTTCTCAAGAATATTGGTGCAAAAATCCTAAATATATTTTCAACTGAAATACAGCAATACATAAAAACCGTAATACACTCTAAGTAAAATGTAACTTTAGTTTAACTTTCAAAAATCAAGAATGCAATTCACAATATTAACAAAACACAGGAGAAAAATCATATAATCATCTCCATACACACAGTAAAATCATTACACAATATCCAATATCCATTCATGACCAAAAAATGAACAAACAAAGCCCAGTGAACCAGGATTAGAATTAATCTTTCTCAATTTGATAAAAAGGCATATATAACAAGAACACCCACAGCTAACATTTTACTTAATAGCAAAAGTCTGAGTATTTTCCTTCTAAGATTAAAAATAACACAAGAATGTCCATTTATACCACTTCTCTTCAACATGTCATTGGGGATCCCAGTCTATGCAAAAAGGCAGTGGCACTCGAGGGGATGATTTTGCACTGCAAGAGATATTTTGCAATGCCAGGAGACATTTTTAGTTTTCACAACTCTGGAGAAAAGGAGATGTTACTGTTACCTAACGGGTAGAGGTCAGAGATGCTGTTAAGCATTCTATGATGCACAGGACAGGTTCAAAATGTCAATAGTGCTGAGGTTGAAAAACCCCGCAATAAGGCAAGGAAAGGAAATAAAATAATATATAAATTAGAAAGAAAAAAATGAAAATCATATTTATCTTCCAGATGACATGATTTTTCATCTAGAAATCACGAAGAAATCTACTTTTATTTATATTTATTTATGTACTTATTTATTTTTGAAACAGGGTCTTGCTCTGTCGCCCAGACTGGAGTGCAGTGGTGCGATCTTGGCTCACTACAACCTCCACTTATCGGGTTTGAACAATTCTCCTGCCTCAGCTTTCCAAGTAGCTGGGATTACAGGCGCATGCCACCACACTCGGCTAATTTTTGTATTTTTACTAGAGACGGGGTTCACTACCTTGGCCAGGCTGGCCTCGAACTCCTGACCTCAAGTGATCTGCCCTCCTTGGCCTCCCAAAATGCTGCGATTACAGATGTGAGCCACCATGCCTGGCCAGAAATCTATTTTTAAAAACTACAGTACTAGAACTAGTGAGTGAATTTATAAAGGTCATAGGAAGTAAGATCAATATACCAAAAAATTAACTATATTTTTATGTACTTCCCGAAAACAATTGGAAAATATTTTTAAATTATAGCAACAAACATACAAAATATTTCAGAATAAATTTAATGAAAGATATAAAAGAACTCTATACTTAAAACTATAAATACTCCTGAAATAAATTTTAAAAATCTAAATGAATGGAGAGATATAGAATGTTCATGGATCAAAAAACACAATACTGTTAAGATGCCTATTCTTCCCAAATTGATCTATAGGTTAAACCCAGTCACAATCAAAACACTGAAGCATTTTTATAGAAAGTTACAATATGATTCTACAAAAAGTTGGAGCACTTACATTTTATTTCAAGACATGATAAAGCTATAGTAATTAAAATAATTTAGAATTATCATTAGTATAGACAAAAAATGGATGGGAAAGATTTGAGAGATGGGAAATAAATCCTTATATACAGAGTCAGTTGATTTTCTATAAAGGTTTCAAGACAATTCAATAGGTGAAGAAAAATTGTTTAAACAAATGGAGCTGAAAAAACTAGAATAAATACACGGAAAAAAAAATAAACCTCAACTTCAACCACACGTTATACATAAAACTCAATTCAAGATGGATCACACACCTAAATGTAAAGGCAAAAATTATAAAGCTTCTAGGAAAAACACTCTTTGGAACCTTGAGAGGCAAAGATTTCTTAGAGGTGACACGAAAAGTACTAATTATATACGAAAAATAGAAAAAATTGATTTCATTAAAATTTAAAACTTCTATTCATCAAGACACTATTAACAAAATGAAAAGGCAAACCATATATGGGAAAAATATTTACATACCCATAGCTAACAAAGAACTTGTACCCAGAATAGAAATACTTTAAAAGAAAAGGCAACCCAATTTAAAAGTGGGCACAAGATTTGAACGACAATTTACACCCAGAAAGGAGCCTTAATCCACAGGGAAAATTAGCACACACAAAAATGACTGTTTGCATTTCTAATCTCTATTGCCTTCTGCAGGTTAAGTATCTCTTACCCAAAATGCTTAGAACAAGAAAAGTTTCAGATTTTGATTTTTTTTTCAGATTATAATATTTGCTTTATACATCCTAGTTGTGCACCCCAAATCAGAAAATCTAAAATTCAAAATGCTCCAATGAGTATTTCCTTGGAGCATCATGTTAGCACTTAAAATTTTCAGATTTTGGAGCATTTCAGATTTTGGATTTGTGATGCGCAACCTGTACCACTAAGAAGTCTCACAATTTCACTATCGAAGAAAGATGGGTGATATTCTTTACATTATGAATGCAATCTAAGACATGAATCCTCTAAGCTTGGATGGTTTTGTTTGAAGAGGTGAGAAAGACAAATTTTAAAATTACATTCTTAATGCAGGAGCCTTGAACATGGCATATTAAGCACAAATATTTATTTCCTCCCCCAATCCCTATTAAAACAACAATAAAAGAATAAAAATATTCTAAACCCACAATTTAAAAAGAGAATAGATTACAGGAAATGAGGCATGTCAATAAACTTTAGGAAAATGAGATGTTGGCTAGGCGTAGTAAAGAAAGCTGAAATGTAAGCATCTAAGATGCAAAGGAAGATGCTCACAAATAGCAAGCCATTTCATCCAGCAGCACCAAGAAGAGTCCCAAGCATTGGATGCACCAGTTACTGTGGAAGTTGGTGGTGAGAAATATAGTGAGAAGTGATAAAAAGTATGTGTAAACAGCATGTAGATTTCCAGGTAGCCTCCCCACACCTCCTCATAGCTAAGTGACTACCTCTGCTCCAATCTAGCAAGGACAGGAAGGTGTATTCTCTAGAGAATCCAGGCAGTCTTTAGGGCTAATGACAAAATTCCGTGTTAAGCTTTTAAGCAAATTTAGAATTTAGAAAACTTGCATCTGCACAGTAAAGAAACAGTTTCCCAATACATAAAGACTTTTCTGATTAGTGGCTTTATTAAGAATTGTTTATTTGATATTATACAATAAAAAGGGTCGAATTTGGAAGATCTGCATATCTCAATGAAGCAATATTTTCCAAATGAGCAATATGCCATGCAGAGAGCAACACACACATGCACACTTACATATGTATGAATATATTTATTTTTATGACCTCCATATATTGAAAAGTTTGGGGTTTATATTAGCTTTCCCCGTTTTCTGTAATTGTAACTTTTTTCTCCAACTTTGTGAAATCTGTCTCCCATTATTCTCAGTCTGCTTACGTATTTGGTCAGTCCTCATATGAAAGCAATCTACTGACCTTGCTGGGCTGCTACAGAACTGGGTGTTTCTTTCTCATAAAAGCACCCAACACCTCTGTGAGATGCTGCTGCCTTTGTTAAGATGTGTCTTCCTTGCTCAGGCCCCTGGTCCCTATAGTTTTTGGGTAGCATTATTATGGAAGGACAGAAAGGAGGTAGGGGAAAAGAAAGTGTCCTTATATTTAATGTAGTTGAATTCATTAGTATTTTCCTTCATGGTTTGGATTACTTTTGTCTAAAAAAATCTTCTCTATTACAATTTTTAAAGATATCCTACTATATTTTCTTCTAAAGGTTTATATTTTGTCTTCCTCACATAAATCTTTAGTCTACTTAGGACTGATTTTTGTTTGTGGTAGGTGGTAGGGATCCAATAATAATAATTTTGTAATGTGGATAACATTTGTTCCATTACCATTTATGGAGGTGTATTTCTTTATTATAAAATACACTTTTTAAAATAGTAAAGTGAAAGTAATCTACTTTAGTTTGAAGAAGAACAGAAGAAGAGAGAATTTAAACCCTATTATATCATGTCTGAGCTTCAGTAGATCATGTTGACTACTGTTCTGCTGAGGCTAAGACATGATGTAGAGTTGCATCTTCTAATACAGTTTGCTTCACGCCATAACATTTCCTGAGAAGAAAATTCAAATATCAAACCAAGATAGGCAATTGTATTTCTGATAGAACTAAAGAATTATCCTGCTTGTGTTACCAAGAAGCTAAAATATATTAAAGCAAAAATTGGAGAACTACTCATGTAATTTTTCAGTAGAAGGCTTACAGTCATCATTCGCATGTTATAAATTTCCTCTGATTAATATTTCCCCTGATTAATCTTATGCCTACACAAATACTCATAGCTGCTCTTTGACATAAGTACTTGTCACAGCTGATACTGATGAACACAGAGTCATTTCTGACTAGCCAACTGGCTATGTTGACTCATCAGAATATAGATTCTCTAATCTTTTCTTAATAAGATAACATAGCAAATACAGAATGTACTTTAATTATAATAATTGCAAAAACATAAGAACCTATAGAAATATTTTTTTTTAGTAAAAATTACATAAATCTGAAAAGTTTACACTAAGTGTAAATTCCTATACACTTAGTGAAGTTTAATGTTTGAATGATACCAGCATTGTGTGCCAAAAATCTAATGTAAAGATTAGGTCTAGGCTGGAAGCAGTGGCGCACACCTATAATCCCAGCACTTTGAGAGGCCGAGGTGGGCGAATCACTTGAGATCAGGAGTTTATAACCAGCCTGGCCAACATGGTGAAATTCTATCTCTACTAAAAATATAAAAATTAGCTGGGCGTGGTGGCACACACCTATAATCCCAGTTACCCGGGAGGCTGAGGCAGGAGAATTGTTTGAACCTGGGAGGTGGAGGTTGCAGTGAGCCGAGATTGTGCCACTGCACTCCATCCAGCCTGGGTGACAGAGCGAGGCTCTGTTAAAAAAAAAAAAAAAAAAAGAAGTTTAGGTCTATTCTAAAATAACTTCTTATTTTTCCTGAATCATGGTTTGATGATTTCAATTGTTTACATTCTTTGAGATGCAGTTTACATGTAGTACATTATTTTAAAAACATCTTATTGAGGCATACTAGTGTGTCTTGTGGACCAGGAATACCACCTTCAAAATAGAGACTATGGGCTCTTTCTGATATTAAGCTTAATTGTCAGTAACTAGCTCTTCTTTTCCTTTGATAGAAACTGTATCTGTTGTGCTTATAGTCAGTGTAAAATAGTTTTGCTATTGCTAAATAGTGGGGGTATCAGATACTAGAAAATGACATTTCAGAGTTTCCTCAGGGGTGAGTCACCTAGCACAACCTGGGGCAATGAGTAGAGCTGCTGACATAAGTTTGGTTACTCATTGAGAATCTCCTTGTTCTGAAAATGAGCTAAGATTTAAAGGCATCTTTTAGAGAGGAAATAGGAACTTCGGGAACCCATATGGGAGTGGACAGTTTCAAAATGAAAAGACAGACATTCTGTTTCTCATAGTCAGATGTAACTGATAGATATTTGAAATGAGAATAGTGGAATCTGTCATCAAAGACAGATAAATAATGATAAGATTTGGCCCTGATGCCACTTTGGAATAGTAGATGAGGAAGCTGAGCTTATTTTGAGGGTGAAATGAATCTTAGTATCTCACTAGCTAGTAAACATGTAGTATCAAGTAAATTATACAAGCTGAAGTGAAATGAATGCAGGCATAACGCTGAATATTTTGGGCCCCAATGTCATACAGCCCACCATGAATGAAGTCAGTGAGATGGTGATGGCTCAAGACAGAAAGCTTTAGAACACATTGAGAAATGGCTTTCTTCCTGAGGGACAGTGAGTAGAGAAGAAATGAGGACACAGTGACTGAGCACCCTGGGACTCAGACACGACCTTGGGATCCAGACCTGGAAATGATGTTCAGAATCAATTCTGGATGAGACCATTACCATAATTTTAACAGCATGAATCCACATCTATTTAATCTAGTAAACGTAGACAGGGTGCGAACAAGAAGGAACTAAGGTGGAGTAATGCTTTCTAGCTAAGATACATGTGGTTAGGTTCAGTCAGGTGAGGTGAGGTGAGGTTTAGTCAGGTAAGGTGAAAAAAGCTGTGCTTTCTGTGCCATCCAATTCTATGCTAGAGTCAAAGACTAACCTGCTTAGGTGAAGTAAGAGTAATTTTCCTACCTTGGTGGCAGCATGGTTGGGATGAGAAGGGCAGTGTGTAAGGATGTGGTGTGCAGATGACAGGGACCATTCTAGCCAAGGATGCTGGAAAGAGAGTGGTAAAGCAAAGCAAAAAGATGAGCAAAGCTAAAAGGTAAAGCAAAGCAAAAAAGTGGGAGAGAATCAGGGCAGCTAAGGATTGTAAACATCATCCAGTCTGGAATTTTCCCCTGCAGATATGTCAAGTATATTTTTTATGGTCATTTGGCAGCTGGTGAGAAGTTTCAAACCTGCAGAGGTTATTAGTGATTACCTTTGCCATTGCTGAGCAGTGATGAATAGAGCATTTACATAAGCTGCAGCTTTGTGCACACAGCAGTGGCCCTCAATATTACTCTGTTTCTCAAACCTACAGCAAGATTTAGAAAAGGTGTAAGAATAGATTCAACTTATGATAGAAATCTCAAAACAGGGCCATACCTTGTGCAGAGTAGTAAGTGGTACAGAATGGAAACAGCAAGCCCTTCTTAATTGCCCCAAGTTTGCTAGGGTCTGTTTCTCAGTTCTTAGTTTTTGAAGAAATAATTTTTCCTGGGCTTGTTTTCTGAACCCAATACCTGGATTTGGGCTTTTGAAAATGAAACTCCTTTTCCCGCAATTCCAGTCATTCCCAATCCCCTTTCCTACTTTCCACGCCCACACACCTCTCTATAGTTGGATCATACACACATACACACACACACACACACACACATATCAATTATCTGCTCTGTGCTTCTGAGTGTTGACCCATCTGGCTCTCATAGCAGAATGCCACAGTCTTGTCTTTATTCCTAGATCTGCCCTATCTGGGTCTTCCTTGGATAAACTCACAATACCAATTGCTTTCAGAAATGAGTTGCCAACTACTGTCATTCATACTTGCTTATGCGCCCTAGCCTCTATACTCAGCACCAAAGAAAGACATGAAAGGAATGTCCACTCCATGGTGTATCATCTCTTTTCTGGTCAGAGAGGACCTCTGGGCTGATTAAGTTTCTTTCCTTCAGGTTTGATAAGATCTTGAAACAAGAAAATCACGCTCAGGAAATAAAAATTAGTACATTGAAATACTTGTTATCAGCACACTGAGAGAAACACCACTGCCAGGAAGAGTAAACTCTAATTTTAACTGGTCTGCAGGTTATATTTCCCATTAGAAAAACTATTTGGAAAAAAAGACCAGTTATTTGTCTAGTGACTACAGAGCTAAAAATTAAGAGAATTGGGTGACTGTGGGATTAAGGCAGAATCTAGCAACTTCCCTTTGCCTCTGGAACTCATCTTCCTGTAATCTAGATTAGTTGTGTGCCACAAAATAGGAGTTCTCATCTCTATGGGCAATGCAGATTAGATCCTAAAACTGCAACCCTTAAGGCTAGTGACCTTCTGTTATTGAAATTATGCTTGTTTCTCTGACTACTCCTCTACTGATTTAATTACAATGAAGTAATTTGAAGATTCAAGCATAAAAATGTTGCTTTGCAAATCAGACTATATAACAGATAGATAATCATATAGTGCCTGAAAGTTATTAGGTACTCAGAAAATATGAGAAATAAATGACGAATAAGGGAATACAAGTAATTCAAGATTAAATATCTTGAAGAACTTTATGAAAAATGGAATTGGAAGTAGCCATTGTTTCAAATTCCTTTGAAAAGAAAGTAGTTTATAGAATTATGAATTAATAACAATTATTCATATGCAAAGGGCTATTCAGTAAGGTGAGAGAGTGCCATGTTGTTCATTTGGAATCTGATTTGTAAGATCTTATTCAGGAAAACCCAGTAGTAACAAGGCAGGGATAAAAATCTGCCAAATCAGATTCAGCACTTACTCAAAGCTTCTTACTTCCAGATATACAGGGAAAAGGAGCTCTTGGAAACAAAAAAAAAAGTAGAGAATACATGGAGTGTACACATACACCTTTTGAATGAAATGATACTTTATGCATAAACTGCCATGCTTTGAACCACATGATGGTGTTACAATGAGCACAGCTAATTTCCTCAAAACAGGCTTTTGAGTCAAAAGCAGCCATCTGTAGTCTGGCCTGCAGTTCACAAGTTGACTGGAGCCATAACAATGCATAATAAGGATGCTCACTAGGTGCTCAATACATATTGCAGTCAGATTTTCTGTCTCTTCCAGAGTTTAGCTCTAGGAGAAATGCAGCTAGTGGAGAAGAAGAGAACCTGAAGGAGGCAGGAATAAGACATCAAACAGAAGCTTTGGGACCACAAAGGTGACAGGGTATTTTCTATGGCAGCTGGAGAGGTAAGAGCAGTAAGGATAAAATGCTGAGTCACCATAATGCTGGAACACCAGAGAGTCAACGATGTGACAAGACATCAAGCCTGTTGTTGTACTGAAACTACCTTGGCAAAAGTATGACAGTGAGAGAAATCTGACATGGCTGACTCCATTTTGCTTCTAGTCTCACAGGCTGGCTCTCTTCGCTTATTCCTGGGCATAGGCCAAGCTAACTTTGGGAGAAATTTAATTTATAGTTTACATAATAATAGACCTTTCTGAACACTGAACTGTTCTTGTAAAGCTTAATGAAAGGGCACCAATTTAGGAGGATGAGAGAGGCTTGAATTCTAAATAATTATCAGTCATTATTCTGGAGGTTATAATATTTGCAACTTCCCCTATTAGTCCTGAAGATAACATAACTATTGTAGAACAAAGATTGGCCTCTTGAGATGTCTGTTCAGGTTTTTGCATTTCTGATAACCAGATGGCAACACCTAGACGTGCCAATCAGTCCTGTGACCCCTACCCTAGAACTGACTCAGCACAAGAGGACAACTTTGATTCTCTACGATTTCATTTCTGACCCAACCAATCAGCATGCTTCCTACCCTAGCCTCCTATCCACCAAACTATCTTTGAAAAATCTCTAACCTCTGAGCCTTCAGGGATTCATTTGAGTAAAAACTCAGTCTCCCACATGGCATAGCTGGCCTTGTGTCAATTAAACTCTTTATTTACTGCAATGCCATGGTCTTGGTGAGTTGATTTTGTTTGTGCAGTGAGCAGGAAGAACCCATCAGGTAGTTACAGGAGTGTGGAAATAAACAAAGAGAAACCAAATAAGAAAAGCAAAGGTTATTTATTCTGAGCTTGCTATAGCAAAAGAGTCTGCATCATCCCTTGAGTTTTGGCAGGGATTTAAAGGCAGGCAAAGAAGTGGGAAAGTTTTACAAGAGAAAAAAGGGAAGGCTTCAGGCATGCACTGATTGGGGGCTGTTGGCCTGGGGAAGCTATAGGTGGGCTAACCAGAATCAGGTTGTCCTATGTGATTAATTAGGAGTGTATATTCAGCTTTCTCAGTTTGGTCCTAAGTTGGAAGCAGAGATAAAAATTAGGGATGCTGTCAATTGTTAACCAAGTCCTGGCTATTTTGGGCCTATTGCTATAGCAGCTATTGTTTAGCTTCCTGGATCATCACTAAGATAGCAATCTGGCTTCCTGCAGGTCTCACTTACAGCAGGATGGCTTCTTGTGTTGCTCATTGTAGATACGGAGCTGATTTCCTGGGCAGGTTGCTACAAGTTGTGGATCAAAATTTTATTTTTATATATGGTCTGGACATTGTCCATTTGCATATCAGTCTCTCAGGAGTCTCTATTGTTTGTTTTCAAACGGATCACCTAGTTCTTAATAGGCCTGGCTCTCTGATCACTAAGATGGTTTCTTTTCTTTTCTGCTTCTAAAACCATTTCTGTTTCTAAACTAAGACTATCTCAGGTTTAGAAACTCTCATACCCCGGCAAAGTCTTCAGTTCCAGGCAAACTGGGATGGTTGGTTATCCTGCTGGTATATATCCTTTTCCATAGCCCTAATTAACTGGGTTAACAAGCAAAGCATTGACAGCTTTTAAGATCTCATCCTGTTCAATATGCTCTGTTCCTAGAAAAATTAAAAAGTCTAACTAACACAAGGAAAAAGTAAAGTCCTTGTTTAATACAGCAGAGTAGTAATGACAGGGACAGGAGGCAGGGAAATTTTGGGCAGAAGAGGGCAGGTCCCTGGCAAGGGCGCCACCTGCGAGCCTGGAACCACAGCCCAAGGTGAGACATACATTCCTGTTTTCCTGCTCAAATGTTGCCTTTTCCAAAACCACCTACGGCCTGCCCTGCCCCACATACTGTGTCCATAAAAACCACAGGCTCCACTAGCAGAAGAGAGGAGAAACAATGGATGTCAGAGGCTACAGCTGGAGAGAAGCAGCTTGACTTCAGAGGGCCAGCTTGATGGCGTAGCTTCAGAGAGGAGTCCAGCTGGAGACAGCCAGACTCTAGGAGAAAGTTACCTTCCTGCTCCATCCCTTTTTCATCTCCCCTTTCCACTGAGTGTCACTTTCATTGGCAATAAGATCCTCCACATTTACCATCCTTCAAGTTTGTTCATATGACCTCATTCTTCCTGGATACTGGATGAGAACTTGGGTGCAGGTGCAAAAGACTGTCACACTGACCCTCCATTGAGGTGTTAACACTTAAGCTATCCACATGTGACAAAGCTAACAGGACATGGACTGTAACACTCTTCTGGGGCTTCAGGGTTTGCAGGCACCCCTACTAGATGCAGCCACAGGGCCTATACAGAGTTCATTCCTGCCAACAGCCAAAAGCACTCACACAGGTTCCTGCACTTGCTCACCTGCATACTCCCTTCTGCAAGGAATAGAGCACAGCGGGTTTGAGTGAGTGGAGTTTGCCCCTGCTAGCACTGAAGCACCAGCTAGTTCCCATGCTCACGCTCTAGTTCCAGCCCACAAAGGGGTCAGGGAAATTTTCCTGCTTCACTAAAATCTACATTTGTTTATAGATTTATTTAATATTATTTGCATATCAGTGTTGCACAAGGAATCAGGAGGCCTGCATTGGCTGCCAACCAGCTGTGTAACCTTGGGTAAATTGCAAAGGAGTGCTGGGGCTCAGAAAACACTATCCCAAAGTATGGTGCTTTGCAATGCTGAGTACTTTGAACGAAAGAAGAACCAAGGTCTCTGATCCTCTTCTGCCCTCCTATCTCTCATCCCTCTTTCTCCTCCAAGTGCAGGGAGGGGCTTTCCCTGAAGTTTGCTTATTTGACTAACGGAAGTTCCTCTCAAAAGTATCTAATTGTCATGAGCTCCTGCCCTGAAAGTCCATCAAACAGGGAAGATTAACTCATAGGAAAGAAGACTAAAGGTCACTGATACCACCTATTCTTCTGCGGACTGTCACCTGAGAGACTACCTGCATAACAAAACACCTTTGCTTACCATACATTTCCTCCCCTCACCCTTTCACAGCTTGTGTTGACATCTCACATGAAGAAGTCCTAAGCCTCTATTTCTTTCTGTAGCTCAAAATACCACTTATAGCCTGGAATGGTGGCATGCACCTGTAGTCCCAGCTACTCAGGAGGCTGAGGCAGGAGGATCACTGGAGCCCAGGAGTTTGAGGCAGCAGTGAGAGCTATTATCACACCACTGCGCTTCAGCCTGGGTGATAGAGCAAGACCCTGTCTCTTAAAAAAATTGCTATTTAAACTTCAACCATCTGGCCCTTCTTTGAGTCTTATATTTTGTGAGGCTCCTGGGCATTTGCACGTAATAAATTTGTATGCTTTTCCTCTTGTTAATCTGTCTACTGTCAGTTTATTCCAGAGATGCAAATTATCAAAACATTAGAGTAGAAGGAAATTTCCCTTCACTCCTACAGGAGCATAACAGTAATTTTTGCACTTTCTGGAGATAATGTACAGACATGGTTTTGAGAATTCATTCTCTATAGATTTGAGAACATTTATGAACTTTTTTAGCCCAACTTTTCTCATTTGTAAAATGGAGATTCTAACAATCTAGCTTTTCAAGTCATTGTAAGAAGTATATGAAATATATGTACATAAAACAATTATCCCATTGCCTGAAATGTAGTAAGCTTAGAAAAATTTGTGTATTTGCAAATTTATTTTGCTTGCTAATACCTCCTGTTTGAAAATAAGTTATGTACCTCTGTATTAGTTCATTTTCACACTGCTGATAAAGATATACCCAAGACTGGGTAATTTACAGAAGAAAGAAGTTTAATGGACTCACAGTTTCACGTGGCTGGGGAGGCCTCACAATCATGGCAGAAGGTGAAAAAAACATCTCACATGGTGGCAGACAAGAGAAGCGAACTTGTGCCCCAAAACTCCCCTTTACAAAACCATCAGATCTCATGAGACTTACTGATTATCACAAGAATAACACAGCAAAGATCCGCCCCCATGATCAAATTACCTCCCACCAGGTCCCTCCTATTACACATGGGAATTGTGGGAGCTACAATTCAAAATGAGATTTGAGTGGGGACACAGCCAAGCCACACCAACTTGCAAACTCGTATAAGTCCTAACCTCGGAATTTACTATATTTAGAGATAGGGTCTTTAAGAGGTAATTAAGTTAAAATGAGGTCATTAGGGTGGGCCCTAATCCAATGTCTCATATCCTTATAAGAAAAGATGAGGACACAGAAGGAAGATAATGTGAGGCCACAGGGAGAAGATGGCCATCTACAATGTAGTCAGGAACAGAGGTTTCAGAAGAAATCAACCCTGCAGACACCTTGATCTCAGACTTCTAGCCTCCAAAATTACGAGAAAATAAATTTTTCGTATTTAAATTACTCAGTCTGTGGTACTTTGTTGTGGCATCCCTAGCAAACATACCTTGTAAAGATAATAACATCCTAATTTAAATAAACAGTTAACTTATGTTAATTGCAACGTAGTACGATCTGCTAATCAGCTGATTATTGTTTGATCTATATCAGATTTTTCATATATAAACAAGGAAATATCGTGCAAAATGTTTCTATTTAAGGCCTGGCATGGTGGCTCACGCCTGTAATCCCAGCACTTTGGGAGGCCAAGGCAGACAGATCACCTGAGGTCAGGTGTTGGAGACCAGCCTGGCCAACATGGTACAACCCCTTTTCTACTAAAAATACAAAAATTAGCTGGGCGTGGTGGCACACACCTAAAGTCCCAACTACTTGGGAGGCTGAGGCAGGAGAATTGCTTGAACCCAGGAGGTGGAGGTTGCAGTTAGCTGAGATTATGCCACTGCACTCCAGCCTGGGTAACAGAGGGAGACTCCATCTCAAAAAAAAAAAAAAAAAAAAAAAAAGTTCCTATTTAAGAGATCTCCTCTGTATCAAGCAATATTTGAATATCCCAGAATTAATGGGGTTTTTAAATGACTGATATTACATTATTTTTGAGGTCTATAAATCTTAAAATTACCTATTTGGAATATTTTTATTTTTCATATACATCTGATTCCTAATTTCAATAAACAAGAAAATAGGTGTTGCAGAAAGCTGTCTACACACTCCATGAAAAAAAAAAAATAGAATGCTCTCTGAGCCAGCCAAACAGGAAAAATGCCTCTTAGAAGAAATGGTTGCTGCCGAGAAGGATTTCTGCTTCCCCATCTGTCACCCTCAGTTCCCTTGCATGTGCTCTGGCCCCTGGGTACAGTGAGGAATATTTGAGTGCTAAGGAGCTCCAGCCCATTAATGGTCACACAGGAGAGGACCTTCACCAAGGGAACTGCTGGAGAGGACCCAGGGAGACTGTTGTCCTTAATCTGTCGTACCTATAATAGATTAGTTTTTTATAAAACACAGAGTTAAGGGAGGATAGGACATTTCAATGATTCCAGTTCAAAAGTCAAAGCTGCAATTTCAATTCATTATATTGAAATGTCCTTTTGTCTTAATTATCTGATAACATTTGGACACAAGTTATGTATAAATGCTTAACTTATTTTGAGAGACACTGAGGTTGCTCCATTTCCTACATTCCCAGAGGCAAGTGTGAGCTACTCTCACTAGGGAACCAATCATCAGCCTGGCTTGTGTATAAATTTCCCATGAAGAGGCGAAAAGCAGTGCAAGAGAACACACACACACACACACACACACAATGAAACAGGCAGTTGTGCCATGCTCAGTTGCAACCCACAACTAAGTTAAAGTAACACCACAGTAAATTTGCTATAAAACATTTAGCACACTCTCTCAAGCCAAAGATGTGCTAAATCTGGATACCTCTATGTGGAACACACATCAGAGCTTTGAAAAATGAAAAAACACAACTTGAAACTTCCAAGCTGACTGGAGTTTTAAAAACAAACAGCAACACAGAGTATCTAGGAGGGAATAAAATATCTAACTATTATACACAGAGTGCCAAGGCATCTCGCCTGTACTATCATTTTAAGCTCCAATTGGGTCAGTCATCTACAACCATATCATGTGCTTTGATTGACTACAGTTTGGATATTTGGTCTCTTGTAACATCAACCTCCATGTGACTTCTGAGCTAGATTATCTCTGCTCCCCTGATGTTAGTCAGGGAAAAGAGATTAGAGTAGAGGTTGGAGGGGGCATGAATTCTTTCTTAGACTGTCACAGAAGCAGCTGTTCTCTCCTAGCAGGGGCAAAGCTTCAGTCTGAAGATTTGGGTCACAATGCTTTTTACCTCCTTTCCAACTTTCCAAATGTAAATTCTATAAACATCTGAGCATTTTGCATTATGAAGAAAATTGCTAGATACTTGACTTAATTTTTAAATATCCTTTTAAGTATTTTGAAATCATTTAAGCAGACTATAATCTGAGAATCCTTAGTTTGGGTAATGTTTTGCTCTCCAAGGGACCAAATGGCAATTCCCAACTCACAATTACAAATTTATGGGAAGGTTGCCTGTGACTCTCAACTTTCTGCATCAAAGGTCAAGGGAAAAGAGAGTTTATATCTTTAGTCTTTGGAAAGTTTTATCAGTCTGCAAAATCTTTTTCACATTCTTTAGGATTGTGGCAGTGATGTGCCTAATGACTATATCTTCAGCAAGTTTAGTAATCATCTTTAAAGGTATGATTTTAATTCAAATTCAAACTTTTATTCTCCCAAACACAGACTTCTTTCATACCTGGCATTTCTTTCTTGCCTGGTGCTAATGTAAAGATTTTAATATGAATTAAATGCCAAAGGATGCAATTTTCAACCACCTCCTACTTGATAAAGTCCTGCTGTGCCCCAAGACCCACCTTAGATCTTTCTAACAACCCTGGAGAATACTT
Source organism: Rhinopithecus roxellana (assembly GCF_007565055.1). NCBI lineage: Eukaryota > Metazoa > Chordata > Mammalia > Primates > Cercopithecidae > Rhinopithecus > Rhinopithecus roxellana. The sequence goes on from NC_044550.1 coordinate 11,710,093, forward strand.
TTCCAAATGAGGTTAGTTCCATCAGCATCTTATAGCATCATACTTGCCCACTGTGATAATGCTCACCGTATCAGGAATCTCTCACCACTGGATAATTAACTGCTTGAGGAGAGAAGCAGTGTATAATCCCTCTCTATATTCTCAGGGCCGATCACAGTCCTTGGAATACAGTTGATGCATCATAAACCTTGTTGAAGTGAATTGTCAAGGTTTCATTGAAGTCAAAGACATCATCGGACACCTCTGTTATATGAAAACTCATCTGTAATTAAGGTGCTAAATAATGAAGTTTCTCCCAAGGCAATAACAATGAGTCATGTACCTTCTTTGAGATGCTTTCTATGAAGTGATAGACATGATATCAGATCTGAAACATGGTGAGGACCATTGCCCTTGGAATTCATAAACATAATTGAGGAAAGAGCTAATGTCAAGGTCCATGTAACTTTGAGAGCTATAACACTACTAAAAGAATGGCTAGAATCATATTAAAGACCTATTCTGAGTTTTCTCTCTCTCTTTCTATGTTTCACAGAGTGAGGCAAGGATGAAGTAGAACTGAATCAGTTATTTGATTTTTATGCTTAACTCTGTGCCCATGAAACTTTCTTGGGTACACATTCTTAGTCACATGTAACATCCCCCAAGGGCTAATCATTTGAGGATAAGTTCTCTGACTTTGATCATGCTTTGTTTTAACATCTTAGGGCCTCATTTAATACATATGTGTAACTTACTATTTTCCAAGCACAATGAATGCTGGAATTGTAGCAGTCGTGAGTTACTATTTCCTTACCCAAAATTCAGTCCCCTTCCCCCAGCTTCCTTATTCATATTTTTCAAAGTAACAATGTTCCTGACTAAAAATCTCAACTTCCTAGACTCTCTCAGAGTTGGAGGGGTGATACAGTTGCAGACAATAAAATAAACTACAAGTTTCTGGGAAATAACCCTCAGGAATGTAAGCCATTCTTGGGACAGCTCTGTTATTTGAGGCTGAATGAATATCTGATAAGATGGCACAGTCAATCCTAAACACTGTTGAATTGTGGCAGTCAGAAGAATAGCAGGGCTTAAGTGTTGTTGTCTCATATCCTGAGCCTTTTATTTCTAGGCCAATCTGAAATCTTCCCGGTGGGTGGATGAATGAGAAGAATTGAGGAAATATACCTTCCCCTGTTTCAGGGAAGGAAGAGGATTATGGGCCCGCCTTATTACCATTAGGTCTGAGACATAGTATGGGTGTTGGTTGTAAGGGAATCTGCATGCTAATGAATCCTTTTGGAGCTTGCCTTCTGTGGAGGGGTAAAGAAGTAAGGTTATAAGTGAAGGATCAGTTCCTCTGATGCTATGAACTCCTCCTGAGCAACAATCTGGCACTTCGAAGGGAGGCAAGAAGATCAGTATAGAAGGACACAGAGACTTTCTCTCTCTCTTTAAATCCTGATTTCCTTAGAGAAATTACTATTCTACTGCCCTCTAGGAGAAGACTGTCCAGGACAAGAATTTCCTTCTTAACAAAAAATTATAGCCAAAAAACAAAATAGTAGCAGAGATATTAAAGAAGTATCTGGTTTTGGGAGCTAGGAGGATGATCCTAAATTCATTGAAATGGAGATATATGACTGCATTTGGGGCCTCTCTTTTACTGTAATTCCAGCCCTTAGGTCATGTTTTATATTCAAGGCATTGTGATCATCACTCACCTTTGACTGGAAGAGCAAAGTCACTCCTACTGGACATGGGTAAATATAGTAAGACACTTGAAATGCAATGCCCTTGAGAAGCCAGTTTCTTCTATAAGGAGCAACTTCATCTCAATAACAAAGAGATAATAAAGGGACCTCCAGCTGGCCTGATGGGTGTTTTGGAACTCAAACAGCTGCTTCCGGATGTATCATTCCCACCTTTCACAGCCTTTCAGCGGAAATACTTTTTGGCTCACTCAGAGGATAGAAAATCTTTCCAATTAGACAAGTTGGTGTAAAGGCCTGAGGTGGGAGCTGGCAATGCTTCCTAGAGGAACCCACCTCGAATGGTAGCCTGAGTTCATGCTGAATGCGAGGACAGCGCTGTGCACAACAGAGGCCTTTAGTCACAGACATGGGACAGGGGTGCCTAGGACGGGTCTTGCTCATTTTTTCTGTACTATTCCATATCTAGGATTGGATTCTTTCATTTCTGCAAATCAGCATTTATGAGGAAAAAACACAAATTCTCCCTAGGCAGGCAGTTGTAAGTGTGTGTGTATACATCTGTGTGTGTATGTGTGCATGTGTGTGTCTGCATGTACCTACACATTTGGTGGGAGGGAAGAAAAAGTCAAAGTCTCCTTCTCCCTGGAGAGTGATTATTTGTAATTACTCAAGACATTTATAAGTAAATATATTCATAATATTGTTTGAGTGGCTCAAACATAAGAAGTAAAGAGATGAACTAAAATTAAAAGTGTGTCCTATAAAATGAACTAACTTAGTTTAAAGAGCAGCTAAGTTTAAAGAGCAGTTTTTTTTTCTCTATCACCTGCCTACCAGGTCCCAGCCAACATGACTTGCCAAGGCCAGTGACTCAGCAGAGCGTGCATTCAGCAGCTACTGAATGACAGCCTTGGAACCGTTACTGCAGGTCTCTCCACTCCTATGAGCAGTATAGTGACCAATGAGGCATAGATCTTTGCTCTTACTATTTTCATCTTGAAATGCATACCCACTGCCGTGTGCATTTTCTGCACATTTCTACATTGCCTCAGTGTTATAAAACAATGCAGTAAAGGGCTGTTCTAGGGGCCTGGAGTTTTCTGTCTCAAGTCAGCTATTTCCTTATCTGACTTGGCATTTAGAACAGCTGGACAGCTCGGACAAATGTGTCTTGGAGCTGTGCACCAGGGATATGTTGCTTTATGATATGATTAAGTTAAAGCACATTCTTTCTCTTGCATTGACTTTCTCTGTGCCCTGAACTGAAATCAATCCAATGAGTAAAATCCTGATGCAGCAAATGATAAACCCCAAGGCTTACTATTGTTACTGAGAAAGCCCAAACTCAGCTCCCTTGACACCCTTGAGAGAGTTTACCGTTTACCTGGAAGCCATGAATTTCCCTCCTTGCTGAAAAGCATGCAATTGCCATTAGATGGAGCTCAATGAAAGAAAAATTAGAGGATGGGATTTTCTGGGTTAGAAAGAGGTTTTTCCTGGAAAGTCTATTGGAATTGTTAAAGGGTCAGTCTCAGTCTGGTATGTGTTTTAGAGTTAGCCTCCATATAAACCCATCAGATAGCTCTGTCCATGGACATCCATAAGCATTAACATCACTAAAACTAGTAAATATGAGATATAAGGCCCTAGAAAATTATATAAAAATCCAAGGGATAAGCTAATTTATGTTGTATTAGAGTTTAGAGCCCAGATTTCCTCATAATTTGTAAAATGAGATTTATCTATTGTGTTTTTATCTCCCTGCTCCTCAATCATCCCCACCACCAGGAGGCTTTTTGGTGTTCATACATGGAGAAAGCTAGTCAAAAGGATGTATGGCCTGGGAAGAGAAAGGTAATCTAGTATTCATGTTAGAATGAAGATTCCAGTCTGGCTTTGTGCAAGGATGGGCATGATGGCTGAGCCAACTACTGCAGCCAGGCAAAATTGTTCCCTGTTGCTTTATGGCTAGGATCAAATCAGAACATGGGTGGTCCTGTGTAATAGGAAAAATGTATGTCTTATGGGAAAAAGCCAGTGCTTGTATTGTAACCATTTATATGTCATTAAGTGATGCTGGGAATTTTTAAAAGACATTTCACTTAAGAACTTTTGTATGCTGAGATTTTATGCTATCGCAGAGCTCAAAACATCAAGGGAAAGAAAATATAAGTAAATTACTGCATTTATTTATGTTCATATTAAACTGTAGAAAGAGATTTGTACACTATAAACAATGAAGATAGTATGGATTTAGAAATTGGATTTGGTTCTATAAACTCATTTGCATCAATCAGCTTTTAAAAGAAAGCTTTTTCTCCTTTTTCAATGTGTGTATACATATGATTCTTCCAGCAGTGCAGGGGCTGCCCGTTTGTCCTTTCCTTCCACCCCATATATATCACTTGACACCGCAGAAGATATCTGCCTTTGAAACGTGTGTTTGTAAATCAAAATATATTTTAATTGCATTGAAAAGGTCTTTATTACACTGTTGGGAGTAACTTCATATGCAAAACATCTTTTAAGGAGTGAATAATGAAGCCATAGTAAGTCTTTTGCTATAAATAGGAGTTTATATGCTAAACGTGCATAAAGCCAAATAGTTCACAGAGTCATAAATTGTGGTACCCTCTTACAAATATGACAGACATCCCCAGACTGGCCAATTAACTCATGCATTCCAGAAAGACGTACCAGACATCCTCAAAGACTCATGTTTGGGAACTTAAGGAACCAGAGGGAACTCTGGCAACGTAAAACCATCTGTTCTCCTTCACTAGGCCTCAACTGAGGACCTCACATACCTTTGCTCCTCACATCCTGATTCTCACTCTGAAAACAACTATTTACCTGGCTTTGAGTCTATATCCAAAAACACATGCTTTTGCTCACATCCTGATTCTCACTCTGAAAACAACTATCTACCTGGCTTTAAGTCTATATCCAAAAACAAAGGTGGTGAGGTATTAGGAAACAATGGACTTCCTACTGAGCCTCCAGGAGGATATTTCCTCCCAAATGATAAAGGAAGAAATTTCAAGGGGAAGGAGGGCAAGGTAGAAGGAGAGGAAGACAATCCAGCATAGAATGTTGTGTATTAGCCCGTGATTCAACATCAGACTCATCAGTAACTGCCTGCATGAAAGGTTAATTTAGATTTCTATTTCTGCATTTAACCTCTTTTAAAAAGAAAAAAAAATGTCCACTCCTCAAGACTCAGTGACAAACTGGGGAGAGAAAGAAGAAGATCAATGATGTTATTGGGTTCCCAACTTGTATTACAAATGGATGGTGGTGTTGTTACAGAAAAGGAGTCCCAGTCCAGACCCCAAGAGAGGGTTCTTGGCTCTCACACAAGAAAGGATTCAGGGCGAGTCCATAGTGCAAAGTGAAAGCAAGTTTATTAAGAAAATAAAGAGATAAAAGAATGGCTACTTCATAGAATGTGCAGCCCCAAGGGCTGCTTGTTGCCCATTTTTATGGTTGCTTCTTGATGATATGCTAAACAAGGGGTGGATTATTCATGCTTTCCCTTTTTAGACCATATAGGGTAACTTCTGATGTTATCATGGCATTTGTAAACTGTTACAGTGCTGGTGGGAGCGTAGCAGTGAGGGCAACCAGAGGTCACTCTCATCACCACTTTGGTTTTGGTGGGTTTTGGCCAGCTCCTTTATTGCAACCTGTTTTATCAGCAAAGTCTTTATGACCTGTATTTTGTGCTGAACTCCTGTCTCGTCCTGTGACTTGGAATGCCTTAACTGTCTGGGAATGCAGCCCAGTAGGTTTCAGCCTTATTTTACCCAGCTCCTATTTAAGATGGAGTTGCTCTGGTTCACTTGCCTCTGACATTTCCCCCCTCCCTTTTGTAAGAGAACTCTTAATCCTAAGGGTTACAGAAGGATGAAGGTCCACCTTCTGTAACTTCTTCAGGCTGAATAGGGGCAATGGTATTCCTGCCTAACTATGAGGGGTCTCTTGCATTCAGGGTAGAGAGGAGCTCAGTCAGAAAGCATCAGTATGGTAAGGTCCATTCATAACTCTTGAGTTTCAACAAAAGGTGATATCTGGAAGATTATTAAGTGTATAATTTAAGAAAACATTCAGTAAGTTTGTCCCATATTCCTACACAAAGAGTGTAACAGCAATATATTCCACAAGAGTAAAGCAAAATAAGTAAAGTTATTCCAGGTAAATTAAATTAGAAGGCTTTTCATGAACTGGGCAACTACTGGAACTAAGCTGATACAGAGTTGTTAGCTAATTGTAATGTGCCCAGATTAGAATACTGTTCCAGATTTTTACATAACCCATCCCTCTTGTTTCTTCTGAGCAGCAGTCAGAGATCACTGTTTGGTTTACAGGAATAAGCAGGGTCAGCCTAAATTGCAGAAATAAACTTAAAAACCACTAATGAAACTAGAATTTAATAACAAGTGTACCATAGTTTTTGAAACATAATATTTCTCACTCCAGTTTCCCAGTTTTACTAAAGACAAATTATAGTAAGACTGATTTGCTTTATTATACTTGGCCTGATTATTTGTATAAAATACAGCAAGAATAATTATTTTTCACATAGGCTTTTTAATTATATTTGATGGAACTCTGTTTTATAAGGAATCTCAGATAAGACTTTTTAAAAGTCAAGCCCTGCCAAATACCTATGAGTTGGGTAAATTCCTCTCCTTTTGAGGAGATAACTTAGGGCTCCCAGACCTGTGAGAAAGTTACATTCTTTACTTACCATATATTAGAAACCCTGTACAGGGATTGTTGTAGGCAAGGTATGAGGCCAGTTCCCCAAGGGTTTTTAGTGGCTCTATAAGTTAAGTTAAATTCCCTAAAGGAAAACACACTATTCCAGTCAAGGCCTTGGCAAAATAACCAATTTCTCCAATTGTGTCCTGTTACAAAGGAAAACGGATTCTCATTGCACCTATGCAAATAACTATGTTGCCATAAGTTAAGAATACTCACAACTAGTTTCCAAATTCTGGAAAAATCTGGTAGAGAGAAATGAATATGCTCCAAATTTTGTTCATAGGAGTATACTCAACTGTTAAAAGCTGTAAATAGCTTAAAAGTTTCCTTGACTCTGAAAAACAAAACAAAGGATCAGCAACGTTTTAAGCAAAGTTGAAAAGACTAAACTTCTTTAGTTTAGGCCATGTAGTTAACTTCCGTTCAATAGTTATGAATATTTCAGTTCTCTATGAGAGTTCTGAAAGTTTTTTCTTTTATTCTGATGTCACAATCTCCAAAGTTATCAAAAAACCTGCTTTTTTTTTTTTTTGAGATGGAGTTTTGCTTTTGTTGCCCAGGCTGGAATGCAATGGTGCAATCTCGGCTCACTGCAACCTCCACCTCCCAGGTTCAAGTGATTCTCCTGCCTCAGCCTCCCAAGTAGCCGGGATTACAAGCATGCGCCACCACGCCCAGATAATTTTTGTATTTTTAGTAGAGATGGGGTTTCTGCATGTTGGTCAGGCTGGTCTCAAACTCCCCACCTCAGGTGATCCACCCACCTCGGCCTCCCAAAGTGCTGGGATTACAGGCATGAGCCATTGCACCTGCATTTAAGAATGCTTGCAAGAGTTCTATAGTTGGTTATATAAACCACCTTCTAAAGAGGATTAAAACAAGACAACAGTTGTCTGTGGATGATAAAAAGTTCTAGCCACTATTAAAGCCAAAATTCATAACGAAATTTAGTTACTTCTGTGGCACACAAAATTTTACATAATAATTATAATTATTAACAACATACACTAATTCATGTTAGAATTATAGGAGTTTCCCATAACTTTGAAACTTATACCAATAAAACATTTATGCAAATGCAGTCCAAAGAAAGCAAAACACTATTTCACATTTGATAATGCTTCCTGTATGATTTTATACCAAATAAGCCAAATTTCACCTTTACATTAATGTACTATGTCAAACCCAATTTTTCATAAAAACTTATAGACATATTTAATCAATTTTAATGTTTAACCACAAGGTAATAGTCTTATAAACCTTTTGTAACCCTTTACATTTTTTGCAAAACAGCAGATTAATGCTCTAAGAAAAATCTGTTGTGCTTCTCTTCCAATGTTTAATTTACAGAAAAACTGAATAATACTCTTTTAAGTTTAGCCAGTATGTTCACACACAGAATCTCTTACAATTAATTTTTATAAATCTTCCACAACTTCTTTAAACCTTTAGATATTGTTTTACTTAAAACAATTCTTTAACACTTTATTCTAGGCAGAAAAAAATCCACATTCCTACAAGTTCTTATAATCTTTCACAAAAATACTATTTACTTTCTTTTCACACCTTTCATGTAAAATTGTTTCTTTAGTAATTTTAATTACATGTTATAATGTTAACTCTTAGCAACTTCTATTTTTGATGAAAACCTTGGTAAATTTGAGGTTTTAATTATGTACTAGGTGTGGAGCCTAGCCTAGGACACACCAGGCAGAAGTGCATGTAATAGCTCACTCTCCAGCATAGCTAGGGGCTGTGGCTAACTCCACATGTCCCAGGACTTACCTTACTTCCGCAGGCAAGTTTTACAATAAGAGTGATAGTGGCATTTTATGAAGCATCGAGGTGGTCTAACAACCTTTGAAATGTACATTTCTCACATAAATTTCCTTGCACAAATCCTTTTATGACTTACACAGACCATCTGAAATATTCTTGGACTTTCTGACTTGCCCTAAACATCCCTCCTTTTAAAAAAATAGTCATTTTACTTTAGGACAAGAATTTACCATATAAGATCCTTTCTTATATAAAATCTCTTTCTTTATAATCTTCCTTGTATAATTAGGGGGCATGGCTAATTCAACATGTCCCCAGATTGAACAGTTTTCAAAAGTCAAAGAAACAGTGTGACCTTGAAGCATTTAGCAAATTTGACATCTGACCTTAATTTAGACCAAATATCTACATTTTCAAGGCATTTTATATTACCAATAATCTTTAAAACTGTCTTTTCCTAAAGATTACTAAAGTCATGTGAACAAAAAGGCATTAAAATTCCTATTTTTCTGACAAACTATTTGATTTAAGCACTTACTTTTCGAAGCCAATTAATTAGAGTTCTTTTATGTATAAACATACAACATATATAAATACATAGACAGAAGATCCAGCGCTTGTAAGATTTTTCATTTGCCAGTTTCTTAATTAGGTGACTGGCTTCAGGGTGGAGCCCATAGAGGATCAGGGCCAGAAAAGCATGCCTTTCTGGACCAAATAAGCAGCAAAGAAGCAGCTGAAGGCAAAGACAGATCCCCAGAAGCAAGAGTGTCATTTTACACTGGTTCCTGGATCCCCAAAAGGAGGGAAATAGTACGGGAGAAGACAGAGCAGTACTTCTACTCTGCATTGCATTGCAAGGCAACCCAAATCCAATGAGCCCATTTTGTAATCAGCCCATCCCTCATGGGATTCCCATCTCCCATTCAGAGTAGAGGTATTTCCTTATCTTCCAGGTGGACAAAAGCATCCTTCTCTCATCCAAATGTGCAAAGATTTGGTCAAGTGTCCCTCCATAACTACTATTAGCTATCCCTTAAAGTATATTTCCTACCTAGTTATTACACACCAAAACTCTCTCATAATGTGAAGTAATTTCTGATACCCCCCAAAACTCAAAACCATCAGATAACACAATGCAAAACAGAACAGAACCTTTGATTTTGAGAGGGATCTGTCTGCTTTTAATTTCCAGGGTTTCATGAGAAAAACAGAAGCTTTTTTTCCCCAAAACAGGGTGCCTCCTCTGTTTTTCCCAAGGAGTCCCAGGCTACCGGAAGTTATTTTAGGGCCTCTCGTGTGTGCATTAAGAGTGGCAAGACAAAAGAAATAGAGAAACATAATTCAGTTGACTGAGAAGAAAAAAAACTTTTCCAGAAAAACAAGTTCCAAGAAGAGAAAAACATAAAGGCCTTTAAAATATACTTATAGCTTGTTCATCCACTTTTAATTAAGCTGACTTTTAACCGTAGTGCTCTTTTAAAAAATCATTTCAGATCTCAGCAGGGTGCGGTGGTGGCTCAAACCTGTAATCCCAGCACTTTGGGAGGCCGAGGGAGGTGGATCACGACTTCAGGAGATAAGAGACCATCCTGGCTAACACGGTGAAACCCCATCTCCACTAAAAATACAAAAACAAAATTAGCCGGGGTGGTGACGGGTGCCTGTAGTCCCAGCTACTTGGGAGGCTGAGGCAAGAGAATGGTGTGAACCCGGGAGGAGAAGCTTGCACTCCAGCCTGGGCAACACATCGAGACTCCATCTCAAAAAAAAAAAAAAAAAAAAAAAATCCTTTCAGATCTCTTATTACCCGACTTTAGCCATGCCAAGCGGCCAACATTTCTAGCTTCTCAACTTGAACAAAGGTAACCTCCTAGGTGCTTAGAGAAAGGAAAATTTAAGACAGTCCATGGAGGAGAAGAGAATAGACAAGGTCACTCAGATACTAAACCAGAAATGACTTACTTCCTAGGTGGAGAATTGAATCCGCACAGTTATCGTGAAAGTGCAAAACCTTAACTACTGAGTTACAGTACAGGACAGTCTCTACTCCTGCCCCCGCCAACCACCTCTGCCCCCCACCAGAAGAAGCCTAGAGTAGTTAATTTTGAGATTGAAAATGTTTTTAATTATTTTATATGATTTTTAGAGCTAACTATGACATGAACCTTAAAATTCCTGTTCCCTGAAGGCGGAGACCAAAAGAAAGCACCACCACACGGTTAAAAGATCAAGCTCCTGAGGACATAAAACAAGGCAGGGACTTCAGCCAGTTTTTCTCTTTGTTTCAGGGACCTGAAGCCAAGTTTGTTAGTGACCAGCTTGCTGGGTCGTCTTGAAAAGCAGGCTTGGCTGGGCACGGTGGCTCAAGCCTGTAATCCCAGCACTTTGGGAGGCCCAGACGGGCGGATCACGAGGTCAGGAGATAGAGACCATCCTGGCTAACATGGTGAAACCCCGTCTCTACTAAAAAAATACAAAAAAAGTAGCCGGGTGAGGTGGCGGGTGCATGCAGTCCCAGCTACTCGGGAGGCTGAGGCAGGAGAATGGCGTGAACCCGGGAGGCGGAGCTTGCAGTGAGCTGAGATCCGGCCACTGCACTCCAGCCTGGGCGGCAGAGCCAGACTCCGTCTCAAAACAACAACAAAAAACAAAACAAAACAAAAAAACAAAAACGAAAAATAGGCTTCAGGTGTTCTAAGCCCATGTTTTAGCCTAAAGATAAACAAATTCATAGCACAAAATACACCAGCTTAAGACTAGCCTTAGAATTCGCTGTTGGGCGCAGTGGCTCACGCCTATAATGCCAGCATTTTGGGAGGCTGAGGTGGGCAGATCACCTGAAGTCCGGAGTTCGAGACTAGCCTGACCAACATGGAAAAACTTCATCTCTACTAAAAATACAAAATTAGCTGGGCATTGTGGTACATGCCTGTAATCCCAGCTACTTGGGAAGTTGAAGCAGGAGAATTGCTTGAACCTGGGAGGTTGGGGTTGCACTCCAGCCTGGGCAACAAGAGGGAAACTGTCTCAAAAAATAAAATAACTCTTTTTTGCATTAGTCTAAACTTTATAGAGGAGATAAATACTGATTTCTGTTTTTGGAACCTTTTATTCAACTGTTTGCACAGAGAGAAGCCAGAAATCTGATGAGTAAGAAATAGTTACCCTTTTCCCAGCATGTCAGGCTTCTAGGTTCCCTTTCCCTGAGCAGCCCTAGTGATCCAGTTTGCAGCACCATTGCCCTGGGGGCCAAGTCACATCATAAAGGAAAATTTTTTGTTGTTGTTCTAGCCAGAGCAAAATACATGTGATAAAACATAGACATTAGCCACTCTGTTTAGCACCCAATATCAAACTGGCAAGGCTTAAATTTGCCCTCAGATGGGCCCCGTCATCTTTAATCCAACCTCCGACTAGGAGTTTCAACACGAGGTCTCTGGGCAAGGTGGTCACCCTAAGTAATAGAAAAGATAAGAAAGGGAAAGGAGAGAAAGAAAAGCATTGCCTGTGGCAAGCAGGGAAGGCAAAATTCTCAGGGAGGCCAGAGAAAAACCCACCCACTGCAGCGACATTGAAAATTTCAGGAGGCTGCTGTCATGAAGAGTTTTTTTTTTTTTTTTTTTTTTTTTTTCCCAGCAGTTTCATTAGCTCTCAAGTTTCTCCTTTTGGGAGAGAAAAAGGCTCCCCATGTCCCACGATCCTGTACATGCCTAACCCTGTCACCCACGGCCATCAACAAAGAGTTCAAGGCAGCTTAATCCAAAGAGAATAGAAGTTAACATCCCATAGCTCCAAACTTTTTCTTAGCTGAGAGGGAGTTTACTGAGAGGGGCCTCTAATCCCCTAAATCTAAGAAGGGACTCTAACCCTCCTAAGTCGGGCCTCTAACCCAAGGTCGGTCAAGCTTCCTTGCATTTTATTAAGAGGGGCCTCTAAACCACTCTGTTGTAGGAGAGACTCTGACTCTGCTAAGTTGGTCCTCTAACCCAATCCCATTCTTTATCTGGGTACCCCACCACTTATCCAAAGTCATCCAATCAGTGCTCCAATCTATTGCCTTTGGGTCAGGGTGGCCTCAGTATTGTCCCTTTTGTGGTTTGCGAGAAAGATGTTACTGGACCCCACCACTTACCCAAAGTTAGCCTTTGGGTAGGAGGTTTCTGCAGTATAGTCGCTTCTGTGGTTGTCAGAAAGATGTCACGGGACCCCAACACTTCCCCAAAGGTAGCCGTTGGGTCAGGATTTCCGCACTACATAATCCCTTTGTAGTCACCAGAAACACGTTACAGGAAAGGGGTCCCAATCTAGACCCCAAGAGAGGGTTCTTGGATCTCATACAAGAAAGAATTCAGGGTGAGGCCACAGTGCCAAGTGAAAGGAAGTTTATTAAGAAAGTAAAGGGATAAAAGAACGGCTACTCCATAGACAGCGCAGCCCCGAGGGCTGCTTGTTGCCCATTTTTATGGTTACTTCCTGATGATATGCTAAACAAGGGGCGGATTATTCATGCCTTCCCTTTTGAGACCATATGGGGTAGCTCCCTGATGTTACCATGGCATTTGTAAACTGCCATGGTGCTGGTGGGAGCACATCAGTGAGGATGACCAGAGGTCACTCTTGTGGCCATTTTGGTTTTGGTGGCTTTTGGCTACCTTCTTTATTGCAACCTGTTTTATCAGCAAGTTCTTTAGGACCTGTATTTTGTGTTGACTTCCTATCTCATCCTGTAACTTAGAATGCCTTAACCATCTGGGAACGCAGCCCAGTAGGTTTCGGCCTCATTTTACCTAGCTCCTATTTAAGATGGAGGTGCTCTGGTTCACATGCCTCTGACAGTGTAGTTCACTGAGATCAGGGTAGACACTTCTCAAGTTCAGTGCTAGGTTGATAAGTGTGAAATATGTCTGTCTGTGCTTTATGTTTACATAAAGCAGTTGTCAAAGTATTTTCACAGACACTATCTCATTTGATACCCACAGCATGCCCATGAAATAATTTAGTTGGTTATCAATAGTCCTACTTCAGAGATAAGAAAACTGAGGCTCCAAATGTTTAAATAAATTTCCAAAGGTCACAAAGGAAGTATTAGGGTGAGGCTTGAACTTTGGTCTTCTGACTCTAAATCTTGAGACTGCTGAATTTTGTACTTAATTATTCTAATTAACTTCATGAATGTTAAGTTGTTATTTTCCAGTTAGAGTATATAGTCTCTGAAGAAAAGGATAATAGTATGCATTTTTGTCTTGGAGTTTCTTGATCTTGGCACTATTTACCTTTCAGGTCAGGGGTTGTATTTTGCATTATAAAGTGTTTAGTAGCACCCCTGGCCTCTACCCACTAAATGGCAGTAAAACATGCCAAGTTGTGACAACCAAATATGTCTCTAGTCATTGTCAAACATTCCCTGAAGGGCAAATTTGCCCCTGGCTGAAAATCGCCGATTTAGTCCTTCTACCATACCGGGCACATAGGAGATGGCTGTAAATTCCTGGAGAACTAATGAAGTATTTTTAATAGAAACTTGTTAAACAATGAAGTTAAACTAAAGGGTAAGATGGACTTTGCCTTTTTAGCATTTGTAACAGTGCCTAACAAATCAGGCAAGGCTGTGCTGATTAGTGAAATAATGTTACAGGAACAGATTTGAGAAGAGAAGAGAGGGACATGTTTCTTTTAAAGTAGATACGTGCCCAATTTTGCATGTACTTCCACATGGACACAGTGAGACTTGATGAAGGACACACTCATGTATATTTCACTTGTTTAGAAATCTCAGCCACTGAGGAAGAGCTCATTAAAGGGCTGTGAGTAGAAGGAGCCGAGGACTTGAGCACCTGGGGTTTGGAGTCTATTTCTATCTCTGCTACTAACCAAATAGTAAGACCTTTGGCAGGTCACTGCACTTCTCTGGACTGAGTCCTCATTCATAAAATGAGGAGGTTGAAATATATTATATTTTAGGTACTTTCCAAATCAAATATTTATGATTTTATGATATAGGTCCTCAATCCCCCATTCAAAAACCTTGGGATTGCATGTCACATGTTACTGAATTCATTCTTTTCATATTCTTTCAAAGGTAATAAACTGCACAAGCTCTTTTTAAATAATATTTCCAATAGGTGTTGGAACAACTCCAAATTAAGCACATTAATATTTCTTCTGTAAAATGATGGCTATTCACCTTCATTTGGATAAAGATTATTAACAGCTTTGCATCAGTTCAGGTTAGATTTTGTTGCCAAATTGGTTTGTCACAAAAGCAAACAAAAACTTTTCATTTTCAGACCACTAGACTTCAGCATTGTAGATATGGAATTGTGTATATGTACTCAGTTTTGATTACTGCTAATTGATTAGGAAGCCCTGTTGTAAATAACGTCTGCTAAATAAATCTACGGTATACTTTTTTCTAACCTTATGGAAGATAAACTTTTTTTTTTAATCTTATCTTAATACTTATCTCTTGGTTCCCAATTTTAAAGTTGCCACAATAGCCATTATCTCAGACCTTGATTTTTATTCCAGTATTTTATCATTATGCAAAACATTATTATACCAGCAACATGTGTATATGGGAAAATATGAATAAAAATGAAAATCAAAAGAATTCTTTCTTTATCTTAATAAAAAAGCATGTAATAAATTTCATGAAAGCAGTAATAAAATAAAAATTTATCAAAAATCTAATACACAAGCAACTTAACAAGTAAAAGGTTATTGTTTGTTTTATTCTATTTTAATTCAGGTCATATTAACCTGCCATTTGGTCAAGTGAAAAAAAAATATTCAGTAAACGTTTGCAGGCAATGCTACCAGAAAGCTTGTTGTTCCTGGCCAGCACAGATGTCATGTTCTCAGGTTGAACTAAAGTCTTACTCCTGTAGGTCTCAATTCCCCAAATTGCTATTAATAGTACTGCCAACCATGGCACTTTCCTTCACTCCCTCAGCACTTTCTGTCACAGGCTAATAATACTCCACAACAGAAAAATACCATTGAATTAAGTATGTCAAAAGGCTTCACCAAATAGAAAATGCATGGTCATTGTTCTGAAAGAGAAACCAAGGCACTTGGAGAAGCAGCAGTTATTAATTATCGGGAGAACCCTTTCCCGATGGTTACGTGGGTTCTTTTCTATTTCCTGGGTGTCTCAGCTGGTTTGAGAAATAACGGGAAAGAGTACAAGAGAGAGAAATTTAAAGCTGGGTTTCCGGGAGAGACATCACATCTTAGCAGGATCCGTGATGTTCCCCGAGCCGTAAAATGAGCAAGTTTTTATTAGCGATTTTCAAAAGTGGAGGGAGTGCACGAATAGGGTGTGGATCACAGAGATCACATACTTCACAAGGTAATAAAATATCACAAAGCAAATGGAGGCAGGGCGAGATCACAGGACCACCGGATGGGGCGAAATTAAAATTGCTAATGAAATTTCGGGCATGCGTTGTCATTGATAACATCTTATCAGGAAACAGGTTTTGAGAGCAGACAACCCGACCAAAATTTATTAGGTGGGAATTTTTCCTTGTCCTAATAAGCCTGGGAGCACTACAGGAGACCGGGGCTTATTTCATCCCTTCTGCTTCGACCATAAAAGATGGCACACTTCCAAGGGGGCCGTTTATAGGCCTGCCCTCAGGGGTGCATTCTCTTCCTCAGGGATGTTCCTTGCTGAGAAAAAGAATTCAGCAATATTTTTCCTATTTGCTTTTGAAAGAGGAGAAATATGACTCTGTTCTGTCCGGCTCACCGGCGGCCAGTTCAAAGTTGCCTCCCTTGTTCCCTGAACACCTCTGTTATCCTATTCTTTTTTCACTATGCCCAGATTTCATATTGTTCAAACACAATGCTCTACAATTTGTGCAGTTAACGCAATCATCACAGGGTCCTGAGGTGACATATATCCTCCTCAAATTATAAAGAAGATGATGAGAATAAGAGATTAAAGACAGGCATAGGAAATCACAAGGAAATGATTGGGGAAGTGATAACTGTCCATGAAATCTTCACAGTTTAGGTTCAGAGATTGCAGTAAAGACAGGCGTAATAAATTATAAAAGTATTAATTTGGGGAACTGATAAATGTCCATGAAATCTTCACAATGTATGTTCTTCTGCCATGGCTTCCGCCAGTCCCTCCGTTCGGGGTCCCTGACTTCTCGCAACAATTAATAAACTCATACTGTCTTTCCACCAAGACCTAAGAGCACACAATAGAATTGCCTCGACTCTCTGTGAACAGTGAAGTGTAAAACTAAAGCTTTAGATATTGCAAGACATAGAGAAATTGAGAGAGAGAGAGAGAAGAATTTGGGTGAAGGACAGAGGAGGAAGGAAAAGAGTAAGGGAAGAGATTGTAAATGGTGTTGGTTATGGAAATCTGCCAGGAAATATCTAGCAGTTTCATTGTCTATTTTGTCTTATTAATTGCTCTAATAATGATAATATATCTAATACCATAAAAGAAGCAATAAGTATTATTATAAATGTCAAGAACTATGCTAGGTTTGGGGAGTAAAATGATGAACAAGACATTTGAAGTTTACAGATTTTGTTATTATAATTGACACATAATAATACTGTATATATTTATGGGGTACACAGTGATATTTTGATACACATATACAATGTGTAGTGATGAAATCAGAGTAATTAGCATATCTATTCCCTCAAATATTTATCGTTTATGTTGGTAACATTCAAAATCCTCTCTTCTAGCTATTTGAAAATATACAATGAATTATGGTTAACTACAGTCATCCTACAGTACTATTAGAATACTAGAACTTATTATTCCAATCTGGCTGTAACTGTGTATCCATTAGCCCACTTTTCTCTATCCTCCCTACCCCCATACCTGCAAGCCTCTAGAAACCACAGACTGGTGTTATAAATGAATAATACACAAGTAAGAAAAAATATGTAATTTTAGATAAGAATAAATGGTGCAAAGGAAATCAACCTTGTAATCAAGTAACACAACCTGTATAGAACGCTTTCAAAGGGATTCTCTGTGAAGACCTTTCTGGAAGGTGGGAGTTAAACTGCAACCTGAAGGAGGAGAATGAATCAGTCACAGGAGGCACTCCCGCTGCCAAAGCCAGAGATAGGAAGTAATTGGAAGATGGCTGGAAAAGGAAGAAGGCAGGATGATGAAGTTAGACCCAGGACTGCAGGGTCTGAAAAATCACAGGAGGGATTGTTTCAGAGGAAGAGCAATGAGAAGGGACTGAAGATTTAAGCAAAGGAGACTCACTTGTTTCATGGTTTTCAGTAAATATGCCAGCTGCCTTGTGGAGAATGAATTGGGAAAGGGGAATAGCAGAAGTAAGAGCACTGGTAAGAAAGCTGATTTGGATGAGGATAATTGCAAGACTATGAGAATGTTCT
Source organism: Rhinopithecus roxellana (assembly GCF_007565055.1). Classification (NCBI taxonomy): domain Eukaryota; kingdom Metazoa; phylum Chordata; class Mammalia; order Primates; family Cercopithecidae; genus Rhinopithecus; species Rhinopithecus roxellana. Next base: position 11,727,732 of record NC_044550.1, read on the forward strand.
CAGAAGGTATCCATCTGAGACATAAGGACTAAGCGCTAATCAATAAGAGGATGGGATGATCTTCTTATGTCATCTTCCTTGAAGCTTATAATTTTTATAAGCTTTGCATGCATGTTTCTATTTCCAACTTGCCATTTTATATGATTTTTTAAAACTATATTTATTTCATGGTGTGGATCATTTTTTAAATAATCCAAATATAGACAAGACATCCACAAAGACCATACTGTTAGAGGTGTAAGCATTCACACTGACAGCAGAGGCACAATTCCTCTTTAACTCGTCCAAATCCTATAGAATATTAAGGACTTAAATTCTATTTCCTTTCAAACTTTATCTTCTAGGTTAAAAAATTCTAGTATCTATCCTTATATGGATGCCCCTTTATTATTGCACCAATGTTAGGCCCTCTTACAACTCTTTTTTCCCAGGTTGACTAGTGAATTTTCTGGAGATATAGACTTAGTATTGCATTTGAAGCCACACATAGGTATTATGTTTTATTTTGTTTCTTTTGGAGCCAAATTTTACCTTGTCATATGTATTATGTTTAAATGGGCCAACAATTTGATTCAGGTAGGACCTATGGGGAGTGAGGGGGACACCTTTTGGGGTGTGTGTGTGTGTCTGTGTGTATGTAAACTTCTTGGTCAGGTTTTCATATGTCTTAATGAAGTTTCGTCAGCCTATTAAGACTGCTTTCATGGTTGGCTGAGTAGTCTCGATGCCACTGATGAAACAAGGATTGATAAGACTCTTAATTATATATTGTTGTGTAACAAATTTCCAAACCTAGTAACTTATAACAACAATAAACATTTATTATTGCACAGTTTCTATTGATCAGGAATTCAGGAGTCACTTGGCTGGTTGGTGGTTGCAGTCAAGATGCTTGCCAAGGCTGCAGTCATCAGTTTGAACAAAGCTAAAAGATCTCCTTCCAGAATGTCTCATTCACATGTTCACAAATTGAAACTGGCTCTTGGCAAGAAGCCACAGTTCCTTCCAAGGGTGGCTTGGGAATCCTCATGACATGGCAGCTGGCTTCCCCCAAAGATAGGAATCCAAGAGAGAATGAGGTATAAGCCATAACATCTTTTATGACCTAACCTTGGAAGCCATATTTCATCATTTCTACAACTTCTGGTTGATTACAGGATGTAATTGAATGTACACGCAGGCAAGAATACCAGGAAGTGAAAACCACTGGGAACCATCTTTGAGGTAGTCTACATCCTGTCTACAGGATCTAAACCAGAATAGGAAAGGGTAGATTGTAAAGGAGCAGGTGTGGAATCAGACAAACCCTATGGCAAGGAAACCAATTGCTTCCCCTTTGGGGAAGTCCCACTGATCAGATGCAGTATCTGAAAGGTATAGCAACAAATGCCACTGCTGGAGTGTAGAGAGCCAAGCAAAGTGTTATAAGGCTATGAATTGGGCATCAGAACATAGCATTGTTTCAAGCCAGAACAAGAAGCATTTTGATTCAGATGGGCACTTAGCCAGCATTTGGAAAAGCATTATTCATTGTTCACTTATTTAGTACATGTTTACTGAACAACAACTGTGCACTGGCCACTGAGGATCTAAGGGGAAGATGGACATCCTGCCATTAGGAAGCTTAAAACCTAGGAGGGACTAGGTGGAGGTAAAAAAGTAATGATACCATCATGTAGTGAGCTCTGTGATTGCAGAACTACAGAATGGTTCATATGTCACAGGAGGAACATTTGGCCAAATATTGAGAGGGCCTAAAGGAGGAAGAGACATTGGAGCCAACATTTAAGAAGGAGTTACCAAGTGAAAGATGAGGAGACGGGGAATGTTCCAAACCAAGAGATAACACATGGAACAAAAATAACCCTGAATCAAGAAAGGAGTCCTCCTATAGCAACTTAAAAAAAAAAAAAGTGTGTCTGGAGCTAAGCATGCAACATTGAGGAAATCAAGAAGTGAAAATAGAGTGCAAATCCGGCGTCTGAATTCCAGATGGAGTTTAGGGGCAGGACCACAATCCTGGAAGGGAGGGCAAGTTGAAGGGAAAGAAAGGCAAGCCCAGCCCTGCAGGCACAGGGATTCTTGGGAATTCACCAGACAGGAACTGTGAAGCTGGGACAGATATCTGGTGGGAGGTAGGCTGACTCAGTCAAATCTAAGATGGGATGTCTCTTATGATTGTTTATTTCAGAAATGGTAACCCCTGTGAGAGTGCTGGGGTAGAGAGGACTGGCAGTGTGCCAGGGAAGGACCCTGTGATACAGGATGATACATGATCAGAATAAATGAGCCAGTGGATGCATCCTCAAACAAAGAGTGTCAAGAGAATAATGCAGAAGTGGAGAGCTATGGGGAAGGTAGTTTTGAAGCCAAATGTGCAGACTCTGGACAGACATTCTTTCATGAAGAGCCCTGAGCTTCTTGCCAGGATAACAGATCCTTAGAAGCTGCCCAAGACCAGACAAGATAAATAAAGGAAATTAATCTGTTAGAAATTAATGTTTCAGGAACGTGCAGAAACGTACTTATGAACCCTAGAACCTAAAGTTACAGCAGAACTGGGATAGTTACACTGGCTGCTGTTACTTCAATTAAATCAGAGGTCTCAGCAGGGCATGGTAGCTCATGCCTGTAATCCCAGTACTTTGGGAGGCCAAGGCAGGTGAATCACGAGGTCAAGAGATTGAGACCATCCTGGCCAACATGGTGAAATCCCATCTCTACTAAAAATACAAAAATGAGATGGGCATGGTAGTGGGTGCCTGTAATCCCAGCTATTTGGGAGGCTGAGGCAGGAGAATCACTTCAACCCAGGAGGCAGAGGCTGCAGTGAGCTGAGATTGTACCACTACACTCCAGTCTGGCGACAGAGTGAGACTCTGTCTCAAAAAAAGAATAAATAAATAAAATAAAAACTAAAAAATCAGAGATCTTCATGGGCTAAGCTTTCAATTTTCAAGAGGGGCTCATCAATGGTCCTTGCAATGGAAGAAAATAGGAAAGACCTGGTATCCCATGATTCTTGACTTTTGGCCAATTTGAGATTGTGCACTATTTCATGCAGTGGTTCTTAAACTTTAGTATGTGTTAGAATAATACTGAAATTCTTGCTAAAATTCTGATTTCTAGGGACCACCTACAGGCTCTCTGATTTAGTAGGTCAGGAGTGGAGCTCAGATATAGGTATTTTAAGAAGACTTGCAGGTGATTCTGAGACCAAAAAGTTGGCAGATCACACTTTGAAAACACTTATTTAGAACTTAAAATTTAGCATAGGGGTGGTTAGAAGTATGGGCTCTGAAGCCAAGCTGCCTATTTATCAATGCCCAACTCTGTCACTTCCCATGATCTCCAAGAAGGCCAACAATTTATGCCTCAGTTTTTTCAGTTGTAAAAGGGAGTCAGAATACCCACCTGACTGGTTTATGGCAAATATTAAACAAGTTAGTAAGTATAAAATACAGTACATGGTATAGTTTGGGTACTCAGCTAACGTTGGCAATTATCAACTGCAAAGGAATACCAATGTTGCTTAAAAAAATGTTTAGTGAAATTTACATGTGTGATTCTGACATTCCACATGCAGCTTTGTGAATTTTTGTAGTGCTATAGATTCATGGTACTACAAAGAAGAAAAATTATCTCAACATTCATTTCTATCTCAAATAACCTTTCACATACTTCATTTTTAGTCTCTGCCCTTCCTGAATCTCCTAAACATGGAAGAATTATTTGAAAATGTTAACATGGTGGAAAGTTAGATACAATATTGGAAATGTTGACCAAATGGTGGCAAAGATGACCATCATCCATGTTACAGCGTTCTTGCCTGTCAGCTCTTGGAGGGTGGTGTACATGATGGCCACAGATGGGGCCCCGTTTATCCACCAACCCACCCACCCACCCACCCACTGTACTAGTCCGCCCACAATGTCAACTTCTCACAGTACACGCTCTGCACTGGGCACTTAGGTAGACATAATGACAAGGCCCTGACCTCTGAGTTGGTACAGGGAAAACAAGGATGGCAACTTCAACCCCTATAATTATCAGGTATTCTCTCTCTAAGAATATAAGACAGGTAATACTCTCCCCATTTTTATGAATGAGGAAGCTAGAGCCCAAAAAGTTTACATAGCTCATAAAATAAGAAAGTTATGATTCAAACCCAGGTCTTTTTCCCCACTTACTACTCTGTCTTTCTGTACAATAAAAGAGACTATTAAAAATAAAGTTCAGGCTGGGTGCAGTGGCTTACACTGGTAATCTCAGCACTTCGGGAGGCCGAGGCCAGTGGATCACAAGGTCAGGAGATTGAGACCAGCCTGGCCAATGTGACGAAACCCCATCTCTACTAAAAATACAAAAAATTAGCCAGGCATGGTGGCAGGCACTTGTAATCCCAGCTACTCGGGAGGCTTAGGCAGGAGAATCACTTGAACCCAGGAGGTGGAGGTTGCAGTGAGTCGAGATCGCACTATTGCACTCTGCCTGGGCGACAATGCGAGACTCCATCTCTAAGTAAGTAAATAAATAAATAAAAAAAATTCAAGCTAGAGACTGGAGTAGGAATCAGAGAGAGAGAGAGAGAGAGAAAGAGAGAGGGAAAGCAATACACTAATGATGCACATGAAGAGTAAGCTAGTGACTTCCAAGTCTAAATGTTTAGGTACCTCATTTGGGGGTATTTTAAGGACACAATGAAGACATTAACATATTGTACACATATGATGATTTGAGCTGTACAAATACGCAGAAGTAAACTTTATGGCAGCTGTTGAAATAATCATAGTAACATGATTCAAGTAGGGTTATTCAGTGGTTGTAAGGAGACACTGAGAAAGGGTATTTTCATACTTGCTTTTGAAAATATGTAGGCGAACCATATCAGAGTAGTTCCATCTATTGAGCACCTACTCTGTAGTAGGAATTTTAAGTATATTATCTCATATAATCCTGAAAACAACTAAGAGAGGTAGGAATTGGCTTCCACATTAACAAAAGAGTAACTGAGCTTTTGTCCAGAGGGGCAGGACCTGTAAGTGATGGAAGAGTCACTACTTGAACCCAGGTCTGATTCCAGTCTGCATGCACTTGATTTTACACCAGCTGCCACAAATTAATGGAACCAAAACAACTCTTTTTCCTTTCTCTCCTGATTCTTTAATGCTAAGTCTGCTAAAACCTACTCTCATTACTTGACATTTCTCCCAAATCTGCTTCTCCTCATATGTTTCATCCTTCTGTGACTCCCTCGGCAATCATCCCAATCAGCCAGGCTTGACTCCTTTCTTCCAATCATCCTCCCCATCCAATCTGTTTGCAAGTCCTGGCAATTCTAATTCTGTCTTCGTTTTCATGCCATTCCCCTCACTCCTTGCCAACAGGAACCACCTACTGCAATTCCTCACTATCTCCAGCTTGTTAGGTTGAAAGAACCAATAAAATGACCTCCAGTGATCCCTGCCTGCTGTTATTTACACCTTGTGGAATCAGTTCCCCTTGAATGTGAACCAGGCTTGGCAACTTGCTTCACACATGGCACATGTGATGGTATATTGCTTCCAACATTAGGTAACCAAAAGACTCTGGTTTCCATCTTGCTACCTACCCCTCTCTTGCTCTCTCCCTTATCTAATGGAAGCTGGCTGCCATGTTATGAGCTGCCCTATGGAAAGGCTTACGGGGAGGAACTGAGGCAGGCTCTGGTGAATGGTCATTGAGGAGCTTAGACTGCCAGTCCAATAGCCCTTGAGGAGCTGAATCCTGCCAATAATTACCCCCAGATTTCTGACCTACAGAAACTGTGAGATAACAAATGCCTGTTGTTTTAAACTGCTAAATTTTAGATAATTAGTTATGCAGCAATAGATAACTAGTATGTTTTTAAATGGCTATTCCCAAATCCAGGTATTGTTCATTTTTCTGTTGTCACATTAAACTTCTAGAAATACAGTTTTGTTTATGCCATTCCTGTGTTCAACAACCTTCAAAGACTTTCCATTTGCCTTTAGAAAATATCTAAGCTTCTCAGCTTGACAATGTTGATGGTTTATCACCAATTCCCAGCACATCAGGGTATTAGTCCATTTTCACACTGCTGATAAAGACATACCCAAGACAGGGTAATTTACAAAGGAAAAGAAGTTCAATGGACTGACAGTTCCACGTGGCTGGGGAGGCCTCACAATCCTGGTGGAAAGCAAAAGATACATCTTAAATGGTAGCAGACAAAGAGAGAATGAGAATGAGAGCCAAGTGAAAGCTGAAACTCTCATAGAACCATCAGATCTCATGAGACTTACTCACAACCATGGGAACAGTATGGGAGAACCACTCCCATGATTCACTTATCTCCCACTGGGTCCCTCCCACAACACGTGAGAATTATGGAAGCTACAATTCAAGATGAGATGTGGGTGGCGATACACCAAGTCATATCAATCGGTTAATAATTAAAAAGTATTTGATAGTTGAAGGCAATAATGTATAATTCAGATATCAACTGAGGCCACACTGTTCCCTTGGGGACTAAATAAGATTGGCTGCAACCACAGATATACATTTTGTAAAAAATCCAACACACTTCCCAAGATATTTATCAGTTCCTGGTGGGTTGATGTTCTCACCCTCACCTCTAGCTTTTTTTGCTTTTGCTGAATTAAATCAGTGTATAGATGATCTCTCTATCCCACATGTGCTACTATTCCACATAATGTCAGCCCAGATGTAGAACTCAGTCCCTTTCCTCGACACTCACACAACCACACACATACACATTTCATACAAGATTGTTATGTAAAGTAGATTTTACTAGACTTTGAGGGTTTCTTTTACAGCTCAAATAAACTGAAATTAGACATCACTGTTAAAATATTTTTGAAAGTGAAAAAATAATATAAATTTTGATTTGTCTTTGCATAAAGAAACACTGGAAAGATACCATAAAAACTAAAAGATAAATTATCTGTGGGGGAGAGGTGTGGAATGACGTGGATAGGGACAAAATTTGCACTAAGACGTTATGCTGTATTTCTCAATATTGTTTTGATTTATGAACCAAGTAAATGTATTTTTTCAGAAATTCAAAATTAAAAAGTAAAATTTAAAAATTATTTGACCCCTCCATTAGAATTCTTCTTCTTCTTCTCCTCCTCCTCCTTCTTCTTCTTCCTCCTTCTCTCCTCTCTTCTCTTTTCTCTTTTCTTTTCTTTTCTCTTCTCTTCTCTTCTCTTCTCTTCTCTTCTTTCTTTCTTTCCTCCTCCTCCTCCTCCTCCTCCTCCTCCTCCTCCTCCTCCTCCTCCTTCTTCTTCTTCTTCTTCTTCTTCTTCTTCTTCTTCTTCTTCTTCTTCTTCTTCTTCTTCTTCTTCTTCTTCTTCTTCTTCCTCTTCCTCTTCCTCTTCCTCTTCCTATTCTTCCTTTTTGAGGTGGGGTCTCTCTCTGTCACCAGGCTGGAGTGCAGTGGCACAATCATGGCTCACTGCAGCCTCAACCTCCTGGGCTCAGTGGTCCTCCCACCTCTGCTTCCCAAGTAGTTAGGACTACAGACATGTGCCACCACATCCAGCTAATTTTGTAGAGATGGGGTCTCACTATGTTGCTGTGGCTGATCTAGAACTCCTGAGCTCAAGTGATTCTTCTGCCTTTACCTCTCAAAGTGCTGGGATTACAGGCATTACCTCATGCTGCTGGATTCTTAATTCTCACTCTCCCCTCCCGTTTCTCCTCCTTATCTCTATTTAGGGTTAAGTCCTTTCCTGCTCCAATCCAGATTTTTCTCACTTCAAATTTAGTTAAACTCTATTTTGTCCTTACTGTCAAATTTGGCTCTAAGTCTTTGCACATTGGAATCTCATAAATGTGCTTATATAAACAATGTCCAAAGAGAAACATAGCTGTGGTATTTTAAATGCAATTCCTGCCTCACCCTCCCATCCCCAGGATACAGAATAAGAGGAGTCTAGTGAGGAAGAGTTGTTGATGAAGCTGTGATAGCACAGAAAAGTTGGAAGAGACAAAATCCATAGGTAAGAAAAAAGAATATCAAAGGCAAATTGTGCTTAATAGAGAACTTTGCTTAGGGCCAACCTGATTGTGTTCTCTAGCTTCCCCTGACATTTTTGTTGAGAATGTGTGTCCCAGATAAGTTAACAAAAAAAGCTTGTCTCTAATGAAACAAGTTTTTTAAGTGACTTCTATTTCTCTAGTATAACTTTAAAATATTGATTTTGTTAATTGAGCAGAATATGCAAATGGTTAATAAACATGAAAAGATGTGCAGTTTCATTAATCATCAGGGAAATGCAAGTTAAAACCACAATGAGATGAACTGCATGCTTATCATATGGCTTACATGTAACAGACAATACCAAGTGTCAGCAAGGTTGTAGAGAACTACCGGTGGAAGTGTAAATTGACACAATTACCTTGAAAAACTGGCAATATCTACTAAAGGTGAGCCTCCACAGCACAAGAATATCCTTGGATCCAGCTACTTCATTCCTGGGTATATTCCAAAGAGATATATGTACATGTGTCCCAAAATCTAGAAGCTTCTCAAAATGTCATTTGGTAGCAGAATGGATAAATAAATTGTGAATTTCATGCACTGGTCTATCATACAGCAAGAAAAATTAGTAAACATAATTTAAGTGAAAGAAATCATACACCATGAAGGTCTGTCTTAGTCTATTTTCTGCTGCTATAACAGAGTACCATAGACTGAGTAAATTATGAAGAACAGTTTATTTGGCTCATCATTTTTGAGGCTGGGAAGTCTGGGAACATGGCACCAGCATCTGGTGAGGGTTATCCCATGGTGGAAGGCATCACATGGCAAGTGAGTGCAAAAGACAGAAAGGAAATGGGAGCTGAACTTATCCTTTGATTAGGAGCCCTTTCCTTTGATAACTGACCCACTTCCAAAACAATGGCATTAATTCATTCATCATGGGAAGCCCTCACAACCTAATCACCTCCTAAAAGCCCCATCTCTTAATACCGTTACAATGGAAATTAAGTTCTCAACACGTGAACTTTTGGGGGACACATTCAAACCATAGAAAATTCATATTCTATTATTCTGTTTTCATAAAGTTGAGAACAAGCAAAACTAATCCGAGATTTGAGAAATCAAGAGAGTGTTCACTTTTGGGGAATGGCTATTTGCTGGAAGTGGGTAAAATGAGACTTTTGGAGTCTTGGCTAGGATCTATTTCTTAATCCAGGTGCTGGGTTCATGGAAGCATTTGCACTGTGAAGATTTATCAAAGTGTACACTAATGATTTATGCACTTTTTCTGTATATGTGTTGTACAAACAGCAAATGATACTCCAAAAAATGTTTTCAAAGACCTTATCAACAAGCTTATTTTTAGTATCTGGTATGGTCTGAATGTTTATGCCGCTCCAAAAGTCGTGTTGAAATTTAGTCCTCCTTGTGGTAGTGTTAAGAGTTGGAGCCTTTGCAGAAGTGATTAAGTTATGAGGGCTCCTCCATCGTGGATGGATTAATGCCCTTATAAAAGAAGCTTCGGAAATCTGCTTGAACCTTCCATTTCTTCTTCCATGTGAGGACACAGCACTCATCTCTTTTTGCCCCTTTCCACCATGTGAGAACACCACAAGGAGGTGTCATCTTAGAAGCAAAGAGCAGCCCTCACCGAACACCGAATCTACCAGTGATTTCATCTGGGATTTCCCAGCCCCTAGAACTGTGAGAAAATAAATTTCTGCTCTTTGCAAATTATCCAGTCTCAGGTATTTTGTTATAGTAGCACACACACATTATCACGTATCCATATTTTTGAAACTGCCCACTTGAAATGTAAATTCCCTGAAGACAGGTTTTTGTCTGTTTTTTGAATAAATATTTACTAAATAAATTAATGAAGGAATTAAACTCAATTATTGACATCAAGGGCTAACCAATGACTGTCTTTAATTATTAAGAATGAATTCTAGTCTAGATACTTAGACTTGGAGGTATTAAAAAATCACCTGAACACAGTGATAAACTTTGCATAATATATGGAATATTGTGGGAGGCAGAAGAGCTTAACACTTAACAGCATGTGGTCAGGGAATGAATTCAAATTCAGGTTTTGCCATTCATTAGCTGTGTGACTTTGAGCCATTTATTTAACTCCTTCCAGCTTCAGTGTCTTCATGGGTGAAATGGAAATAATAATGCTACCTATTCCACGAGTTAATGGGAAGAGTAAGTGAGAGTATGGTTTTTAAACACTTAGCATACTGCTGGACATGTATTGAAAGTGTATCATAAATATTTTCTGTTATTGCTTCAAGTAATAGTTAATGTAGTCACAATGTGTATAGCATGAAGAGATTTTTTTAGTTATACCTTATGTTAAATTTAACTATAACTTGAGAAATTCAAAAAGCCTTCATTCCCCTGATTATTTTTATTCTGCTCCTTAACCAGCTGTGTGACTTCAGGCAGGTCACTTCACCTCTCTGGGGCTAATTTTCCCAGATATCAAATGAAGAATCTGAAATAAGCTATCTCAGATTGAAGATCCTGACCATGCTGACATTATATATATATTCATGTTTTGGCTTCTATACCTTCCTAACTGCATCTTCCCACTATCCCCTAAACCCTTCACACATCCCACATGTTAATCAAAAAGAAAGTTGACAATTTTAAGTGTTCTCCCACCAGCAGACCTTTGCTTTTACCTCAGTAGGTCCATACCTATTTGGAGTGCCTCTTCCATTAACACACTCTCCTAGATTTTGCTCTGCTGGATAGCATCTGTCTCCCTTTTAAAATCCTATAATACCTAGTCTATATGCCTCTTGTGGCAACTATCATTCTCTACCTTGTATTTTAGTTACTTATTTACATTTTATCTCTTATTCCAGACTCTGAGCTCTTTTGAGAGAAACATATTTGTGTTGCCTAAGTGCACTTTGCCCGTCATAGATGTTTATCAAGAATTTGTTGAATTCATTCACCTAAGACTGTTAATACTATCAAGCCCTTCCTTATACCACAAAAGAAATCTAAGATTTTCTTTAAAATATCTGACTAAATGACCAATATCTTATTTAAATTTGAAAAATATTTAAAGTATCTAACTAAATGACCATCATTATTTTATAGCTCAACATGATCTGCATCTAGGTTTGACATGAGACACTTAAAACAACTGAATCTGGTCATTACTATACCACGGTGTTGTTTGAGAAAGGATGAACATACACGTCTGTCTGAAAAAGTATATGTTAGTTTCTAAGACTGAACTTCACTTCCTTCCTAAGTAGGGCAGCAGGGATATGGCAGAAGAGCTGACTCTATTTGACTCATGTTGGTCCCCTTTCCTTCTCTGGCCTCCTGGGTATAACAGATGCAAAAAGTAAAAAAGGCTCTGCACAGTTACAGCTAAGCCAGGAGAACCATCCCCAGGGAGAGCTCAGTTAACCTTCCTTAGTTGCTAACTATCTTTTGCAGGTTGTTTCTAAATTAAGTTCTGTAGACTAGTGGCTTTCAATCTTGCCACGCTCAAAGCAGACTGCTCTTGCTCCTGTGAGTAATCCCTAAGGAAGTCATAGCCATGATAAGCCATGCGGGGGTGAGAACTAATCTCAAGACCGGAGGGGTTTTCAGAGTAATAGGTTTTTGTTTTTTAATGTCATTTTCAGTTAGAGATGTAACATAATGATGTAGAAGGTCTGCCAATTAAAATGCGGGTATCTTTCAAACAAGAGCCTTCACAAAATGCTTTTCAAAGAAAAGGCAGTTTGCCTCGGTAAGGAAATCATGACAGTTGACAGACAACCACTCATAAAAACAGGCAGGTGAACTGAGAACCTCCTTCTCTGTTTCTCTCAGGTTTCACTGCCTGAAAAAGCCAAATGTCAGACCTCTTGTTCTAGCTGGGGTTTCTTGGATTCACAGAAGAACTTTATCTTGTGGTGAATCATTGTTACATTGCCACGGATGATGAAGGATATTCAGTCAGACATGTTTTGGTGAATTTATTAAAAGGTATCTCAACCTTGAGTACAGCCTTACTGAAGAGCAATCTGAAAACATTTATTCAAGGTTTTTAAATGTGTCTGTCCTGCGACCAAGAAATTGCACTTCTGGACATTCTACATAAAGAAGCACTCAAGGATTTATTCCAGATATGTACTTATAAAAATATCTGTATCGTAACTATTTGTAACAGTACAAGTTCGAAAAACCTAAATGCCCAACAATAGAGGTTTGGTTCAATTACAGTACAGTCACGTGCTCAAATACTATTCAACTCTTTAATGTTATAGAAAATTGCATCTAGTGATGCAAAAAGATGTTCACATATTTACCTTAAAAATATGTGTTATACCCCATTTTTAAAAACTAAACAGTTGAAATGTGTTGAATAATTACTGTGTGCTAGATATACAATTGGACCTCCATATCCATGGGTCCCACATATGTGTATCCAACCAACGACAGTTCAAAAATACTTGGAATAAAAATGAATGATTGTATCTGTACTGAACATGTTCAGATTTTCTCCTGCCATTATTCTTGATACAATATAGTATAACAACTATTTACATAGCATTTACATTGTATTAGGTATTATAAAGTAATATAGAGATGATTTAGTGTATATAGGAAGATACATGCAAGTTATATGTAAATACTATGCTATTTTATATCAGGGATTTGGGCATCCTTGGGTTTTGATATCTGCGGAGGGGACAAATCTCCTATGGATACAGAGGGACAACTATACTGCTAAATATTTATATGCACCTTATTTAATTCTAAAAGAGTTCCATGAGGTAGGTACAGTATGCATTGCTTAACAATGGGAATACATTCTGAGAAATGGATCATTAGGCAATTTATTTATTGTGCAAACATAGAGTGTACTTACACAAACCTAGATGGTCTAGCCTACTATGCACCTTGGCTGTATGATATAGCCTGTTGCTGCTAGGCTATAAACCTGGACAGCATGTTATTATATTGAATACAGTGAGCAATTATAACACAGTGTTAAGTATTCGTGTATCTAAACATTTAAAATTACAGTAAAAATATGGTATAAAGGATAAAAAAAACTACTCCTGTATAAGGCACTGAACATGAATGGAGCTTACAGAATTGGAAGTCGCTCTGGGTGGGTGAGTCAGTGAGTGAGTGGTGAGTGAATGTAAAGGTCTAGGACATTACTATATACTATGGCAGAACTTTTAAACACTGCACCCTTAGGATCCAGTAGGTTTATTTACATTTTTTTTCTTTTTTTCAGACGGAGTCTCCCTCTGTTGCCCAGGCTAGAGTGCAATGGTGCGATCTCAGCTCACTGCAACATCTGCCTCCCAGGTTCAAGTGATTCTCCTGCCTCAGCCTCCTGAGTAGCTGAGATTACAGGCGTGCACCACGAAACCCAGCTAATTTTTATATTTTTAGTAGAGACAGGGTTTCATCATGTTGGCCAGGATGGTCTTGAACTCCTGACCTTGTGATCCGCCCGCCTTGGCCTCCCAAAGTAAAAAATTTTATTCAACATTAAACTAACCTCAGCTTACTTGAACTTTTTTACTTTATAAACTTTACAATTTTTAAATACTTTTTGACTCCTTTCTAATAATGCTTAGCTTAAAACAGAAACACATTGTACAGCTGTACAAAAATATTCTTTCTTTATATATTCTATAAGCATTTTTCTATTTTAACATTTTTAATTTTTAATTTTTTTACTTTTTAAACTTTGCTGTTAAAAACTAAGGCATAAGCACATGTATTAGCCTAGGTCTACACAGGGTAAGGATCATCAGTATCACCATCTTACACCTCCACATTCTGTCCCACTGGAAGGTCTTCAGGGGCAAAAATATGCATGGAACTATCATCTCCTATGATAACAGTGCCTTCTTCTGAATACCTCCTGAAGGACCTGCCTGAGGCTGTTTTAGAGTTAACTTTTATTTTAATAAGTAGAATTAAGTATACTCTAAAATTATGATAAACAGTATAGTAAATACATAAATCAGTAACACAGTCATTTATTATCAATAGCAAGTATTATATACTATACGTAATTATACATACTGTGAAAGAGTTTGTGAAGGTTTGTTTACACCCAGTACCACAAACACTGTTGCATTGTGCTGTGACCTTACCATGGCTATCATGTCACTAGACAATAGGAATTTTCCAGCTCCATTATAATCTTATGGGACCACCATTGTATATGCAGTCTGTCATTGACCAAAACGTCATTGTGCAGCACATGACTGTATTATTATTACCTTCATTTCACAAATGATGAATATGCTCAAGGTCACATGAGTGGTAAGAGGCTGAGCCACAGAAGAGAAGTGCCTGCATGAGAGAGAGCAAGTGAGAGAGAGAGAGATGAGGGAACGATATTGAAAGGATCTAACAGGATCTGTTGCAAGATGTCTCTGATTATGAGTATTTTCTTCTTTTTTGTGAATATTTTCTGTGGTTCTTTTTTCTGTAATGAGCCTGAGTTGTATTCATACTTGGAATTTCTTAGTCTCCCAAATGTATTTCCTCTCCTTGATTCTTTCAGGATGGCCTTATATATATGGGAAATAATTCTGGCTCATGTGATCTGATGGTTGGTGGAATGGTAGAAAGATGTGGATCCATGCAGTGTCTTCTACCTCTTGCCAGGCTCTGCTGCAGAGTGGCTGGTCTCAGTGGCTCCTTGAATGGGTGAATACTGAGTTACAATGAATCCTATCCTACTTTTTGGAGAGTGTTCCACTGTATCTGACCATGTGGACTTTGATCTTCTTGCTCTCCACTGTCAAACATTTCCTCTCCCCAGACCCAGACTCTACCTACCAAGATGCTCTAAGAGCCACAGTGCTTTCCTAAATCAGCATCTGGGCACACCGGAACTCCATCACTGCTTTGTGTAAGCTGAAGCATTAACTTTTTAGCTCACTCCTGCTGGTACCTCTGTATCGTCTCTCTGAATCTTGTTGAAAATAGCCGTATGTCTGGCTTCTCTTGGAGCCCTCCAGCCTTCTCCAGAACACGTAAGCAGGTAGGCTTCCTCTGGATGATTCTTCCCCCATTACCATTTGAAATCTTCCTTCTCCCATAGCTCATTCTTCCTTCTTTTTATCAGATCGGGAATTTTCTTAAATAAATCTTTATGAACCAGTACATCAGGCCTTACTCTTCATATGTTGAAAGAGAGGATAAAGGAACTTTAAAATTGTATTCTTCCAAAATGCCCAGCTTTCAAAACCATCATTGCAAAAATCCTATTTTGGATGCCAGAAGAAGAATATTAACTTTATCTCGTTATTTTCTGTTGCAACAATCTGAAACCTTTTCAGTAAATTAGTCAATAATTAAAAGGATGCCCTTGAAAGACATAGAGGAGGTCAGTTCAAGAACATTCAAAAACATAATATCTGTATTTGAATTTTGTTTGCACATTATTATAGAAAAGGTTAAAATTAAGCAGAAAGATTTTGTGGTTAGGGAACAGGACAAATTATGAGGGCTCTCTGAGTTATAGAGAAGAGCTAAATTAGGAAGGGCTTGGGAATAATGGTCAGATATCTTGTCTTTCTATAAAGGTTTGTAAAAAATACTCCAAAACATTTTTTGAGAATGCTGGGTGGTGGGCTCTGAATGTGAGTTAGAACAGAAAGGCAAATTTGGAAACAGTCACACAAAAATACCAGTCAAATAGGTAGGATACTTTTTTTTTTTTTTTTTTTTTTTGAGACGGAGTCTTGCTCTGCCGCCCAGGCTGGAGTGCAGTGGCCGGATCTCAGCTCACTGCAAGCTCCGCCTCCCGGGTTCACGCCATTCTCCTGTCTCAGCCTCCCGAGTAGCTGGGACCACAGGCGCCCGCCTCGTCGCCCGGCTGGTTTTTTGTATTTTTTAGTAGAGACGGGGGTTTCACCGTATTAGCCAGGATGGTCTCGATCTCCTGACCTTGTGATCCGCCCGTCTCGGCCTCCCAAAGTGCTGGGATTACAGGCTTGAGCCACCGTGCCCGGCCAGGATACATTTAAAGAAAAGTAAATGAAGCCAACTTACATGAACAAAAACAGGTGATGATGGAGAAACAGGTGCAACCACTTGCAACAAAAGTTATCAAGTAGAAGGAGCCTGAGCTTTGAGGTCAAACAGAATGCAGATTAAATTCTAGCTTTGCTAATTGCTAACAGTATTAATCAAACTTCTCTCTCTTACCATTGGGTTCTTTATCTAAAAATGAAGATGGTAATACCTAACTTAATGAGTTACACGGAGAACAAAAATCAAATAATGAGTGAATGAGAGTAAATAACATGTCTGAATTTCTCATAGCAGTGTGTGGCATGTAATAATGCTCAGTAAATGGTAGCTTAACAATGCACACCATCACCACCATTATTACAAGAAGCAGAGAGAATATATATATTAAAATCTCTGGTCAAGGCCCAGAGAAAGCCATTAAAGATCATTATGAGAATGATGACTGAGAGCCAAAAAGGAAAATGGAGAGTAACCCAGACACTTAAAAGTACTCAAAGTGAAGATAAAAGGAAAATGGGTACACATGTGGCTTTCATATGGACATGGAACCAGGTGTGGCAGTAAAATAAGACTCCACACAACTGCATTTAGAAAAGTCACCTTGCTTTCTCTGATGAGCCACACAGCTCTGAAGCAAGAGGGAAGCGGGGGAGGAAGAAGAGGAGAAAAACATGGTATTCACTATATTTAGATTTTACACTGATTATGGTAGCCATGAAATCCTGTGCACATCCTCCACACACGTCACTTCAATATCCAGGACATAAAGCCCTTTCTGAGCACAGGATATGTTGCAACTTTGGTATTCTCATGTAGCTTCTGCACAGGCCTTGTGTCCCTTCTTGGTCTTCAATTTTCCCTCTCCCTGTGGGAGAGTTTTGACTATCAAAAAACTTTTACTAATTGCTATATGCCTAGTGCTGTGTTGGGAACGAGGCTTCTAACACATATTGGTGAACAAGATGGCTTAACAGCTGTGTGTGGCATTTAAAGGACAGGGGAGAATGCCACAGTGAGGCTTTCTTTGTGAGAGCCCTCCAGTTGGCACAGTATCTAGGAGAGGTGCTCAATATTTACCTCCCATATAAGCCTGCTATTTTTTATTGCTTCACTCCAGTTATTTGAATATGTACAGTCATCACCTGTTTGCAGCCTGCTGCCTCCCTCTTTGGGCTCTTTACTCCAGGAGCCCCACACAACTATGTGACCCATTAACTGATGTTGCTTACTGACTTGTTTGTTGTCTACCTCTCCACCAGGCAGGAGAGCTTTATATGGGAACATTCCATCCTTGCATGAATAAAAGTTTGCTCACCTCCCCCAACAGCCCAATATATATGTCTGTTCCCACGCCATATATAGTTTCACAGCTGGGTTGCTATAATTATGACTGAGAATTATTTTTTATCTAAACTAAAATTACTATTTGCCTACAATCTTCTCAGTATGTTTTTTGTGGGGGAGGAGGGCTGAAATATCACATCTTCATCTGTGAAGATCTGGATGTAACGAAGAAAAGCAATTTTGCACATTCAGAGAACTTGAAAATGAAAGTTTGCATTACTCAAACTATAAAAATGTTTTTCTCCCACAGTACAACTCCAGAAATCCTTTACTCTAATCATTTATTCTTATATAAATCTTATGGCTAAAAGTACAAGCCTTTTAGCTTGATTTATTCTTCAATCCTCAAAGCTAAATATACATTTAGTTAGTGCTTCATGCTTCAAATCACATTTATCAGTACATAAAAACACTGACCAGTCTCAAATCCACCAAACAGTTCTGAAACTCAAACACAACTGTGAAATCCGAAATCAATTTGTTAGTGATAGTTATTTGCTAAGAATTGGGGTACAACTTGATAGCTTTGATCCAGTCTATTAAGTATAGTTCAATAGACTAAATCCATTGTGCCAGGCAGAGGGGAGGCAAAGATGCTTCCAAATTCCTGAAGGTCTGGGCAGATGGCTGGGACACAAACAGATCATTTGACAATTTCAATGCAATGCCTAAGTACTATGGCTGTCTTTTGCAGTGGTTACTTTGGGAATACAGAGAAGGAACTTTTTCTCAGGAAGCAGTTTGGAGATCTGAAGGAAATGTCCACCAGAACTAGGATGAGAAAGATGTATAGAAATTAATGAGATCAGTCAAGATGCGGATCTCAGCTCCAGCAAAGGAATTTCCCCCTTCCCCCCCTCCCCGTCCCCCTCTTCGCTTGTATGAAGTAGGAATTAGGGAATGGTAGGAGATGACACCAGAAAAGTTTTAGGTTAACCATAAACCATTATTACAGTCAGCCATTTTGACCTAGAGAAATGGCTATTTCATATGGTTCTAACCAGTGAAGTTGGTCATGGACAACTTTTATATTAATTCCAGGTTAAGGAACTTGAGATTTATCTCGCATAGAATAAAAAACTAATGAGGGTTTTTAATCAGGTGAGTTTCCAGCTCAGTGCTGCATTTTAGATCATTCTCACACACTGAGAAGGTGGCAAAGACCCGTTTATTCCTGTCACCAGTTTCTCTCTCCTTTTCTCTCATCTTGGAACCGCCTAGGTGAGAGATGGAGGCCTACATCAGGATGAAGGTACTAACGCAGAGGAGGGAACAGATTAGAACATGTGATCACAAGATAAAACCGTCAGAACCGGGGGCTGGTTCTCAGTGGAGAGAAAAGAGTTAAGTCCCAGGTTTCTGCTTTGTGTGACTAGAGGGAAGCTGGAGCCATTAACTCAGATGAAAAAAGAGAAAAGGAGCAGCTTTAGAGTTAAAAATAATGAGTATTTTTGACATAATTGATTATGATGTACTTGCGGAAAATCCAGAGAGTTGTCTAGAAAGACATTGGAATATAGGGGTCTAATCCACAGAGAATTCTGGACAGGAGAAGGAAACATGGCGGCCGCGATATCGTCAGGGTGAAGCGCTGGTAAGGCAGGAGGGTGGGAAGCAGGCGGTCAAAAGCATGAGTGGCTGACACTGCTTAGAAGCACATGTTTTTTGTTGTTGTTATTTTGTTTTGTTTTGTTGTTGTTTGAGACTGAGTCTCGCTCTGTCACCAGGCTGGAGTGCAGTGGCACGATCTCGGCTCACTGCAACCTCCGTCTCCCGGGTTCAAGTGATTTCCTGCCTCAGCCTCCTAAGTAGCTGAGACTACAGGCGTGCACCTCCACGCCCAGCTAATTTTTGTATTTTTAGTAGAGAGGGGGTTTCACAATGTTGGCCAGGATGGTCTCGATCAAGATTCACCTCCTGATCTGCCCGCCTTGGCCTCCCAAAGTGCTGGGATTACAGGCGAGAGCCACTGCACCCGGCCAGAAGCATACAATTTTCAAGGGGACTTTAAAGACTTAATGTTTTCTTTACATGCTTTTCAAATGAAAAACCTTAAAAAAAAATCTTAGAAATCTAAAATATGAAAAAGAATTGCTTTGATTGAAACGGAGGCGACAGCTGCACAATCCCATGTGCTCAGGCTCCCTACTCCTTTTTCTTCCTAAGGCAGCCCCAGAAATCTCTGAGGAAAACAGTTGAAAGATGAGTGATCTAGACCTCTCTAGAGTGGTCAGAAAACTACCTCCTGCACACCAAATCCAGCCCCGCACCTGATTTTGTGAATAAAATTGTATCCGAACACAACCATGTTAATTTGTTGTTGTTGTTTTTTTTCACATTTGTTAGTGACTTGAATTTTTTTAATGACTTTTTTTTTCTTTTTTTTGAGACAAGGTCTCACTATCCCCTAGGCTGGAGTGCAGTAGTGCAATCTCGACTCACTGCAACCTCCCTCTCCTGGGTTCAAGCGATCCTTCTGCCCCAGCCTCCTGGGTAGCTGGGATTACAGGCGTGCACCACCATGCCAGGCTAATTTTTGTATTTTTAGATGGAGTTTTACCATGTTGGCCGGGCTGGTCTTGAACTCCTGAGCTCAAGCAATCTGCTCGCATCAGCTTCTCAAAGTGCTGGGATTACAGGCATGAGCCACTGCACCTGGCCTAATGATTCATCACTTTTGTCAGTCATTTAAATGACTGAATTTTTGAAATTTTTAAATGAGTTTTTTAAAGTTTTATTTTTATTTGACATATAATAATTGTGCATGTTTATGGTGATGTTTCAATCCATGAATACCACTTGTTTTATTATTGTCTACCTCTGCTTTCACACCACAACAGCAGAGCTGAGTTGTTACATGCACTATATGAACCTCAGAGCCTAAAATATTTACTGTCTTTCCTTTTAAGGAAAAAGGTTGCTGACCCCTCATTTAAACTAAATCTTTTATTTTACAAATGAGAAAAGCTGAGGTCCAAAGAGTTTAAATAACATCTGACAAGCTGCTCAGGCTAGAACTCAAGTCTTGGGATATAGACCCTGCT
Source organism: Rhinopithecus roxellana (assembly GCF_007565055.1). NCBI lineage: Eukaryota > Metazoa > Chordata > Mammalia > Primates > Cercopithecidae > Rhinopithecus > Rhinopithecus roxellana. The sequence continues at coordinate 11,748,165 of NC_044550.1, forward strand.
GTCTTTGTTTTTAAAAGGGAGAATTAGTCATCAACGTGCCAGAAAGTGAACTGTATATGTGTCCATCCAAAACAAATCTCATAACAACTTTCTTTCACTATTGAGCAAGGTGTAGTTTTTGGTATTTTTTTTAATTGTTGCTATTAGCCCTGAAATACATTTAAAACTTCCTTTATCCCATCTGTCTGAGGTAAAACATTGAATTTTAGTTTAGTTTAGTTTTTTTTTTTTTTTTTTTTAACTAATTATCCTGTTACTAGTTGTTCTTCCTTAATTCAAAGACCAGTTTTAGGGTCGAGCATGGTGGCTCATGCCGGTAATCTCACCACTTTGGGAGGCTAATGCAGAGGGATCACTTGAGCTGAGGAGTTTGAGACCAGCCTGAGCAACATAGCGAGACCCATCTCTACAAATAATTAAAAAATTAGGTGGATGTGGTGGTGCATACCTGTGGTCCCAGCTACTCAGGAGGCTGTGGTGAGATGATTGCTTGAGCCTGGGAGGTGAAGGCTGCCGTGAGCTGTGATCACAACACTGCACTCCAGCCTGGGCAAAAGAAGGAGATTCTGTCTCAAAAAAATAAAATAAAATAGATATTTTTAAGGACAAATTTTATTTTTAAATGTGAAGTACTGTGCACCCTCTCTTCCAAAGTGATATGGGTTGAAAAATTAGCTCCCTAATGTAGAGCCACCAGGATGGCTCACAGAGGTACAACATCTGTTCCAGGTCAGATTGTACCCTCTTTACAGCCCTCTATATGCCTGGATCCTACCCAGCCCATGGGTCCCACCCTCTCCTCATCGCATTTCATTCATGCATTGCTCCTATTAGTGGACAACATGTAAGAACTGGGGCCAGAAACAAGCTAGGAAAAAAGAATGCAGAACCTTCAGCCCTGAGAGCTGAAGAGATGGACATGAGGCGTGAGGGGCGGGGAAGAAAGCGAAGGACCTGCCATTTCCAACAGGTGCAGGCACTTGCAGTCCCGCCTCTGTGTCCTCCCCCTCTATGCCATCCGGTCTTCCACATTTGCTCAAAGAAAGAAACACAAGGCAGGAGGCACATATCACAGAGTTCTAAATGAAGTTCAGGCAGCACCAACTGGGAAGTGGAAAATTTCCCACAGTTCACCAGAAGGAATTCTAGTGTGGTCCATTAGAGATCTGGAATTGAAGAAACATAAATTCAGTCCTGGTCCATATGCTGACAAAGCAAATTGAAAACTAAACTCCTCATTCCTCGATAGATATCCTGTATTTTCAGAGCAATAAATAGAACATAGAAACATGAATTTTAAGCAATTTTTTGTCATGCTTCTTTTAAGGATGATTGGGGGAAGTGATTATTCACAAATGAAAAGGAAAGGGCTATTTTTATAGAGAAATACAAGCTTTCTGCTGAAGTCTTTAAAAGTGTTAGGGTAAAATTCTCAGTGTTTAGATATATTTATAGATCACACGAAGTGGGGGAAGAAGAGTGTGAAGAATAGGATAAATTTGTAAGATGAGTCATTTAACTCTTTTTTTATAAATGTACCAACCCACTTAATACACCCATTCCCAGTCTTTTGTGAATCATTTGTTTCATTTCACATTTTAACCCTGTTGAGTTTACGTATGATAAAGAAAACCATATGGAAGATGAAATTCAGACTTGAGGTGAATGTTTAGAATCATGCACTTATTTATCAAATATGTATGGAGCTGCTTACTATGTGCCCGGAATTGTTTTAAGAGCCTCATATGATTAACTCTTTCTTGAGTACTTATGAAGTACATCTGAGAAAGAACTAAGCACTAAAGTATAAAAGTTGATACAGGAAATACTAGGAAAGTTACAATTCAAAAAAATAATGCAAGCAATATACTAACAACTGGCACCTTTATTTTACTCACCTTACTTACATAGAGCAGCTCCTCTCCTGAGCATTTTGTTCCTTTGTTCATGGTATTTTGGTGAGGAAAAGAACTCCACATCTCAAGGCTTGCCTAGCTTTAGTACTTCCTCTCTCCAAGGGGATGCTTGCATTAATAATTTTCTCACTGCTGGGATTATAAAGAAAAAAATTGCTTACATTTGTATGTTGCTTTTTTATTTTATTTTACTTTAAGTTCTGGGATACATATGCAGAATGTGCAGGTTTGTTACATAGGTATACATGTGCCATGGTGGTTTGCTGCACCTATCAACCCATCATCTAGGTTTTAAGCCTCGTATGTATTACGTATTTGTCCTAATGCTATCCCTCCCCTAGTCCCCACCCCCTGACAGGCTTCTGTGTGTGATGATCCCCTCCCTGTGCCCATGTGTTCTCATTGTTCAGCTCCCACTTATGGGTGAGAACATGTGGTGTTTGTTTTTCTGTTCCTGTGTTAGTTTGCTGAGAATGATGGCTTCCAGTTTCATCCATGTCCCTGCAAAGGACCTGAACTCATCCTTTTTTATGGGTACATAGTATTCTATGGTGTACATGTGCCACAGTTTCCTTATCTACTCTATCATTGATGTGCATTTGGATCGGTTCCAACACTTTGTTATTGTGAATAGTGCTGCAGTAAACATATATGTGCATGTGTCTTTATAGTAGAATGATTTATCATGCTTTGAATATATACCCAGTAATGGGATTGCTGGGTAAAATGGTATTTGGTTCTAGATCCTTGAGGAATCACTACACTGTCTTCCACAATGGTTGAACTAATTTACACTCCCACCAGCATATAAAAGCTTTCCTATTTCTCCACAGCTTCACCAGCATCTGTTGTTTCCTGACTTTTTAATGATCGCCATTCTAACTGTTGTGAGATGGTATCTCATTGTGGTTTTGATTTGAATTTCTCTATTTTCTCCCATTCTGTAGGTTACCTGTTTACTCTGATGATAGTTTATTTTGCTGTGCAGAAGCTCTTTAATTTAATTAGATCCCATTTGTCAATTTTGGCTTCTGTTGCAATTGCTTTTTTGCTTTTTTAAAGTTCTTTTATGTATGTATGTTATTTCACAGGTTTCTATGAAAACATTTATGTAAATATGCAAATTAATAATACCCAAAATTTATTTAATTATAATATTTTTACACTTCCCAATTACCAAGAACTTTCCATAGATATATGATAGCTGTTTCCTATAATTGCAGTATCCCCAAGTCTTCATTATTTTCTTTTCATCTACCAGAATCTTCTCTTTTCAAGAGCGTGTGTTATCCTTTCTGTTGGATCTTCCTTTGGAACTTTTACCTGTTTCTGACTGCTGTGTTTCCACTCAATCAATAACTTTATTCACACAGTTGTGATTCTGTTTTCCTTCCTTCATCAATTTGCCCACATGCAGACAACTTTTATTCAGAGATGCAGAGATCAAGTATTGTTGCCTTTCCTCCAGCCTCTCTCCATCTTTTGGTAAGAAGTTTGCCTTGAACACTTCATTGCTGGCCAGCAGTAGGCCGTGTGAGCCTCCCATGCATGGCTGCCATCTGAGCATGTCAATTTCCTGAGCAAAAGCTTCATCCTCAAGTCCACTCCTTCCTATAGTTCTGCTTCTTTATTTCTTTACATTGTATAAAACAGGCTTGTGCATCTCCCTTAATTCATTCATATGATAAATTATGTGTTTGTTGAGCTGCTGGTAAATGCCAGGCACAAGTGTATTACCACTGCAGATCCAACAATGAACAAAACAGGCATCATCCAAGTTCTCATGGAGGAGTAGGAAGTAAATGATTATTGTTTGGATTGTCCTAAGCACCATGAAGGAAATAAACAAGGATCACTGAGGGATTGACACATTCTGTTGGTTTGAAGCAAGTCACAGGTTCCACCTGCACTCTTGGGGATGAGATAATGCAGGGCCTTTTGTTACGGGGCAGAGAACAAGGAGGCCATCTTAGAATTCTATTTACCACAACATCCCTCATAGGGCTGCTATAATAAGGTATATTAAATAAAATCATGTGGGCCAGGAGTGGTAGCTCACACCTGTAATCCCAGCACTTTGGGAGGCCAATGTGGGCAGATCACTTGAGGTAAGGAATTCAAGACCAGGCTAACCAACATGGTGAAACCCTGTCTCTACTAAAAATACAAAAATAGCAAGGTGTGGTGGCACATATCTGTAATCCCAGCTACTCAGGAGGCTGAGGCATAAGAATCACTTGAAACCAGGAGGCAGAGGTTGCAGTGAGCGGAGGTTGTGCCAGCCTGCGCGACAGACCGACACCCCATCTCCCAAAACAAATAATAATAAATAAAATCATGTATGTAAAGCACTTAAACCAGTGTCTGTTGGTAAGCACTCAACAGTGAGCTATAATTATACCACTTCTTTGCTGTACTTTTAAAAATCTACTGCCAGAAGGATGTCAGCTGCTTATAACTAAGCACTGGCAGCAACTTCCAATCACCTTCACAAGACTGTGTCTGACATATCTTTCCTGAGATCCTTATCTCTCTCTGCTAGTCACTTGATTGGTTTCCCAACTAGCTGGCACTAGGGTACAAGACCCCATCATTGGCATATTCTCAGGCACATTATGTCATGGGTGATCTTAAGGAGAAAATTATATTTGTCTGTTCAAGTTTCTTCTATCGTCCTGAATGTCATAAGTGTCTTCCCACACCTATCCTTTGACACATTTTTTATTTCCCCACTGCTGTCTTGAACCTCTGCAGCATCCATACCATGGCCTCTGCTGTTCTTCGCAGCTTTGCAGCAAGTTTGTCTTGAAACCACTTGAAACGATGTTTAAAATATCAGTAGCTTCCAAAGTCTAATTTTCTTTTGCTTAAGTGAAAAGACTGCCACTGCCCTTGCATCACTGGACTGATCATGTCTGTACCCAAGATTCTCAGCATCCCATGGGAGCCTGACCTGTGTAAAAAGGAACCTAAAAGCTCGTTGTCTGAATGGCAAAACAAATCAAGGTTTCCAAGAGATGCTGTTGTTATTGTGTGAGTCTGTCAGAAGGTGGGCATGAAAAATGGTGCAGTTCTAGAAAGGAGGATTCAACCTTAACAAGAGAAAATGGAAGCGACCCTAAGAAGAAGCCATAATATATACTAGCCAGGTTAAGTTCGGAGATAGACTCCTAACAGCCTGGTGCCCAGAATGACATCGTGTGAACTGAAAAGGGATTAAAGCAAAGAAAGGGAGAACTCTGGTGTGCCTAAACATCACTGCACCCAGACCCATAGGTGGGAATGGTGAATGGTCTGTCAGGTGAGCAAGGACAGTGCACTGGAGGGAGAAAGTGTCCTACCACATGAGATAATTTTTGCATCTTTAACCTCAGCTGTATTTAACTTAAAAGTGGCACTCTTTTTGCCAACTGGCATACTGTCATAAGTGACTCAACCTTTTAGCAACTAATTCTGGCAAATTCTTCTCTGAAGTGTGAGTCATCCTAGTGAGCCCTATTGCAGGTCTTCTGAGTACCATTCACAGCAGTTTTCTATGTGTGCCCTGGCTGACTCAGGCCATTGCAGACGTCAACTATTTTGACACTGCTGCTTCATTATTTGACTGGTAACTGAACCCTAACTTGCATTATTTCCCTTCTCGCTCTACTTTTCCTGTTTCCAAAGCAGCCCCTTAAAGAATTCTGCTTTCAAACAATCTGGTTATACAAAAAACATAGGCACAAATATATATATGTACAGTTTACCTATACTAGTGGTTGTCCCTGGATAGTAAGTGTACTTGTTTCCCATTGATACAGTTTGGCTCTGTGTCCCTATCCAAATCTTAACTTGATCTATAATCCCCACATGTCAAGGGAGGGAGGTGATTGGATCATGGGGGCAGTTTCATCCATGCTGCTCTCATGATAGTGAGTGAGTTCTCACAAAGTCTGATGGTTTTTTAAGTGTTTAGAAGCTCCTCCTTTGCTCTTCTTTCTCTTGCCGCCTTGTGAAAATGTGCTTACTTCCCCTTCGCCTTCTGCCATGATTATAAGTTTCCTAAGACCTCCCCAGCCATATGGAACTGTTAGCCAATTAAACCTCTTTCCTTTATAAATTACTCGGTCTCAGGTATTTCTTTATAGCAGTGTGTGAAAAAGGACTAATACACCCCTAGTTGTTGTAACAAATTACCACTAATATGGTGGCTTCAAACAACATCAATTTGTTATCTTACAATGCTTTCATTAGTGATATGGTTTAGAATTTGTCCTCTCCAAATCTCATGTTGAAATGTGACCCCCAGTGTTGAATGTGGGGCCTAGTGAATGGTGTTTGGGTAATGAGGTTGCTCCCTTAAGAATGGCTTGACACTTTCCTCACAGTAATGAAAGTGTTCTCACTCTATTAGCTCATGTGAGACCTGTTTGTTTAGAAAAGCCTGACATTTCTCTTGCTCCTTCTCTCACCATGTGATGCCTGCCTCCCCTTTGCCTTCCACCGTAAGGAAAATCTTCCTGAGGCCTAGCAGAAGCAGATGTTGTCATTATGCTTTCTGTGCAGCCTGCAGAAATGTGAGCCCAACATAAACCTCTTTTCGTTATAAATTACTGACCTTCATGTAGTATTCCTTTATAGCAATGCAAAATGGACTAATACAGTTAGGAAATCCAAAATGAGTTTCACTGGGTTAAAATCCAGATGTCAGCAGAGCTGCATTTCTTTCTAGCGACTCTAGGGGAGAATCTGTTTCTTTGTCCTTCCAGTTTCTAGAGGCTGCCTGCATTCCTTGGCTCATGGTCCCTTCCTCTGTCTTCCAAGCCAGCCCAACCTTCTGATGCAGCCATCTCTTTGGTCTGTCTTCTGACTTCCTCTTTCATTTGTAAGGACCCTTGTGATTACATTGGGTCCACCTAGTTCAAGAGAATAATTTTCCTACCTTAAGGCAGCTAATAAGCAACCTTAATTCAATCTGAAACTTTAATTCCCCTTTGCCACATAACCTACCATATTCACAGGCTCCAGGATTAGGATGTGGACACCTGTGTTGGCCATTATTCTGTCCACCACAGAAGGATCATGGGTTGTTGTTATTGTTTTTTTTACCTCACATGTATTTTTAAATTTCCACATGGTAAACATATATTATTCACATACATTTTTTAAATGAACTTACAAAATACTATAACTCTCTTATCCATAACCTCCCTTTCAATGTTCCTCTCCTAATACTACCACCACCCTGTATCTTAAGGGGAAAAAAAAGTTGCTGAAATTTTCTCTAGGTGGTTACTCTTTCATGACACTTGCTTCTTTTAACAGCTCCCTTGTGTCTCCACAGTTGCCTTTGACTTGCTCTTTGGTTTTTACTATTTATTCTACTTCTGTGGTTGGCAGCAGGGGCAATGTTTGTTTTTAAAATCTTCTCTATCAGAGTCGCCATTGACACTTTACTTGAGAGTATTTTGACATGTTTACGACATACACTTCCAGTCTCTGATACTTAGAAAAGAGAATCAGAATTCTATCAGTCTTGCCTCTTAGGATAATAATAGCTTATACGTAGCATTTATGATGTTTCAGGCACTGTTTTAAACACACTTCAGATATATTCAACTAACTCATTTGCCATACACAACAATCCAGTGAGACAGCTACTATCATTGTAGCTGTTTTAAAGATAGAAATGAGGCATGAAGGAAGGACAAGAAAGTGCAGCACAGAGGATAAGTAACTTGCCTCAGGCCACACAGCTACTAAGAGATGAAGCTGGAATTCAAACTCCAGAATTCATCCTCTTACATATTTTGCTATATTTATACTCTTTTATTTTTATATCTTCCTGTTTCAACATTTTAAAAAATTGTGATAACTGTTTTTGTCTCTCATACCCTCTGCTTAAATTAATATTTTTTTGGAAACTGATTTATTTTATTAGCATAGCAAAATTAGAAAACAAAGTACAGCATCAACTGGGTGTGGTGGCTCATGCTCGTAATCACAGCACTTTGGGAGGCTGAGGTGGGCAGATACAAGGTCAGGAGTTTGAGAGCAGCCTGGCCAATATGGTGAAACCCTGTCTCTACTAAAAAAGTAGAAAAATTAGTCAGATGTGGTGGTGCGTGCCTACAGTCCCAGCTACTTGGGAGGCTGAGGCAGGAGAATTGCTAGAACCCGGAAGGCAGAGGTTGCAGTGAGCCGAGATCACACCCCACTGCACTCCAGTCTGAGTGACAGAGTAAGACTTTGTCTCAAAAAGAAAAAAAAAGGAAGAAAGAAAGAAAGAAAGAAAGAACGAAAGAAAGAAAGAAAGAAAGAAAGAAAGAAAGAAAGAAAGAAAGAAAGAAAGAAAGAAAGAAAGAAAGAAAGAAAGAAAGAACAGCATCTTTCATAATCTTTATTCTAGGCACATAAATGCTGTGGATTCTGTTGGTGCTTACTCTTTTTTGGAAGAATATTTAAGCTGATTCTAAGTATTTGTTTTCCAGTCACTTTTGTGTTATTTCTGGTTTCATTTGACTGCTTTCTGCAACATAATTAAATCCTGTTCTATCATAATCAAGACAAATATTATACACCAAAATAGATGTTTCTTTTATATTAATTTTGGGAAAGAAGAAAGGAAACCAACATATATTGATCGGCTCTTAAGCCAGAAAGCAGAAAATACTTTTCAAATGTCTCATTTAACCTTTGCAATAGAGCTGTGAAACAGGTGGTACCAACCCTATTTTGCAGTTGAGAAACAAGACTTTGGAGAATAATTATATCTACCCTTTACTGATGGCATTCTTTGACCCACCACTTTGTTTTTATGCATTATTTTAGTTGATTCTTAGAACAATCATATGATGTGGTATTACAAATGAGGAAACTGAGGCTTAAGGAGGTTAAATAAATTTTATAAGATCATATAGCAAAGCTGGTCTTTCTGACTTCAAATACTGTTTGCATTACTCTATACCACACTGGGATCTTGGCTCCAACTTCTGTGGAGAATCTGTTATTCTTGTGCTCTTTAATCTTTGTCTTCATGAATTTCTCTGAATTGGGATAAATTCAAATGCCTACATGGGCCCAGGCAGGTAACAAAAAGGAGGGAGACAAGCCATGTGTCAAAAACACAGTGATGGGTTGGAGCAGCCAAGAAGGCTGAAGAGAAACAGCTCCCCTCTGCAGCTCCCACCAAGAAGGATGAAAATAGTGGGTGAATTCTGCATCTTCAATTGAGGTAGTTCAAAGTTCTCTCACTGAGACCGACTAGGTGGTAGACATGACCCACAGAGAGTGAGGAAAAGCAGGATAGAGTAAGGGCCCACCTGGGAACTTCATGCTGCAAAAGGAACTCCATCCCTCCAGCCAAGGGAGGTGGTGAGGGATTGTGCTACCCTTCCCTGAAAACCACACTTTCCCCACAGATCCTTGCAACCCATGGATCAGGATGTTCCCTCATGAGCCCATGCCACCATGGCCTTGGGTCCCAAGCAAAGAGCTGTGCAGACTCATGGGGACTGCTTGGTGTGCGGCCACTCAAGCAGGCACTGAGACATGGGAGTTTTATATACTCTGGCTCCAGGAACCCCAGTGAGACAGGAGATCCATCCATTCCTGTGGAAAGGGGGCTGAACCCATGGAGCCAAGTGGCCTTGTTCCCATGCAAACCCACAAGCTAAAACCAACTGACTTGGAATCCCCACCAGCTAGCACAGCAGGCTAGAGACTAAGAAGACCAAGTTCTAGGGTTGGGAGAGGCAGCTGCCATCACTGCGGATCCAGTCCACTGTTTTCGCCTGCCACCAGTGCCAGTGAGACAGGACAGTTTACGCCAGGAGTAATTCACCACAGCGCAGCACAGAAGCTGGGACAGTTCGTGGCCAGACTGTTTCTTTAAGCAGGACCCCAATCCACTCCTCTTCACCAGGCTGGGGCTCCCTGTGGAAATTTCAGCATCCCCAGCCAGGGGGTTATGGACAGAACTCTGATATCCCTCAGAGGAGCCCCTAGGAAGAGTAGTGGCTGCCGGATCGTGGATCAGCAGTCTTAGTCTTTTCTGCCTACTGGCTCTGGAGGGTCAGGGCAGCCCAGACGAGAAGGATTACCCCCAGCGCAGCACACTTGCTCTGCCAAGGGGCAGCCAGACTGCTTATTTGAGTGGGTCTCTGATCCCACTCCTCTTGCCTGGATGAGATCTCCCAATAGAAGTCTCCAGATACCTCAAACAGGAGCATTCTGGCCAGCATCAGGTCAGTGCCCCTCAGGGACAGAGCTCCCAGAGGAAGGAGCAGGCTGCCATCTTTTATGTTCCTCAGCTTCCATTGGTGATACTTCCAGGGGCAAGAGAGACCCAAGAAAATGGGGTCTGGGGTGAGACCCCAGCAGCCCTACAGAAGAGAGGCCTGACTGCTAAAAGAAAAACAAAGCAACAACATCAATGAAAAAGACCCCCAAAAACCCAGTCCAAAGGTCAGCAGCCTCAAAGGTCAAAGGTAGATAAACCCATGAAGATGAGAAAGAATCAACACAAAAATACTGAAAACTCAAAAAGCTAGAGTGTCTCTTATCCAGATGATTGCAACATGTCTCCAGCAAGGGCACAGAACTGGACTGAGGCTGAGATGGATGAATTGACAGAAGTAGGCTTCAGAAGATACGTAATAATGAACTTTGCTGAGCTGAAGGAGTATATTCTAACTAATTGCAAAGAAGTTAAAAACCATGGTAAAATATTACAGGAGCTGTTCATCAGAATATCCAGTTTAGAGAATAACATAAATGATCTGATAGAGCTGAAAAACACAAGACGAGAACTTCACAATGCAAACACAAGTATCAATAGCCAAATAGACCAAGTGGAAGAAAGAATATCAGAGCTTAAAGATTATCTTGCTAAAATAAGACATGCAGACAAGATTAGAGAGAGAGAGAAAAAAAAAAAGAACGAAAAGGAGTGAACAAAACCTCCAAAAACTATGGGATTATGTAAAAAGATCGAACTTACGACTGATGGGCTATCTGATAGAGATGGGGAGAACAAAAACAAATTGGAAAACATACTTCAGAATATCATCCAGGAGAACTTTCCCAATCTAGCAAGACAGGCCAACATTCAAATTCAAAAAATCCAGAGAACCTCATCAGGTACTACACAAGAAGATCAACCCCAAGACACATAATCATCAGCTTCTCCAAGGTAGAAAAGAAGGAAAAAATGTTAAGGGCAGCCAGAGAGAAAGGCCAGGTCACCTATAAAATGAAGCCCATCAGACTAACAGCAGACCTCTCAGAGGAAACCCGACAAGCCAGAAGAGATGGGGGCGGGGGGGGGGGGCAATATTCAACATTCTTAAAGAAAAGAATTTCCAACCCAAAATTTCATATCCACCTAAACTAAGCTTCCTAAGTGGAAAAGAAATAAAATCTTTTTCAGACAAGCAAATGCTGAGGGAATTTGTCACCACCAGGCCTGCCTTGCAAGAGCTTCTGAAGGAAGCACTAAATATGAAAAGAAAAAACTGTTACCAGCCACTCCAAAAACACTTGTGTACTTCAGTTTGTGTACTGAAGTACACAAACCAATGACACTATGAAGCAACTACATAAACAAGTCTTCAAAATAACCAGCTAGTATCATGATGACAGGATCAAATTCACACATAACAATATTAACCTTAAATGTAAACGGGCTAAATGGCCCAATTAAAAGACATAGAATGGCAAGCTGGATAAAGAGTCAAGATCTAGGATGGTGTGGTAGCCCACACCTGTAATCCCAGCACTTTGGGAGGCCGAGGTAGGCGGATCATTTGAGATCAGGAGTTTGAGAGCGGCCTAACCAACACAGTGAAACCCCATCTCTATTAAAATATAAAAATTAGCCAGGCGTGGTAGTGTGTGCCTGTAGTCTCAGCTACTTGGGAGGCTGAGGCAGAAGAATCATGTGAACCCACAAGGCAGAGGTCACAGTGAGCCAAGATTTCACCACTGTACTCTAGCCTGGGTGACAGAGCAAGACTCCCTCTTATAAAATAAAATAAAATAAAATAAAATAAAATAAAATAAAATAAAATAAAATAAAATAAAATAAAAAGAGTCAAGATCCATTATTGTATTGTATTCAAGAGACCCATCTCACATGCAAAGACATGCATAAACTCAAAATAAAAGGATGGAGGAAAATTTACCAAGCAAATGGAAAACAGAAAAAAGCAGGGGTTGCAATCCTAGTTTCTGCAAAACAGACTTTAAACCAACAAAGATAAAAAAGACAAGGGCATTACATAATGGTAAAGGGATCAATTCGACAAGAAGAGCTAACTATTCTAAATATATATGCACCTAATACAGGAGCACCCAGATTCATAAAACAAGTTCTTAGAGACCTGTAAAGAGACTAGACTCTGACACGATAATAGTGGAGACGTTAACACCCCACTGTCAATATTAGATCATTGAGACAGAAAATTAACAAAGATATTCAGGACTTGAACTCAGCTCTGGATCAAGTGAACCTGATAGATATCTACAGAACTCTTTACCCTAAAGCAGCAGAATATACATTCTTCTCAACACCACATGGCACTTACTGTAAAATTGATCACATAATTGGAAGTAAATCACTCCTTAGCAAATACAAAAAAAAAAAAACAGAAATCTTAACAGTCTCTCAGACCACAGTGCAATCAAATTAGAACTCAAGATTTAAAAATTCACTCAAAACCACATAACTACATGGAAATTGAACAACCTGCTCCTGAATGACTCCTGGTTAAATAATAAAATTAAGGCAGAAATCAAGAAGTTCTTTGAAACCAATAAGAACAAAAAGGCAACATACCAGAATCTCTAGGACGCAGCTAAAGCAGTTTTAAGAGGGAAATTTATAGCACCAAATGTTCACATCAAAAAGCTAGAAAGATCTCAAATTGACACCCTTTTAGTTGTGACAACACAACTAAAAGAACTAGAGAAACAAGAGCAAAGAAACCCCAAAGCCAGCAGAAGACCAGAAATAATCAAAACCAGAGCAGAACTGAAGAAGATAGAGACAAGAAAAACCCTTCAAAAAATCAATGAATACAGGAGCTGGTTTTTTGAAAAAATTAATAAAATAGGCCACTGACTAGATTAATAAAGAAGAAAAGAGGGAATAATCAAATAGACACAATAAAAAATGAAAAAGGGGATATCACTAGTGACCCCATAAAATACAAACAACCATCAGAGAATATTGTAAACACTTCTATGCAAATAAACTAGAAAATCTAGAAGAAATGGACAAATTCCTGACACATACACCCTCTCAGTACTGAAGCAGGAAGAAGCTGAATCCCTGAAAAGATCAATAATAAGTTCTGAAATTGAGCCAGTAATAAACAGCCTACCAATCAAAAAAGCCCAGGACCAGATGGATTTATAGCTGAATTCTAGCAGAGCTCCAAAGAGGAGCTGATACCCTTTCTTCTGAAACTATTACAAACAATTGAAAAGGAGGTACTCCTCCCTAACTCATTCGATGAAGCCAGGATCATCCTGATATCAAAACCTGGCAGTGATACAACAAAAAAAGAAAACTTCAGGCCAATATGCCTGATGAACATTGATGCAAAAATTATCGATAAAATACTGGCAAACTGAATACACCAGCACATCAAAAAGCTTATCCAACACAATCAAGTTGGCTTCATCCCTGGGATGCAAGACTGGTTCAATATACACAAATTAATAAATGTAATTCATCACATAAACAGATCTAAAGACAAAAACCACAAGATTATCTCAATAGATGCAGAAAAGACCTTCAATAAAATTCAACATCCGTTCATGCTAAAAACTCTCAAAAAACCAGGTACTGAAGGAACATAATAATAAGAGCCACATATGACATCCCCACAGCCAACATCATACTGAATGGGCAAAACCTGGAAGCATTCCCCTCGAAAACCTGAACAAAATAAGGATGCCCTCTCTCACCTCTCCTATTCAATAGAGTATTGGAAGTTCTGTCTAGGGCAATCAGGCAAGAGGAAGAAATAAAGAGAATTCAAATAGGAAAAAAGGAAGTCAAATTGTTTGCAAATGGCATGGTCCTATATCTAGAAAACCCCATCATCTCAGTCCAAGAGATTCTTAACCTGATAAGAAACTTCAGCAGTCTCAGGATGCAAAATCAATGTACAAAAATCACTAGCATCCCTATACATCAACAGGCAAGCTGAGAACCAAATCATGAATGAACTCCAATTCACAACTGATACAAAGAGAATGAAATACCTAGGAATACAGCTAACAAAGGAAGTGAAGGACATCTTCAAGGAGAACTACAAACCACTGCTCAAGGAAATCAGAAAGGACACAAACAAATGGAAAAACATCCCATGCTGATGAATAGGAAAAAATCAATATTGTGAAAATGGCCATACTGCCCAAAGTAATTTATAGATTCAATGCTATTGCCATTAAACTATCATTGGCATTCTTCGCAGAATTAGAAGAAACTGTTTTAAAATTTGTATGGAACTAAAAAGGAGCTCATATAGCCAAGACAGTCCTAAGCTGGAGGCATCATGCTACCAAACTAAAAACTATACTACAAGGCTACAGTAACCAAAACAGCATGGTACTGGTACAAAAATGGACCCATAAGACCGAGGGAACATGATAGAGAACTAAGAAATAAGACCACACATTTACAGCCATCTGGTCTTTGACAAACCTAACAAAAACAAGCAATGGGAAAAGGATTCCCTATTTAATAAATGGTGCTGGTAGAACTGGCTAGCCATATGCAGAAAATTGGCTTCCTTACACCTTATACAAAAATTGACTCAAGATGGGCTAAAGACTTAAATGTAAAACCCAAAACTATAAAAACCCAGAAGAAAATCTAAGCAATACTATTCAGGACGTAGGCATGGGCAAAGATTTCATGACTAAATTGCCAAAAGTAATTGCAACAAAAGCAGACTTGACAAATGGAATCTAATTAAACTAAAGAGATTCTGCACAGCAAAACAGACCATCATCAGAGTGAACAAGCAACCTAGAGAGTAGGAGAAAATTTTTGCAATTTATCCCACTAACAAAGGTCTAATATCCAGGATCTACAAGGAACTTAAACAAATTTATAACCAAAACACAAACAACCCCATTAAAAAGTGGGCAAAGGACATGTACACAAACATCTGAAAAGAACACATTCATGCAGCCAACAAACATGAATAAATGCTCAACATCATTGATCATTAGATAAATGCAAATCAAACCAACAATGATATACTATCTCATGTCAGTCAGAATGGCAATTATTAAAAAGTAAAAAATACAACAGCTGGTGAGGTTGGAGAGAAATAGGAAAGCTTTTACACTGTTGGTGGGAATGTAAATTAGTTCAACCACTGTGGAAGACGGTGTGGCGATTCCTCAAAGATCTATGAACCAGAAATACCATTTGACCCAGCCATCCCATTACTGGGTATATACACAAAAGAATATAAATCATTCTATTATTAAGATACATGAACACATATGTTCATTGCAACACTATTCACAATAACAAATACATGGAATCAACCCAAATGCCCATAAATGATAAACTGGATAAAGAAAATGTGGCACATATATACCATGGAATACTATGCAGCCATAAAAAGAAATAAAACCATGCCTTTTACAGGGACACGAATGGAGCTGGAAGCTATATCCTCAGCAAACTGACACAGGAACAGGAAACCAAACACCATGTGTTCTCACTTATAAAAGGGAGCTGAACAATGAGAACACATGAACACAGGGAAGGGAACAACACACACTGGGGCCTTTAGGGGGGTTCAGGGGGAAGAAGAGCACTAGGAAAAGTAATGCAGGCTGAGCTTAATAACTAGGTGATGGATTGATAGGTGCAGCAAACCACCATGGCACACGTTTACCTATGTAACAAACCTGCACATCTTGCACATGTACCCTGGAACTTAACAAAAATTGAAAAACAAAACCCAGAGTGATGGAGCTCAATGGAAATGGCAACTGATCCTAGGCCTCAACACCCAAGGGGCACAAGGGCAGAACTGAATCACAACATAGTTGGTTTCCCTTTTGATTCTCTATATTTTAATTTGTGCATTTAAAAACACTATTCTGACAAGGAGGTCCACAGGGAGTCCATAATTGTGAGTCTGCATCCATGCATCAATATAAAGGTTAAGAAACTCAGCATCCAAAAGCAGTTGAGATTGACTGGAGGTTCAGGGGCTGTGAAGTCCCCATGTATGATTTCCACATAGGAACACCAGTTCTGTGTTCTAGATCTTCAGATTTTTCAAGACAAGCCAGAAAGTTAGACTTTTAAATTACACTTTTTAATTTTTCAGCGATGGCAGTTAATTCAGTTCTTCAATCTTGGGCCTCTACTCTCAACGTCCCCATGCTCTGTCTTGTTCATTTTGCCTATTTTCTTCTTCTTTTTCCCACAATTTCATGGAATCTCTTGTCCTCATTTTTACACCAGTTTTTAAAGAAATGGTGTTTTCAAACTTTTAATACTACCTTTTATTACACTGGTAATACCTGTTCTTTGCAGATAAATCAAAAAGTACAGTCAACAGAATTGGTGTCTGAACCAGATCTGTTAAGATCTCATCGCACATCTAATCTTGACCTTCCTATGCCTCCGAATATGCCATCAAAGGGCAATATTATGCTACATTCAAATTATCTCTCTTCTGGATCAGAAGTTCACTCACCCCTGCTTCTTATTTCAATGAAAGCCTCAGAAAGGCCAGGTGTGGTGGCTCATACCTATAATCCCAGCACTTTCAGAGTCCAAGGCCAGTAGATTGCTTGAGCTCATGAGTTCAAGACCAGCCTCACCAACAGGATGAAACCCTGTCTCTACAAAAAATTCAAAAATTAGCCGGGCATGGTGGCACGCATCTGTAGTCCCAGCTATTTGGGTGGCTGAGGCAAGAGAATCACTTGAATCCATGAGGTGGAGGTTGCAGTGAGCTGAGATCACACCACTGCACTCCAGCCAGATAACTGAGACATGGCCTCAAAAAAAAAAAAAGAAAAAGAAAAAAAAAAGAAAAACCTTCGGGGCACGACCCTGTGTTTTCTTAGGCAAGTGTTACCAGTACTGTAGTTATTGATCCTCTTTCATTCGGGGCCAGATGGGTCTGCTTCCTGCTCTTGGGAAGTTAGTTTTTCTGGATGTTCTCTGTTCATCATTAAGATATCACCTGACTTGGCCAGGCGCGGTGGCTCAAGCCTGTAATCCCAGCACTTTGGGAGGCCGAGACGGGCGGATCACGAGGTCAGGAGATCGAGACCATCCTGGCTAACACGGTGAAACCCCGTCTCTACTAAAAAAAAAATACAAAAAAAAAAACTAGCCGGGTGAGGTGGCGGCGCCTGTAGTCCCAGCTACTCCGGAGGCTGAGGCAGGAGAATGGCCTAAACCCGGGAGGCGGAGCTTGCAGTGAGCTGAGATCTGGCCACTGCACTCCAGCCCGGGCGACAGAGCGAGACTCCATCTCAAAAAAAAAAAAAAAATAATAATAATAATAATAATAATAAAAGATATCACCTGACTTAAATCCTTAAATAATATATATATATAATTAATACATTCCTATTGTCAAAACAAAACCAAGACTCATAAAGCAAACGATTCTTCATTCTCCTCCTCAGTCTCCAAAGTAACATCTGACTCCCTTCACGAAAAATTGTTGTAAGATTGGCTCATATCTTCTGGCTATTTTCTATAAATACATATATATGTTCATATGCAAATATGTAGTTGGATTTTGGACATAAATGGGATCATGTTTAATATTGAAAATTGTTGCCTTTTTGTTTTGATATATTTGTGTCAATATTTATACATCTACCTTGTTCTTTTTAAATACTGCTGAATATTCCATAGTGAGCATGTACTATAGTTTAAGTAATTTACAGGTGATGTGTATTTAGGTTTTATTCAATTTAGCCTCATTATAAATATGCTTTAATAACATATTTGTATATGTAGGGTGGTAGAATATGCCATCCCAAAACATACCATTTTTGCATTAGGATTATTTTGAGCTGAAGGCAAGTGAAAAGAAGCTACTAAAAATACAAAAATTAGCTGGATATGGTGGCGGGTGCCTGTAATCCCAGCTACTCAGGAGGCTGAGGCTGGAGAATCACTTGAACCCAGGAGGCAGAGGTTGCAGTGAGCCAAAATCGTGCCACCGCACTCCAGCCTGGGCAACAGGAGCCGCTGCTGTCCCCCTATTTGCCTAAAAGTAGGACATAAATTTGTAAAGGTGTCCTTCTTTTCCCCTTTACCAGGAATGACACAAGTTAATCACTGTGGAGACAATTCTAGACCCTTGTCATCTGGAAGAGTGCATCAACTTTATTAACTAGCCCTTATCGTCCATCAGTTTTCTTACAGATGTTCCTTCTCACAATTTGCTGCACTAGAAACTCAGAATCTTTTTTTTTTTGTCTTCTCATGGCTCTCAAATTTATTGTTGTCATTGAGATGCTATATAAGTGCACGTTCCAACTAACCTTTCAGTTACTCAACTCTGAGTGCTCCCATATGTATGTGTGATGAACATGCTCATAAACTTCTGTTTGTTTTTCTCTTGTTGGTCTAATTTACAGGGCCTCAGCAAATGAACCTAAGATGGGTAGAGGAAAAAAATTTTTCTTCTTCTACACATGTATATATATCTTTGTTTATATGTGGGAATGTTTATCTAAGACAGAAACTTCAGGATAGGATTACTAGATTGAAGATAATGCATTTACAATTTTTGGCAGCTACTACAAAATTACTATCCAGGATAGGCTTTTAAATATACACTTCTTTCAAGAGTTTCTAAAATGATATAATTTCACTTTTTAAGGTTTTTGTCAATCTGATGAATACAAAATTAATTTCTCATTTTTAAAATTCACATTCCCCCAATTACTATTCAGATTATGCATCTTTTCTATGGTTAACATCTATTAACCTTTTTTTCTAGTTTTTGAATTACCTGTCCATATTTTTTGCCGATTTTTTCTGTCAGGTTGATTGTAAATTTTGGTTATAAAACTTTGGCTCATTAAATGGGTTGCAAATACTGTCCACCCTGTGATGGGGTTCAGGACATGTTACCTCAAAATTTGGTGTGTTGGCATTTAGAAAAACAGCAGAAGCAGGAAGTTCTCTATGGCCTTCCCCCATCCTTATCCTCTGAAGCAGGCTATAAAACCTAGGAAGAATTGTCTGACCTTTCCCTGAAGCAGGTCATGAGACTCTCAGCTGAGGTGTGCCCTCCCTATACCTAGAGGAAAGGAACATCCTTATCTCTGAAGAAAGGTCACAGAGAAGAATATGAACTAATAGGACTTGCTAAATTTCCCACAGTTTATTATCATTAGATTGTACTCTTTGTCCAGTCCTATTTCTCCACAGCTATCCACTTCATCAAATCTAACATGAAAATACATCCAATTAACCATTTTTTCAGGTCTTCCACTTCTTACAAAGGCTCCCATGTCACATAAAACTTGGATTAAATAAGTTTGTATGCTTTTTTCTTGTTAATCTATCTTTGTTTTACGGTCTTTAGCCACGAACCTAGTGGTAAAGAAAATAATCTTTTTCCTTTTTTACACCTCTGTCACCTAGCTTTTCGTATTTTTTATAATACGCTTTGTGATATATGCAAAAATGTATATGCATGTTTTGGTTGAAGCTGTCAATCATTTGTAAATGACTTTGAGGTTTATTTCTTGATTAGCAAACTTCTCTGCTCCAAAATAGTGAAAATAGTTTTCTATGTTTTGTGTCTAACAGTTTTAGAGGTTCTTTTCCTCTTTAACTATTTAATTTACTTGAAATTTACTGCTAATAAGTACTCCTGGTAATTACAGTTTAAAAAGCATAGTGTCTTTATCCTCCTTCTAATCCATATAAGTACCTTCCTATGCTTCCACTTATCTCACTCTTCACTTCCATCTCCTCACACTGTCTCCCATGGTTAAGCCCATCTGGAATTTTAGTTCTGTGGTGTCACCCTGACTCATCTTCCTCTCATACCTCACTTTCAATCTACTGGCAAATCTTGTTTTCCTGATCTTCACTATGATTCAGAATCCTACTTCTTATCACCATCTTCACCATAACCACCCTGGTCCAAGTTCCACCATCTCTTGCATAGGTCGTTACGTGACCTCTTCTCACATCTCCTGCTTCCATCCTGCCTTTTGTTGTGAGCTGCATTATGCCCACCTCAAAAATGTATATGTTGAAGTCCTAACCTTCAATGCCAAAGAGGGTAGACATATTGGGAGACAGGTTGTTATAGTAGTGATTAAGTTAAAATGAAGGCCTTAAGGAGGACCCTAATCCAATATGACTGGTACACTTAGGAGAAGAGATTTGCAGTCTGAAAACTAGGAGATGCCAGCAACCAGCAGAGCCCCAAAGGGGTGTTACGGCTTTTACTTGAGGAGTCTTGAGGTCTGAGCCCCTAGGAAGTGTTGCAGTTCATATTCATTCCCTCCACCCGCAGCTTCAGTGAATGGGGGCATATCACAGCTCATTCGGTCCCACCACCCACATCTTGGCGAGAGGGGGCGTGTGGCACCCAGCCGCTTTTTCTCCCCCATTGCTAGGCAAGCAGGAAGGAGGGTTAGAGTGTTACAACTCCTTTCTCATCTGCTGTACAGCAGTTCCCAGGTTCTTATCCAGCGTCCAAGAGGAAAGAGGTATGTGGACACCAGAGAGTGAGCAAGACGGAGAATAATTTTATTGAGTCACAGAAGGAAAGCTTTCAGCAGAGAGAGGACCCACGAGCAGGTAGCCTTCTGTGTGAGAGGGGTACCAAAATGGGGAGACCCATGTGCAGCAGAGTCCAGAGCTTCTATGGTCTCAGAATGGGGGAGTTTGTGCTACTTGGTCCATGAGCAGGCCTGGTAAAAGCACTATTTGATAGGCTAAAAGGCATGGAGGAAGTTCACGCTCCAGTCGTGGACTCTACCACAAACTGGCAGCTCAGTCTTTGGGTTTTAGGCTCTCTTTGACTTGAAGGTCAGGATTCACCCGTACCCATCCTTGTCTGTCCAGGAATTTGTCTGGCTTCTGCCACTATCAGTAGTATTAATTTTATCATTCCCTTTCCACAAGTTTACACTGTAATGTAAAACCTTGCTTCATAGTAATACCACCTTTGCAAAATTAAGAGAAACCCATAAGAGAAATGTGACACAGTTGACTCTACCTTTCTTCTAACCTCCAAACTGTCCTTTGTCATTCCTGGGTATAGAGCAAGCTAACTTTGGGAGGAATTTAATTTATAGTTTAACCATAAGGCAAGGATGATAATATTTCTTCCCAAAACTAAATTGCCTTTGTAAAACTAATAAAAGCCCACAAGGTTAAGATTATGAGAGGGATCTGAATTCTGCTAAAATGTATGTGCAGTGAAATGATAACCAACAATTATTCCAGGGATCACAAGATTCATAATTTCCCCCAATTACTCCTGTAGATAACATTACTACTGTAGAACCTAAGATTGGTTTTTGAGATTTTTTTTTCAGACTTTTGCATTTCTGACAACCAGCTGAGCTGCAACTGTCCACCCAGCCCTGCAACTCATGACTCAACTGGTCCTGTGGCCCTTACCCAGAGGTGAACTCAGCACAGGGGGACCATTTTTCACACCTGTATAATTTCATCAACAACCAATCAACACTCCCCATTTTCTACCCCACTGCCTGCCAAATTATCATTGAAAAACCGTAAGCTTTGAGCCTTCAGGGAGACTGATTTCAGTGATAACTGTCTTCTGCATGGCTAGCCTTACATTAATTCAACTCTTTCTTTACTGAAATACCATGTCTTAGTGAACTGAGTTCTCAGTTAACTGTTTTTCATCTGTGTAGTCGGCAAGAAGAACCTGTCGAGCAATTATGCTCTTTTTACTGGTGCTGTTAACTTATCACACCATATTTAACTATGATATAATATTATTTAAAACCCTTTATCAATGTGAAAAAGATAGGAATTCTTTCTTCTTCATAACTGTCAATGGCTCTATATCATAATATATTACATTTAATATATCAGCCCTTTCCCTGATAAATTAAATCTAATACAAATCAATCTAATATCTTTGCTAATCCAAAATTGCCCTCATACCTATTTGCAAGGTTTCTTTCAATAATAAAATTCACATATTCCATAAATACATCCTTACTTAATAGAATTTACATGGTGACAACTATGCCCTTGGTGTTTTCTTTTGTTTTAGAGATAGGGTCTAGCTCTGTCACCTAGGCTAGAGTACAGTGGCACAACCTTGCCCCAATCATTGGTTTTGGTTGTCAAACCATAGTTTAAACTTGCCAAAAAATGAATTAGAAACCTTGAGTTTAAAAATATGTACAGGCTAGGAGCTATTGCTTATGCCTATAATCCCAGCACTTTGGGAGGCCAAGGAGGAGGGACCGCTTGAGCCCAGAAGTTGGAAACCAGCCTGGGCATCACAGGGAGACTTTGTCTCTAAAAATTTAAAAATTAGCCAAATGTGGTGAAACCACCTTTGCAAAATTATAACTGAGACGGTGAAAGAGATCTGATCTAACCAACTCCATCTTGTTTCTAACCTGTTGACTGTAGTCACCCTGTTGTACTATCAAATACTGGATCTTATATATTCTTTCTACCTATATTTTTATACACATCAACCATCCCCACATCCCTTACTCTCCCACTACACTTCCCAGCCACTGATAGCCATAAATCTACTCTCTATCTCTGTGAGTTCAGTTGTTTTAATTTTTTTAGCTTCCACAAATAAGTGTAAACATGTGAGGTTTATATTTCTGTACCTCACTTATTTCACTTAATGACCTCCAGTTCCATCCATGTTGTTGCAAATGACAGGATTTCATTCTTTTAATGGCTGAATAGTACTCCATTGTGTATATGTACCACATTTTCTTTATCCATTCATCTGCTGATGTACACTTAGGTTGCTTCCAAATCTTGGTGACTATGAGTGGTACTGCAACAAACATGTTAGTGCAGATATCTCTTCGGTGTACTGATTTCCTGTCTTTTGGGTATATACATAGCACTGGGATTGCTGGGTCAGGGGTAGCTGTATTTTTAGTCTACTGAGGAAATTCCAACCTGGTCTCCATAGTGGTTGTACTAATTTACATTCCCACAAACAGCATATGAGTGTTCCCTTTTCTGCATATCTTTGCCAGCATTTGTTGTTGCCTGTCTTTTGGATAAAAGCCATTTTAACTGGGATGAGATGATATCTCATTGTCGTTTTGATTTGCATCTCTTGAATGATCAATGATGTTGAGCACCTTTTCCTATACCTCTTCGCATTCAATGTTATCATTGATAAGTAAGGACTACTCTTGCCATTTTGTTATTTGTTTCTGGTTGTTTTGAGGTCTTCTCTTCCTTCTTGTATTCCTTTTAGTGAAGGTGATTTTCTCTGGTAATATGTTTTAATTTCTTGCTTTTTACTTTTTGTGTATCTGTTGTATTTTTTTTGATTTGAGGTTACCATGAGGCTTGCAAATAATACCTTATAACTCATTATTTTAAACTGATGACAACTTAACATAAACAAACAAACCAACAAGCAAAGAGAAAACTAATAAAAACTCTACACTTTAACTTCACATTAATGAGCAATAAGAAATTATATGAAGGTACGAAACTCTTTTGTCTACTCTTGACTGTATTTCCAAATAACTTATCTTCAAGCTCACTAATTCTTCTGTTTGATCAATTCTGCTCTTAAGAGACTCTGATTTATTCTTCACTATGTCAATTGTACTTTTCAGCTCCAGATTTTCTGCTTGTTTCTTTTCATTTCAATATATTTGTTAAATTTATCTCACAGGATTCTGAATTCCTTCTCTGTGTGTTTTCTTGGATTTTACTGAGCTTCCTCAAAGCAGTTATTTTGAATTCTCTGTCTGAAAGATATCACATATCTTGGTCTCTCCAGGATTGGTCTCTGGTGCCCTATTTAGTTTGTTTGGTGAGGTCATGTTTTCCTAGATGGTCTGGATGCTTGTGGATGTTTGTTGATGTCTAGGCATTAAAAAGTTGGGTATTTATTATAGTCGTTGCAGTTTGTACTTATTTGTATTTGTATCCAACCTTCTTGGGAAGGCTTTCCAGGTATTCAAAGAAACCTTGATGTTGTAATCTGAGTCTTTGGTCACTGCAGCCATAGCTTCTTTAGGGGTAGCCCCAAGCCTAGTAATGCTGTGGCTCTTTCAGACTTGTAGAGGTATCATCTTGCTTTCAACCTATTCTGTTTCAATATGTCCCCAGTAAGCCCCTGAACTAATCCTGTCTTTTTTGGAGGGCTTCTCTGACTGTTTCTCTTCTCTCCATACTACTAACAAGGTTAAAAACTGGGTCATGCCTAAAGTCTCTTCCACTGAGCCTCTATGAATATTATTCATGCTTGGTTAGTAACTGCCCACAAATTATTAAAACTTCCATTAGTGCAAGATTTGTATTGTAATACATTCAGTCTTCAAGGAAATATGTTTTTAAGCAACAATTCAGTCTGCTTTTTAGTTTCCAAATGATTTCTAGGAATCAGGAGTATCATGAGACTGCTCTAGTAGTTGAAGCTTCAATTACATTATATTCTTTGATTTTATTTCAATAGCTTCCAGACAACCAATAAGTATTTACCAAGTGATGCCATGATAGGTAGCAAAGGACATGCATTACCCAGCCCAAAAATAATTGCCTTCTTGTCATGAAAATCAAATTAACAGTGAGAGGAAAAAAATGCAATTTGAGTGATACTGATGAGTGGTTCAGAGTAGCTCAGAAAAAGGACAGATAATGTGATCTGCATGAATCAGCAAGACCTCATGAAAAGAGCATAGGGTCTTAAGTTAAATTAAAGTATGAATAGGATTAGGAAGGATAGGGTAGGAGGGAGAGCACTGCAATCAATAGGAACAGTATAGGCAAAAGCAAGGACATTTTCCTGAGGAATTCTGTTTAGAGGACAAAATTCTCCAGCCTTCAGCCTTTTCCTCCTTTCCTCCAAAATGCATGGTTGCCTGGCCCTCATAGGGATCTAAAAGTACCCTAAACCTGAAACTTGAGAAAATATGTGGAAGTCTACCACTGAAATAGTAATGAACAATCTCTTGGTTTCTCTACTATATTTTGAAGAAAATAAATGAACAAATGTCAGATTCAAATAGATCCCTCAAGAAGGATAATTTTAGTTGACTGGAAGCCTGTCTGGGCACGTACAAGCACACAGATATCAGTTACCTTTGGTTACTGAAGAAGAGCAGGTGTCTAAACAAAGCTGCTGCTAGTCAAACTAAATTAAAATGACATTGCGCTCCTCCACAGCCCTAGGGATTAGTGAGCGTGCAGCAAGCCCAAGAGCGCCTTCCTTACAGATGGCTTTTGAGGACACCTGTACTTAATTAACTGCCACAGTCAATGGCCACATCTGAGCCTGACATTTTGTCTCAAAAGGATCACAAAGCTGTAATGGTATAATACTGTTGAGCTTAGAACCTGTCAAAAGTGACTCCAGGTCATTTGTCCCAGGTTCTGGTGACTTCTGGCACATTGTTGGGTCTCTCTTATCTCCAACTTAATTCTTAGTAAGTTAAGCAAAGGTACAACTTACTATTTCTTTGCAATTTCTTTTTTCAATTTGTCAAAACATGTCTAGTGAGCACTCACTCTGGGAAAGGCTCTCTGCTAAAAGTTTGAGGGAAGAAGGAAAACAAAGAAGAATGAGGCAATTGATGGCTTCAAAGAGTATAAAATCTCTGGTGGCTACATACAAGAAGTATAAGCTACATAGGGCAGAGTAAGGCTAAGGCTGTAAGAGATACAGAATGTGCTAAGGGAGATGGGCTGGAAGGATTAACTTTGAGAGGTTTCTACAATGATTCCTCATGGATATCTTTTGGCAATATTCTTCTGGATTGGCTGGGAAGAGAAACGTTCTAAGACAACAGAAGACAATAAATAAATGGAGGCACAAGAATATACTGGGCAGGCACAGTGGATCATACCTGTAATCCCAGCACTTTGGGAGGCTGAGGCGGGCGGATCACTTGAGGTCAGGAGTTGGAGACCAGTCTGGCCAGCATGGCAAAACCCCATCTCTTCTAAAAATACAAAAATTAGCCAGGCATGGTGGTGCACACATGTAGTCCCAGCTACTCAGGAGGCTGAGGCAAGAGAATTACTTGAACCTGAGAGCAAAAGTTGCAGTGAGTCAAGATCGTGCCACTGCACTACAGCCTGGGTGATAGGGCAAGACTCCATCTAAAAATAAATAAATAAATAAATAAATAAATAAATAAATAAATAAATAAGTAAATAATATACGAATGCATGAATTGTATTTGAAAAATAAGGAGGAGACTTATGTACCTAGAGCAGAGGATATAATGAAAAAAAAGATGTTTAAAATGTAGTTTAAAGCTAGATGATAAGGAAAGTAAAAGCCAAACTAAGGAAATACAATTTTTTTTTCTATGTGTAAGTAATAAGGAGTCATTCAAAGTTTTGAGCAGGAGACTGTAGTATAATCATATGTGAGCATTAGTTTGCTATCAAGAATGTGAATGATGAAATGGAGATTTTTTTAAAAGGCCAGTTGAAACAAGACACCATATTCCTAGAGTAAGATGATAGAGGCCTGACCTCATCCAGAAACAGCAAGAGTGACCAAAAAGAGGCAGATGCAATCTATCAGCCAAGGTACAGAGAGGAGCAGAGGATGGCTCCAACTTTCTAGTTTGAGTTGGTGTTTGTATGCCATGCTCCATCCACAACACTTTTCATCTGCATCCCATCCTATGGAATAGGCCTGCAACCTATTTCCATTCACAAATAAAGAAATTTATACTTGCAGACCTTCTGAATCTGCCCAGACCAGAATTAACTATTAGTAGATGAAGACCAGTAAAGAATCTGACTTCTGATCCAGTAACTGGGAGGTTAGAGATACTTTCAGGTGAGGAAGAGGAAACAAGTAGGAACCATTCCTAGAAGAAAACATTGGAGGACACATTGGATCTTAAACTGCATCATGGTCATCCATATAGAGGCCACCCAATAATAATTAGAAATGCTCAGCTGATGTTCACTCATAGTGCTTGACAGAAGTTATGACTGTGTTTCAGAGACTTGCAAACATTAAGTTTTGGGTCATTCATTTGTTTAGAAAATTAACCACTGGAGAGACCTACGACTATTCTGATTCTGGTGAATCTTCCAAATTGGAGATAGGACAATAGAAAATATTCTCAGATATCCATTTTTTTCTGGAAAATTTCAGCAGCTTATTGAGCCAAATGTTATGTGAAGTCTTGTAGCACAGCTATAATGTCCACAATCTTTTGCCTTGTTAGGGGGAGACCAGGCATGCTTTGACCTGATGGCACAAAATGAAGTTCGCTTATTTTAATTTCAGCTACTAAGATCCTTATTTATATAAGCAATTGCCTTTGGTGTATTATAACGAGCTATGCCTTACCTATATCCAATCTTAAAAATATCCTTTATCCCAAAGATTCTAAGGAGGCAAGGCTTCACCTGTGACCTTGGGGAGCTTCAAACAGTTGGCACACCTCCGCAATGGGCAGCCTGTAAGATCTGCCTTAGGAGCAAAGGCACAGCCAGCCCTCTGACCAAACAACTTGCCCAAGGGTAGCTGGAAGCAAACAGCTAAATGGAAAAATGTGGTGAAGAGTTTTAAATACCTTTTAAAGTAAAGCTAATGCCCTCATGTATTTCCAGAATACTCATTAAAGTATTTATGGGTTGAAAATTTTTAAAGACTCAGATTATAGGGATTAATACCTTTAAGTGCTCTTGCATATCATCTAATCACCTTAAACAAATTAGGTAATAGCTTTTATTGCTTCCAAAACACTTTTATAAACCATCTTTGAATGAGAAAAACGAAAGTATAAAGCAGTTTTGATACCCCAGATGTGGAATTTTGATAGTTTCATAGTTATATTTTGGCAGTGTGTTGAACAAATTGACATTTTATAATGATACTCCTTACCTGCAAAGGAGTATGCACAGCCTGTGATTCCTGAGCAATTGTGAGTTTGTGTAAGCATGTGTGTGTATGTGTGTATGTGTGTGTTTGATGCTTTCCCCTACTTACGTCAGAAAACTTGCATAACTTTGACATTTTGGTGATGAACTTTATCCAAAAAACAGTTCTTGATTCCTGTGCTATTTCATCATCTCATAGTTTGAGGAAGATGAAAAAGTCATCTGAAAAGAAAAATACACTTAGAAAATTCACTACTTTCTTAGAGTTTTAGGTAGTTTCCACAAAGCTGACATCAATTTTTATGGTTGTTTCTTTTACAACCATAAAATATAAATGAGCAAATATATAACAAAGGTGGTATTTTAACAAGACTAAGACTGACATATGTATCTTGTCCTAAAACCAAACAATCAGAAGATACAAACTTTCCAAGAAACGGGAACCCAACAACAGCATTCTTTGTAAAAATCCAATATTCACCTTCTAATCACTAATTTGAATGATTTTAGGTAATTATACCCTCCCATGATGCATGTACCCATGAGGCAGGGTCAGTGTCGCACTAGAGGGGAGTAGAAAGAACAGATCCTTTCTCGGATCCTTGAACACTGTCTCAAATTAAGTCCTCTCTGCCCCAGGCCCTGTCTGGCTCATTCCCAAACCATGACCTCTTCTGCTGAACCCTGTCTACATCTGACAGCTCTTCCAAGTCCCACACTTGGTGGAAAAATACCGTCTGCACATGTTGCTCCCCTCCTCCTGAGACTGGAAGACATACATAGTATTCCAGATTTCCACAATCATTTCCAGTAATTAGCTATTTTTCATGGCAGTTGTCCATGAATCATTCCATTCTCTAGATGGTCAGGGTGAGTCCCAGGAATTGAATGACTTGCCCTCTGCAAATCTTTGACAGAGCAATGACAGAGCTAGGTTCAGAAAGTAAGGCCCCTCAAGAAATGTGTGACCCCACATAAAAACTCAGGAAATGAAAATGTGGCCATGAGTTCAACTTCAGGGGAGAACTTTAGTGAGGCTAAATATAGTAGCCCAATCTGGAAGACAGCCAAGGCTCAGGGTGCCAGTTCCCAGAGCTCACACAACAGCACTCTAGTATCCTTAATTGCCACAGGTGGGTCACATAGTTCTTGTAAACCTCTCCTAAAAATAAACCTTTAATGAGTCTAACTCCAAGTGTTGATCGTATTATCATTTTAAAATTCAGGATGAAAGTAGTGGTGAGGAGGAGGAAGAGGTAGTTATTCTTAGGAAATCAGAGGTACATTCCATGAGTTGCTGCAAAGTGCTTTTGAAAATTGTGGATGAAAAGAGTCAAACCCTGTAAAATATTTGAAGAAATTTATTCTGAGCCAAATATGAGTGACTAATGACCTGTGACACAGCTCCAGGAGATCCTGAGAACGTGTGACAAGGTGGTTTGGCTATAACTTTGTTTTATACATTTTAGGGAGACAAGACCTCAATCAATACATGTAAGATGTACATTGATTCTGTCTGGAACAATGGGGGCAGCCAGGGGGCTTCCAAGTCATAATCTGTTTGGCAGTTGGTTGAAAGATTTATTTTCTAAAAACCTGGAGTCGATAGAAAGGAATGTCTGGGTCAAGATAAGGAACTGTGGAGAACAAGGTCCTTATACTAATGAAGCTTCCAGGTAGCAGGCTTCAGAGAGAGCAGATTGTAAATGTTTCTTGTTGAACTTGAAGAGTCTGTTCTCTCAGTCTTAAGGTCTCTGTTTTAATGTTAATGCTGGTCAGTTGTACCTGAATTCCAAAAGGTGCAGGTTATAATGAGGCATGTCCAACCCCCACTCCCACACGGCCTGAACTAGTTTTTCAAGTTAACTTTGGAATGCCCTTGCCTGAGGGAGATGTCCATCAGTTGGTTGGTTAGGGGCTTAGAATTTTATTTTTGGATTAAAAAATAGATTTTCTTTATTTTTTAATAAACTTCTTGAGGACACCTATTTGATTTTTCTTTTACAGTATTTGCTTTGTTTAATTAAAACCTGAGAAATGCACTTGACGTTCTATGATCCCTCTTCCCCCCAGGAATGAGGGATGAGGCTACTGTGTCTATCTCAACATCACAGTTTCCTTCTTGCAGCCTGGAGGCACCAGTTCCAGTCAGGGGGAAGTGATTCCAGCATGTAGGCCAGCAAGGTCCTTCTCCAGTCCCCAGGGAGCTCCTGACCTCCTTGGGGGAATCATGGGTGGGCAAGCAGGTGGGAGTGAGCAAAGGTTATGAGCCAGATAGACCCAAGTTTGAATCAGAATTTCCCTCCTCACTACCACTTCTGTGTATCAGTCTCAGGTTATTTGTTTCTACCTCAGAGATAATGATACTGAGCCCTCCTCGCAAGACTCTATGATAACCAGATGAGGGAATGGTTCAAAGGGGTTAACTAACGGTGTGGCACAGGAGCCCCTCTCAGTATACCTGTAAGGAATTTTAGCATCTAAATAATCATTGTGAACAGTTTACATAATAGCAGTTACTGTTACTGCATCTGAAACACTTTGGTAAAACATAGTTTAGTACAGGGTATTAGTTACAGGCTAGCATTAGTTTTATAAATGACAGTGATTTTGTGGTATAACTCATAGAGAACAACTTATGACTATCAGAAACAGAGGGAAGACTCTATTCTTAATTGGCATTTCAAAAGTCCCCCAATTTTTGTTTGTTGACTCCTAATTTAACGTCAAATGAACGTTCTTCTTCACTAGAAGGTGAGTGAATTGAGGTGGCATTCCACTATGGGACCCCAGCTATAATGAACTGGCTCTTTGTTCATGTGTTCACTATAAACAGTGTTCCATATTTTCCTGTGCATTTTTTCCTTTCCTCAAAGCAGAGGCCATATATGCACCTCTCTCATCCCCTGTGTAGGGAAAGGAAAATTTTCCTCCAAGCTTCCAGCATCTCCAGCTGGGACTGACATAAAACAGATTAAAAAGAGAAAAGCATAAGAATTGCAATAGGTTTTTACATATATATGGACGCCTTTACGGAAAACTCTGAAGACCCAAAGAAGCAGTTAGAACCAAAGGTTTATCTACTAGGCTTGACAAAGAGCAGCAGATTAAGGAAATGCGGCCAAAGGGGCTTGAGCTCAGGCAGTTAACTGTGGAAAAGCATCAAGGAAGATTAGGGTTCCTTTAATAGTATTTGTTTGCACAGATTTCTCTTGGCCCCAACTCCACATCTCTGGTGATAAGAATATCTTTCTTTTTCCTGGTACAAGGAGGGTACCTTTCACGTAGGAGTTTTATTTCCTGCTTTCAGGAAGAAAAAGGAAGATCAGAGATCAGAGTGCCCTTCTGGCATCTGCTATTTTTCAAACGCCTTTAACTCAAAACAATCAATATCCCACAGTAGCCTCTTTTGAGCTGGAGTAGCTGAACTCCACCTGCTTCCCAAATCTAGCAACTGACTAGTGTTCAGTGAGCTCTCAGTCAATGAACTGTCAGATTTATATACAACCATTTACTACTAAGGGATTTCTCCAAAGACACACCCTACAAGCTGAGTTTTCCAGCTCATCAAAATCCTCAAATGAGCTTTTCCAGTCACAAGTTAAAGGAGGTTACAGGAAACAGAGAGTTAGCTCCCCAGGCTTCAATTCACTCTCTCCAGCTAAATTCCTACCTTTAAACATAATCCCCAATAAACAAATAGCTTTTTTGCCACCAGTTTGCTCTATTTTTGTTTGACCTCTCTGTTTCAATCCAATTCTACTCCTTTGTATTTTTGTCCTAAAAACTTTTAAATGAAGATTTTTCTCTGACACTTTCAAATTTTCCGATACTGGGCAGGCAGGCTCATGTGGCTTGTATTTTGTTTATGTGCTTTTACAATTCTAATTATAACCCTTTGGGGAGCCGTTCTGCAAAGGGCTGTATAAAGGAAGAGCTGGATGGGTGGCCTTCATGTTGGCAAGAATTGATCATACATGTCACTTGGAGCTGGATGCAGCTGCCACAGCTAATGCTCAAATAACCCCAGGACAAAGACTCACCCCAGTACATTGTTAGATTTTATTGAGTGCTTAGGAGAAGATCTGATTAAAGCAAGGTGAGTGTAGGGCTGTTAGAAGTTAGCTGTCTCTCTAAGTTGATTTAGGGACACCAAAGTGTCCCTCAAAATAATCCCCCTATCTCGTTCTCTAAAAATGGCCCAAGTCTTTTATTCTATAATTAAAATGTCAAGTTTGGAATCTAAAAATCTCCACTAACATCATACTGAGCCACCTTTTAAGAAGAGTGTTACCGACGGGTCAGGAAACTGCAATCAGGAGACAGCAAACTGTCAAGCCCCTCAGAAGAAAAAGCTGTACAGTAGAGGATTTATTTGCACATTTTGTTACTGGGCTAGTCCATTGAAGATAAAATGAATGTTCTCATTAAGAGAGCCATGAAGGAGCCTCAGGATTGCTTCTCCTCTCCCATCCCACCACCCCCATTTCACTGTAGAGCCTGGACTCTACCATAAATTATCATCCTTGTAGATTATGAATTACCTTTTGTCCTTCAGTGCCTATTTTTTGTCATTGTTTGTAAATATAGGTGGGGAGGGGGAGGGCAAGGAGCACATCAGGGGTGCTCTCACACCCTTGCTTCTCAAAGTGGCCCAAGCAGAATCAACATTACGTGGATGCTTTTGTCAGTGACGCAGGCCTGAGGCCCATCTCAGACCTATTGAATCAGAATCTGTTTTAACCACATCCCCAGATGATGTATATGCACACTAAAGTTTAAGAAGCACTGACCACAGCTTAGAGTAGATTTATAATATTTATTTTTTGGTTTGCATGTTGGGAAGATGATTTACCTTTTCTGGGTATTGAAAGAGGATATGAGAACACAAGAAACTGCAGCGGGCCAGGTGCAGTGGCTCATGCCTACATTCCCAGAACTTTGGGAAGCTGAGGCAGGAGGAGTGCTTGAATCCAGCAGTTCAAGACTAACCTGGGCAACATAGCGAGACCTTGTCTCTACAAAAATTTTTATTGTTTAATTTGATTAAACAATTAGCTAGGTATGGTGGTACGCACCTGTAGTCCCAGCCAATCAAGAGTCTGAGGTGGGAGGATGCTTGATCCTGGGAGGTTGAGGCTACAGTGAGCTGTGAATGTGCCACTACACTGAGACCCTATATCAAAAAGGCAAGGCAAGGCAAGGAAAGCAAGGCACTGCATCCTATTCTGTATCTTGGTGGATATTCCCCAAGGCCCATCAGCTTGTCAGTCCTAGGCAAATACATTATTTGTTCCTACAGTTGCTGGATTAATACCCTCCACCTGCTGGTGGCCGGGTCTCAGTCCTTCCCATTCTTGTGTCTGTCTAAAAGTCCCCGGGTAAAAGAGGGGGTGTCTCTCACACATAGTCAGCCTCTGCCTGCAGCCCTGTTCACCTGCTGCTCTAGCTGTTGCTCTGTTCTTGGGGCAGCCTCTGCTTCAGGTCTCTGAGGCTTTAATGCTGCTGCATCACAGTCTCCAACCATCCAAATAGTGAGGGGACACATCCCCAACCTTCATGACCCAGGGCAACTGCATGGCAAACTGATGTCACCTAGAGTTCTTTGCCATCTGCTTAATGGTCTCCAATGCTCACCTCCCTTTCAGGTGACAGCATTTCTCTTCAAATGACCATCTCTATGCTGGACAGGAGGCTAGGGAGTGAGAAATTTGAGAGAAGAAAAGGTGCAGATGGTGGGAAGCAGTGGCCAGAAGGCAAAGCTGGTCACCAAGTAATAAGTGCTCTGTGGCGGAATTGAAGAAATTCAACTCAGAGTCTGCCATTTATTTATTTATTTATTTGTAGATTTTTTAGAGACAGCATCTTGCTCTGTCATTCAGGCTGGAGTGCAATGGTGCAACCATAGCTCACTGTAGCCTCAAACTCCTTGGCTAACATGATCCTACTGCCTCAGCCTCTGAGCAGCAGGAACTATAGGCATGTGCCACCATACCTGGCTAATATTTTAAAGCTTTTCCTAGAGACGGGCTGTCTTTGCTGTTTTGCTCAGGCTGGTCTTGAACTGTTTGCCTCAAGCAATCCTTCCACCTTGGCCTCCCAAAGTGCTAGGATTACAGGCATAAGCCACCATGCTTGGCTATGTCTGCTACTTAATGTTAAGCTGTGTTATAATGCAAACTTTCCTTCATTTCCCTAAGCAAAACTTTAGTCAAGTCTGCTATCCTTGACTGTTTGACAAGACAGCTGCACTTAGATGCACCATGTCTATTGTTTGGTCAGGTGGTGCAGAGAGAAGAGAACAACCTCAGAAGGTGCGCTGGATGACTGGCTCAGTGGCTTAGATGTCAGTGGGAGCAGGAAGTAAGAGGAACAGAAACTATGATATTGTAAGCCCCCAGAATTCATGAAAATCTCACTGGATTATCAGATCACTGGATTGGCCACAGCATGTGAGATAGGGAAGCCTGGAGGGGTTATTCTTTTCATTAATTAAAGGAAAGGGTTCGGCCAGGCGCGGTGGCTCAAGCCTGTAATCCCAGCACTTTGGGAGGCCGAGACAGGTGGATCACGAGGTCAGGAGATCAAGACCATCCTGGCTAACATGGTGAAACCCCGTCTCTACTAAAAATACAAAAAACTAGCCGGGCGACCTGGCGGGCGCCTGTAGTCCCAGCTACTCGGGAGGCTGAGGCAGGAGAATGGCGTGAACCCGGGAGGCGGAGCTTGCAGTGAGCTGAGATCCGGCCACTGCACTCCAGCCTGGGCGACAGAGCGAGACTCCGTCTCAAAAAAAATAAAATAAAATAAAATAAAGGAAAGGGTTAGGGGACTTGGATCCCCTCAACCCAACAGGCTGAGGTGACTTAGATCACTTAGGAAGCAATAACACTACTGAGCATCACCATGCCCTTTCCTTCCAAGACACAAAATCTTGCTAGAGAGTAGGCAAGATTAGGTTAAGGCCAAGAACAACCACCAAGACCTGTCTGCCCCTGGTTCTGAAGCCATGAATCCTCACCTATAAGAATTCTTCTTCCCAGGGACTCCCTTTTTTACTCCCAGAAGTCCAGCTCCACCCCTTCCCATCTGTCCTTGTCTGTCAGACTGGTTTGTATGTGTCTGAAGCCTAAGCCTAGATCAAGTTAAGTCCCCCACCATGGGACCTCTGGACATCTGGATCATCAGTGTCATTGAGCGACCTATTCCCCTAAGAAGGCCTTGTCTGCTGAGAGCACTTGGAGGATCTCCACAAGGAGCCACCAACTCCTGATGCCAGCATAGCTGAGTCCCAGCTGAGCTGCAGCCAAGAGATTTCAGATAAGAGCTTGAGGTTACTTAGTTGATACCTCCAAGCCCTAAAAGACCTCAACCTTTCTTGTTTTTGGAAGTCCTTCTTTCTCTCCTTACATAGCCCATTGCCTGTGAGCACACACAGATGGTCCAAGGAATGACAGGCTTCTTTTGTGACGGGTGTTGACTGACACAAACATGGATAGCTTGTTAGGTCATGAGGTACCATCTTTTCTTGGCGTAGGCTTTTAGTACCTATCATTGCCCCAGGAGCCCACAGACCCATCACCACATTACTTTTGGTCTGCAGGCTCTTCCACAGACTTGGGTGCTCTTCAACCTTTGCTGGACATCAGAATCACCTGGGGCAACTGTCCAAGATGCAGGCCCTAGGGCCCTGTGCCGTGGGGATTTTGAGGCTGGTGGTGCACAGCCTCTCCTGGGAGAAACCCTGCTGCAGCCCTTGGCTTTCAGCTTCCGGTGTGTCACCTCCATGCTCCCCACCCTCCAGGCTCTTCTGAAGCCTTCATTTTTTGCTCTGATGTGACCCCCTTCAGGGCCAGGTTTATCCTTTTTGCTTCAGGCATATTACTGGTTCAGTCACCTATTACACCATCCTGTCAGTACCCTCTTTTGTAGTTTTCCTACTCTCTTCACATTTTTTTTTAACCACTCATAGTTCCTCATAATTCTGTTCTTCCTCCTGCTTCCATCCCCCACCTAACCTTCTGGATAAAATTCACTTTGTGTCTGGACACATTGACTGATACCTGTAATCCCAGCACTTTGAGAGACTGAGGCAGGAGGATCACTTGAGGCCAGGAGTTCAACACCAGCCTGGACAACACAGCGAGACCCCCATCTCAAAACAAATCATCTCTATAATATCTTCTTTAGATAGACAAAACAGAAGCATTTGCATGTTAAGAGAAACTTCTCTTTACCACTCTTAAAATATTTAAAATACCAAAGATCTCATATTTATATGATTAACAGAGAAAACTCAGACCCATGGGCCAGCCATGAACAGTGACAAAATCTACTTCAAAGTTGTCGCTGTGGCTGAGTCATTGTCTCTGTAATCGGGGAGCTGTTCCCAAGCTGCCTTCACTGTAACACTGAGAACCCTGAAGAATTTTCACTATTTCCAGTCACTGTTACTGTGACAGCACTCTAACGTTAGCAGTTTAGAGTCACCTACATTCCTTATTTTAAAGAAAAATTGAAATGCTTTAAAGATTTGTATTTACCAAATGAGCTGAGGAAAAAGTAAGTGCTTAAAATATATTGCAATTGCAGGCATGAAAATCATTTCTAGGTATAAAATTGAAATTTTAGATTTCAATCACTTCCTACTCATTTAAATTATTTCAGTAAAGGTCTCAAAGCTTTAAAGGGAAAAGAGCAGAACTAAAAATTGAACCATTTAAAACTTGGTCAGACAGGTAATAAATTATACCTGGATCATTTAGTAGTTTAATAGTCTGGCGTTTAAGGTATCTTCTCTAAATGTGGTGTTGGGTCGTATCACCTGAATTCAGCTACTTTAATAAAGAACTATACTTTCACAGAGAGGAAGAAAAAAGCAATGGGGCTAATCTTGACTTCAGATAAAACAGCTCCCCCGAGCCCACCAACGCGGTATTACTGCCACCTAGTGGTAGCATATCCTCATCACCGAGGTCCTGCCTGTGTAAGTGGAGGGGAAGAGGTGTAGGAAGCACAGCGGCAGGGCGAATCCACAAATTAAATACACCGGGGGTGGGGGGTGGCGAGGGGAGCGCTAGAGTAAGGTTATATGTTCTATAATGTCCATTCTCATTGCTTCCAGGGCTATTTTAAGAAATATTTATTTTGATGGGGTTTCAAAGTAAGTCGTGTGAGGACCTGTAAGCCACAGTTTTTACTCCCGCGGAGTTTGTTTTACGCAGGCTTCAAATAGACAAACAACAGGTATCTGAGGTTCTAGTTTTCTATTAATTTAATGCTGGCCTGGAAAACATTTTGTGATTTAAAAGAAAACACTAAAGTTAGCTGTATTACTGGACTCAGTAAGGAAAGAATTGGGCTCAGTCAGAAGTGCCAGATCCCCTATAACCAGGGGTGAAATCTCAGGCAAGTATCTTAATAGTTTCCAACCCCACTTGCCCAACCTGTTAAAGAGGGGAACTGAAGTCGTTTCCATCTAAGACGCTCTCCATGAAAAGCTCTAAGAGCCCACTCCTCTTATTCATCTCTTAAGTCCTATCCCAAGGTAGACCAAACATTCCGACATTTTGGCTGAGACGCTCACTTCACGCACATTATCATGAACGATTTCAAGTTTTACCCATTTTCAAAAGCTGAATCTACCCTGGTGCTTCCTGGAAGCTAAGAATCTGGGAGATATCTCAGCTGGCCAGTTGGTCAAATAATCTTTGTTGTTTGCCATTAGCTCCCATTAGTTAACATGCAATCTTTTCAGATGAAGTGTGGCCAAGAAGACAAAAAATATTTGGATAAGGCCCACAGGATCCAAAAGTAATCTTATTTAATTTCATTTGGTTGAGTTAGCAACTACTTTTGCAGACTTAAATGCAAAAGCTGGTGTGTTTGAAGTTTCATTTTTGTCCAGACTTTCATTACTCAGAAATCAGTGCTGACACAATTAAGCATGACCTTTCCATGCAGATGGTGCCTTGCTTCACCAGCGCAAGCAGCATCTGCCACACTCACCCGCAAGTGCACATGTTTGCATATTTTTAAGACACTGCATCTAAAAATGGTAAAGTAAGTGCTGAAGTAAAGGCTTTCCAGAAGGGAGCATAATATTATTTAATCTGTTTGCATTACCTGTTAAGAAAGCCAGAGTGAAGTTCTAGGAAATTAGGAGACATGCAAAACACAGCACTCTTCTTAAACCACACGTGTTCTCTTAACATTATTGGAATAACATATAAACACTGCTCTATCTGAAGTCATATTGATTTGCTGTGATAAGACGTATTTGGTTAAATATAAATCATCCCCAGCTTCAGCAAGAAAGCCTAATATGCATTATGTATGTGTGCAGGATAGCTTCAGCAACCCTGCATATTTGTTTCAAAATGTTATATTATTTCAAAGTTAAAAGGGAACTTAAAAGTGACTTAGTAAAACTTTCCTTCTTACATAAGAATCTTTTTTACCAGTCACACACAAAGGTGAGGGGGTGCATGGGAGCACTTTAATCCCTGGTACAGTCAATAAGAATAATGAAGCAGGCTGTGCATTGTGGCTCACACCTGTAAACCTAACACTTTGGGAGCCTGAGGTGGAAGGATTGCTTCAGCCCAGGAATTCAAGACCAGCCTGGGAAAAATGGCAAAACTGTGTCTCTACCAAAAAATACAAAAACAAGCCTGGTGTAGTGGCACATGCTTGCAGTCCCAGCTATTCAGGAGACTGAGGTGGGAGGATGGCTTGAGCTGGGTAGGCAGATGTTGCAGTGAGCTGAGATCATGCCACTGCACTCCAGCCTGGGTGACAGAGCCAGACCCTGTCTCAAAAAAAAAAAAAAAAAAAAGAAAGAAAGAAAAAAGGAATAAAGAAACAATGATGAAACCAATGAGTAGTCATTCTGCTATTTATTATCACCAGAAACTAGCAATTCTAACCAATGTCAGTGATAGAATATACATCCCAGCAGAGGCAAACCATTCCTCACTACCATGAACTGAACAGTTGTGCCCCACAGTATTCCTGTGTAAAAGCCTAATCCCCAATGTGATGGTATTTGGAGGTGGAGCCTCTGGGAGGTGATTAAGTCATAGGGTCATAATTCTCATTAACAGGATTCGTGTCTTCTAAAAGTGGTCCCAGAGAACTTCTCAGCTCCTCCCACCATGTGAAGACACAGCAAGAAGACAGCCAGCATCTATGAACAATGAATCAGGCATTATCAGACCCCACATCTGCTGGCGCCTTGATCTTGGACTTCCTGGACTCCAGAAATGTGAGAAATAAATTTCTGTTGTGTGTAAGCTACCCAGTCTATGGGATGGAGTGGGGAGAGTACCCAGGACCCCTAGTGATTAAGGTGGGGAGAGTGACCCAGGACCCCTAACGATGAAGATGGGGAGAATGACCCAGGACCCCAGAAATGGGGTGAGGGGAGAGTAACCCAGGACCCCTAGGGATGTGGTGGGGAGAGTGACCCAGGACCCCTAGGGATGGGGTGGGGAGAGTGACTCATGGTTTTCACAGTCATGTGAATAAGAAATTCACTTCTGTGTTGAAGTGTTAAATTTTGGGTCTTTCTAGAGTAGCAATTTAGCATACCCTGATGAACACAGGAGAGAATGAGACAGAGTGAAAAGAACCTTGAGTGAAAATGTTATGTGCTAGTTATTCATCCACTGGCTTCAGCTCCACTTCTGACCTCCTCTCCTCCCCTGGTGTCATAGGAGACTGGAAGCCAACAAACTACATTTCACTAATTCCCTTACCAGCTGTCTTCCAGAAAGAATTTGCTAACAGGAAGACTGGAGAAGGGTAGAAATCTTTGTTTTTCTTTTTTTCTTCCTTAGGCAGTGCTTTCGGCAGCATGAGCAGCCCACAGCAATGGTGGGCAGCTGCATGCTCCAGAAGTCTCAGTGCCAGTTTTCAGCTGCATCAACAGAGTTGTGTCCTTCTGGTCCCACAGACCAGCAGTAGCAGCTAAATGTCTACAGTAGCTTCTATTTTCTTAACTGGACAGTGACTTATGCACATAAATTCTCTTCCTGGTGCTGCTAATTTCTGGCAATTTTCTTAACATTTCTGAGCTCCAATTTTCTTATCTATTAAAAAAATAACAAGAATAGTGATATCTGCTCTCTCTCAATAACCTAATGTTCATGATATACAAATGAAAATGATTATGAACACTCATAATCTAAAGAAACATATTTTTATGGATCCTGGTTAACTTTGCTGTTATTGGTCACGTCTTTCTCTTTTTAGACCTTCAGGAGCCCATTGAATGTTTCTAAATTGTGATCCAGTCAAATATGTTAGTTATTTTTTCATTTGAAAAGATGAATATAGCCTGCACCAACAGGGGGAGCTGTTCTTTTATAACCACAGAGAGTGGCTGTATTTCTTGTTTGAGGGCAAAGCTTTAATTGTTTCAACACTGGCTACTGGGAAATGTCACCAGTGAACCAATTAGCCTGGCTTCCTGTAACCATGTAGAACTGATAATCCAAGTCAGGCCGGGGATGGGCTTGGGCACAGGGTGTGTGGTAGACACAAATGAAGAGTGACCTCAATGTCCCATTAATGTTACTTGACTTGTGCTCACTTGACCTCAGGTTGCTTGTAAAAAAAAGGTAGGGTCTTAGCCCTTTCTCCCTGAAATCCTCCCCAGTGATTTCTGGGAAGGGCTGGCTTTTTATTTCACCTTAGCTCTCTCATTAGGTAGGTGACTTTGCATAGTTACCTTCAGTGGATTTACTGTATTATGGTTTTTAGGATGCTCTTAAAGTGAGAAAAAAAATGTGCTTGAGGTAGACCAGGTAGCCCTTTTGAAACTTTTAGTCAGATAATTATTTATTGTGGGGGCTGTACTGCCCACCAGGATATTCAGCATCACTGCACACTAGATGTCAGTAGGCTCCCCAAGTTGTGACAACTAACAATGAAAACCACCTCAAATATGAGGATGCAATTGAGAACCACCATTTTAGGGACTATGGATACTATAACAGTGAAGGTTCTCCAGAGAAACACAGCCAATAGTATGTATATATGTGGAGTGTGAGTGTGTGTGTGAGTGTGTGGGAGAGAGAGAGGGAGTGTGTGTGTAAAAGAAGGAATTGCCTCACATAATTATGGAGGCTGGCAAGTCCAAGATCTGCAGGGTGGGCTGACAGGCTAGAGAACTAGTTCAAGTCCACAGGCTTGTCTACTATAGTATCAGGAAGAGTTGATGCTGCAGATGAAGACCAAATGCAGTCTACTGGAAAATTATGTTGCTCGGGGGAGGCTGGTCTTTTGGTTCTGTTCAAATTTTCAACTGGTTGGATGAGGTCCACCCACATTAGAGAGAGCAATCTGCTTTACTCAGAGTCTACCATTTAAATATTAATTCACTCAAAAACACTCTTACAGAAACACCCTGAATAACATCTGACCTGTGGTCTGGCCAAGACGACACATAAAAGTATCCATCAAAGATGTAAGGTGATCAAGACCCTGGAAGTCCCTGCCTCTGGGAGCTCACATTCTAGGCAGTGACCCAGATGATAGGCAAGTGTTTCAGTTATCTACCGCTGGCTGTATTAGTCCATTTTCATGCTGCTGATAAAGACATATCCGAGACTAGGCAATTTACAAAAGAAAGAGGTTTGTTGGAATTACAGTTCCATATGACTGGGGGAGGCCTCACAATCATGGCAGAAGGCAAGGAGGAGCAAGTCATCTTACATGGATGGCAACAGGCAAAGAGAGAGCTTGTGCAGGGAAACTCCCATTTTAAAAACCACCAGATCTCGTAAGACCTATTCACTACCACGAAAACAGCAGGGGAAAGACCCACCCCATGATTCAGTCATTTCCCACTGGGTCCCTCCCACAACATGTGGGAATTATGGGAACTACAAGATGAGATTTGGGTGGGGACACAGAGCCAAACCATATCACTGCCTAACAAACCATCCCAAACTTCATGGCATCAAATAGCAAACATCTTATTAAGTGCAAGTATTCTTTAGATCCAAAATTCAAACAGGGCATGGTTTGTCTCTCCTCTTTGATGTCTGGGATCTCAGCTGGCAATATGCAAACCACTAGGAAAGAGTGATTTGAATGACTGGAGGCTGGAATCATCTGGAGTCTTCTTCAATCAAGTCTGGCACCTGGACTAGAATGATTCAGGCTGGGCTTATCTGGGACTGTTGACAGGAGCACACACATGAAGCATTCCACA
The DNA here is from genome assembly GCF_007565055.1 of Rhinopithecus roxellana. NCBI lineage: Eukaryota > Metazoa > Chordata > Mammalia > Primates > Cercopithecidae > Rhinopithecus > Rhinopithecus roxellana. The sequence goes on from NC_044550.1 coordinate 11,790,379, forward strand.
TGGCTTGGGCTTCTAGGCATAACAGCTGTGTTCCTAAGGGGAACCTCTGAAGTAACATCTGGAGAGTGAGCATTCCAACAGGCCATGAGACCACGATAGAAACTGCAAGGCTTCTTCTGGCCTAGCCTCAGAAGTGACCCAGTGTCACTTCCACCACATTCTATTGGTCACAATTGAATCACAGAGGCCAGGCCAGATTCGAAGCAGGGGAGTTAGGTGCTGCCTCTTGACAGGGAGCAGCAAGGTCACATTGCAGAAGAGCATGTGGGTTAGGACATGTATGTATGTATGTATGTATCAATCATCTATCTACTCTCCATCCATCAAGAGAATTTGCCACAAGTAAGCAAATATTCTACATAATTTCAGGTAGAGCTAAAAACAGAAGTGGTATTTAGACTGTTAGAGATACAAAGGATCTTCTGAGGTGATGAAAAGCATTCTAAAATTATATTGCAATGATGGTTGCACGACTCTGCAAATTTACTCAAAGTTATTGTACATCTAAGGAAAATGAACATTACGATATACAAATTATACCTCAATACATCTGTTAAATATACAACTAGCATGCCACAGGCACTGAAGGATAAGAACTGACATGATGCTGGCCTTGGTTCCAGAACAAGATTTTTTTTTTTTTTTTTTTTTTTTTTTTTTTTTTTTTTTTTTTGAGACAGACTCTCACTCTATCACCCAGGCTAGAGTGCAGTGGCATGATCTCGGCTCACTGCAAGCTCCACCTTCTGAGTTCATGCCATTCTCCTGCCACAGCCTCCAGAGTAGCTGGGACTACAGGCACCCATCACCATTCCCGGCTAATTTTTGGTATTTTTAGAGGAGACGGGATTTCACCGTGTTAGCCAGGATGGTCTCGATCTCCTGACCTTGTGATCCACCTGCCTTGGCCTCCCAAAGTGCTGGGATTACAGGCGTGAGCCACCATGTCCAGCCCAGAACAAGATTCTAAAAGCCCCTCTCAGTTACACAGCAATAGATGTCCTGGGAGAGATGGGGTGGCCAAGATGACTGAGGGACATTCAGGGCCTCAGGACTTCTACAATCACCACATGACAGTGACTATTTACGAACTGGTATGAAAGTATTTTCTACCAATATTAAGAGCTTTGAAAAGCAGTAAGGCAGAGTAAGGAAATAGAAATGATAGGCTTGAGGCAGGCAGAAAAGTATTTTAGACACGGTAGATAAGGAAGTTCTTTCTGAGAAGGTGACCTTAGAACAAAACCCCTAAATGACGTGAGAGAGCCACAGTGAGATCTGGAGGAAGGGAGACCCAGGAAGAGTGAAAAGCAATGGTATAGCCCTGAGCCAAAAGGGAGCCACATTCAGGAGGAGAAGGAGGAGGGGAGCTTTGATTGAAGAGAGTGAGGAGAACGTTAAACATCTATTTGTTTTATCATGAAGACAGTTGTATCACTATTTAAATAAAAGAGTAGCTGGAATATTGGTAGAAACTGAGACAAAATCCACAGAAGCCATGAGCTTGAACCATTTCTGTGGCTCCTGTGCACTTTGATCTACTTTAGACATACAGCCGATGGGGGACACATATTGCCATCGGGAAGGCCTGAGAGAATGGAGCTTTTTCTTTGTGACACACTACAAGGAGATTCCTAGGACACTTGGGTGCAGGACAAGGATTCCCCTCTACCCCAGGGTCTCTGTTTTCCATCTTTCCTCAAGTGGATTTTATGAACTACACAGCAGTGCTACTTCTGGAAAACCTTATCACACTTGAAGTGATATCAAGAGATTAAACCAAGTGACTGAACTGACAAATAGAAAAAATACTTCACATTAGAGAATGAAGGGTGAGAATGGAGTTCAGGACTGAGTGTTGAAAGTGAAAGGTAGGAAAACAATAGAGAAGAGAAATAAAGAAGAAGAAAAGAGGAAGGTTGGGAAGATTTCTGCTTGGTTTGTCTCTGGCAGATGTCTTAAGTGTGGTTGGGAAGATTTCTGATGGTTTCTTTCTGGCAGATGTCTTTGGAGTGCCTGGAGATGGTGCCTTCTAGTTCTGCTGTCCACACTCCCGCCAAAGCTTTCCCTGGCTGCTCCCAGCCATTGTCTGAGCACGATGGGGCTACTAGATCTGGCTCTTTCTGCCCAATGCAAATGCTTGCTCTGGGCCAAATCCTTGCTCTGGGGCTCCCAATGGGCCTGACTGAAGTTTTCTTAGAAATGCAGTCCAACGTTCTGTCTATCCAGTTCCTCCCTTCTCTCTCTCCCTTCACAGATGTCAGCTTATCCTGAATTGAATAATTGACCCCTAAAATTCTTATCCACCTGGAACCTTAGAATGTGATCCTATTTGGAAATACAGTCTCTGCAGATGGAATTAATTAAGATGAGTTCATAATGGGTTAGGAAGGGTCCTAAATCCAATGACTGATGTCTTTATAAGAAGTCCAGGTGAAGATGCAGAGAGGAGAAGGTGGTGTGAAAATGCAGGCGGAGGTTAAAGTATTGTGTCTACCAGCCAAGGAATGCCAAGGATTGCTGGTGACCACAAGAATCTGCTAGAGGGGCCTGGAACAGATTCTCCCTCAGAGTCTCCAAAGAAACCCATCCTACCAACATCTTGGTTTAGGACTTCTGACTCCAGAACTGGGAGGCAATACATTTCTATTGTTTTTAGCCATCCAGTGTGTGGTCCCCTGTTGAGGCAGGCCTAGGACACTAACACACAGCTCTACATTGTGGTCTGAGACTCACCCTGTCTGTTCTTCTTCTTCTCACCTCTGTCCTTCATAGGACACATCCACCCAATAAATTCCCTGTACTTTTCATTCCCTGTTGGTGCCTACTTTCCAGAAAGCCTATACTGCCACACACCCCAAAATTTAAAAAAGAAAAAATCCAAGTTTTAGGCTTTCAATCAAAAGCTTCAGAAAGAGACTCTACCACTGAGTCAACAAGAATCATTGAGCTGCTAGTTCTCCCCGCGTACTGTGCTGAGTGAAACAGGTATAAAGATGAACAAGACAGAAACTCTGCCGTTAAGTCCTCTCTCAGTCCAATTAGATGAGAGTTTTGTCTTGAGGGACACATAACAAAACAAAATAAAATAATCTCAATACAGTGGCAAAAATGTTGTAATCGAGATATGAAGTACTTTAAGGGAGTGCAGGTGCTTAGCAACACGGACAGTCACCTGACCCCGCATACAGAGGGAGTAGCCAGGAAACACCTCTCAAAAAGAGATAATATTTATGCTGAGACTGGAAAATGCAAAGGAGTTGGCTGGACAGAACATAGAATAGAAAAGCATTCTAGGCAGACAAAGAGTGTGGACAAAAGCATATAGATTCTTTTGGAGAGTAAAATTAAGTTGATCTTAAGTCTCATCCACTTTGGGGAAAAAAGAAAGGAGATAACATGGTCAGATAGCTTCTCAGAAGTGGTCTTAGAATTGTGCTGCAGTTGAGGATACAATGTGGAGTTGGGGACATATTTCCTAAACCTCCCCCAACCCCTGACCCCTTACCAGTTAGACTCACTTCTTGTTTTACATGGGATTTTCAAGACTCTGTATGCAGTTGGGTTTTAGACATAACAGACATGACTGAGGGTCTAAGGCATCCAGCAGAACTCTGCTTAAAATCACCACTGAAAGGAAGCCTGCAATACCTGTGTGGAAAAAATTCATTGCTGTGAACCAGCACCACTGAAAAGAGATTGTTGAAATAATAAGTAAATTACGTGATTTTTAAAAACATACCTTGTACTTGCTTGGAAGCAAAAGTTGAGGTCCCTTTAATAAACATACTGGATGTAGTGGCTCACACCTGTAATCTCAATATTTAGGGAGGCCTAAATGGGAGGATTGCTTGAACCCAGGAGTTTGAAACCAGCCTGGGCATCTCTAAAAAATAAATAAATAAACAAATATTTAAGAATTATATCATATGAATAATGTAAAACATATATATTACCAAATATTTTTATGAAGTTTCATTTTGTTGAAACTATCTAGTAAGCCTCCTACAGCTGTTACCACTGCAAAACTAAGTGTGCAGATAGTGGAGCGGGCGCGGTGGTAGGGATACTGGGAAAATTGAGTAAATGACAAAGTGGAACAATGACATCAAAGGAGAGGACAACAGATAGGACAGCAGCATGAGAAAGGGAGAAAGACTGGAAGATTCAGAGAGAAGCGGGACGATCTTAGAAAATTCTGCTACTTGAGCTTCCAAAAAAGTTAAGAAAAAGAATAACCAAAATTTGCAAAAAATGGGAATGAAATAGATACTAAAACACCAAATAAAGGGCTCTAGAAAGGGAACAGGAACTCTAGTGCACAGGCTGTTCCCCTGTCGCTGCTGTGTGCATATTCAGTATCTCCCTGGCCTGCACTGGCCTCTCTGTTTGAGTGGGCCTTGTCCTCCTCTGTGAACAAACTGTAGCCAAAAGAATTTTAAGTGCTCATTTAGTCAGTTACATATGTATTATCAGAGCTTAGTCTTCAGCAGACTGCCTCTAGACACTCAGGAATTTCTCACTGGCAACCAGCGTTACCCAGGGTCTCACCGATCCTGGGTGAACAGTGGTAATAGGGAGGAATATGAAGGATAGAACCATGTGAGGTGAACAGCAGCCTCTTGCAATCATCTAGTCCTTTAGGAACAGCTCTGCTGTGCTGCTAGTCCTCAGGCCACACTGTGAGAAAAAGTTACAGAGCACCCTGGTGAGTGCTGAGTGAGTCAGGGAGTAGAGATAAGAAGAAATAGAGAGAAAGGGAGAGGGAGAGAGAGACCTGTAGGTACATAGAAAAGGCAGGAAGCAACATATGTCCTTGACTCATTTGATACTGCACTTTGTCCTACTTCCCAAGGATTCAGTCACTGCCATTTACCTTTAGCATTCCAGGCAGATAGAATCCCCCTCTACATATGAATCTGGGCACAAAGCCATGCAGGTGTGAGTAAGCCCATGAAGGAAGTGGCACTCAAAGACTCCAGGAGTTCAGGCCAGGCACAGTGGCTCATGCCTGTAAGCCCAGCACTTTGGGAGGGTGAGATGGGTGGATCACCTGAGGGTGAAACCCCGTCTCTACAAAAATACAAAAATTAGCCGAGCATGATGGTGGGTGCCTGTAATCCCAGCTACTTGGGAGGCTGAGACAGGAGAATCACTTGAACCCTGGGAGGCGGAGGTTGCAGTGATCTCAGATCACACCATTGCACTCCAGACTGAGTGACAGAGCGAGACTCTGTCTCAAAAAAAAAAAAGAAAAAAAAGAAAAAAGAAAAAAAGACTGCAGGAGATCTAATATGCCCTATTAGGTGGGCACCAGAATGGCCCCTTGTAACTTTTTCCTACCTTCTTCTCTCCTAATTCTTCTTCCATGGAGGAAACAATAATTATCTCTGAATCATCCCTATTCAGAGAATTGAGGATATATTAGAAGGTCTGGGTAAACAAGCACAAATATTACAAAAGTGCTAAAACAGCAAACTTCAGGGTTGAACTTGTGGTCTGCTTCTGTTTTTTCTACCCACTCTAAAGGTGTTCCTGATATAGAAGCTTCCTCAGTGTTCCCTGTGTTGGTGTGTAAGACAGAAGGAAGACTGGTAAAAGAGTGCACTCATCCTCCCCTACAAACCAGAGGCTGATAGCATTAGGGAGAAGCTAGGGTTTGGCCCCACACAAGCAGTTTGCACTGTTGTCCAATCCCAGGTGGGGTGACTGCCTCTTCATTTCCTTTGATAGCAACTGCCTGTTGCGTGATGCAGTGTGGGTGTCCTCAGAGGTAACTACCTAAGTTTGCATACTTCCTGACTGACAGAACACTCCTGCCAGTGCCTCCAGGCCAGGGTGGTGGGTTTGGTGGGAGGAGTAAGTAACCAAGTTTCACTTCCTTGCCTTGGAGACTCAGAGCCACAGCAGGCTGCTGTCTCACAGAGGGAGAGGGTGGCAGGAGCAGCCGAGTTGTCTCTCTCTGCCTCTGTGAAGGGCGCGAATGGGCAGAGCAGAACTTCTAGAAGGGAAGATGAGCACCCAGGATCCCTCAGATCTGTGGAGCAGATCCGATGGAGAAGCTGAGCTGCTCCAGGACTTGGGGTAAGGGAGCAGATCTCCTTTCAAAGTGCCTAGTGGGTGGACATTGACTCCGCACTCCCACCTTCATGCTTTGATTAATGACTATCTTCAGCGCCTTGTTGCCCCCTGCCACCTCAACCGTTTATTTTTTTCCACTTTATTCATTTGTATCTGTTAAGTATCTTCCTGTTTGGGGCTAATTCCATTGGAAAAGCCTGCATTATTTTTCTAGATGTGAAAACAAGTAGGTTGAGAAAATAGGGAAAAAAATCAAATGTTGGACATTCTTTGAGAGGAGGGACAGAACTGGGATATAGAGGTGACGTTGCCTGGCTTCCTTGATGTTGCTCTGGTTTATGAATAAATGTGTTGTTCAAGAGTTTCCAGCACTGACCCAGGGACAGTAAAAGGACCGTGTTGCTGGGAAGATAAACAGAAAGCCTACCCTACTGTAAGGGAGAGGGACTTTTTCAAAAGATAGAGAATGAGGAAGTTTCTGCAGTAGTCTCGCTTGTATGTTTCTTTCTCCTGATACTGCATTTGGGAGCTTTTATATTTTATGTATGTCCAGAGGGCCAACTTTGAGCCTTTAAATACCAACAATCCATGAAGAGGATAAAATTTCTGCTTCAAACAGGTAAGCATAGGTAGGTGGAGTCATCTGAGCTCTGTCTTTGAGAAGTGACCCAGATGACAACTCATCCGGGTATTTAATAAAAGAAGCAAGTATTACACAAGAGAGGAATTGGGGATTTCCTAGAGAAACTGAACCTTCTGCCTAATGCACTGGGAATATCCCAGTGAGGGTGGCTTTGGCACCTGTGCATGAGGAGAGGTAAAACCTGTACCTTCTGCCTGGATAAATAGCTCTAAATCTTCATAACAATCCAATGACATGGGAGCTGTTGTCATCTTCATCTTACAAAGGATGAAAACAAGCACCAAACAGGTTTGAATAACTTGCTTGCTAGTCACACATCAATTACATAGAAAAGCTGGGCATCCAACCTGCCACAGGCTATGTCCTAAACCGAAGAAAAACCAAAATAAAGTTGAAACCTCTCTGTGTTAAGGCTGCAGAGATTGTATCTTTTTATGTTGTATTACTGTAAAAATTTATCAGTAATTCCTGTCTTTAGATTATAAAACTGAGGTCTCGGAATTGAACTCTACTTTCATTTGGCAAATCAGATAAAACACCTGGAATTTTCATTAAAGAAAACTCCCCTTATTAGGAAGCCAGAGCTCTAGAATCTCTCTATCCCTCTAGATTGAATCCCCAAACAGAAGAGGCAAAGGGCCCTTCTGTGAGCATCCAGCACAGTTTTCACCAAGTCCAAACGCTGAAGCTGAACTGTGGCCCGCAGTGCCTTATTGAACCATTAAGCTACAATGCTTTACATGTTCTGTTAACTGATTCCCAGCCCACTGTAATAGAAAACCCCAAAGGAGGAGACAGAAGAATTTATTCAATTCTGGTCGTTTAGTTAAACAAACAATCCTAGAACCCAGAGTCTGTGGTTGAGTACTGTGGGAACACGCTTAGATGACAAAGATGAATTAGATGCTGTCTCTGTGCCCCACCACGATGCCAATAGCAAGAAGCAACTACAGGTGAACCCCACGGGGGAAATAGGACTGTGGACTGTGTCTTTCCTCCATGTGCAAAGAATAGACATTGAATACAAAACCGAGTCACACCACTTCCCTGCATAAAAAGGATACATTCATGTCCAGATTTCCCTATTTCAGAAGGCCTGAACAATTATTAAACATAAGGATGATTTCTATAGCAATGGGCAACCTGCAGTTATCTGGGAAAACTGCTCTACAGTCCAGGTTCTTGACCTTGGCTGTGCTCTGGAACAACCCAAGGAGCTTTTCCTTTTTTTTTTTTTTTCAAAAAAAAAAAAAGAAAGAAAGAAACACTCCTGACACCCAAACCACAGACTTGACAAATGATTTCAGTATCTCTGAGGGTGAGCGTTTTCTTGTCAAACTCTCCAAGTAATTCCAAAGTGAGACCCTAGGTTGATGATCACTGCATAGAATATGTATCCACCAAATGCATTAGGTAAATGTGCTCTTATTTTTCATTTTAAGTCTGTTGAGTGTGTACTTGAATCTTAAAAGTACTAATAAGTGTTGATATTTTGTTTATTGGTTTAGGGGTGTTTCGATTAGCAATTTTATTAAGGTGTATTTTACATATCATAAAATGTACCCGTTTCAAGTGTACAATTCAAGACTTTTGACTAACTTTACAGAGTGATACAACTGTCACCATAAATCAGTTTTAGTACATTTCTGTTCTCCCGAAAAGAACCCTCAGATGTAGGGCTTATTTAAGCATACTCAATAGTGTGCTGGAAAAACACCTGGGGTGAGTTGAGGGGTGGAGAAAGCCCTGATTTCAAGAATTTGCCTAATTCCCTGGTATAAATACTCCCACTATAGACAATTTCAAGCTGCCAACAATTTAACATCATTGAATTGAATATTTAATAATCAACTTGTGCCAGTACTTGCCCTGCAGCACCTCACTGATACACTTTTTATAGATAACAATTTGAGAACTCTTGACAATGACTTGTTGCCTCTGCTAGAATACTGAACGTAACTCAAACATAATATTGACTTTTTCTTTGAATCTTTAACCACTGGTGAGAGAGAATCTCTACCAAACCTTCTGATTAATTTAGTTTCCAAAACCTCCTTAAAAACAAAATGATTTAATGTAACTGATAGATAAAAGTTGGCTGGTTTTAATGACTTAATTTTTCAATTATTTTGAAGAGGTTATTTGAGTAGTCAGATAAATCCTTATGTTTATATTTTTGATAGACATAAACAGATAAGTTAGTGGTTAAATTACAGAAATATCAGAAGTCTTTGTTCTTGGGCATCTGTTTTTTTCAGGCTCTGGAATATGTAAATCCTGTAAATTGAGCCCTGAACTGCAGCAAATCCATCACTTGCCTTTCTAGGACATATACAACTTGCTCAGAGTACAGGTTTATTATTTTCTAAAATACCTAAATCAAGCAACACCATGCTTTTCCATGTCTCATTTACACAGTGTCAGCCTAAAAACGTTAATTTTCTTTCATCTAAAATACATTCATGTGTCCAGAGGCAAAGGAGAAATAAAACCATCTTAAATTGTTGCTCAGCTTTGCTTACACTTTGCAGGGGAGGGTACGGGTTTAGGGGGAAGAGGGGTGTGGGGAGGGCAAGAAGTGAGGGGCATGGAGAATCAGGGGAGAAGAAGGAGGTGGACTATGAACCAGGAGATGAGTCAGGCTGTTTGCTGCTTGCAAAATGAAGAGATGGCAAAATTAAACAAGTAACAAATACTGGAGATATCACCTAAGTAACAAACTGGTAAAGAATAGCTAGTAAAATCACTGAAAATTCCAGCAATTCTTTGGCTTTAACAAAGGTTACTATACTATTTCTACATATAGCTCTATATAAGTATAAACACAAAAGAAATAACATAAAATGAAAATATTTTAGCATACTTTACAATTAAATATTCAAATGATCTAGTCAGTCATAACTCCATGTGAGAAACATAATAAACATTCTCTTTTTTAGATATTTTCTCAAATTGGAAGTTGTATAAGAAAGTGCCAGTGTTTGGCTGGGTTGACCAGTGCCAAAGAACTAGATTCTAAGCTCTGAATATTTAAATTAATTGATAGCTAATTCTTCACATATAAGAGAAGGTTAGAGTAGATCATGGAGCAGCAAACCTTTTTTTATAAAGGTCTGGGTAGTGAACGTTTTAGGCTTTGCAGGCCTTACAGTCTCTACCTCAACTACTCACATCTGCTGTTGTGCAAAAACTGCAAGAGAACACAGAAACAAATGACTGTGATGGTGTTCAAACAAAACGTTATTTATATACTGAAATGTAAATTTCATGTAATTTTTATGAATCACAAAGTATTCTTCTATTTCCCCCAAGCATTTCAAAATGCACAGCCATTCTTGGCTCCCGGTCCATACTAAAACAGGTATCTGGCAGGAATTGACCCTCAGCTGGTGATTTGCTGACCCAAGGAATAAATTATAACAAACTAAATGAGTCCCTATTATAAGGCAGGCATTTTGTAGACACTAGCTCTTGTCTTCAAAAGGCATTGGTATTCCAGCTTTACATAGGAAGAGACTCAAGAGAAGAAAAATCAGGTTGCCTACAGTCTCGGAGTGTCTGTGTTCAAAACCCATGCTGGCTTCACAAACCAGGTTGTTTCCCGGCTGTGATAGTCCTAATTTACTGATCACCTACTATGCACCAGCACCATGCCATTCACATGCATAATGCCGTTTAGCCTTCACAAGAACACTTTCAATACGATATCACCATACTCATTTCATAGATGCAAAAGGTGACTTCAATAAGCTAAGTATACAATCCAGATCACAGACTTTGTAAGTAGTGGAGCTGAGAGACACACCTAGGGACTTACCTCAGAGCTTTCCACTGCGTGGTGCTGCTTTGTAGAGCCCACTGGTCAAAGTTATATATTCTAATAATGGCAATTAGTAATTATTGGATGCTTGCCATGTGCCAAGCACTAGTTTAAGCCCTTTGCCCAGATGAACTTGTTTAAGTCACACATTGCTGTGAGGTGGGTATTATTACTAATGTCATCCCCATTTACAGATGAGAAAAGTAAAGAACTGAGTTTTAATTGCATGCACAAGTTTCCATTCTAATATACCTTCAAATCCAAGCGTTTTGCTCCAGAGCCTTCATGCTTGATGTAAACTAATGTAACCACTAATGTAAACTGGTTTTCATCAAATTTCTCTCATCTTATTATACTAGTACATGTTCGTAGTGCTTAATATGAACTGAGAGAAGCAAAGAAAGTTCGTGATTATAACAAAGTTTACTATAAAAGACATTATTCTTTCTATTCCTCACATAATATACATACACATGTACACAAAGCCAGGCCAGCATCCTAGTTAATCAGATGTTATTGAATTTTGTGTAGATTTCATTTTCAGGACTAGAAAAATTTATTCAGCTAAGAAATGTATAGTAAAGTCAAAATTTCAGTGGAACCTGTTTACAGAGGTGTGACACCAACTACAGCAATACAGCTTGTTCCTCTTCTGTGCACAACTTTGTAATCTTGGATTCTAAAAACGGAAGGTAGTTCTTCTGTGGTTGTATAATGAGTACGTAACTAGTGTACAGTTCCATCTCTTCAGTTATTTCCTCTTCAGTTGTGGTGTTTTTCTGTTCCTCTGAAGGGTGACTTCCTTCTACTTACAAGTGGAAATCTGTCCCACAGATTGTCCATGTTGGGTGGAGTAACTTTGTTTCATTCATTCACTCTTCTACTGGGTCATAGATCTATCTGTTGAATGATGATGTCAGGCAAGGCAGCATAGTGGAGAAGGCATGGCTGTGCAGAGATGGAGGATTCATATGCGTGTAGAGTTAGAATGCAGTGTTGTGCGGGCTGAGGGCTGTGACAGTGTCTAGATAAAACAACCTCCTATGGAAGGCTATTTCTCCACAGTGGAAGTGGAAAAGGTGGCCTTGGAGCTGATATTATTTTTGTCAGTTGAAGTTAGAAAATATGACATTTTCTACAGAGAAAACGGTATGAGTAAAGGAGTGATGGTAGGAAAATATGCAAGGATTTGGAATCGAAAAAGCTCACATGAACTCAAACCGGCCCAGTCCCCAGGACCTATCTGGTTTGTTAGCATTCAGGTGGTCTGGTTCCGGTCTCTACCTCCATCAGTCTCATCCTATGAGAAGCTTCTACTTGACTTTTCTCTTTTAATTCTGCTTTCATGACCATACTCTTAGACATTTCGTTAAAGCCTGCATTAATTTCTGGCTCCTACCAACTCCCCTAGAGGATAAATTCCTATTCTGAGCCCATAGACTTCTGGTTTCTACTCCCTGATAGAGGCCTGCCTCTACCAGGAGCACAGTGCACACTGCTGGGCCTTATTGGTGTTCCTTGCTCACCACCTGCTTCTCTATGCTCATGCTCCCCCTGACCCTGACCACTAGCACCCGCCCCCATTATCTGTTGTTAGACCTTCTTTGTTTAAAAAATGTTTATAACTTTAAAAAGCATAAGAGTAATCACTTGTTTTGATAACAGTATGATGGTTATGTAAAAGAATGTAACTTTTTAGAGATGCATGTTTGATTAGGGTTAAAGTGTCAGGATATTTGTAATTTAAAACTGCTCATCAAAAGACTCAAAATTAAATGTTGTATTAAAAAATGTAGCAAAAGGTTAAAAATTCTTCTGCCTAAAATATAGGTATTATTTAAATGCAGTAACATTCATGCTATTTTTCCATTTTCCAGTATATCTGAAATTATTTATAATAAATAGTTGAAAATAAGTTATATATTAATTATTAAAAATTAGAGAAATAAAGAGAAGCATCAAAATATAAAGAAAAGCACTAAAATGTCAGTCATGTACTACCACCTAAAATAACATTGTTCATCTCAATTCCAGTTTTTACAAAATGTTTTTCTGTACACACATGCACACATATACAGAGATTGAATTGTAATCATATTATGTGTATAATTTTGCTTTTGCTTTTTGGTAGGACATTTTTCCATCATCTCCTTCTTGATCTGTCTCCAAGTAGGCTCTTGTTTCCCTCTGAAAGCATGGATATTTGGGTTGATCTAGATTCCAGAGGGCCTAAAATAGATTTGGTCAGTGAACAATGTGGACTCACTGAAGGTTTGTAGGAATGTGGAAGTACATAGTCATCATGTTTTGTTTTTAGGTAGATTAATCTAGTAGTTCAGCATGATGGGTGGCAAGGGGCTAGAGCCAAGATAATGAGTTAGTGATTAGTGAGGGAGTTTGCAGATTGGTGAGTAGGAAACTAGAGTGCCGACCTGGGAATAGTCAGGAAGGATCAAGGGTAGAATCCAGTCATTCCATTGAGCTAAGCAAAATAAGCGATTCATGTCCAAACAAAACTAATTCTACTGCTTTTGTGTACATTTTCAAAAAGGTATCAGAGAAATTTTGAAAACCTTAATGTCTCACAAATATAACTCATTGTTTGCTTTATCATTATAAATTTCTAAATTTTCCTGGATTTCATGTTACTGCTCCTAGAGTTCTGACTTATACAAGTTGATTGTATGTTTTAGGTTGATTCATCAGATAATCTTGAAACCATTTTGCAGATGTCGGTCCTGAGGTACTAAGAGGTTTAGCCACCTGCTTTAGGCTAGAGCACAGTAAACTCCTTTTAATGGTGAACTCCTTAGGAGCAGGACAGTGGGTTATTCATCGTTGCCTTCTCCACCCGAGCATACCACTTGATAAAGAGCAGGTGTTTAAATGTTTGTTGAATTGCCCCAAGTTGAGTCAAGGCCAAGACCAGAACTCAAGCCTCCCCGACTTAAGCCAGTGAGCTTTCCACTGCACCAGCGCTGATAATGTACTTACATCCACTTTCAGACTCAGTCCCCATATGTCCGGCGGTTTTTACTGATGGAATAAACTGACATTGGTTAGAGGTATTGCCTGAACTATGGAATAGAGAAGAGATAACTAATGAAACAAGAATCTGCCTGTATTTTTTACAGACCCCAATGTTCTTCTAACTCTTTCTTGTAGCTGAAGCTTCCTGAAAGTGATCCTCTCTGTCTCCTATACTAGCCCACAATGGTAGGTTGTCAATGGCAACCACAGTTCGAAGACAATTACCCTGAACCAGCACTTTATGAGGTATAAGTAACAAGAGTAACCATAGTAAGCCCAGAGTCAAGCTTGATTTTACTTGAAGATGAGCCCTCTTAAGAGAACCTCTGATTTTCATTCCCTGCCTAGTCATTCTAGACCTTTTCAAGGTTTTTTCCAGTCCAAATAAAATGGTCCCTGAGCCTCATTTACTGGGGAGCAGTGGTGCTCTTTTGGTCTTGCAGCCATTCCTGCACTGTGAAGGCTTCCTTGGGGACCGAACAGAAGAATCTCAGCACAACGAGTTGCGGTTTTCACCCCTCCCCCAAGTTGTGGCTCTGTTCCTCAGGTCTGTCCGTCTGACTTCCCTGGGTTTGTTGGTCCATCTCTGAGTCAGGCTCTGTGGATTTTTCTTTATCTTTAAAGACACATCTTTGTCTTTCATTGTTTTCTCTGCCCCTGTCTCCTGGATCACTCTTTGGGTCTGTATGTGTGTTCCCTAAGTCTCTGTCCCCATGTGCTTTCTGGCTATCTGTGTGAGCTGGCAGGTCTATCTTGATCTCTTGAGTTTTGTGTCTCTGTGTTTCTATCTGTCTGTATGCAGCTCTTTGACTTATTTGTCTCTGAGTCTTTGTGCCACTCTGTCTCTGAATCTCTGAGTCTCCATCTTTGTCTGTCTGTGTTTTCATCTTCCAGAGCTTCTTGCCTCATTCCTCAGACTTCTTCACAAACAGGTTCATCCTGATGCCAAACTACTACAGAATTCTCTCCTCCCTTTCAGTTTTGATTTCCATTAGCTGAGCCTTGACTCCCACCAAAAAACTTGGGACCTGCCTTTAACTCACAGATCAATGAGATATTTGCATGCTCTGTCTCCATCATCACTCAGGTCTGTTTTCTAAAGGCTGGGGCAGCTGATCTCACCATTTAGCTCTGCTCTTAGCTCATGTAAACATGGGCGTTTAGAAAAGTAATTTTGAAAGATACAGCCCTGCTGCTTCCATCACAGAAACCTCCCTATTGGAGAGACTCTGAAGAATCTCTTTGGCCTCCCCTGTATATAACACTACACCTGTATGAGACCATGTAAAAACTTCCAAAATCCTTTATAAGGCCTCTGCTTGATTCTCTCTATTTAAACAGTTCCATTGCTATTATCAATGGAAAAATAAGCCCACACTTGTGAACATGTGACTTAACGGGCTTGTGTGAGCAACACCATCTTTTGTAGATATGTCACGACCTGATTCTAATAGAAATTACAGCACTGGTAGCTCTTGAGTTACATAAGACACCCTAAACCCATGATTTCTAATGGCATAGAGGACCAAACACTTTACCTTCCACAAAATCAAAGTATCTAGCACCGACCCTATGAACAAATGAGCATGAATGAAATAAGCAGCCAAGCAATCCCATGGAATAGTTCAAGTGGTAAGAACAGATTAACCCTTAGAGTGTGAATGCCTAACAGATTCATCTTATGCTCTACCACCATTGTGTTCAGAAAGATTGTGAGGCTACGTATAGGCTCAGGAAGAAAGACACATCAATTAGCTGTGCCATGTATGACCTTAGAGAAGGGGTGTGGCACATATGTTATGCATTTGTCATCTTTGGTCTAGATAGTTCAGAGGGGTGTCAGTGTCATATAAAAGTGAGAACAACTTTGAAAATGAAGAAATAAGAGAAAATTTTCTAAAGAAGAATGCTTTTGTTGGCTGTTCAACTCCAGGGCGTTTTGGCTGCTTTCACACGATCAGGAATTTTTGTTCCCACTTTGGGTTGAAATGTATGTCCTCTTTATAACTGTGATGAAACAGAATTGAGGTTCTATTTCATGTATCTTTTCCAGGCAGGGAAAAATATATCAATAAATATGTGAATAATCTATAGACATGAGTTACTAAGAAATTTTGTCATCAAGAAATGTACTATCTAAATGGATGTGTGGCATGTGTTTTAAAGTGCAAGATTGCTTTCTGTGTCCACCAGTTCTTCCAGAGTTATTTTTCATCACTCCCCAACAGGGACCCTGTGCTCCAGATAGGCATTTGGTTGCCCGTATACACCAAGCACACGTCAACTCCAATGCCTTTGCTTATGTCATTTCTCCTCTCAGAATGCCTCTCAATGCCTAATGAAACCTATATTCATTCTTCAAACTGCAGTTTATCATCTTCCTGCTCCATGAAGTTTTCCCTGATCATTCCAGCCCACTGTGAGCTCCCCCTCCTATGCTATAATATCTACTGTCCGTATCACTGAGATAGCAGCTATTTGGTGATTCTTCTACGTTAACCTGCAGACCCTTCTCTTTTCCTTTCTGTTGGTACTGAAAAGCCACTTAGTACTTTGCTTTGCCCTTCTCTTCAGATGCCAAATTCTGTGAACTCGAACTGTTCACATTCTTGAAGTGAATTAAAGTTTTCAGGTCTAAGAGTCCTTCCCATGCATGCTCCTCAAACTCTAAACTGCATAACAATCACGTGAGACTTAGCAAGTTGAGGGAGGGGCCTGAGGTTGTGTGTGGTCCAGGTTGGCTGCTCATTAGCATCTCTTTTCACTTGGTATTTCCCAGTAGTAAAAAGTTTCTTATTGCACTTGATTTTAAAACCATCACTCTTATAAGTGCAGATGAGGAAAATGACCTAATTGGAAGTTTTAATCATCAGTAAGTCCAGTGTGAATCAGCTGTGTGATGAAATTGTGAAGAAACTAATGCAATCTCAGGCTGCTTTATGTGTGCCCAGCAGCCAGAATAAGGGAGCTCCTGTGCTGCTTTGTTTTGCAGGTTAGAGCTTAATGTTAAGGTAGATTTTTTAAGTTTGAAAGGTTTTCAGAGGAAATGAGATCTCTGGATGATAAGGTCCCTGGATGATAAAGGAACTGAAAGCATGTCATAAAAGGAAAAGTTGAAGATGATGGAAAGAGAAGAATGTGCATTCTAAATGCTTTCAACTCTTTCTACATGTATCATCTATGTAACTCCAAGGAGAAGCTCTGAAACCATCTGCTGAAAGCCATACAGCAAAAAATGGCAATTCAGTGTAGCCCAAGAGTTTTCTAACCATGAATCATGAACATATGGACTGAGCTTGCCTATACAAGTACTGAGTTCCCCATCATTAGCAATATGTAGGCAAAGATTGGATGAGTCCTATAGAGTTTAGAAGTTATTCAAACACTGTGGTTGTGCATTTCTGACAAGATCCCAGGTGATGCTGATGCTGTTGGTCCATACTTTGAGTAGCAAAGCTTTGCATTGTTGTTCAAACACCAGGTACAACCCGTTAGTAGGCTTAAAGTGAACTTAATGGGTCACATGAATATTTGTTCAAAATAAAGAGAAAAGAAAATTTTCAAGTTAATAGCCTATAGAAAGATAGGTGTTATGTCCTGTAACTTTTTGGTTTTTTTGTGTGTGTTTGTGACATATGTATGTTTATATGTACACAGAGTGATATAAAATGTATTTTATACTGTGAGTCAATTCAAAAAATTTAAAAGCCTCTCCTTTAAAGAACAGAACAAATGAGGTATAAAGTTAGATTAGTAAATTAAAACAATAAAACCCAATGGGATAAGAAACTATGAAGTTTCCACTATTCTGGAGCAATTTTCCAGAAGATTCTAGCTCAAAGAGGCCCCAGAATGAAAGGAAAGGAAGTGGAACTGAGGACCAGCTTTCTGGATCCAGCCTGTCTGCATTCTCTGTGGCTGGGTTTATTTTCTATATCTTACTAAAAGGCAGCTATGAAAATTCTTCAGTGGGCGGGTGTTTCCTAGTTTTTTATTGTATCATGGAAAGGATAATATCACTGTTTCCTTCAAGTTGAATTGCTGGTTTTCATAATCTTATAAACCCAGTACAAATATTCCTTTGGAGCTTGATTAGTCTTTTCTCTGTTGACTCTATCAGCCCTAGACATAATTATGGCAATGTGTGGGCCTTGGGGAAAATGGAGACTATAACATTCTTTCTAATAGGAGTTTCTTACTCTTTTTTGCTTCTTCAGGGAAAATGAGACTAGAATAATTTGTTTTTTTTTTTTAGTTTCAAAAAATGAACCTATTCCCAACTGCATAACAGTGTGTTCCTACCACTTTGCACAATGTCTAGCATATTCATAATACATTGTTTAATTTAGCAAATGTAGCTCTTTTTTTTTTCTGTAAAAGTTAAAGAATTGCATAAAAAGTTTATAAAAGAAGAAAATTGTTCCAATACATGAAAATAAGAAGGTTTTCTGGCCAGGCGCAGTGACTCATGCTTGTAATCCCAACACTTTGGTAGGCTGAGGTTGGTGAGTCATCTGAGGTCAGGAGTTTGAGACCAGCCTGGCCAATATGGTGAAACCCTGTCTCTACTAAAAATACAAAAATTAGCCAGGTGTGGTGATGCACACCTGTAGTCCCACCTACTCAGAAGGCTGAGGCAGGAGAATTGCTTGAACCTGGGAGGTGGAGGTTGCAGTGAGCCGAGATGTCACCATTGCACTCCAGCCTGGGTGACAAGAGCGAAACTCTATCTCAAAAAAAAAAAAGGAAAGTTTTTTTCCTAGGCATTCTTACTAGTCATCTTGATGGATGAGAAAACTCAGGTTGCTGCTTGCCAGGGGGTCACATAGTGAATAAGTTAAAAATTGTTGGAGCAGATGGACTACCTGAGGGAATGACCGGAGACAAAGGCATGGCCTCTCCTCACCAACAATTATAAAAATTTCATTACCAATCACATTGAGAAGCTGAAAATAGCTTTTCTATACTATCGAGAATTTTTTTTTTTTTTACATTTGATTTTTTTTTTTTTAATTAAACTTTAAGTTCTAGGGTACAGCAATCTACTCATCTGACAAAGGGCTAATATCCAGAATCTACAAAGAACTCAAACAAATTTACAAGAAAAAAACAACCCCATCAAAAAGTGGGCAAAGGATATGAACAGACATTTCTCAAGAGAATTTTTTTAAAGTGTTCTAGATGAAAGAATTAATTATCATTCCATTCCCTCTATAGAAAATTATATTATTAAATTATTACATGAAGAGACAATCAAAGACCAGACAGCAAAACTATAGAGAAAAAAATTATAACATTTGATTCAACAGTTAATTAATAAAAATAAGTTATAAGTTATTTTCTCTGTGTTGTGATGTTTGTGATATTTTTCAGTTTTTAAAATTTGTAATCTGTGATTTCTCATTTTAAATCATTATTCCTTTCTTTTTTGTAATTTTGTGTAATTTTTCTTAAAGAGACCTCTAGATTTTATAAGCTTCAAGACCATTCAAATCTGCCTCTTATCCCTAATAATTGGAATATTCAATTTTTTAAAAAAATTGAATGTAGTTCTGGACCAGCACAGTGGCTCACACCTATAATCCCAGCACTTTGGGAGGCCGAGGCGGGCAGATGACCTGAGGTGAGGAGTTCGAGACCAGCCTGGCCAACATGGCGAAACAGCATTTCTACTAAAAATACAAAAATTACCCAGGTGTGGTGACACATGCCTGTAGTCTCAGCTACTAGGGAAGCTGAGGCATGAGAATTGCTTGAACCCAGGAGGCAGAGGTTGCAGTGAGCCGAGATCGTACCACTGCACTCCAGCCTGGACGACAGAGCAAGACTCCATCTAGGGGAAAAAAAAAAATCGTATATAGATCTAATTATAGAAACTTTAAGGTCCATGCAATTAGATTTTATGTAATGAGCTATTGAACATGCATATTAAGCCACAGGTGGCTCTATAAACATCAAACAAGGAACTGTCAGTATCCAGTGCCACATATACAGCCTCAATGTCCTCCAGCTTCATCTCTCACCATGCCCGACTGTTGTCCTTCATCACTCACTTTGAATTCTCACATGACTGCATGATATTCTGATTCTCATACACACCTGGCGTTCTCTCACTTCTAGGCCTTTGCTGCTGCTATTCCCTCCCACGTTATATCTCCCTGAGCAACTGCTACTCCAAACCCCACCAGACTTTTAATGGGAAAAAGCCAAACTCTCTCTTCCTCTCTCTTTCTCTCTCTCTCTCTCAGTCTTCACCTAAGTGCCTAGGCCAGTCCAAGTACTCAATAAGCAGTAGTTGAATAAATGAAGGAAAAAGACAAATTATTAATAAGGTTATCTCTGGAAGTTGGATTAAGGAAAAAATTAGCTATTTTCTTTTTTTCTAATTAAATTTGTAGTTACTCAATATAGAAATCTTTTTCTTTTTCATTACAATAAGCTAAATTAGAAAAATCTGATCAAGCTAAAGTCCCCTTTGAACCAATTCTGGTTTCTTCTACAAAGAAAATCATACTTATGAATTTGGTATATATTTTTTTAAATTCTTATTTTATGTTTTTATATATCTTAATATGTAAGTGCATTTTTGTTGTTGATTTTTTATAGGGGAACGTGTTAAAACTAAGTGGTAGCATTTGGTGCCTGCAACTAGTTTTTCTAACTTTACAATATATGTTGGAATCTATCAACTTTGGTGTGTGTGTGTATACATGCACATCTTCAGTGATTCTCGGCGGGGGGTGGGGGCGGTTGTGATTGACATCATGAACAAGATAATTCTTGGTTCTTCAAGACTGTATCATTTGTAGAATGTTAAGCATCCCTGACACCCTCTCACAAAATAACAATAGCACCCGACCTCCCTGCCCTCATTATCTGGCAACCAAAAATATGCTCACACCTTTTCAAACACTTCTGATTAACTTTTTACATAATCTCATCCTTTTAGCACTCAGCTTTATTTATCATCTCCATGTTGATGGACATTTAGGATGGCTCTAGATTTTTTACTCTTACAAACAATTCTGCAGTGAACACCCTTGTTCATATTTTCTTCTGCTCATGTGTGGGTGTTTCACTAGGCGGAAACTAGAAGAGGAATCACTGGTCATATGTGTAGGTTCAGTTACACCCTATGTGCTAAATTCGCCTCCAACTTAGACCCTTATCAACAATGGACAACAATAGCCATTGCCCAAATTCTCCAATACTTAATACTATCTAACCCTTTCATTATAACTGATCTGGTGGATAGAGAAAAATATCACATTATTGTTTTAATCTGTATTTCTCTGATTAACAGTGAGATTATTTATTTGAAACACATCTTTCCTCTTCTGAAAAACACATATACTTTCTCTTCTTTACATGTATATATTTTGATTTTTATTATATATCCTGTATAATGAGAATAAAAGGTAATACACACTTAAAAAAAAAAAAAAAAAAAAGGTTATCTTTCAAGACCTATACAGATGTTGGCTCATTCATGGAATCTGATTTTGATCCTTCTTCTCAGAACAATACCCTTGGTACTTTATTCTCTCTTGAATATCGTTTGCAATATGCTTGTCTTATCCTCCTGACTAGATTAATGGTTACTTGTCACCCAGTATGAGGCTTTTTCATTTTTGTTCCCTTTGACCTGCCTAGCACAATGCCTTGCATAGATTTGAAGCAATGATTGAAGGCAGAAAAGGTTGATTATGGGAAAACTAGCAACTTAACTCTATTTTTAACTTTTATGGACACAGTCTTGAGCCATCCTTATCAAAACTGGACATATTTCTACAAAGGATACACAATGTCATTAGGATATATATTCACTCCCCTGGAAGAAATGCTCAACAGAATGTTCCTGGAAAGGAACGCTTAACTCAATTAAAAGGGGAAGTTTAGGTTTTTATGGAAAAGCTATTTGGGGAATGAAGATCCTTATTGCACCATTGACATCATGGAACGTAGGTGGCTGCCTGGAAAGCTCTATACTGGGCTTGCCCAGGCCCTGGAGTCTGTAGAATCCTGAAAAGGCAATATTGACTCAAGCAAAGCTGCCACCAAGGAATTGCAGTCTCCAAGATTTTTCCAGACTGCAACATAGTGTGATTCTTCCTGCATTATATTCAAGTATTTCTTATGTATTTATGGTATATAGTTATTATTTTTTAAGTTATCATTAAAACATTATTAGTAAAAACTGTTATCAGGCTATATAATTAGATGTCAGAAGAATTCTATAAATGCTTTAAACACAAACTTCCAATTCTATTGAAAATAATCCAAAGGAATGTCCAAATCCTTTAAGTGTTTTGGAATTTTGCGAATCAAATATTGCTTTAAATAAACAACTGTTATCAGGCTATATAATTAGATGTCAGAAGAATTCCATAAATGCTTTAAACACAAACTTCCAATTCTATTGAAAAGAATCCAAAGGAATGTCCAAATCCTTTAAATGTTTTGGAATTTTGCGAATCAAATATTGCTTTAAATAAACAATCTACTGGCTCAAACTGAAACTTATGCTGAAATGTTTATTATAAAATTAATTATTGGCAAAATATATCTAAGTTTTAATAACCTTGTAGAAACTTCACCTATCAAAAAGAATTAGAATTTTGGCTTCAATTGAACTTGAAGTTTGTTATTGCTTCTCTTACAATTCTTCCAATTGTTCTTTGAAAGCATTTTGTAGTGAACAGATTTGAACTTGTCTGGGAATCACTTCAATGAATGGAGCTGCTTTGGGTAAATAGCTCTGTGATTATTCTTATAAAATGTGTTTCATGCCATTGCTTCCACTAACAAATATATTTCTAATATAGGATGAAAGCATCTCTGCCCCAAAGATAAAATATGCTAAGAAACATGCATTAGGAAATGCAGATTTAGAAAATAGGTATCCTGGAGACTTATATAGAAACTTCCTTCCACAGATGCACTTGCGTTTACTCTTTATTAGGCTAAAATTTTACGCCACAGGGATGTCACAGTGGATGCCAATGTGGTTTGTGACAGCAAGATCCCTTAATGCCAGAACCAGGCTATTCCTCAAAGCGTTTTTACACTATACACACCTCTTTAATAGCATTTAGTTCATCACACTGACACTTGTATAATTGCCTGTCTCTTTCATCTTCACTGACCTAAACTGTGGTCCCTAGCAGTCAGCAACTGCCTCTGCTATCTAGCTTTCTGTTATCTAATCTAAATAAAAAGTAACAAAAATTATATTTGAGCAATAAGAAAATCATGTCGCAGAGAGTAAACTGAAAGTTACGGCTTTGTGGATCTCAGTGGCTTCCTGGTAGCAATTAATGCATACTAAGCACAGGCTTTATGGAGCACAACCCCCGTGTTAATGTGTGCAGGACTCACAACTGGCCTATGCGGTATGCCTACTTGTCATACTATTTTATTTATTTATTTATTTATTTATTTATTTATTTATTTATTTATTATTTTTTTGAGATGCAGTCTCGCTCTGTCTCCCAGGCTAGAGTGCAGTGGCCTGATCTTGGCTCACTACAACCTCCGCCTCCCAGGTTCAAGCGATTCTCCTGCCTCAGCCTCCCGAGTAGCTGGGACTACAGGCATCCGCCACCACTCCCGGCTAATTTTTGTATTTTTAGTAGAGACGGGGTTTCACCATATTGGCCAGGCTGGTCTCGAACTCCTGACCTTGTGATCTGCCCGCCTCGGCCTCCCAAAGTGGCTTGAGCCACCGCGCCCAGCCTTGTCATACTATTTTAAACATGAGGAACCAAAGCTCAGATTGGTTAAGTAACATGTCCAAGGCCATACAGCTAGTAAGAGGTACCAACTGGATTGGAACCCAGGCAAAGCAACACCCGGGGCCACAATCCTAATCATCACATTGTATGCCTCTATGACATCGTTTAAAAGAATGAATGACCTGTCATTGGAGAAAAGAAAGATGGTGCAGAGCAATATGCCTAGAAAATAAAAATAATAAATAATGCTCTTATGTTTGTAGAATCAGGAGTGGGGGTACACACCCAATGCCTCTAGATGTGTAGACGATTTTTTTTTTTTTTTTTTTGAGATGGAGTCTCGCTCTGTCACCCAGGCTGGAGTGCGGGGGCGTGATCTCGGCTCACTGCAACCTCTGCCTCCTGGGTTCATGCCATTCTCCTGCCTCAGCCTCCTGAGTAGCTGGGACTACAGGAACCTGCCACCATGCCTGGCTAATTTTTTGGCAATTTTAGTAGAGATGGGGGTTTCACTGTGTTAGCCAGGATGGTCTCAATCTCCTGACCTTGTGATCCTTCCACCATATGTAGACTATTTCTTAAGAGGAAGCATGGGAAAATGGTTACCATGGTGTCCTCTAGGAAAGGAGCAGGGAGCCTGAGGGCCAAGGATGAGGAAAACATGTTTTGCTATGTCTCCTTTTGGACAATTTGGACTTTTTTCTTTCTTTCTTTCTTTCTTTTTTTTTTTTTTTTTTTTTTTACCATAGATATATATTACCTTTTCTAAAACACAAAGATCAATTTGAATCTCCTTGTGGCATTCCCTAGCTCTTCAGATGTTTGTCAGGCTGAAACAGTACTTGATGGCATTTACTTCATACTATAATTGCTTCCATCCAGCTTCGTTTCACTCATGACAATAGACTTCGGTATTATAGCTCAGAGGTTTCACCATGAAAAAGTACCACACTTGAAAAAGAGTGTGAGAAACCAAAAAAGAAAAAAGGAGGAGGCAATTTGTCAAAGCCTATTTTGACTTGGACTTTAAAAACCAATTCTGATTACAAAGCAACACTGTATTAGTTTG
This sequence comes from Rhinopithecus roxellana, assembly GCF_007565055.1. Classification (NCBI taxonomy): domain Eukaryota; kingdom Metazoa; phylum Chordata; class Mammalia; order Primates; family Cercopithecidae; genus Rhinopithecus; species Rhinopithecus roxellana. Next base: position 11,814,756 of record NC_044550.1, read on the forward strand.
TGAGGGCTGCTATAAGGAACAACCACAGCCTGGGCAGCTGACTATAAGAAATCGATTGCCTCACAGTTCTGATGGCTCAAGGTCGGAAATCAAGGGGTCAACAGGATTGGTTCCTTCCAAGGGCCGTGAGGGAGAACCTATTCCAGGCCTCTTCCTGTGGCTTGCAAGTGACTGTCATGTTCATGTGGTGTTCTCCCCATAGGCAAGTCTGTCTTCTGATTTCCCCTTTTTACAAGAGGAAACCAGTCATATTGAATTAGGGTTCACCCTAATGACCTCTTTTTTTTTTTTTCAGGCAGGAGTGCAATGGCATGATCTTGGCTCATTGCAACCTCCGTCCCCCAGGTTCAAGTGATTCTCCTGCCTCAGCCTCGCGAATAGCTGGGATTACGGGTGCCTGCCACCATGCCAGGCTAATTTTTGTGTTTTTAATGGAGACGGGGTGTCACCATGTTGGCCAGGCTGGTCTCAAACCCCTGATGACCTCAAGTGATCTGCCTGCCTCAGCCTCCCAAAGCGCTGGGATTACAGGCGTGAGCCACCACACCCAGCCATGACCTCATTTTAACTTGGTAAAGACCCTGTCTCCAAACAAGGTCACATTTTGAGGTACTGGGAGGTTAGCCCTTCAACATAAGAACCTTCAGGACACAATTCAACCCATATCACACTACTATTAGTCAACTCCGTGCTCTCCTTTCAACCCCACCCAGCAATTTCCTTGTCCTGATGTTGGGGCTGAGAGCTGGATCTCTGGGCTACTTATCTTGAAGAATGTTGCTAGCTAATCTTTGCGAGGAAAAGCCAATGCAGGGGAGTCATCCCATGGTTTGGCCTGAGTGAAAGCGCTGTTCCCTCTTTTCTAGGTGGTATCATGGCAACCTCACGCGCCATGCTGCCGAAGCTCTTCTCCTCTCAAATGGGTGTGACGGCAGCTACCTTCTGCGGGACAGCAATGAGACCACTGGGCTGTACTCTCTCTCCGTTAGGTAAGGTGCTTCAGGGCTCTATGACTTCAGCATGGGCTCCTCTGTCACTTACTGACTTTATCATCACTCAAATTGTCAGATAGCAAAACTTCCCAATTCCTGTTGGACCACCAGGTTAAAGGATTCCAAACTCTAAATGATGAAGGTATAAAAAACATTCCTGCTCCATTCATTAGCAGGAAAAAAATTGTTAAAGCTGGAGGAGACATGAGGAATTATTTGATACAAACCTTTCATGGGGCTGTTGAAGAATCTGAAACCCAAAGCGGTGGAATGTCTGGTACCCCAAAAATCAACAATAGAAACAGTGCCAGAATCCAGATTCCTGACACCTGGCTGAGAGCCCTTTTCACTATTCCCTGATTTATCTGTAAATGCAGAATGATTTATGACTGTACAGCTTTCATAGTCACAACCTCAAGCAGGCAATATGCAACTTTAAAATTTTTCCTATAGTGGGCTAACTTTTCTTATTGAGTCTCCATTTCTCCCAAATGGTGAGAAAGTTAATCCAGTCCCCACCAGGTTCATCCAGCCAAATGCAATCATTGTCCAGACCTTTCAGGTCCTCCCCACCCCACACCCGCTTCTTCCTGGCTGGCACCGCAGATCAGAGAGGCTGACCGAGCTTCTGGTAGTCAGGGGAGGTGGCTGGTTCTCAGTCAGGATCTGACACTCTGCCTTCCACTGATATGTAGCAAGTTTTCTTGGGTTCTTAGGCACTTCTCCATGGATTAGGCAGGGGATGTGAGGACTCCTTGAAATTTCCCTCAGCTACCCACCCATTAAGCTCAAACTGTTATTGTGTTACCGTTCTGATGGCACTTCCATATACCATGGAGAGTCACTCTTCCCTTCATAGTGCAGTCCCTCAAGCTAATCTGGCCTCAGAGGCTCTCTCACTTCTTTCCCACTCTACACGGTCACTACTTGTCTCTAACTCAGTAGCAGCATTCACACTCTGTCTTTGGGCTCCGGGCCTTGCTTCTATATTCATTTTCTATGCTACATAACAAATTATCAAAAACTTAGGGACTTAAAGCAACACAACTTGATTATCTCAGTTTCTGGCTGGATTCTCTGTCCAGGTCCTGCCAGGCTGGAATAAAGGTGTTGGAGAAGGTTGTGGCTCTGATCTGGCATTTAGTGTCTTCTTCCTTCACTTTCTCCTTTCCTCTTCATTCTTCATCCATTTCCTTGCTGCCGTAGAACTGAGGTCCTCACTTCCCTTTTAGCTGTCAGCCAGAGGGGCATTCTCAACTCCGAGAGGCCACCCACAGTTCTTTGCCACATGGCCCCCATGGCTGTTTACCACATGGGTGTTTACTTTCTTGCATGCCAGCCAGAAAACATCTCCCTGACATTTTCTTCTATGAGCAGCCAGAGAAAACTCTCTGTTTTACAGGGCTCATGTGATTAGTTTCAGGCCCACTCCGATAATGTCCATATCTTAACATCAACTGACTTGGGAATTTAATGACCTGCAAAATCTCTTCCCAGTAGCATGTAGACTAGTTTTTGATTGAATAATTGGGATAAAGTATATACTCCACAGGCTGGGATTTGGGGCCATCTTAGAATGCTGCCTGCCACAGTTCCCATTCCTGGAACAGTGAAAATCTACAGGCCTACTTAAAGTGGGTGTGCGAAACAGGTAGAGGGTGATGGGGTAAGTAGGGGTCACAGAGGAGAAAAAAGCATATTCATTAACATTTCTCATGTCACCCTGTTATATTTTATTTATACATTTTCTGAATAACATAGATGAAACAATTACTAATCCAAGATGGCATTCTGTTTGAGTGGCAACAAGAATTGTGCTTTCTCTGCTCAATAGCAAATGTTAAAAGTCCATCTAATGGTTGAGTTGTAGATGCTTTATTGCATACACCAGAGGTCCCCAACATTTTTGGCACCTGGGACAATTTTTCCACAGACCAGGGCAGCAGCAGACGGTTTTGGGATGATTCAAGTGCATTACATTTATCGTGTGTTTTACTTGTTATTATTACACTGTAACGTATAATGAAATAATTATACAACTCACCGTCATTCAGTATCTGTGGCAGCCCTGAGCTTGTTTTCCTGAAACTAGATTGTCCCATCTGGGGGTCATGGGAGACAGTAACAGTTCGTCAGGTATTAGATTAACATCAGAGGCACACAGAGTAGATCGCTTGCATGTGCAGTTCACAACAGAGTTTGTGCTCCTATGAGAATCTGTTGCCTCTACTGGTCTGACAGGAGGTGGAGCTCAGTGAGAATGCAAACAATGGGGAGCAACTGTAAATACAAATGAAGCTTCACTAGTTCACCCATCACTCATTTTCTTGCTGTGTGGCTGGCAGGGGGATGGATGGGGACTCCTGGCATGAATCTTCCAAAAATGAAAAGTTAATTAACTTTTCACCTATGTATGTCTCATCTGAGCAATTAGATCATAAGCTTTTTATAAATCAATGACATATATTTCATATACATAAAGAAAAAATTATTGATTTTCATTACAAGCACTAGAGAATGCTTATATTAAAAAAATGACCAGCAGAGGTGACAAAAACCACAGACTAATTCAGGAGAATGACTATTTTTGTTTCATGAACAAATATTCACTTATTTGTTCATTCTTTTGCTGATGAATATTTGAAAGCATTGATTCTGCAACAGCCACTTTGGTAAGTGCTGTAGAACAGTGGTCCCCAACCTTTTTGGCACCAAGGGCTGCTTTTGTGGGAAATGGGGGTTCAGGATGAAACTGTTCCACCTCAGATCATCAGGCACTAGATTCTCATGAGGAGTGTGCAGCCTAGATCCCTCACATGTGCAGTTCACAATAGGGTTCAGGCTCCTGAGACTCTTATGCCACCACTGATCTGACAGGAGGCAGAGCTCAGGCGGTAATGCTCACTCACTGCTCACCTCCTGCTGTGCGGCCTGGTTCCTAACAGGTACCCGGTCTGCAGTCCCAGGATGGGGGACCTCTGCTGTAGAAGATTCAAATACCTTATTTTGGGGAATTATAGCCTCACAGAGCCAAAAAGATCACATACAAGTAGCATACTACAAAGTAGAGGTTGATAAATAACATAAAAGAAAGCAAGATAAGTGTTTAGGTGGTTCAGAAGAGAAAAAGCAATTAACTTAAGCTGGAATTATCATGTAATACTTGACAGAGGAGGTGGTACTTGAACTGCAACTTAATGAGTGGCTGGGATTTCTACCAGCAGAGACAAAGAGAAAGACTGTTTCAGGAAAAAGTGTGAACTAAGGGACAGAAGTGGAAACTCCTTGAAGAGCAGTAGGTCCAGCTGGACTAGGGCAGCAGTTCTAAAGGTGTGGTCCCCAGACTGGGTGTGTCACCTAAGAACATACTAGGAATGCACAGTCTCAGGCCCCACCTTGGATCTACCGAATTTGAATCTGCAGGGGTGGAGGTGGAGGTGGCAGCAAGCTGGGTTTTCACAAGCCTGTCAGATGATTCTGATGCATGCTAACACTGTAGCATAGGCTGCACTGAGAGGAATAGCAGGAAGTGAGGCTAGAAAGATAGAATGGGGTCAAATAAAGTGGAGAGGCAGATATATATATATACATATATTATTTAATACTCTGCTCATTTCAAAAATGAAGTAGAAAATGACAATGTAGGAAATTTGATATTTTATTCAGTAGGCAGTGGAACATGCATGGGAGGAAAAGAGCTGGGCTCACATAACTAATCAAGCGACAGAACTGAATTCTGATTGACTCCCAGACAAGCAAGGGAGAAAAGCCCAAGACAGAGGAGAGTGTGGTGAGGGTGTCATACATCATTTCTGTCATTCCTATTCTCTGCCCTTCTTAAACTCATGCCCCATTAGCAGCATAATGTTCAAGGACTCTTTTGGTAAGTCTAGGAGTAGATAGGGAGAACAGTCTCTTGTCTTCCATTAGAGTGAAAAGTTGAGGCAGGGCGTGGTGGCTAACACCTGTAATCTCAGCACTTTGGGAAGCCGAGGCGGGAGGATCACCTGAGGTCAGGAGTTCAAGACAAGCCGGGCCAACATGGCAAAACCCAGTCTTTACTAAATATCCAAAAATTAGCTGGACATCAAGACAGACACCTATAATCCCAGCTACTCAGGAGGCTGAGGTCAGAGAATCACTTGAATCCAGGAGGCGGAGGTTGCAGTGAGCCGAGATCATGCCACTGCACTCCAGCCTGGGCGACAGAGCAAGACTCTGTCTCAAAATAATAAATAAATAAATAAAAGTTGAAAACAGCACACTTTGCCAAAAGAAACTGGTGATGCTCTTTAAAATTGTCAGTGGTTTCAATGATTCTCTAATTCTCAGCTCTTAGAAAGGGTTAATAGTGATGCTAACATCTAAGATCATATTTCCCTTCAACAAGGTATTTATTTGTTAAATAACATTAAATACTTATTTTTCCCTTTTAGGGCCAAAGATTCTGTTAAACACTTTCACGTTGAATATACTGGATATTCATTTAAATTTGGCTTTAATGAATTCTCATCTTTGAAGGATTTTGTCAAACATTTTGCAAATCAGCCTTTGATTGGAAGCGAGACAGGTAAGCTATGAGCAGACATTTGACCTATGAAATATTGTTTTGGGATGGAGGAGAAACAAGGCAGATTTCAGTTAAAGAACGTCATAGTTGTCATTTATATTTCAACATTATCTTGAGGAGAAAACAATGTACTTTGTATAAAGTAGATATTTTCTCAGAATGTGTTACTTAATGGATTGATTAAAAGTATTTCTTTAAAATGGGTTGTCCATTTAAAAATAACATACACAATACACACAAACAGAAGAAAGGTAAAAATGACTTTTTGATTACCCATAATTTCAGGTATGGGCAGTTCGCATATGAGTGAGACCCACAGAAGTAAATTTTAAGCATTTTAAAAATGAAAATTCCCACTTAAATGTTCACAGGGATCGCTGAATATTGAAAATATTGACTAGGAAGTGCTCTCCTGAGTTATAAAATTCTGTTTCTATTGTCACAGTTTTTTAAATAAGATTTTAAGCTAGACTTAATTATGGCTGGAAAAGTTTGAATTTTCCTGTTTGAATAGTAAGAGAATTAAACCAGAAAATTCATGTTTAAAGAATAAACACGAAAAACAGTCTATCTTGGCACTTGAATTATCGAAGATTGAATATCTTGTTTATTTATATTATTTTAATGAAGTAAAAGGTCATACCTGTATTTGTGATACAGAATCACAACACTTTTGTCCTAAATAATGATAAATCTCAGTTAATCAAAGACTAGGAAATTCCAAGAACCTGTGGCACAAGAGGAACTCAAGACTTAATAACACAACCGGTTACCATGAGTTTGAACATATGTGTTTTCTTGGCAAACTTGCCAGTGGGCTTTCTGTTAACTTCAGTGTGGTGGGAAGAGGTGGCATCATTGGCTTCTGTCTTTTCTGCTATTTATATGGCATGGATAGTCTCTGATGTGACTCAGACAGTGTCCAGTATACATGAAGTGCACAACGGAAAACTGGAAAATCATTGCTCTGCTTTATACTGACCACACCAAGCCTAAGACAGAATAATCCAAACTACAAACTGAAGGTATAACCTTTTTTCCCTTCTTTCTTCTGGTATAAATTCTCCCAATCAACCTTGAAAATTACTTCACCATTTAACAAGCAGTTGTTCTCATGAACAAATGGCCAGTGGAGGTATATTTATTTCCATTGCTACCTTGGCCTTGGCAAGCATTTCAGTTTCTCAAATCCCTTCACTTCAGTCTCCTTTCCTACTTGCTTCCAATTCTATACTTGATTTTGTTCAGTTATTGGTCACAGGCAATGGAGAGGAGATTTTTAAAGCCAGGGCTTTATTTTGTGTACCTCTAATTTTTGTCTTTCATATCTGCCAGGTCCTGGCCCATTGCAGGGCATTTTGGGTGAATAAATAAATGAATAAATGGATAACTCTGAGTAAAAACTCTTTGTAGCCTTCGAAGCCACTAGAGTTGCCATTTTTCTGCTTTCTCTTTTTCCTCCAACCAAAGACAGCTCCCTTCTTTTAAACTCTTCTCCTAGACTCTATTTTCAACTTCTTTGATCATTCCCTGTGCTCCTTCCTGACCTTCTCCAAGTTAGGGAAAAGATACATATTCTGCCTACTGGCAGATTTCAAAACATTTAAGATCAAAGTGAATGCAGTGCTTTCTGGTTGAACCTTTCTGGCACTGATCCAATTACTAGGCAAGAGGATCGCCTAAGGATGCTCCAAAATAAAGATGTTTTGATATTGCATTTGGGACAATGATAAGCTTCCTTGTAAATAACACTGTTCTGAGTAAAGAAGCCTTATGATTAATGCATTAGGGATTGTAAGGATTTGTAATCCAGACTTCTACAGTAATTACTCTAAAACTCAAACTTGCTATGTTATTATCTTGACTATAATTACCATTTTATTTATTACAATGTAACTCAGGAACCTAATATTTTTATCCTCTCCACTGCCTCTCCTCTGTTCTACTCATTACCCAACGAAGCATTTGCTGCTGTTTGAATTCCTGCTTCCGGCCCCTGGTGCTGATGGATATGCACTTGACTTGCTGGCTTCCTGCCCTTGAGTTAGAGTCTGCTAGCTTTATTCCTCTTATCTGTCCCAGCCAGAAGAAGGGAAAGCCATCAGGGCTCGGAACAACAGGCAAAACCCATGACAGATGAGTGTTCAAATCTTGCCCCTCTGGGAGTAATAAGCCTTGGGAAACAAGATAATGTGTTCAAGTCATGATGACTTGTAAGCCCAGAAAGTCCTCGAGGTTACAGAGTCAGCATTGCAGACTATAAAGAATGGTGAATGGAACCTGAGATGCCACCTTCTAAAAATAGGCCTTTTCTTCTTGTTCCTTTAAGCATGGGCTCCTAGTATTGGCTCCCAGTGATCAGAAGATCTTCAGACTAATGATTTCATGTTCACCATTAGATGAAGTATGAATACTTCTTATAGTTTATGTCTGATTAACATCACCAGGAAAAGCATTTGTCCACACAATGGACAAGCCCCTCCCAGGGCTCTCAACTTCAGATTACCAGAATGAGAAGGACTAGAATTGGATATTTCAGGCCACTCCTGTCAGTCAGACCCCATGCAGGCCCAGCCTCACCCTGCAGGGCCTAGAGGGTAAGATTATTAAAGAGAGACTTTCTTATAATACATTTATCTACTGGCACAAGTGGCATTACCTTTGAGGGCAACATAAATGATATCCAAATAACCAAAACTTTACACTTTTGCCTTGCAGTTATATATAATGCCTTCAGTAGAGTGAAACCCAGAATATTTGATTCTGGGTCATAAGAAAATCTTTCCACTCAAAATAGATAAAAGTGTTGACCTAAGGGGATTAATGCTATTTTAAGATATCTTTTTTTTCCTATTCCCTACTCTTTACACTTCCAGGATTTCTGTTTGCTAATCTGAAAAGTAAGGATTTCCTAAGCAACATCTAAGCCTCCTGCCAACTTTAAGAGTATGTTATGATAATTTCCCTTTCCCTTGTCATAATCTCTATTTCATCTCTCTAATCTCCATTAAAGTTCTGTTCACTCTAATTTCTTTTTATCAATACTCATAAACACTCTTAAGATACTTCCAATTCTCAAAACCTAATAATTTCCTGAGTACATGATAGAGATATACAATGTACTCTCTTGCTTTATTTTTCTCAAGGGCCCTTTTACCTTCTGATGTATATAGTTCACTTATTTTTTTAAAAATCCTTTTTTTTCCACACTAGTGTGGAAACTCCATGAAGAAAGGGATTTTTGTCAGCTTTGCTTCCTGCTGTGTCCCAGGACCTGAAAAATAAGTACTAATCATTTCCACAGTATGTCGGATGCCCCATTCCCAATGCCTGCATTGCAGTTTTTTATGGCAACACCAAAACTAGCAAACTTGTGACAATTTTAACTTTCAAAGTTTATAAAAGCATAATTTGAAATGTTGTTTTGTGTTGCATGTATGCTCAGTGATGATTAAATTCAGAATTTGCCTTTCATTTGTGATAGTGTTGCAGGACTTTTCCTTAGTTCAGCTAAAGATTGGGTCCCTATCCGTCCCACAGCCACAAAAATTTAGACTTGCAGATGGTTTGAAGGGTGAGTGAAGCAGGGTTTTATTGGATGAAAAGAAAGAAAAGAGGGCCTAGCCAGAGTCCCTGCTAGAGCACTGCCTGCCGAACAGTTTGAATTCTATGTTCCTCACAGGAAGAGGAAGGGCCAGGTTCCTCCCCGCTGCAAAGGGCGCGGACTTCCTAAGGCTCCACCTCAGTGGGCAGGCCGGTTGGAGTTTTTCTGTCTTAATAGTAGGATATCAAATAAAACATATTCATGTCTGTGCACGAACTCTAAACTAAACTCAAATAGATTAGAAAATTTGAGAAACTTTTTTATTAGTATAAATATGTTTGGTCCATTATTAATTTTGTCATATCCTCTTGTAATTAGCTAAGTTTCATATATATAGTCTTGAAAATGTAGATGGCATTTATCTTTATGCTTAAATGTCTAAATATGATTAGAACAAAAAAATTACTTTTACCATTACCTTTTGTTTATATTTCAATAATTCTTAACATGAAATTGCCATGTATAATTTATTATATTGTGTTGTGACTATAATCACCTAAATGGCATGCGAAAGTATAATACATGTTAAGTTCTATGTTTGTGCTTACCCTTTATAATAATTGGTTCTCAGTTTTAAAGATCTCATCTGGTTTTTTTTGTAAATGTCAAATCTCCATTTCTCTTTTTGTTTTGATATGGGGATTCCCAATCTTTTGACGACTGCTACTGCTATTATTATTTTATTTTGTGACACTACCCAGGTGGCGTTTTTAAATAATGTGGTTAAAATTAATTTTAATTTGAGAACTGGGTGATTCTTCAGAAAACAACTAGTGACAGCTTAGAATCTTGCCAAACTTCTTTAGTTTATGTTTGCCAAAGATACAAAATGTTCTCAGTTGATAGATGAGTTTTGTTCAAAAAAGGAAAAAGCAGCTGAGAAGGGAATTAAGGCCAACATTTTTAGTGTTTGCTAGTTTCCAGGCATTCACCTACATCAACTTATTTCATCTCAACCACCCACAATAATGCATACAACAGTCCTATTTTCAGATGAGGAAATGAAAACTCAGAGGTTATAAGTTACTTGTCCAAGTTTTCACTGCTGGTAAACATTAGGGCTGGGACTGGTAAACATTAGGGCTGAGATTGGAATCTGGGCTAATCTGGTTCTAAAGCATAGATGCTTTCCATGCACCTTGCTATCTTCTGAAACTGGTTCCACAGTAACAGTGCATTGTTGCCATGGTACGGCATGATCTTAAATGGATTTGGAAGAATTCAGAACTGATATTGGAATCTGGGCTAACCTGGTCCTGAAGCATAGATGCTTTCCACGCACCTTGCTATCTCTTGAAACTCGTCCCACAGTGGGACTGCAATACATTGCTGCCACGGCACAGCGTGGCCTTAAATGAATTTAGAAGAAGTCTTGCCACAATAATGTAATAGAATGATTGTAGGATATGGTCAGGCTATAACACATGTCTTAGTCCTATCCCTCAGTCTCTTCTTTATCTCTTCTTTAAAGTCTATAATAATGTGTTTGGTACATGAAGTCAACCTATTGTTCTAAAGAGTGTGAATCAACTTTAACTTCTGCCTCTGTATTTATTGTTATTCCCATTTTATTTACATGAATTGCTATTTCAGAAATTATACTAGAGGAAATTTTAAAACATAAAAAGGCTGACAAGAAAACATCCTCCCAAATATTCAGGTTCATCTTAGTCATGTCTCTCCGGCAAGGATATCAAACAGCCTATCTAAGTATAACAAGGTAAAATAAAAGTTAAAGTTTGAATGAGAAACTGAAAGAAAGGGAAAATGAGAGGTAAGATCAAATGACAGCAGGAACAAAGTATTTCAAATGAATATTGTACATTTACAGGAAGCAGTACAAGCATTTGGTAACTAAGCTTCTCGATGTTTTTTTCCCCTTATTTGGGCCTGTATGCTTAACCAGATTTACAGGATGTTAGAGTTGAAAGGGAACTCAGGGACTTTTGCATTTTTCCTTTATAAATGAAGAAACTGAGGCCTGCTTAGAAATGGGGAAGCAAAAACTCACATCTCTTTTCCTCAAACTGCCTCCTAAAGAATCCATTTCTTCAAACTTTGATTTATACGTGTCAACTCTTGCCCACAATAGAGCACAGTAGTTCACATGCTCTAGAGGTTTCCATGGTGACTACATTGAGGCTGAGAATAATTATGGTATAATGAGTAAACACACGAATTATAAGTTTCAACTCCAGCCTCTGCCATTTGCTGGCTCTGCGTGTCTCCTCAGGCAAGTTACATAATCTCTCTGAGCTTCAGTTTCATCATCTTACGAAACTGATTTGATGGTCGTAGCTCATACTTTAATGACTTATTGTGAAGATTGAGTGAAATTAGGCACATAGGACATTTGGAATGATTCTTAGCATAGTATAAGTATTCAATAATTATTATTTATATTTAATAAAACCCTTTTATGGTTATTAATTCCATCAGATGCTATGCAAAAGCTGTACGTTCTTTGATAAATCATGAAGAGTTAGTTTAGGGACAATTGAATTTGCATTTGTCAAATGTTTGTGATGTTCTCTTCAAACTTTAATCCAGTTCCATAGTGGACTCACATAAGTGGTAGCATCAAGTGAGCACTCCAGAAAGAGTGACTTGACTTGGATATTTGAACAGAATTTTCTCCTACACTGACTAACTGATATGCCTCTCCTAGTTCAGTGCACTTCATCCTATGAGAGTGGAAATTAAATATTAAAGCCCCTTTACATGTAAATGAACATGGCTTAAAGTCCATTTGCAAAGCAGGTGGCAAAGAAGGAAGGAAAAAGATCTTGAATAACCCTATTCTCTCCTGCCAACCCCAAGAAATCTACTTCTTATTGGAAGAGGGGGAGAGAGGAACTCATTATGCCAGTTGCAGAGCTTGTTTTCTGAACCTGAGGGCAGTAATGAAACGTGGATGGACATGATCTGATTTTAATTTAATTCAACAAAGTGTTTTGAGTGAAATGGCACTGTGAGCCACTGATAATATAGAAAGATAAATCAGATATTATTCTTGCCTTCAAACACCTTACAGGATAGCTGGGGTACCTGATGAATAAGCACTGACCTCCCTGCATAAAATAAATACTCTAAACAAAAGTCTTTCTTTAGGAGTTTTGTGTGCCCTGTGCTACACTCTATTTCAGATACCAAACCAATGCCTAAGAATTGAGACTGTTCTTACTCTCTTTCTGAATTTCTGCTGGAATACAAGATAAAGGGTCCTTCAATGTAATTTCATATTATTGCATACAGTTATGTATGTAACTCTTACACAGAGCTACCATTCAGTCAAAGTAAATGGAAATGCCTGCTGCGGTCCAGCTCTGATCATCTCAAAAATGTACCTCCGCTAAGCATGGCTGAAACTGGGTTTCATGTCAAAGGCAGGAAAAAATAGTCACCTTTACGTAGTTCAGAAACTGAAGTGAAACTTACAGCCAAGTTTCCAAGGCCTGTGGTTACTGGTCTTCCTCCCTCTTCTTGCTCTGCTACCCCTGCCTCCTGTTGCCTTTTTCTAAATCTCCCAGCTGAGTCCTGGAGTTCATTTGGTCTGAATCTCAGTAAACCAGAGTCCCTTTCATCCCAAGCTGAGGCACTATCTTGGACCTTGGATGCAGAGTATTAAGAGTCTGTGGTAGCCACAGTAGTTAAGTTTGTTTGTTTGTAGTTTGTTTGTTTGTTTTGAGACAGAGTCTCACTCTGTTGCCAGGCTGCAGTGCAGTGGTGCCATCTCGGCTCACTGCAACCTCTGACTCCCTGGTTCAAGCGATTCTCCTGCCTCAGCCTCCCGGGTAGCTGGGATTACAGGCACGCGCCACCACTACCTGGCTAATTTCTGTATTTGTAGTAGAGATGGGGTTTCATCATGTTGACCGGGATGGTTTTGATCTCCTGACCTCGTGATCTGCCCCCCTCGTCCTCCGAAAGTGCTGGGATTACAGGCATGAGCCATCGCACCCGGCTGATAAGTTTCTTTTGATTGGAAATGACAGAAATCAACTCTGGCTAGCTGTTTTTTTTTTTTTTTTTTTTGTCTTGTTTTTGATTTTGTTTTTAAGTGAGTAGGGTACAAGAACAGGAGAACAGGAGCAGAATTTTTTTTTTTTTTTTTTTTTTTTTTTTTTTTTGTGATAGAGTCTCATTCTGTCGCCCAGGCTAGAGTGCAGTGGCATGATCTCGGCTCACTGCAACCTCTGCCTTCCAGGTTCAAGCAATTCTCCTGCCTCAGCCTTCCAAGTAGCTGGGACTACAGATGCGTGCCTCCACGCCCGGCTAATTTTTTATATTTTCTTTTTTTAGTAAAGACGGGGTTTCACCATGTTAGTCAGGATGGTCTCGATCTCCTGACCTTGTGATCCGCCTGCCTTGGCCTCCCAAAGTGCTGGGATTACAGGCGTGAGCCACCATGCCTGGCCCAGGAGCAGAATTTTTGAAAAGGATATTAACAATATACCCCCTCAGAATTTAAGGGCAGGTTGAACAACCAAGAGACAACAAGGAATCTGCTTAGTAATTATGGCAACTCTGAGGCTTTTAGTCAATTGATGTGTCTGTCTTAATTCAGCTCTGATCACCTCAGAAGTGTACCTCCACCCAGTCTTTCTGAAACCAAGTTTCATGTCAAAGGCAGGAAACAATAGTCTACTTCATGTAGTTCAGAAATTGAAGTTGGTGGACCTTCTCTCTAGAGAAGTAATTAGGTGGATACCCAAGAAGTGAATCCAATTAGTGTGACCAGATCAGGTATTTGAAGGCAGGGCCAGGTCTGGGGGTATTACATGGTTGTAGGGAATCTATCTCTGTACACTGGGAGGTATAATCTCTGCAGAAGGGGAAACCATTAAGCCTCACAGCCATGCCAAGAAGTCTGTATATTGGCTTTTCCTTGGGCAAGAATAGTCAGCTAAGGAGAACTGTCTTTTAGGACACCAGATTTGTATCAATATAAGTTGCCATTTTATAAGTACGTTGTCATCTTCTTCATCTCACAATTTAGTTTAGCCTCATTTGTGGGGTTACTAGTTAAAATCAATCTACAGTCAGATCTACTCTCCTGGTTGACTCAATACCATTTTCCTTTGTTTTACTTTTGTTGAATTAAACTTTAGAGGAGATTTTCAAAATAGAATTTGCATTCCTCCACTAGAGATTTGAAGAGCTGTGCCTTTCTTGCCCTAGGCCTGGAGAATTGTGGACCTGGGAGGCTGGTTCATCCCAGGCTCTTTCCTGGCTCAAGCCTGCATTACTGTAACATTCATTCATTAATTCATTTACTCATCTGCCTTCATTATGTCAGAAACTGTATCAGGTGGTATGGATACCAAGATAAATTTGACCCATATGTGGGCTGAAGAGGCTCACAGAGGTTGGAAATGCACACGTTGGAAAGGCAGTGACTCTCTAATACCAAGAGGTAACAGCACTGCAGGCTCAGGCAGTAGCCCAGCCCAGAGATCCTTACCTTGCAGCACAACTGGCCCCGGCAGCCATTTCTCCTATAGGGACTGATACTGTGGTAGCAGGATAATGCCCCCACAAAGACGTCCACATGTCTCCCTGGACCTGTAATATATTGTTACATGGCAAGAGGGAATTAAGTTTGCAGATGGTATAAAAGCAGCTGATCAGATAACTTTGGGGTGGGGAGATTATCCTAGATTGTCTAAGTGAGACCATTATAATTGACAGGGTCCTCATAAGTAGTAGGGAGCCAGAAGAGGGAGAACCAGAAAGATGGCAGCAGGAGAAGGATCTGACTGGCTGTTACTGGTTTTGAAGACAGAGGAATATGGCCACAAGTCAAGACATGAGGGCACCTTTCAAAGCTGGAAAATTCAAAGGAATGAATCCTCCCTAGAGCCTCTACTAGGAAAGCAGCCTTGCCAGTTTTAGACTAGTGAGACCCATTTTGAACTTTTGACTTCCAGAACTGTAAGATGATAAATTTGAGTTGTTTTAAGCTATTATGTTTGTGGGAATTTGCTACAATAGCAATAAAAAATTAGGCCAGGCACGGTGGCTCACGCCTGTAATCCCAACACTTTGGGAGGCCGAGGTGGGTGGATCACCTGAGGTCAGGAGTTCGAGACCAGTCTGGCCAACATGGCGAAACCCCATCTCTACTGAAAATACAAAAATTAGCCAGGTGTGGTGGTAGATGCCTGTAATACCAGCTACTCAGGAGGCGGAGGCAGGAGAATTGCTTGAACCCAGGAGGCAGAGGTTGCAGTGAGCCAAGATCGTGACACTGCACTCCAGCCTGGGTGACAGAGCAAGACTCCGCCTCAAAAAAAAAAAAAAAAAAAAATTAACACAGGTATTATTATGTAAAGTGCGTGTCTGGTCATATCAAGTGAGTACATCTTTCTGGAGTGTCATTTAAAGCATTGTTTTCATATTAAGTATTCAATATATGAAGTAGAATGAAAATTAAGCATCAACTTTGAAGATAAAGCATATGAGTTCAAAATGTATCTAATTTGGAAGCTGCTTTGATCCCTAGGCTTCAATTCTCCTCTCCTCTTCTGCAGGGTGAAAGTGTTTAAGAGGCACCAGTTTAACTCTAGTAATCACAAGTAGTGATTACTGGACTACCACCATTTTTATTCCTGGCAGAATGTTGCATCTAGGTCTTTTTTAAGATTTCAAAATTCATGTCCCCAAA
The DNA here is from genome assembly GCF_007565055.1 of Rhinopithecus roxellana. Classification (NCBI taxonomy): domain Eukaryota; kingdom Metazoa; phylum Chordata; class Mammalia; order Primates; family Cercopithecidae; genus Rhinopithecus; species Rhinopithecus roxellana. The sequence continues at coordinate 11,830,589 of NC_044550.1, forward strand.
GATGCAATCATTCAAATTTTATTTAAGGATTTAAAAATATTATGTCAAATAATAATAATATCTAATATGTTATAATTTTCCCACCAACATTTATTTGGTGCCTTCTGAAAGAAGCATAATTATTCTCACTAGTCAGAAAAGGAGCAGAAGCTTGTAATGGTTGTCCAAAGCCAATAAGTACTGAATGGCAGTAGTGACAATTGAACCCTGTTCCTCTGCCTGTGCATCCAGTGCTCTTTCCAAGGGTCCAGAGTGACTATGAGGCACATCACTGGGAGTGTTTCTTAGGGGTAGGAGCCAGCGCTGAATTTACCATGCATCTGCAATGTGAGCACTGTGTTCACAGAGCCCCTGAGTCTGCACAGCGGCTACTCTTGATATAGGTACTGCTTTTTTCATTCTGACTGTAAAACTGTAGTTGGCCCCTTCTCCTCATATGACTGGCTCTGTTCTTATGGGAAGATCACATCGACAAAAGAGAGCACAGCCAATGCACAAGAATGGGACCGTTCTGATAATGGCGAAATCCATTTTTCATTGTGATCCCCATGCCGCAATACCAATGAGAGGCAGAAAGAGGAGGGGCCGGAGGCTTTCATTCTTCTCTGAGATCAAGATCAGACACCCTCTTCTGGCTTTTCTCAACAGCTTTTCATTTTACAGCAGCACCTTATCTGGGCCCAAGTGTCAAAAGCCACAGTTCTGTGTTTGCAGTTAGATATTGCATGTACTCAAGTATCACAGAAGGATTTTGTTTTGTGTAGATTTTTCTTTTTTTTTTTTTTTTGAGACAGAGTCTCTCTGTTGCCCAGGCTGGAGTGTAGTGGTGTGATCTCGGCTCACTGCAACCCCCGCCTCCCGGATTCAAGCAGTTTCCCTGCCTCAGCCTCCCGAGTAGCTGAGACTACAGGTGCCTGCCACCACGCCCAACTATTTATTTATTTATTTATTTATTTATTTATTTTGCATTTTAGTAGAGACAGGGTTTCACTATGTTAACCAGGATGCTCTCGATCTCCTGACCTCGTGATACACCCGCCTTTGTCTTCCAAGGTGCTGGGATTACAGGCCTGAGCCACTGCGCCCGGCCTGTTTTGTGTAGATTTATCATTAACATTAGGGTGTTTTTTAACCACAGAGGAGATATTTTTCATTTTCTCTCTCTTATTCTAATTCAGGTTCTCTACTTTCCAGAATCTTTCAAATATTTTCAGACGCCCTTCCTTATGACCCTTGGAAAATATCACCCTCTCCCAACCCCACCTTTTTTATTCTCTATCCCTTTACCATGTCCTATTCATTTTTTCCATAGCACTTCTCACACATAAAATATTTTTTTAAATTTTTTTCTGTCTCCTCTACCTAGAACATAAGCTCCATAAGAGCATTTAAACTTCTTTGTTTGCTGTTGTATTCCCAGTACCTAGACAAGTGCCTGACACAGTGCAAAGCTCTGTAAATATTCGTTGAATGAATTGCTGAATTCTTTACATCTCTTCCATCTCTGGTACAATCTTAGGCCTGCTATAGAAAAGACCCTAGTAAAATTAAAAGCAAGAAGCCATAGCAAGGAAGAAAAAAAAAATCCCCTTACGTTGCCTCTTTTTGTAGTTAGTTTCTGATTGACTGATTGATTGAGGGAAGGATTTCAAGAAGGAAATGTCAGAAGCATAGATGCAGAACTGCTCTGAGCCCTTGGAACAAAGTTCCCCAGTCCCCCATTCCTGGTCCCCTGGGCTGAGCCCTTTTTCTGCCTGAAGGCTCCCTCTCCAGGTGTAAGGGGAGGCAATCACTTGTGAGTACCAGCTTGTTCAGGACATGTTCACTTAGTAATGCAACGACTTTGCTTGGTTACTCTCATTAATTGGGTAGTATCAGAGAGTAGGGAGAAAGCTCACTTTTTTGAAATCTACTAATTTGTTACAAGTTTATTCTGAAACTGGCAAAAATAAGGGCAATGGAATAGATCTTCCTCTACCCCAGTACATTTGTTTAGTCTTGTTTTCATGGCTTTCATAAAGCCTTCCTGGAAAACTTCCAGTTACTCCTTAAGATCTAAGTCAAACGTCACCTCCTTTACGAAAGCTGTCCTGAATCCTTTCATGGAAAGGTTATTCAGGCAGTCTGGGGACTATCATCATGCTTCACTCGCATGGCTGCCATTGGTCTCATCACCCTGTTCATTTAAACGACCATATCTGTTACCAGTTCTGAGCACCAGGAGGCCAAGGAGCATCTCCACCAAGCTTTGTATCTCAGTGTCCAGCTTAAGTGCCTGACACCTAATTGATGTTTGATAATGTTGAGAAAATGAGTGAGGGAATACATGAAAAAAATAAAAGACTTTCCAATCCAGCCACAGTTATCCAGTTAGCATTTGGACTTTCCTTCTGGGAACACTGTTCGATTATATACTTTTTGTCTTCATTCAGGCACTCTGATGGTTCTAAAACATCCCTACCCAAGAAAAGTGGAAGAACCCTCCATTTATGAGTCTGTCCGGGTTCACACAGCAATGCAGACAGGAAGAACAGAAAATGACCTTGTGCCCACAGCACCTTCTGTAAGTGACCTTCAATGTCACCACAAGCTCTCTTACTGTCTAAAATCAATCGAGTTCAATAAAAGTTAATAAGAGTGTATTTGTTCACATAAAAATTCTAGTTTGGAATATAAAACTTGGAAAGGAATGTAAGATTTGAAGCCTATAACTTAGTTCATCTGGTCCTGGGTAGATCATAAAAATTACAATGCAGCTGGACATGGTGGTTCATGCCTGTAAACCCAACACTTTGGGAGGCTGAGGTAAGAGAATTGCTTGAGCCCACGTGTTGGATACCAGCCTGGGCAACATAAACATCTCTACAACAAACTTTTAAAAATATTAACTGGGCATGGTGGCTTGCACCTGTAGTCCCAGCTACTCAGGAGGCTAAGCTGGAAGGATTACTTGAGTCAAGGATGTTGAGGCTGCAGAGAGCTGTGATTGCGCCACTGCACTCCAGTCTGGGTTACAGAGTGAGACCTTGTCTCAAAACGAACAAATAAAAGCAATACAATAGTAATAGGATTTTAAATACTTAGAAAATGGAACTTAAATCTCTGTCCTTAGTTAATCAAACAACTTCATAGTAGAATGGGAAAGAGAAGTTTGTATTCACATAGTTTACTAAACTGTTTTCTTCTACAATTTTCTTATATTAAGAAAATATATATTTTTAATATTTCAACTACCTATGGAAGACAAATATTCTCCACCTTTGCTATAAAAACTCAGTGTATTATTTTGTCTAGCTTTTTTCCTTTACTGACTGAAGTTTACAGACAGAAAACACTTGTGCTTCTTTGCAACGTGAGCCATTGTTCAGTTTCAGTGCAACCGGGGCACTCACTGTTTGTCCAAGAGTCCATTTATGTTTGTTTTGTGAACTGTGACTCTGCAGAGGTTCCTCTCCAACACCCCTTTCCCTTCATTCTTCTGAAGGCTCTTCTATTTGTTGTCTCTTCCTTGTTTGCTGAATACTACTGGTATTAGAAACCTCGATTTGGGCAGATGATGAAGAAGATAATACCCAAATAAATATCAAGAACTAATTCTGGATAGTGATTATGACACTGAAAAATAATCACTTGAAGATATTCAGCTACAAATTATATTGAAATAAATGTAACTGTCTATATCTGCAGTACTTTTCTCTACCCTTGACCAGAGAGATCTTTCTTAAAAAGAAGCCTTGCCACGTGACCTCTGCTTTACATCCTTTGGTGATGCTGTTTGTCTTCGTGGCCCACCTGGACCCTGCTTGGCTCTCTGTCTTCATCTCATGCTACTCCCACACTCACACTGTGAAACCTGTCTCTCTCAACAATGTACTCCTTCTCCTGTCCCTGCATCTGAAATGCTGCCAACAACATTGCTATCTACTCATCCCTCAAGACTGCTATCAGGGATCAGTATCTTCCAGGAAGCCTTTCTTTTTTTTTTTTTTTTTGAGACAGAGTCTCACTCTGTCACCCAGGCTGGGGCGCAGTGGCGGGATCTCAGCTCACTGCAAGCTCCGCCTCCCGGGTTTACGCCATTCTCCTGCCTCAGCCTCCCGAGTAGCTGGGACTACAGGCGCCCGCCACCTCGCCCGGCTAGTTTTTTGTATTTTTTAGTAGAGATGGGGTTTCACTGTGTTAGCCAGGATGGTCTCGATCTCCTGACCTCGTGATCCGCCCGCCTCGGCCTCCCAAAGTGCTGGGATTACAGGCTTGAGCCACCGCGCCCGGCCCAGGAAGCCTTTCTTCACCCCCTCTAGCTTCTTTTACAACGCTCCTCTTCTGTGCTCCAGAGCACCCTCTGTTTGCCTTTATTCTAAAATTACCATGCTGTGGGCTAATTACCTTCACATCTCTCTGCCCTCCCCACAAGCCAGAAACATCTAAGGACATGAATCATTGCTTGTCCTTGCAGCTTTACAGCCTAGGCTGGCTCATGGCACATCTTACATTTTCATTGCAGTGCTACATCTCCTCAGAAATAAAAATCCTGAAAATTGACTGAGAAAGTTATTTTGGCTTTGTTAGAAGTGGAGGAGAAGGCATCATAACTCAGAACTTGAGAAATTTAGGAGCACAAGACAATAAATAGTCCAAAGGCAGAAAAGAGCAAAGAACAAATCAAGATCTACTCTGCAACCAATTCTTGTTTCCAGTTGACCAGTCCCTTCATAATTTCCTCTTTACCCATCCTTACCCTTAATATAGGTCACCAGTCACTTCAACATCTATTTCATTTGCACTGTTAGTTTAACTTCACATTCTCCTCTGCTACACTTCCCCTAAAGGTCTCCACTCAAGGTCAATCAAACCAAATCCTACTAAGTGTGTTCTTTATCAGCAATAAAATACAGATAATACCTAATTTGTGAGATTGGTGTGAGCAGAAGATATAGTATCTTTATGCAGAAATAAGCCTCTTTAAAGCACATTCTGGAAACCTTGTTACTTACCTTCTTTGCTCACTCCAGCTATCAGATGGATTCACCTCTTTTAAAATGGAGTTTTTAAAATAGTGGTGAGTGATTGATTGACAATGACTTGAACTCACACTGTATAACGACAAGCTTATGAAGTTGATTGTACATCACTATGGACAAAAAAAAACTGTAAAGGTTTCCTAGAGGATCTGAAAGGTTTCTCATTACTTCTTATTGGGAAATCATTGGTGACTGGACCAGCATAACTGGGGAAAGAGTTCTGGTCTGATCAGAATGCTCTTGTCCCTTATTGAACACAAGTTCTAAGCCTTCATTTGCTACCCCAAATGGCTACATGATGCTGCACCTCCATCTCCAGTCTGAGAGCCCTGAGGGTTTTCAGACTTCTGCATTTTCCTTTTGGGGTGTAGTTCTGGCTCAAGGTTTAGCAGTGGAGGAAGAGAATTAAAAGAACTTCTTGTTTGAAGTGAAAGTGAAAGATGCCCCACTGCCCAGAAATGCAGATGATTGTGTAAAACTGTTTAACATCTTTTAGTAACTGCATTTGGGGAAATTGCTATTTATGTCTCATAAACAACATAGCATTTAGTTCCCATGATAGGATTAAATTTAATTAATTCATTTATTAAACAAACTTTTTTAAAAAAGTTTTTCCAATACACTCACAACTGTTTTAAGCACTGAGAGTTTGGCAGTGATTTTGACAACGGCCCTCCTCCCGTCACTGAGCTCACATTCTAGTAAAGATCACAGATAATAATCAATGCAGTAATCTAATACCAGATGGTAAAATATCATGAAAAGAAAAAGTAGGATAAGGGGAGAAGAGGGAAGCAGGGGAGGCCTCTGTGAGGAGGAACCATTAGTAAGAGATTTCACTGAAGGGAAGGAGTGATTCATGTCAAGATGTGGAAAGAGTGCTGCAGGCAGAGGAAATAGTACAAAAGCCCTGGAGTGGGAACTAAATTGAGGTGTTTCAAAGGCTAGAAAGAAGGTCAGAATTATGGGATGAAGTGAGCTAGAGGAAAAGCTGTAGAAGGTGAGATTGTTGAGGTAATGAGAGGTCAGATCACCTAAGGCAATGGAGTTTTCAAAGAGCAGCACCTCCCAGCTGAACATTTAGAAATATGAGTGTTTCCGCTGGTGCAATGCTTTGCAGCACTACTATCATGAGTGAGTGTCAAGAGCCATGAAGAGTCTGACTTTACCCTGCTTGCAAGCTAACAAGTTAGCCTGCTGCAATTTCATGGATGCTGATGGATGACACAAGACTTCTAGGTAAGAGATGAAAAATAGTTTGTTATTCACAGGAAGAGCAAGAGCTAGGATATCAGTATTTCTGCTAGTTCCCTGTGCTGAGTCAAAGTTCCCAAAGGGCAACATTGAAAGGGCCAGTTGATATCCATAATGGGTTGCCCTACAGGAGGGGAATCCTGAGCCTTGGGAACCCAAATCTTTTCTAATGATCAGTAGACATGTCATTTGCTCTGAAGCGAAATATTTCTATATTCCAAGGCTGCTTGTATAAGCATGCTTTAAATATCAGTCTGCAACAACGAGCTCTTAATGCCTTGCTCATAAGACATTTGGAAACACAAGAGACCCGTAGAGAATTGTTTCCCAACAGTGATCAGGGGCCAACTATTCTTCAAAGAGTGGTAAAGAATTATCTTGCCCAAAAATCTCAATAGTACTTTTTGTCCATAACATAAAAATTCTTTACCTTCTGAGCTTGTTTAAAAAAAATTATTTTACATGGATTGAGTGTGATACATGAAAGAAAGAGTAGCAGAGTCATGGCAGAGAAACCCTGCTATTTACTGAGAAGACTGACTCTGCTGGAGGGGTGGGTTGAGGGGATGAGAAAGAAGAGCTCTATTTTGGACATGTTAAATGTGAAATACCAATTAGTTGGTTGGTAGAGATTGAAATTAATATAGTTCAAGTTCCTGACATAATAGGTCCTATCTAAAATGTTAGTTTCCTTAGCTTCCCTTTTGTGGTATTTGACATTTTTAACAACTCCCTCCTTCTAAAAATTCTGTTTCCTTGGCTTCAGCATTATCTTTCTCTTTTTATTCTGTAATCTTTGACACATTTTATAGTTCCTCTTCTTGGACACTTTCCTTGCATATTGCCCTTTTCCAGTATTTTGTTTTTGAAACTCTTCTCAGGTTTAATATTTTGTTGTTTATCCTTCCAGTCTTTTGTGTGTGTGTATACACACACACACACGCACACACACACACGTAAAATAATGAGCTCTTCATTGTAGAGTTGTAATATTCTTGTTTAATTAACTATATATTTAGCATTTTTTTCATGTAATTACTTAGTTTTCTAAAACACCATTAAACAAATTCCATAATATTCCATTATTTGGGTATATCAGTTTATTCAGTTAATCTGTTATTACATTTTTACATGCTTTTTTATTTGAAATAATGTCAAAGTTACAGAATAATTGCTAGAATAGTACACAGAACTTGGTTTTCCCCAAGCCATTTAAGAGTAAATTGCCTACATGGTGCCCTATCACCCTGAATAATTCAGTGTGTGTTTCCAAAAATAACGGCATTTGCCTACATGACCACATAGAGCCTTTCAAACTAGAAAATTAACATTGAGGCCGTGCCACTGTTTCATCCACAGATCTAATTCAAGCTTCACTAGTTTTCTCAGTAAGGTCCTTCAGAGTAAAAGGATCCAGTTCTCAAGCACAAGTTGCACTTATCTGTCCTGTCTCTGGAATATTCTTCACTTTGGAACACTTCCTCAGTTTTTCCTTAATTTGGTGACTTTGACACATCTGAAACTTAAAGGCCAGTTATTTTGTAAATTGTTCCCCAACTTTGGTTTATATGATATTGAATCATGATTAGATACAGGTTTTTTCATGTTGGGTACAAATACCACAAAAGTATGCTTTGTTTGCCCGCCTCACTGCATCCTCTCAGACATAACACAATTGCAATCTGTCCCACTATGGTGTGTTTGATTCCTTAAGTGGTGTCCGCCAGGTTTCTTCACTCTAAAGTCATCATATTCCCTTTGTTATTAAAAAATATTTTGGGAGAGGTTGTTTGAGACTATAAAAATATTCTGTTGCTTATTAAATTTTTACTCGCCAATTTCAGCATTTACTGATGTTTCTTGGCTGTTTTAATCATTACTATGATTGTTATCAAATGGTGACTCTCTGATTCTCTTATTCCTTTTTACATTTATTGGTTGTCATTCTACTGTAAGGAAAAGCTTTTTATTCTTCAAAATTTTCAATCATTTTATATCAAATGGTTATAATCCTAACTATCATTATTTATGTTGATGCTTCAAAATTTCTCTGATTTGGCCAGTTGGGGAAAGAGCCCTTTCAGTGATATCTGTGTTCATACGACCTCAAAATTTCTTTCTTTCTTTTTTTTTTTTTTTTTTTTTTTTTTGTCGCTCTGCACTCTGTCTCCCAGGCTGGAATGCAGTGGTGTGATTACGGCTCATGAAGCCTCAACCTCCTGGGTTCAGGTGACTCTCCCTCCTCAGCCACCTGAGTAGCAGGGTCTACAGGTGTGCACCACCACTCCTGGCTAATATTTGGTTTTTGTTTTGTTTTGTTTTGTTTTTTGTAGAGTCATGGTTTCACCATTTTTAACCAGGCTGGTATCCAACTCCTGGGCTCAAGCAATCCTTATGCTTTGGCCTCCCAAAGTGCTGGGATTATAGTTGTGAGCCTCCGTGCCTGGCCTGGCCTCAAAATTCTTTAAGAACTTTCTGACTTTCTGAATAGCAAGATGATTCAGATGTATCTTGTTCTTTCTTTGTACGCTGCTCTAGAACCAGCTATTTCTCCAAGAAACCCTGCTCTGTTTCCGCAGAATAGTACTTTAGAAATCGACATCTAGGTACTGTGTGCTTATTGTTATTGGGATGTCACTCTCCCAGCCCACTCAGTGAACAGAGCTGGGAAGATATGTATGTATACACACATGTACACATACATACTTTTACATCTGTATTTATCTGTCGATTCATTCATCCATCCATGAGTTCACAACAATACTTCCAATACCACAAAGTTCATTCTAGTTTTTTCCCTTCTCCCACAGTGAGAAAATATGGATCTTATCATCCTCAGTACACTTACTTATGTGATGATCAATTGAATATAAGAAATCTCACATCGCTGTTTCTACTACCCAACCCCTACCCCAACACTCCAATCACCGAGTCATGCTTCAATGCCCAGTTCCAGGTCACTGCTGCTCCCACACTCACTACAGATGCCTACCTAGCTCAACTTGGCTCTGAAACTGTGCAGTAGCTGCCCAATCCACCCCTTCAGGCAGAAGCCCTCCACACCCTGCCAGGCTTCAATGCCTCGCACACAGCTGCTGCTGCCACCGTCATCGCCATTGTCCGTACAGAGGCTCCCTGTGCCCTGCTTGGGCTCCACCACCTTGTACTAAGGTGCTTGAAAGCCCTCCACACACACATCAATGCCTGCCTTGCTTTACCTGACCTGTTGGCTTCTGATTACATTTAAGGCTGGGAGACAAGTAGGTAGGTGGGATGGCAGAAAGGATAGTCCTTTGTTTTTGAACATTTAGGTGGTACCCCAATGGGGGCTCTTATAAACAGTTTTTCTGTTACAGATCATAGATTTTTAAAGATAAATCTGCTCTATAATTATTTACTTTCTTACCATCTTGAGACCCTGAATAAAATTAATAGCCTTAGTGCTTTCCCATGCAGCCTTCCACTTATCTATCAAAACCTTAGAAAAATACTACACTTATATTATATTGTTTGGGTGGAGGTAAGATGGGATTATTCCCTAGCTTGATTTCAGTAAATAATTCTATCAGGATATTTTATGTAACAATTTACTCCTAGTTATTTTGCCTCTACAGGTTTTAACCTGTAGCAGCCCAAAATAATTACTTTTTGCCCTTCCATAACACCTAAACTCAATTGTGCCAATTCAATTTCTTTAATGTCAAAATAAATCACACTGATTATGAGATATCAAATTCACCAGTATTGATTAATATTATTTAAGTGAACATTTGGGTAGTTTATCCTTAATTTTATATCAGAAGATTTTAAAAGAAGTGTTTGCTTATTTCCTGCTTTGACTCTTTTTATTGTGGTAGAGATGGTTGTTCCTCTTTTTATTTGGTAGGGAGAATTCACCTCAGAAAAAAATATTCTGGAAATTACCATAGAAAGAACCTTGGTGTCAACCAAATCACTTCCCAATTTTTGTTAATTTTGTTTCTTACTAAGACATACGATGACATCACATTTGAACAAAATATTCTACTAGGAATTGAATTGTTTTCTGGAATTTATGAAATGTTAGATTTTTTGATGTTAGGCTACTTGTCTTATGCAAATTTCTGTTCACACAATTCTCTACCCTTCCTTATAATTCATAGGTGCTAGCTAAGTGTGTGCTGTTGTTTTTACCTTTAAATTAATGACAACATGAGTTAAAAGAACTGGCTTATTCTTATTTCAAAGTCATTTTGGATAAATCAGGTGTAAATAAATCTACACTCCTGACAGTCTGTTTCTCGGAACATGGATCTCAAGGGAGTGTAGGACCTGGGGAGGAGGATTATGTGATAAAATAAATGGTAAAAATGCTGTTTCTAAGGTTCCCTCTTAAAAATTTACAAAGTATATTAGCATAATATAGACTCTGGGAAGCCCTGAAGTAAAACATTCTTGTTTTCTTAATCCAGTCTCCCAAACATATTGACAATAGATGTGTGCGTGTTTATGTGCTAATAACCCTGTAACAATCCAAACAGCTGGATTTCACATGACACACTGACAAACACAGACTTTTATAAGTGAAACGATGTGGTTTACTGTTTGCAAATTGCTAACTAGAGTTAGTAGCTACCGAATGACGTGGGTAGATCCAATCTGAAAACAATCTCTCACAGCACGTGGAAGCTTTTCAAGTGCCTAGGTGAAAAATCATAGACAGTAATTTAAAGATCAAATGCAAACATTCTTCATTTAAAAATAGGACAGGAAAGGAAGGACAAACGTCCTGTTGTGACAGTTCTGGGCTTCATTCAGTGCTTTTCTTTTTCAGCTGGGCACCAAAGAAGGTTACCTCACCAAACAGGGAGGCCTGGTCAAGGTAAGGAAGTATGATTTTGCTCATGCCAGCCACAGAAAAAGAGAATACGTCATGTAGACTCAATTCGCATCTTGATGGTTTTTCTTGGAAGCATAATTGCCTGCTCATTTTAACCCACTTATAGTATTTACCTGACTCAAGAGTCCATGTTATGGCCCATTAGTCAAAATTCTGGAAAATGACTTGACTATTCTTTGACAAAGCCCTGTATAGGTATAGCCTATAGTTAAAAGTCAATAAAATATAGTCCTCTTAATGGAATGATTGAGGATGAAGATAGCAAGTTAACTCTAAAACATCTTTCGTTCTTTTTCTAAAACAAGGAAGAAGTCAAAATTGTATAAAATGTTTCCTTAAAGATAGGCCCAAAACATCACTGATGCTACTGAAACTATGTTATAAAATCCCAAGAAAAACATAATTTAGGTTTTTACAAGTTCAGAGTATACAAATGTTCACCATTTATGAGATTGTACCTTTAGAATTCCTTTGTTTCATCTGAATGTGCCAAGAAGACCTTCATAGAATGTGCCTGCTCCTTCTTATTTTAAGAGTCACAGTATTTAACCTCTCACAGGTATTGGCGTGCTTGGAATGAGCCTAAATAATTTCGTTATTTGTGTCCCTTCTAGATCAAATGCTCCCTGAGGACAGACAGTATTCATATTCATAGCATAGTTATGTTTAAATCCTCTGTTACTTCTTTTAACTGGGCACATTGCCACACAGGATAGAGTAGGATGCTGTTTGTATATAAGAAGGTAACAGCGGGCAGCGACGGTTTTTACCACTGATACCTTGGAGTTCTTAGGCAAGGTTTAGAATGGCCCATGAGTCAGGGTTCCTAAACCTCGGTTTTCTTATCTGTAAGACAAGAATAATAACGATGGCATTGTTGTGTGAGGATTGAGTATAATATATAAAGCCTCCAACGATAGTGTATCGTCCATATTAGGTACTCAAAGAACAATATTTATCTTTATTATAGGGTTAATAAAATGGAAATTGTAGTGGTTTGTTATAAATCATATTGAATATTTATGATAGACTTAATTCTTTTTGTATTTAAAAATATACTAATGATATATCTGCCTTCATTTTTGTTATAAATCACATTGAATATTTACGATAGACTAATTCTTTTTGTATTTAAAAATATACTAATGATATATCTGCCTTCATTATGAGCTTAATGTAAGAAATTATTTTAATTTTTATAGATATTTTGAAACTTTTTTTCTCAGAAATTGACACACAAGAATTTTTTCAGGGTTATAGTATTTAATTTTTTAGATACTTTTAAAATGAAAATAAATCATCTAGTTCAAATATTGCATTCCTGCTTTCAAAACTTTGTGTGTGTATGTGTTTCTGTGTGTGTGTTTTTCTCAGACCTGGAAAACAAGATGGTTTACTCTGCACAGGAATGAACTGAAATACTACAAAGACCAGATGGTGAGAAACATGATAATATATTTTTCCTTTAAAAATCAATTCTCTAGATGAAAGAAACTTATGTCTTTAAAATTTCTGAAATTATTTTTATATCCACCTGAAACACCTAATAAATGATTGGAGATATGAAATCTTGATTCCTGAAATGAACAGAGTTATTTTGCAAAGATGAGATGTGTATCCCAGAAATTGCTCTCTTGGATTGGCTAAACTGTAGTTCCCCAGGGCACATAATTCCCTCTGTTTAGGGCAATGTAATTTTTCTCTTGCCACAATTTATTAACTGTATCTCTGCAGCAATTTGTCCCTTTATTAAAAATACAGTCTGTCCATTTCCCATGCCCATTTCATTAAGCCAATTTAAAATTATTTTTTCTCACTTTTCTTACATAAAATTTCTAAGAAAGTAGAAGTTTTTAAAAAATGAGAGAAAAATATGCCTCTCTTCCATGTGTTAAAATCCATCTTCATCAGTAAATTGATAAAGGTAGTATCTTAATGTCCAGTTTTACGAAAGGCTCGTTCCAAAACCAAGGACTTCCCTTGGTAGGGCTTTTCTATCGTCAGTCCTGTTAGTGAAATTTGACAACTGCACATAGTGGAAGACTTGTGAGGGGAATAAGTGAGGGACAGATTTATCTGTTTTGTTTTTGTTTTTTTTAAAGATGATATATGTTGCTTTTTATTTTATTTAGTCACCAGAACCAATTCGGATCCTAGACCTAACAGAATGTTCAGCTGTACAATTTGATTATTCACAAGAAAGGGTAAACTGTTTTTGGTAAGTCGTTTTATTAAGAAAACATTTTTTAATGTCTTCTTGCCAGACACTTATTTTGGCTAAGGAATAGAAAGCTATATATCTCAATGTCTACAAAGTTCAGATCTGAGGGACATGCCTACATATTAGGAGTGTTTTCAGCTGAGCGTGACATAACACCTCATTTAAAGTAGCTTAAACAAACAGGCAGATCAGTTCAGCTTACGCTGTGTACTGGAGAAGTATGACTCACATAGAGGATGCCATTCACATCTTAGACAATTTAATTTCTTTGAGGTTCTCTCCCCCATTTTAATTATAACTTTGTTGACTCTAATGATAGGTGATTTGTATTGTTATGACGATTTCTGGCAGATGGCACAGAAATATTTTTTTCTAACATAATCAGTATATTATAAAAATGTTCTAACTGGGTAAGAGTCTTGAGAAAGGCATGTCTTATTTCCCACTACCTTTTATTTTAAAGTTTTTCAAGCACACACAAGTTGAAAGACATACGTTTATATACCCTTCATCAGCAGTTATTAATATATCTTGCCATATTTGCTTTATCTCAGTCTATCCACTTTTTTTTTCCTGAATCAGTTGAAAGTAATTTGCAGACATCATGGCACTTTACCCCTAAAGACTTGAGTATGTGTCTCCTAAGAATAAAATATCACATATAGGACTACAATATCATTATTACACCTGAGGAAATTAATGTTAATTCTATAATATCAACTGAGAATGGGTGTCTTGTTTAAAATTTGCATAGACATGCCCTATGAGCTAGCAGAGCTTTATTTTTCTCATATATCCAAAAATCAGGAGGCAAGCAGCTATGGTGACAAGGTCAGGTCCAGGGTCTCTGCAGTTCTCCTGACCTTTTCTCATGCTGGCTACTTCAGGATTCAAGCATCTACTACACCTGTAGGTCTCATGTTTTCAACAAAGTACAAAGAAAGATGTAGGGATGGTATCAGCCATGTCTGTCCGTTTTTATCAGGAAAACCAATGTTTCTCCAGAAACTCCCCTATAAGATTTTCCCTTATATCTCATTGGCCAAGACTAGGTGCCATGGCCATCCCCAGCAGCTGATGATAATTGGCTTATACAAATTAGGATTTATTGCTTGGTGTTCTGTTAGCAAGAGAAAGGAAAAAGTATCTGTATTAATTGGCAGTTAATAATGTCTCCCATAGGGAGTACCAAACAATGACAATTACAGAAACCAGTTTTCGAGTATATGCACTATATCACTCCCTCCCCACCACTGTCCACTCACCCTCCACTAGACCTCACATCAAGGTATTACCTTCTGTGCACAAGGACTTACCTCTTACCTATTCAATATTAATTGCTGGCATCAACAAAATATACAGCGTAGGCTTTAAGATATAGAAACCCTCCTGAAGGCTTTTTTTCACAAAAAGAAAAAAGATTTTTGGTATTTTGCATCTCAACTGTAAGTGCAGGGAAGTATGTTCAATGTATAATTTAGGGCTGACCTTATTATCACTTGCATAATTTTAACTAGGTAATCAGACACAGTCAAATGAAAAATTACTCTATATCTAGGAAAAGTATTTTGTGCCAGTAGGAAAGTTCATATCCCTGAAGCAGAGACTGACTCTTGGTCAGAGATGGGAGAAATAACTAATTGAGTTTTGTTGTCTCTTTTTACTCTCTCGATAGTTGAAATTGCCAACAACCACAGAAGGCAGAGTTATCCTCATTGAAGCAATCTAACACAAATGAGTTCTTTTTAGCAAACTTCCCTGTCTTGCTTATTCTTTGAATCATAGCACAAGTTTTTGAGAGATCTTTGAGAGATCAGCTGAATAAATACATAAGTATTAGAGTTAGCCTAAGACATAAACCACAAAAGGATCTGGGGGTGTCCTGAACATGCTTCTTTCTTCTTCAAAGTCTTATTCGAGTATATACATCTGACCTGGAGTAGTAATATGAATCTACAACTTCCTTAACATTTCTGCAGTTTGCTGGCAGTAATAGGTCCGTATATACCAGCTCTTCAAGGTACTTACCTGGATCTTTTATCAATTCATTTTTCCCTTGCAATACTCTAATTAGTGTTCAACGTATATATATATAGCTAATCAACCTATATATGGTGTGTGTGTGTGTGTGTGTATATATATATATAGAGAGAGAGCTAATCATCTGCAATATCTTATGTTCTTTCTTTTGTCCTATTAGTTTGGTATTTCCATTCAGGACATTTTATCTCTGTGCAAAGACCGGAGTAGAAGCTGATGAATGGATCAAGATATTACGCTGGAAACTGGTGAGATTTTTAAGCCTTCAGATATCGAGTCTTGAGAAATAACATGTTGATGATTTCAAACATATTTCTATCAAAAGAGTCAGACTATCCCCGAGAATCAAAGAGATGTCTGGGTGCCTACTTCCAGGCTTGCGGAACAGTCTGTTAATTCTTCTGGGACATGAGAAGAGATGAAGACAGGGTTGTAAAAAAGGAAGAATTAAGCTGTATTTGGATCTTAGACATAGAGCCTTAGCCTAATAACCACCTATCAGACTTCCTTTAAGGTGTGTCAGTTAGTTCAGCTTTGCCTGGAGGGGGACATTTACGACCAGAAGGTCTGACAGAGGAAAGCTGACCTATTTCTCTAGTTGAAAAGCCTCTTAAATTGTTAGAGAAGAAAGTTTGCCAGAGGAACTTAGCTTCATTTCCAGTGTAAGCATCACTTTGTGCAGGTCAAGGACAAAAGCTGGTTTATTTTGTCTGCTCTCTATGTATCTCCCGGGGAGAAGACTGAGTGAGTACTTACAAAACTTCACCAATCTTCTACGTGTTTTTCACGTGCTTGCAAGTTAGTGAGTTGTTAGCCAAGAACTTGTCCTTAAAGCTGGCTAAAATTTCCTGTAAATACCATCTTGAAAGCTTTGATGATTTCTTTTTTTTTTTTCTTTTTTTTTTTGAGACAGAGTCTTGTTCTGTTGCCCAGGCTGGAGTGCAATGGTGTGATCTTGGCTCACTGCAACTTCTGCCTCTTGGGTTCAAGCGACTTTCGTGCCTCAGCCTCCCTAATAGCTGGGATTATAGAGCCCGCCACCATGTCCGGTTAATTTTTATATTTTTAGCAGAGACAGGGTTTCACCATTTGGGCCAGGCTGGTCTTGAACTCCTGACCTCAAATGATCCACAGCCTCAGCCTCCCAAAGTGCTGGGATTACAGGTGTGAGCCACCATGCCAGACCAGATGATTTCAAACGTAAAACATTTTTCTTAATTAGTTTTTGTAAAATTGTCTCATATGTGAAAATTCCTTTCTAGATACTGAAATTTTTGCTTTCAATTATCTTTTTAGTTTGAAATTCAAATAATTTTTAAAATTCAATTCATTTTTAAATTGTTCCAATGTATTTATTATTCAGTGAGGGATAATTTGTCTTGTGAAACCTTTGCTCAGATATGAATTAATTTCTTATTCTTTCTATTTTTAATTTTCAAAGTAACACAAAATCATTATAGAAGAATTATAGAAAAATATATCAAGTATACACACTTTTAGACTTCTCTCTGTACAAATAAATATTTAAAAACAAAATTTAATCACTTGCTAGAAGTAAAAACCACAATGATGTACCCCTACACACCCTTCAGAATGGATACAATGAAGACTGTCAATATCAAGTATTAACATGAATGCAAAGGAACTAGAACTCTCCTGCATTGCTAGAGGGAATGAAAATGTGTATGACTACTTTGAAAAATTGCTTGCCAGTTTCTTTTAAAACTATACATATGCTTACACTGTAATTCAGCATTTTCACGCTGAGATGTATATCTAAGAGAAATGAGTGCATGTATCTACCAAAAAATGTTACAATAATGTTCATAGCATCTTTATTGATAATATACAAACAATACAAATCACTTGCTGGTGTTCTGTATCTGCTCACTTCACTTAGCAATATATTGTGAACATTTTTCCATATTAATTTTAGATCTATATTTTTCTTTTGATTCATTGAATACTATTGCATTTTATAGATTACTATAAGTGTTAGACCAATTCCCAATTTGTACATGTTTTAGCAATCACTTTACAATATGTGTCCTAAAAAAAATGCAGAAAATTTTTCTGGACACATGATAATTAGCTTATAGTTGGGGGTGGGCACATGATAATTAATTTATATGACATCCTTACTAATCAAATGTCTTATTTAATATTTGTTAGAATCCAGGGTTCATTACAATCACTCAATAATGGATACACGTGTGTGTGCTTTATTACAGTCACAAATAAGAAAACAGCTCAACCGAGGGGAAGGCACGATCCGATCTCGGTCGTTCATCTTTGAATAGATCTTTCTTGCCAAGGACTGCTCTGGCCCAGGAGTAAGGTGGAATATTCCCTGATGCTGCGATCTGCAGCAGGCTTCAAATGAAAACCAGCTAAGGGTTTTCCTTTAAAAACAAATCAGAAGTAGATGCTGATTGGGACCCATATACCACGTTGGTGATTCACGTTGCTGCCCTTCCATGATGTTGCCATCTCCTTGAGAATGCTGAAGCAATCACCATTCTGATAGAAAGTGCTTAAACCACCACTCTTAGGTCTGCTCACTGGTAGAACACACAATGGAGGAGGAAGGGTTTTTGTTTTCACTCATTGTGGTCCCCAAGCCTATTGACACTAGTTGCCTAGAGTCCCACTCTGAGTCATGGTCAGCCTGTCTGACATCCAGGTTGTGCTACTAACCAGGAAGGAAACAGATACTTAGAAGCTTAGATGACTTCTGCAGGATTTTATATTGAGACAGCAAACATCATATATTTTCAGGGGAGAGGTTTTTTTCTTTTTTTAATTTTCCCCCTTTATACAAAAAAACAAGAACATTTCCAAAACTAAAATGGAAAATGCTTGTGGCATTTATTTTCTCTTTTTAAAAGGTTCAGAAATTTGGTGAGTCCTTTGCTTCTAATGATAAAACTGTGAGAGCTAGATGTCCTATGGGCAATTAGGTAGTGTAATAAAGGTAAATGAAGGTACAATTTTTAAGCCATTATTTTCACCCTTTGGGGGTAAACGTTTTAAAGAGTGAGAAAGCATAAATTGAGGAAGGGTGATAAAGCAGTAGGTAACTTTTAGTTTAATAATAGTTATTGTCATGAGGGTAATCATAATAGATGCTTGTAAGCACTGAGCTATCTTTAACCATTTCTCCAAATGACCAAAAGACACTTCTCAAGGACAGTGTATTTTAACAATTCCTTTCCCAGAATTAGTTGTATAGGGTTGACCCAAGAGATGTAAGAAAAATCTTGCATTGCCCCCTAAGCACCCCGGGCCTTATTAAAGAGCAACTTCTATTTCCAGTTAGGGGAGTAACACTAAAGCTACATGAAATATGTAATAATGATAGGTAATACTATGTTCCAAAGCTTTTTCAAACTAGAATAAGGAGACAAACAGAAGAATGAGATACTGATGTCCAAAGTTCATTGGTAGAATCTAACCCCTTCTGTTATCTTTTTTAATACTATTTTTGTTTAGATAGAAGTTTCAAAGAAGATAAAAATGCTTGAAGAGCCTGAGAGTAAAAAGATTATGATGCAAAGTTATGATATAAACTGCTCTTGCAGTCCAAAGGGATACCTGGTTAAAGAAGTTTCTTATTTAAACATCTAAGACTCAGAAATTACATTAAAGTTTTGTGTATTTCAACACCGTTTTAAATGTATTTTGTTATGTTTGTATTATATGGGATAAAGCAAATGTTGAGTTAAAATGCATTGTGTCATTTGTAATGTAAGAAGTTACTGGCTGGGCGTGGCAGCTCACGCCTGTAATCCCAGCACTTTGTGAGGCCAAGACAGGCAGACCACTTGAGGTCAGGAGTTTGAGACCAGTCTGGCCAACATGATGAAACTTTGTCTTTACTAAAAATACAAAAATTAGCTGGACATGGTGGCAGGTGCCTGTAATCCCAGATACTCAGGAGGCTGAGGCAGGAGAATTGCTTGAACCCGGAAGGTGGAGGTTGCGGTGAACCAAGATCGTGGCACTGCACTCCAGCCTGGGTGACAAAGTGAGACTCCGTCTCAAAAAACAAAACAAAACAAAACAAAACAAAACAAAAAACCAGAGGTTACAAATGAATCCTCATGGATGTGTATGGTTCTATGTTTGTTTTCTTAGAAACAAATGTGTTTCTTTGTGTGTAATACTGTGTTTTACTATGTTTACCTTTTATAAAACATAACCTGTTTATTTATATTCTTTGACTCTGTTTATTAAAAAGAGCATGATTTTGCTGTGTATGTACTATTTTGCTATTAAAATATATTTTAATATTTGTAACTTGAAAGAAATATACAACTGATTAATATCATAAATAGCAATGAAGAATTCACTTCACTTAGACTATTAACCACAAAGGATTGGAAGTTGAAGAAATAGTCCAAGACCTCAAGGAGTTCTTGGTTGAATATGGACAAAACGATAAACATATATATATATATAGCAGTAAATAAGACAATTACTGTAAGAGAAGTACACAAATCTGTATGATGGAACAGGTGCTTCAGCAGGGGATAAACAATTTGTTGGAGGGTTTTGACATGAAAAGGGTGAGCTAACATGTACCTGCTATGTAATTAGTACTAGGCTAGGCGTTTTGCCTGCCCTCAGCATTCCTGCAAAGAAATGATTCTAACTCCTAAGTGGAGCCTATGAGGGTTCCTCAGCTATTTCTCCAAGTCCAAAAAGAGGGAGGATGTTTTGTGCCAATGGCAGATCAGAGCGGGGGAATATGGGAGAAAAGAGAGTGGGATATCTGCATTATGACCTGTCTGCTAACAGGTATGAACTTATTAAGACAGAGTATTAGCAGTTATTCTCAGAATTCTCTCTGGGAAGATCCTGGTCCACAGGAGCAGTTTTCTCTGGACCAATGGAGACACCAACATGGTGAGGGAAGGCTAATACAGATGGTCCCTGACTTATCATGATTTGATTTAGGATTGTTCAACTTCACAAAGGGTCTATTGGGGTATTAAATACATTTCCTCCTTTGATATCTTTGACTTAAAATGACCTTATTGGGATGGAACCCCACCATAAGTCAAGGAGCATCCGTACTATTTCTAGGGGAAACCTTCACCCTATGCCAGAACAGCTGGACATCAGAGAACTCAGTAGGGCAGGACCCTTCTTTTCCCAACCACATGGCATGCAAGAGAGTGGGTTCCTCTCTCTTTATTTCTCACAAGTGCTTGGCATGCAGGTCAGGGCATTATGCTCTGTCCCTGTTTCAGGCAGAAAGCAAGAGAACTATTATACGGAGAAGGTCCATTCTACTTCCTTCCTTTTCCACTACTTCAGATCCTCTGCAGCAAATCTGTGTTTCTACCAAACTCTTCGTAGTCAAGTATACTACATAGCAGAGTGCCAAGCTGAGCCTACGTTCTGCTCTCTATGAATTCAGGCTGTCTGACCATGATGTCAAGCAGAGTTTCTTAAACTATCTGTGGCAAAGGATCTGATTTTCTTTCTTTTGTTTGTTTGTTTGTTTTTTTTAATTTATAATCTATCACAGACTGAGATCTCATAAAATTCAATAAATTATTAGAAAAATCAAGCAAAAAATACAAATATCACAATCCCAGTTTACTATTATCAGATTCAACAGACACAAAGTTACTATGTTAAATTGTTGTGTTTCAACACTTAAAACGGGCATTTCTGTACTTATCTTGCTAGCAAACAGTGTGCACAACAGCCCAGTCTGTGGACCACGTTGTGAGTAGCACAGGTCTAGCTGACTGGCAGGTAAAAGGAAATAGCCTTCTTGAGAAAGAATTCACCTGAAGACAGAAAGGGTTGAAGTGCACATGTTTTGTTGATGGAATATGGGCATCATTAGAGGGAAAAGGTGATTCAGAGCACATTCTTGATTGTTACTCAGTCCCTCCTCAGCAAAATCTAAAGGAGCTATTTCACCAGAGTCTCCAGTGCACAGACAGTGAGATAGTAAGTTGTGTCACATTTTCAGCTGTGAACAAAGATGGCACTCTTGGCCTTAAGCAAGGGTTGTGTGCCCCTGTAGACAACAGCAGCTACAACCTCACTTAGCAGTAGCAACAATGGCCAGGGTTGTGGGGCATAATCATCCCAGAGAGCAAGAACAAAGAAAATAAAATAATGGCAGATGCCATGTGGTTACAGGAGTACATGTGAAGGGTCTATGAGGACTTCCAGAAATATCTGGGAGGCATTTGAGAATGACCATATTTTCCACAGAAAAAGCAAGATTGGAGCCAGAGAAGTTAGCCCAGCAGGTCCCTGATCCCATCTTATGATTATTTCCCCTGTTCCAGATGCATCATTGGTATAGCCATCCAGGTATACCTTGAAGATATTGCAGGTTTGAATCCACACCACCACAATAAAGCAAATATTGCAATAAAGTAAGTCCCACCATTTTTTTGTTTCCCAATTCATACTAAAGTTATTACTAAAAAAATTATAATGATCATCTGAGCTTTCAGCAAGTTGCAGTCATTTTGCTGGTGGAGAGTCTTGCCTGGAAGGTGATGGCTGTTCACTGATCAGGTGATGCTTGATAAGGGTTGGGGTGGCTGCAGCAATTTCTGAAAATAAGACAAAAATGAAGTTTGCTACATCAATTGATTCTTCCTTTCCTGAAAGCTTTCACTGTAGCATAAGATGCTGGTTGATAGCATTTTACTAACAGTAGAATTTCTTTCAAAATTGCAGTCATTCCTCTCAAACCCTGCAACTGCTTTATCAACTAAGTTTATGTAACATTCTAAATCTTTTATTGTCGTTTCAACAAGTTCACAGCATCTTCAGCAGAAGTAGATTTCATCTCAAGAAATGACTTTATTTGCTCATCCATAAGAAACAACTCATCATCCATTGAATTTTAATCATGAGATTGCAGCAATTCAGACCCATCTTCAGGCTTCACTCCTAATTCTAGTTCTCTTACTATTTCCGTCACATCTGCTACTTCCTCTAGTAAGTCTTGAACCTCTCATAGTCATTCATAAGGGCTGAAATCAAGTTCTTCTCAACTCCTGCTAATGTTGATATTTTGACCTCCTCCTATAAATCACAAATGTTCTTATTTTTGTTTGTTCTTTGGGTTCTGGGTTTTTTTTTTTTTTTTTTTTTTTTTTTGAGATGAGGTCTCACTCTGTCACTCAGGCTGGAGTGTAGTGGTGTGATCTCAACTCACTGCAATCTCCGCCTCCCAGGTTCAAGTGATTCTCCTGGCTCAGCCTCCCAAGTAGCTGGGACTACAAGTGTGCACCACCACACCCTGCTAATTTTTGTATTTTTGGTGAAGACAGGATTTCACCATGTTGGCCAGGCTGGTCTTGAACTCCTGACCTCCTCTTGGGAGGCCTTGGCCTCCCAAAGTGTTGGAATTACAGGCTTAAGTCACTGTACCTGGTCACAAATATTCTTAATGGCATTTAGAAGGGTGAATCCTTCTGGGAAGGTTTTCAGTTCACTTTGCCTGGATACATCAAAGGAATCACTATCTATGGCAGTGATAGCCTTATTAAATGTATTCCTTAAATAATAAGATTTGAAAGTTGAAAGTCAAAATTACTCCTTTGTCTTCGGGCTGCAGAATGGATCCTGTTACCAGGTATGAAAACAACATTAATCTTATTGTACATATCAGAACTCTTGTGTGACCAGGTGCATTTTCAATGAGCAGTAATATTTTAAAAGAATTCTTGTTTCTGAGCAGTAAATCTCAACAGTGGCTTTGAAATATCCAGTAAACCATCCTGAGAACAGATGTACTATTATCAGGCTTTGTCGCATTTATAGAGCAGGGGCAGGGTAGATTTAGCGTAACTCTTAAGAGCCCTAGGATTTTCAAAATGGTAAGTAAGCACTGGTTTCAGGTTAAACACCAGCTGTATTAACCCCTAACAAGCACTTTAGCTATGAAAGTGCTAGAAAGGAGAAGTCAATGACTCGCTTCAAAGCTTCAAAGGATGGCCTCTTCTTCCAATAGAAGACTCTTCTGCTACATTGAAAATGTGGTGTTTAGTGTAGGCATCTTCATCAATGATCTTAGCTAGATCCTTTGCATACCTTGCTGCAGCATCTACATCATCACTTGCTGTTTCACCTTGCAGTTTTGTTATGGAGATGGTTTCTTTCCTTAAATCTCATGAACCAACATCTGCTAGCTTTGAACTTTTCTTCTGCAGCTTCCTTACCTCTCTCAGCCTTCACAGAATTGAAAGGAGTTAGGGCTTTGCTCTGGATTAGGATTTGATTTAAGGAAATATTGTGGCTAGTTTGATCTTCAGTCCCAACCACTCACACTCAAACTTTCTCCATCTCAGCAATAATGCTGTCTTGCTTCGTATTCATGTGTTGATTAGAGTAGTACTTTTAATTTTCTTCAAAAATGTTTCCTTTGCATTCACAATTTTTTGGCACAAGAGGCCTAGTTTCTGGTCTGTCTCAGTTTTCAACACGCCTTTTTCACTAAGCTTAATCATTTCTAGCTTTTGATTCAAAATGAGAGATGTGAGACTTTTCCTTTCATGTGAACACTTAGAGGCCATTTTAGGATTATTAATTGGCCTAATTTAAATACTGTTATGTCTCAGGGAAGGGGGTGCTCAAGGGGAGAGAGATGGAGGAACAGCAAGTCAGTGAAACAGCCAGAACACACACATTTATTAAGTTTGTTGCCTTATATGGGTGTGGTTTATTGCACCTCAAAATATTACAATAGTAACATCAAAGATCACTAATTATAAAGCACCATAACAGATAAAATAATCATCAAACCAGTTTGAAATATTGCAAGAATTACCAAACTGTAACACAGAGACACAAAGTGAATATACGCTGTTGAACAAATGGTGCCAATAGACTTGTTCAACTCAGGGTTGCCATAAACCTTTAATTTGTAACAAAGACATCTACAAAACACAGTAAAGCAAAGAGCAATAAAACAAGGTATGCCTGGGTTGATGAACTTAGCTATTCAAGACAGCTAAGCACAGTCTCAGACAATAAAGTATCCTTCATGTGATGAAACCAGAGCAACTGACAAGTCCAGCCTGGTTTGTTTAAATCAGATACTGAAGTTGGCCTTTATTAACAATAACAACAAAAAAAAACTTACAGGCAAACCATGATCCAAAAAGACAGGTCTCAAACAAGAGCAAACTGCATGATCAAAAAACTTACAATTTTTTTTCCTTCTCTACACAAAGATACCATCTGCAACAATTTCATTTTTTTTCGCTTAACTTTTCCTGAAATTTTCAAAATGTCATCAACATTTTGCCATATTGTTGATCTCTCCCACACTTAAAAATTTCTTTTTTTTCTGTTTGGAACACCTCAAAGCAAATCCTAGACACAGTTAATGAATGAGGTATGGCTGTACTCAGCAACCGACAGAACCCCAACATTGGTTCCCTGATCTACAGGGTGTGGGCTATTATAATAAGAAAGGCCAGGTAGAAACCACTAGAACTGCCTCTATCTGGGAAGATAGTAAACCAAAAGCAAGCCCACATTCCCAGAGGGACTTCAGAGGTCAGTGCCACCATCAAGGACTTAATGGATGCAATGGTGGCGATTCCACCACATCTCCATTCAGCCCACCTATTTGACCTATGCAGAAAAAGATAGGTCTTGGGAAAAAGAGTACATTATCACAAACTTACTCATGTGGTGACTCCAGTTGCAGATGCTTTTCCAGATGTGATTTCATTGCTTAAGCAAATTAACACATCCGCTGACACCCAGTATGCAGCTACTGATCTGGCAAATGCCTTTTTCTCCTTCCCTGTCCATAAGCCCCACCAACAGCAGTATGCTTTCAGCTGGTAAGGCCAACAACATACCTTTACTGTCCTACCCCAAGGGTGTATCAGCTCTCTGACCCTATGTCATAATTTCTCCACAGGGTCTTTGATCGCATTTCCCTTCCACAAGACATCACAGTCGTCTATTACATTGATGACATTACGTTGACTGGACCTAGTCAACAAGAAGTAGCAAATACCCTAGACATATTGGTGAGACATTTGTCTCAGAGAGTGGGAAATAAATATGACAAAAATTCAAATGCCTTCCAATTTACCAAAATTTCTAGGGGTCCAGTGTTGTGGGACATGTCAAGATATCTCTCCTAAGGTAAAGAATAACTTGTTGCATCTGGCCCTCTGACAATAAAACAAACAAACAAACAAACAAAACAAAACAGTACATACCTAACAAGCATCTTTGGATTTTGGAGGCAACATTGTTTTCCATATTGCTCATGTAATTCATTGTTCTTACCATGTTGCCCATAATCCTGGAGCAGCTGGCTTGAGAAAATGGTAGAATAGCCTTTTGAAAGCTCAGTTACAGCACTAGGTAGGTGGCGGTATCTTGCAGGGCTGAGGGAATGTTCTCCAGGAGGCTATATATGCTGTAAAATCAGCATCCAATATATGGTGTTCTTTCTTCCAGAGCCAGTATTCACAGATCCAGCAATGAAATGGGTGGAAATGGGAGCTGTGCCACTCACTATCACCCCTTGTCCACTGGAACAATTTTTGTTTTCTGTCCCCAAGTTCCTATGCTCTTTAGTTCTAGAAGACTTTGTTCCAAAACCAGTAATACCTCAACCAGGAGACACAATGATTCTATTAAACTGGACATTAAGATTACCACTCTGCCACTTTGCACTCATCATGCCTCTGAATCAACACATAGAGAGTTACTGTACTGACTACGGTGACTAGTCCTGATTGCCTGGGGAAACTGGGCTGCTACTGCACAAGGAAATAAAGAAGGATATGTCTGGAATACAGGAGATCCACTAGATCTGTTTTACCAAGCCCTGATTAAAGTCAATGGAAAACTTCAAAACCCAATACAGCCAGGACAACGAATGGCTGAGATTCTTCAGGAATGAAGGTTTGGAATACCTTACCAGGCAGAATCCCAAATAGCCAAGCTGCTTGCTGAGAGCAAGGAAATATGGAATAGCCAGTACAAGGTGTTAAAAATACCAGCTACAACCACGTCCAATTGCCAAAACAAGAACTGTGATTATGTCTGTGTACTTATGTATACAATATATATATATTGCACATACACACATTACACACATATATATACTGAACAAATCTTTTTCCCCCTCCTTTATCCTCTTAGCTAATGTAAGATATCTTAACAGTAGTATCCTTACATTGCAGTATTAAGGTACAGGATAGCAAGGAAAAAAGTGATCACCAAAGGACTTTGCATCCTCCTTTGGGGAATGGATTGCATCCTCTTCTGAGGAAACCTCCTCCAGGGAATATTCGTGGTTGTACATGTTAGAAGTACAACCTAGTTACTGTCTTTATTTGAATAGAGACTAAAATATGGTTTAAGATGCATACAGGCCAGGTGCAGTGGCTCATGCCTGTAATCCCAGCACTTTGGGAGGCTAAGGCAAGCAGATCACCAGAGGTTGGGAGTTCAAGATCACCCTGGCCAACATAGCAAAAGCCCGTCTCTACTAAAAATACAAAAATCAGCCAGGTGTGGTGGTGTACGTCTGTAATCCCAGCTACTCGGGAGGCTGAGGCAGGAGACTCGCTTTAACCCGGAAGGCAGAGGTTGCAGTGAGCTGAGATCGGGCCACAGCACTCCAGCCTAAGTGGCAGAGTGAGACTGTCTCACAAAAAAACAAAACAACAACAAAAAACCCAAAAAATATGCATACAGGTGCCAAGCTGACTAGGAGTGGACTGTGAAGGTTAGTTTTGTGCATCAACTTGGCTAGGACACATTGCCTAGTTATTAAAACTTGAATCTAGGTACTCCTGTGGATGTATTCTGTAGATGTACTTAACATTTATAATCCCCTACATTTAAGCAGAAAGAGATAATCCTCCATAACGTGGGTGAGACTCAACCAATCAACTGAAAGGCCTTAAGAGCAAACCTGAAGTTTCCAAGAGGAAGAACTTTTGCTCCCAAACCGCAGCCTCAGCTCCTACCTGAGACTTTTCGGTCTTCTGACCTGTCCCACAGATTTTAGACTTGCCAGTCTCCACAATCGCATAAGCCACTTCCTTGAAATAAATACTCATATATCCAACTGCTTCTTCTTCTTTGGAAGCCCTGAGATAACTTTCTTCCCCAAATATCCCATTTTATTGTTTGTTGAAATATTTTATTTCTAATTTTAATATTTTTGAACAGTTAAAAACTCAAAGTACAATGAAGTTTACAATGAAAAGGAGCACTCCCGGGATCCTTATCCCCCAGGTATCTAGTTCCACTCCTTGGAGACTGCCAATGTGATCAGGTTCTTCCATGTATGTCTTCAGAGACAGTCTACCATATACAAACAAATATGAATACACGTTTTTCTTCTTATACATCAATTGTAGCATGCCACACAGTTTCACACCATGCTTTTCTCGATAAACATTATTATGCCTTAGAGATCCTTTCATCTCAGTACCTAAAGCACTTCTTCATTCCTTTTTCCATTGGGCAAATGAAATTTGTTTCACCAATCCTGTATAATTTATTATCTAAAGTGAGACACTGAGAGTGAAAGGAGCATGATTAATAATTATACCAAGAACAGCAGGTATAAACTGATAGTGTTGAAAAAGCCAGAGCATACGGTTATCCTACCTATGGCAGATATTTAGGTTGCTTCCAATTCTTTGATATTACCAAGTTGCAAAGAATATACTTGTAAATACATACTTTTGCAAATCTATGTGCTTTGTTTGGTAGGATAAATTTCTAGAAGTGGAACTGCAGGGCAAAAGGTTATGTATGTGAATTTAAGTTTCACAGACTGCCAACTGCTGTACATAAAGAGTATAACAAGTTACACTTCCCTAGCAGGCAGAGAGAATGCCTGCCCTACTTATTGGATAATCCTTTTCCCATTGTGATCCCATCTTTATCACAATGTTTTAAGCCCTCACATGTATGATACTGAAATCTTTTTTGGGTGAATACATACCATTGATATCTAATTGTGCATTCAGTTCTGTACTACCTTTCAAAAATAGTTAATCTAGGTTTCTATTACCCTTTCAAAAACTTCTTAGCTATTTTCACCTACTTATTTTTCCAGATGAACTATGGGATAGTTTCTCTATTATACCCCTTCAGAAATTTTAACAGTGGCAGCATTCAACATGTAAAGCTTAAGTAGCTCCATTTATAATCATTTCTTTTTCTAGTTTTCGATATACAATTATTACCTGCAAATAGAAATCTGGCCACCTCATTTCTAAAAGACATTGTTTAATGCACCATTGCACTGGCAACATTTCCTGAACATTATTAAATAATAATCCAGATAATGGGAATTCTGGATTTTAATGAGTACATCTAATATTTCAATTGTAACAATTAACTACAGTCATGTGTTGCTTAACAATGTGGATACATTTCAAGACATGCTTTGTTAGGTGATTTCATCATTATATGGACATCATACTGTACTGACAGGAACCTCAGATAGTATAGCCTACTACTACACACCTAGGCTATATGGTATAGCCTGCTGTTCTGACCACCCTCGTATGTGGTCTTTCATTAACTGCAACATCATTATATGGGACATGGCTGTATTTATAGTTTTTTTGCAAGTAAAGCATTATATCTCTTGCTTCTATTTTATTTGTAAAGGCTATTTTCTTGCCTATTTTAGGTGCCTCTAGTCTGTGGTTCTATACCATCCTATGTATAGCTTTATCATAGCACTTTCTATATACCTGCTCCTTTACTGACCTCTAAGTTCTTTAAAGGACAGTATCACAAATTAATCTCATATTTACACTGGAAGGAGGGTGGAAGGATGGAAGGAAGAAAAAGTAGCACATGGCCTGGTGCTGTGGCTCACACGTGTAATACTAGCATTTTGGGAGGCCAAAGCAGACAGATCACTTGAGGTCAGGAGTTCAAGACCAGCCTGGCCAACATGGTGAACTCCTATCTCTACTGAAAATACAAAAATTTGCCAAGCGCGATGGTGTAAGACTGTAATCCCAGCTACAAGAGAGAATGAGGCATGAGAACAGCTTGAACCCAGGAGGCAGAGGTTACAGTGAGGCAAGATCATGCCACCACTGCACTCCAGATGGGGCAACATGGCAAGACTCTGTCTCTAAAAAAAAAAAAAAAAAAACAAAGAAAAAGCAGCACAGCACCTAGCCAATTGCCTCACTGCACAATTCTAGGGATAACAATCACACATATTCTATGTGAAAAGCAACTCCCAGAGCATAGAAATATGATGTGACATGAATGGTGTTTCTTAGAATTGTGCAATGTGATAGCTCTGCTGACTGGCACACAGGTGCTCAATGCATATGTACTGAACTGTTCCAGGGAACAATTGATTGTCAAAGAAACTAGAAAGAAATTAACAACTCTGAATGATAGACTGGATTCCTGAACATAAAGGGCATATTCTAGAACTGTAGTACCTCTTTCATGGAGATTAAATTAGGTTCATGCCTGAGGTTTCTTGGTTTCTTTCCTTTTTTGTTTTTGAGACGGAGTCTCTGTTGCCCAGGCTAGGGTGCAGTGGCACAATCTCGGCTGACTGCAACCTGAGGTTTATTTTCCAATTAACAGTTTATACTACCGTAAAACAATCTCCAAATCAATACCTACAAGAAACACTCATTATTTATTCATGTGGCTGAAAGAGTAATTATGTTTAGATTTTTGGAAAAAGTCTGAACAAAAAAAGGACCTATATAGTGCTCAAACTATATTTTTAAAAATACTATTTTATTTTTACTCACGTATGAAAAAAATGGCTATACTATCATGTTTACATACATACTAACATTGGAAACAGAATAACGAATTGTATTTAAATTTTATAAAGAACACACAAATATTAAAACACTGATTGGTTACAGAAAGCAGAGTCTGAGGAGAAACCATTAGCTATAATTTTCATTTTCATTAAAGAGCAGCACCCTCTGAGAATAATCAAACTGATTAGTAATATTCATCTATACTGCAAAATAATATGTACAAAGTAAAGTTAGTGATTGTACTGATTTTATTACTTTTATCAAGCCATTTTATGTTCCTCACTCAATGCAAAGAAATAAAACATAATCTGAAGAAAAATATGTCCTTATTATTATTCACAATAAAAAGTTGGCTTCATTCTGCAAGCCTGGGCACATTGTACAATTGGGAGCACTTAACAGCTCAAGTGGATCAATGTACCAGTTTGATTCTGATCCACTGAACAGAATCTCTCATCCATATCTGGCGACCAGACTAACTCCATGGGAGCTGTGATAGAGTGAACCATTTCTGTGGTAACCCTAGATCTCACTAAATAAGAAAGACCCTACACCAGAAAATATAGCAACTGATCTATCTATAAATTAACATCTATATGCTAGCTCTTTAGTATAAGTTGGAAAAAGTGGCCCTTTCTTGAGCACATGGATAAAAGTATTATTGTAGTCTAAAGATTGCTGGATTGATAGTGTGTTATTATAATGAAGATAAGGTACACACTGAAACCACTGTCAGATTAAGAAACTTCCACAACTTGTCTCAATTCTTCAAATAATGGAGCAAGTTCCTTTTCTAGGCTGACAATTAGTCCTAAAATAAAGAGATTAAGAAAAGTACATGTTAGAAAAATGCTCCTCAAAGTCTGAAACTCAAATTTCCTCAAGCCCAAAATACACAGTTACCAAAAGTAAATCAGAACATAGTTTATTTCCCATGATTGAAACAAAATACAGGTTGAATATCCCTAATCCAAAATGCCGGGTACCAGTGTTTTGAATTATGGAATATTTGTACAATACTTACTAGTTGAACATCCCTAATCCAAAAATCTCAAATATGAAATGTTCCAGTGAGCATTTTCTTTGAATGCCATATTGGTGCTCAGAAAATTTCAGACTTTAGAATGTTTTGGATTTCAGATTTTTGGATGAGGGATGTTCAACCTGTACTATAACCCTAAATAAAGCAACCAAAAACTCCGTAGTCATTAATAAGTTTATTTTCAGCACCTATTACTAAAGTAAATGAATGAAAAATACTTATATATTAGGAAATACAGAATAAATTACATGCACTATAATTTGTTAGAGTTTTAGAATGAAAATCTTAATTTATACCTGTTTCAAAATTTGCACTGACTCAGAAATAATACATATAATTTTTACTAAATCAGGCATACTTTTGTCTCTGAGCAAATTTTAACGGATTACATCAAAAGATAGGTAGATAGCTTCTATACTGAACAAAGGAAATCAGAAATTTATTTTTATAAATTCAACAAAGCTAAGATATAAATATTTCAAATGAAAAAATATTTTAAAAATAAATGGTAGAGTATAAAACACACTGGAGTTCACTGATGAACCTCCTGGGAGATAAACATCTAGAAATCAGCATATCTAGCTTCTCCTTAGTTTACTAGAGTGAAAGGCTACCTACCTCAAACACAGCCTGTTTTATGTTCAAACAAATAAAGATCTTTCTCTGTCTTATAGAACACAAAAAGCATCTGGACTCTCAAGGAAAGGGTCCAAGTACTAAAATACTGTTCTGTACATTATCATAATATATAACAACTGGTGACTTGGTATGTGATAGGTCATGTATCAAAATTGAGATTTAGTATATTTCATAAATATACTTAAAATCTAAACACCATTACTATCCTATATAATTCAGAAAGTGCTTTTACATATAGTATTTTACAGATTTCTAAAATGTTTCAAAATGGAAGAGATCTAATAGATCATCAAATCTAAATCTCTCATTCTAAAGATAAGGTATCTAAGCACAGGCTTCAGTGACATAGCTAGAAGAACTTGCTCAGCTTGGGAGAAAAACCAAACAGAAAAAAAATATATTATAATTCTCAACAGCAATCAAATCTAAAGGAGACAGACCTTTTAATAAAAATCCTACTTTATATAAAATGAAGTAAAAAAATTACAACCAAGTGAATAGTCATTATTTTACACATAAATATTCGGTGAAGGTATTGGATACAATGGAATTTTACTATCCTCTATAAAGGATACAGCTTCCTAGCATTTGTTCTCAAATTCTTCAGTTCTTAAGAAGAATGAGACTACGTTCATCATATTCAGGCTCTTTAAATTCTCAATCACATTCATTTTCCCCATTAGGTAAAATTTAAAAAATTCTAATTTAATAGATTGGTCTATAACTCATCAATCATTTTAATGCATTTTGTTGGGCTATCCTCACCTTGTTTTCTTAAACTGCTGTAATGGGAGCAAGATGTAGTATTCAAGATAATATTTAATTTTCCTGTCTCCAACAGCAACAACAACAACAAAAAATCACTTACCCATACGGTCTCATTTGAACTAGAAAATAACATTGTAAGATGGAGAAAGCATATATTATCTCCATTATACAGATATGGAAATCAGTATTCAGAGAAATCACTTTTCCCAAGACATAGAAAAAAGACAGTGAAACTGGGCCACAAGTTCAAGATTTTTGGCTCTAAATCTACTATTCCTCTTAAATTAAGGTATGGTAATTACATTTTCTTTTTAATTAAGGATTAAAAGTGATATTTAAGGTAATTAAACACACCTGTATTGGCACTGCTGCTGGCTATGAAACTCACCACCAAAGGTAAACGATTAAATTGAACCACCTAAAAAGAAAATAAGAGCCAAATAATACGTTGCATTGTGAAAACGTAGTATAACTAAACTAAAATGTCTTAATCTTTCAAAACCTTTAAAATGATCAATGTTTTAGTCCAACATCATGGTATTACATTATAAAATAGAAAGGAACTTTATATTTCAGTGAATATTTCCATAATTAGTGATGATCTCTTAGAGACATTAACACCATTGAGCCTGGAAAGTTTTTAAGGTGAAATCATGTCTTCATCTTTTTATCTCTGAAGCCCAGCAGAATATCAATTTCATCATAAGGACTTAATAAGTAGTTGATAATTAAATGGATAAATACAGTATTTCTCAGTCATTCAGGTAGGTTTATCTTCACGATATTTTCTGGCTCTTGTGTATTACAGTAATTTAAATTAAATTTAAAATAACTTTAAATCAACTACCTTCAAAAAAAAAATTAGTTTCAATCTAATCCTTATTTGAAATTAAAGGTCAGATGGTTTGGTTATGTTTTACCTAATACACATTAAAATATATAACTCTTAAAATAAAAGACGGGCCTGGCACGGTGGCTCACGTCTGTAATCCTAGCACTTTGGGAGGCTGAGGTGGATGGGATCACTTGAGGCCAGGAGTTCAAGACCAGTCTGGCCAACATGGTGAAAGCCCATCCCTACTAAAAATACAAAAATTAGCCAGGCCTGGTAGCACATGCCTGTAATCCCAGCTACTTGGGAGGCTGAGGCGCGAGAATCTCTTGAACCTGAGAGGCGGAAGTTGCAGTGAGATGAGATCATGCCACTGCACTCCAGCATGGGGCGACACAGCCAGACTCTGTCTCGGAAGAAAAAAAAAAAAGAGTAACTTAACATCAATTGATTAGGAAACATAGCTCTAAAGCACAAGGAATTAATACAGTCTTAAGAAAATATAGCTTGAGATCAAGAGACACGCAAAAACTAACTTCTTTCCCACAAATAATAACCTCATTTATTACATATATATGTTTCCAAAAAATGAGGGAATTAGCAGCAAGAGCAAATTTAATAAACTTTCAAGGAAAGTTTTTTTTAATCTGTTACTACAACAAAAAAAGTGTGTCATCTGAGAAATCATAGTTGTTTAGCTAAGGGCACCATCTACTGGAGATAACAGTGACCTGACTTACTCTTTTTAGGATAACATGTACTTTATTAAGTCACTTAATTACTTTTCCATCGTAATTATTTCCTGGTATAAAATGTGAAGAAAATTACTACCGTTTAACACAACCAATTTGAAGGCTACAATTTTACAATTTCATCCCCTTCAAAACTAAAATTGAGAACTATAACACAAACTATTTTATATATAAAAGGCACAAAAATGACATCTGAAATCAGCAAATCATTTGATAATTATGAACTTACCTGGTAGGTGTTATAGTAACAGATGATACTTTTATTTTTTGAAAGTCCAAGTTTGCTCCCTTGGTCCGTTGCCAGGGCAAAAGTGGATAAGAAACCAGGTCGCAACGCATGCTCCGGAGCATTGTCATTGGCCACTAGAAAAATAAGTGATTTAAATAAAAATTATGCAGAGGATATGGTAGAGAGATTTACAGCCCTTTTTCATAAACCTCTTTTTAAAATTGAGCACAAAGGTTACGTTTCACAATACTGAAAATCATATCACTAATGGGGTCTCATCACTAATCAGGAAAAATTGCTCAATCAAAAGTTCACTGATCACAAATAAGAGAAGAAATGCTGACTCTCACAATTTTTTTAAATTTTAAAAAGAAAATTAAATGTTTATATTTTCTTGATATCTAACTTAAAACATAGATTAATCAACTACATTTAACTGGTTATCTGAGGACTAGGCTAGAATAAACTAATGAAAAAAGTTACAAAACTTCTGCTCTTATAAAACCCACAGCAAGGAGTATCTCTCATAGATATTAGCAATCTGCAGCTAGTTACCTGTTTCATGTTTCTCTCACTCATTAAAAGGTACGCATGGAGTTTGTTGTATTAATGAGTGCAGGGCTCAAGGCTTTAACATAGAGATCCTCATGAAAAACATTAGAACTGGAAAATCTGAGATTATTTTGTTCAAATCCCTCATTACAGAATTGAGAGAAAGCAAGTAATCTGTCCACAGCCATTCAACGACCATTTTATAGTGAGTTAGAAAGCACACTGGACCACACATCAGGAGATGATGGGTTCTGTTACTGACTCACGCCCGACTTTGGACTGCAATGTTTGAAGATTATAAACCATGGGACCTCCTTTGTTGATATTCCATGTTCTTATAATGTGTTTGTCAAAATTCTCCCAGAAATAGAATTAATGTCTATTATAGAAATGCTTATAATCTTTACAAATTCATGCAGTTTATTAATAAGAATCTAAGACACAGCTAACTCTCCATTGAAACTGCTAATGAAGTCCAAGTGTCTTTGCACTTTATCACCTTCACTTATAAAATGAAAGAACTAAATCAGTTGACTTCTAAACTTCCGTTCATTTCTAAAGTCTAAAATTATCTGACATATATGACAACTTCAGGTGGAAAACTGTACACAAAATATACAGAACATTATCCAATCTTTAATGTTTGATAAAGCCATTACAGTGTCCCAAAAAAACTAGGAACATCCATGCTCGTAATACCATAAAATAAAAATAGTAAATATTGTCTGAATCCACACTGACTCTCTGTGACATCATGTTTACTTATGATTCAAATACATGGGTATTATCCTAAAACAACTAGCAATTTGATAAAATGTGTGTGTGTGTGTGTGTGTGTGTGTGTGTATGTAATGTAGGGGTGTCTGTGTGTATATCTAGCTGCATACACGCTCACTCTCATCACTTAGATTTACTAATGGTTTACGTTGCACTGTAAATGTCTTTAACGGGAAATGGGTCTGTGATAAATCCATGCTTAAACTCTAGATGTTAACATGATACACGTGATATATAATACATTGTAGATTCAAATTCAACCTTCAACATACAAAAGCAAACACTTCTGCCAATACTAAGACCATCATCTCCTAAAATGTACTAAAATGAATTTTACATGTTTGGTGCTGTACTACTCAGATGTAAATTACACACATTTTTAGTCAAAAGCAAAGAAGGTATTTGCATTTAAATGTTCACTTTTACCTTTAATAACAGGTACTCCATCTCTATCTGACACAACAATGGCATGGAGCCCTTCAACACTAGAAAAAGAAAATAGTTAAAATATAAAAAAGCTAAAATACAAAATATTTCATTTTCTCAAGCTATGCACCTCAAAGACATAATAATTCTCATGTATTTTCTGAAAAACCATAGGCCCCCAAAATTCTCCCAGAAATGGAATCAATGTGTATTATAGAAATGTTTATAATATTTACAAATTCATGCAGTTTATTAATAAGAATCTAAGACAAAGCTAACTCTCCATTAAAACTGCTAATGAATGATCAGTCCATGGTTTCCAAAAGCATGAAAGATGATCAGCCGTGGCTACAGTGACAAAAAAGAGCCTTTTTCCTTTTTTATTCATGCAAATATTAAATGGTCGGTGTTTGTGGCACTTAATACTTTGATACTATGAAAAACAGAAATAAGCACAATCATTGCCTTCACGTGGCTTACGATCTAAAAAGTGAGTGTGTTATCAATAATCTCACAAGAACAAACGTAAAACTAAAACTGGGGGCAAGTATTGTTAAAAAGTTCATAGGGGCCAGGCACGGTGGCTCACGCCTGTAATCTCAACACTTTGGGAGGCTGAGGCGGGTGGATCACAAGGTCAAGAGATTGAGATTATCCTGGCTAACACGGTGAAACCCCGTCTACTGAAAATACAAAAAAAAAAAAAAAAAAAAAAAAATTAGCCGGGCGTGGTGGTGGGCACCTGTAGTCCCAGCTACTCAGGAGGCTGAGGCAGAATGGCATGAACCCGGGAGGCGGAGCTTGCAGTGAGCTGAGATCATGCCACAGCACTCCAGCCTGGGCAACAAAGCAAGACTCTGTCTCAAAAAAAAAAAAAAAAAAAAAGTTCATAGGGATATGAGAACCTAGAAAACAGGAGGTTGATGCAGACAGAGAGTGGACCAGGGAAGGCTTTCCTGGAGGCAGTAATACCTCAGCTGAGATGTTATGGCACTAAGTGAAAAGACGTGGAAAGACTGTTCCTGGCTGAAGAAACAGGGCAAAACAAATGAAGGCCATGCAGCAATCCTTTCAGCCATGCTTACCTAAGAAGTAGTAAGCAGAATGGTCAAGCTATAGCTCTAAAGTTAGAAAGACCTGGGTTCCAGTCCAGGCTCTGCCACTGATTATTTATGCTGTCTTGAGCTAGTTATGAAACCTTTATAAGCCTCAGATTAACTATCTGAAAAATGGGAATAACTGTACTTACTTAGATATTGTGAAATTTAATACAACGCACATAAAGTGTAGGCTGGCACATAATTCGAAAATATCACTCATTAACTAGTACCAATGGTGTCAATTGTGCACAGTGACAATGACATAATTTATCACCAAAGTTTAAGTACTAAATAATCAGTGAGAATCCCTGGGAAATTAGCAATTAAGAAATACATAGAGTAGAGCACAAAAGTACTGTGTTAAAAAATATAAGGTGATACTCCTCAACTTTCAACATTTATGCAAAACCCTTTCATTGTAACATAAAACTTACAGTCCTGTAACTATCTTATGGAATCTATAAACTACAACTCAGAGATATGTTCAATATCCCTACAGCAACCCGGAATTATCTATTCTTTGCATTAACTTTAAAGTGTTAACTTTAATATATTAACTAAGGAATAAGAAATACTATATTAACCTTATGTTTAAATACTGACATTAAATTTTTAAAAACCCCATTGTCAAAAACTTTTAAATCAGAGAAGTGTTATTAAATGTGAGTGGAAAATGTTACAAACAAAATCATTTGTCTTCCTTACATAAAAAATAAGAATAAAATAAGTTTATCAATGACTTTTATACTATTTTTATCCTATTATTAGCATGATTTCCTATTCATTCAATCCTAAACTTATTTATGGATTAAAATATTTCTCTAAGATTAATACATAACTTAGGCCAGGCACGGTGGCTCAGGCCTGTAATCCCAGCACTTTGGGAGGCCTAAGTGGGCAGATCACCTGAGGTCAGGAGTTTGAGACTAGCCTGGCCAACATGATGAAACTCCGTCTCAACTAAAAATACAAAAATTAGCCGAGTGTGGTAGTGCTTGTCTGTAATCCCAGCTACTTGGGAGACTGAGGCATGAGAATCGTTTGAACCTGTGTTGCAGTAAGCCAAGACCGCGCCACTGCACTCCAGCCTGGGTGACAGAATGAGACTGTTTCAAAAAAAAAACCAAAAAACAAACAAAAAAACAACAACAGATAAATACATAAAATAAATACATTCTTCTAAGTTAAAAACTAGATTATATAAAACATATCCTACAGATATTTTTACATATGCCAATTATTCTGTGCAGTTACCAAAAGCAACATCATTTGAAACAGTAAAGCATTAAAAACCCAACTGTCCATCAAGAAGGACAAGGTAAGATATGATATACACCTACAAAGGAATACTCTGCAGTCATGAGAAAGAGGAAGTTCTCTATGTACCAGGAAAGATTACTCTCAAAGTTACATTCTTAAGTGAAAAAATACAGTTTAGAACAGTGTATACAAGCAGCAATAAATTATGTACCAAAATGTGCAGGCATATGTTTATGCTGTATGTATAAATATGTGTATATACATGTCTGCTCATAGGTACATAAAATATCTCTACAGATAATGGTGGGTGCCTCTGTGAGGGGAAACTGTGCATGTGGCTGGAGAGGAAGGATGGGCAGCTACTCACTCTATGTTCAGTGAACTCTTGGATCTGAACTTTATGAATGTGCTACCTACTCTCAAAATAAATTAAAAACAGGTAATAAATTAAGAAACCACAAAAATGTTTAGAAAAATTAGTGCCACCACAGGTAGCTTCTTTTTTAAAATTTCCATGGAAATTACTTTAAACACAACTAATGCTCCAAAGAAAATAAAAGGACTTTCTTTCTGATGGACTTCACAGAGAAATGAATTCAAGAAAGTAGAAAAATTACTTACACTCTTAAGTATATAATTTTTGAAATCAGGTCACAAATATAAAAGCTGTTTTCAATTCTACATACAATGCACAAAGAGTAATATGAATAGATTTTACTAATAATTAAAAATAACTGGCTCATGAAGAGATATTACACTTTTAGAAGAAATGAATTAAATTTTGTGAAACATTCTGAAGAATCATTCAGAAGAGCACAGGTCAAGAAATCTAAACCTTAAGCTTACTAAAACCACCATTTTTTTCTAAAAACAAATGTTGCATTACTAATCAAAGTCATCAGATTTAGTTTTATACACATAATTATGAAATATTTGATTATTTTAAAACATACAAAGTGGGATTATTAAAGCCTGAGACTACTTCGGGTCACAACCAGATTTTAAATTGCAAACGCAAGAATGATATTTTGCAGAGAATTCAAAAAATGCACAAAAACACACATTTCATTAGTATCCGTAGCTGGCAGACTTTGTTACTGAGAGGCACTGAGGTTCAACAGTTAAAAGCATGAATCCATGACTCTGAAGCAGGATGCCTGCATCCAAACCCATACATCTAGCAACAAATCAAAGTGTATTCTACTATTCTTCATGAATGTTCAAAACATTATTATTTCTTCATTATTATTGTTCTGGGATGCAGTAAGCCTATTTTCAATAATGATATGAGTTGAACTGGCTTTTTTTCATTATTTAAAAAAAACCTGACAGTACTAATACCTTTCCTGCCATTATGAAAGATTTTCATAAAGCTTTTAACAAATATCCTTTAACTGAATTTATTTCTTGGATAAGCACGACAACCTGATATTTCCCCTTTTGTTAAAAGATAAAAGACATCCAAATGCAAAGAAGAAATAAGCATATACTTTCCAATTATTTCTGATCAACATTAGAACTACTCAGTAATATAATAAATACTTTTGGTATTATTCTCTGATTCCTTTATACAGACAGCTTCACCATACCCAGTGTCACACGCTCTTTATGATTTTCAGAGTACACTTAATAGTTAAAATGAGATCGCCATTGTCTGAAACATCTTTGATACTTATAATCACAGATGATGTAATTAGAATCAATTATTGCTTTGTTTATTAGATCTCCAGATGAATAATGGGTATCTTTCTGGTGGGTTTATAACTTAAGAACATTGAATGCAATTTTGCTATTTCTTCAATAAGAGATGCTAACACTCAACAGAGGATTGTAAATCACTAAGACTTCTAAGTGAATTAACTGCACTATTAACTATTTCATCATATCGCCAGTGTAGTGGGGTATCTCTCCCTTCCAATTTGAGCACCCTTTCTTTATGCTAAGGTAACTACAGAAAAATACAGAAAGTCCTCATTTTGCACAGTTTCAATATGCACATTTTAGTTAGTATGGTTAAGTACCACCACTCCCTGCAGAAGAGCACAGGTCAAATTTTAGTTAGCATGGCATAATACCTGAATAACTGCATAAAGTATAAACTTTTCTACTTTAATTTGTAGACTAATTTTTTAGTCTACAAATCATAACATAAATAATAATTATGTAATTAAGAGATGCACATTGTCATCAGTAACCAGCCACATCATTTCTTTCAAAGTATGTTGATGGTTGGTCACTGTGCATCTGTTATGCAGTTCATGCAGAGATAGCAAAGCATGTAGTTTTGTACCTCCTTGTCTCCCAATGATAAAGTATGTGACATTTAGAAAAAGAGATAATAAAAAGAGGAAACTGGCCAACAAAGATGAAATACAGCAAAGAAATGAAAAGTAATAATGTTGGAAGTGAATTTCAAATAAAGAGTTATAGAAGAAAGAGGAGACCAAAGGAATGCTGACACTATCCCTCTAGATACACAGAGAACTCAGTGAAGGCAAACTTATTGACATAAATGAGGAAAGCGGTTGTGATGAAAATTTTCCAGAGGACATGATGCTGGCAAAAAATATTCATATTAAAGGAAATCTCAAGAGATACTTCAAAACATTGAAAATACACAGACAAAATACTTCATAAAATTAACATATGGCATATAGAATTTATTCAGTAACAAATTAAAAATTTCTTACCTTGGTAACTTTTTATACAAGAATCGCTTTAGGTCCTGAAAGAGAATATTAAAAAATCATGTTATAATAATAGGCCTTCCACTGTTTTCTAGATCCTGTCCTATCCAAATTTTAGGGACGTTCAGTTATCATTCATAACCCTTCTTGCTGTGTTTTATCTTTCTCTGTCTGATTTGGATGTTTACTAGTCATGCAACTTGGAGTAAGTTAACTACCCTTTCTTCCTTAAGCCTATTTCATTATTTGTTGAATACGGCTAATATAGAACCTACATCATAAGAGTGCTGTTAAAGTTTTTTGAGAAGTTGCATGGATTAGCATACCTAGAAATGGGAAACACAAATACATTTTAGCCATAAAATTACATCATAATTTTCATACAAGTGTTTTATATCCTGTTGCTATTGCGTTCACTTGAGAAGACATTATAAACACCTTTCCAGGTTCAAAGATAGACTTTCCACCATCATTTTAATGGTCTTGGGTAAGGTGATATGACTTCTGTAAGACTGTTGTCTCACGTGATTATCACATTATAAAAATATGCCTTCCATTGTTTCATTATTTGTTGAACTCACCTACTCAACAAATAATGAAACAGTGTAAAGCATATTATTATAATATAATTATTAAAATATTCTGTTTAAGGACCTAAAATAAATTATATATGACTATGTGAGGCAACAGTCTTTTTTTTTTTTTTTGAGACGGAGTTTCGCTCTTGCTGTCCAGGCTGGAGTGCAATGGCACGATCTCGGCTCACTGCAACCTCTGCTTCCCAGGTTCAAGCGATTCTCCTGCCTCAACTTCCGAGTAACTGGCATTATAAGCACCCACAACCACGCCCCAGCTTATTTTTTGTATTTTTAGTAGAGATAGGGTTTCACCATGTAGGCCAGGCTGGTCTCGAACTCCTGACCTCAGGTGATCCACCCGCCTTGGCTTCCCAAAGTGCTGGGACTACAGACGTGAGCCACCACGCCCAGTCCAGTCGTACAGAATATAAGATAAATGGCGAAGTGTGTCAAGTGTTTAACACTAAACACAGTTACAGTTAAGACTAAAGAAATGTAAGACTATTTTATTTTTCTAAGCTGGGGCTCACTGCAACTTCCAAGTTCTGGGCTCAAGCAATCCTTCCGCCTCACTTCCAGCACAGCTGGGACTACAGGGTTATCAACGCGCCTGGTTAATTTTTAAATTTCTTTTTGTAGAACGGGGTCTTACTACGTTGCCCAGGCTGATCTTGAACTCCCAGCCTCAAGTGATCCTTCCATCTCGGCATCCCAAAATGCTGAGATTACAGACTAAGCCACCGCACCGGCCAGAAGATTATCTTATTTTGTCTCATTACACTCTCTCATCCCAGGAATTTCACTGACAATTTAGGTATCAATTTTGACCTCACATGGATTAATCAGATATCTGTTGTTTTGAGCCTCCAACACTTACTATTCTCCAAACCCGAATGATCATTTTATTTCATGTTATGACCATTGGCTTATTTTTGCTCTCATC
Organism: Rhinopithecus roxellana; assembly: GCF_007565055.1. NCBI lineage: Eukaryota > Metazoa > Chordata > Mammalia > Primates > Cercopithecidae > Rhinopithecus > Rhinopithecus roxellana. The sequence continues at coordinate 11,873,390 of NC_044550.1, forward strand.
CTACACACACACACACACACACACACACACCCCTCATTTTATTTCATGTTATGTTTCTAAAGAGGCATGGGTTAGAAATCATCGTAAATTGCTACAATAAACCTAATAAGATATTGTTACCACTTACTGGAAAAAAGTATTCTGGGTACATGTCCTACTGACCAAATTCTGACAGGAAAATCAGTCAACCATCATTCAGAATTTCAAATGGTAAATATACAGAGCCTCTCTTATGCCCCAGCTGGATTGGTGAGTAGGGAGAACATAATTTTCTCAGTCTCAAGCTCCTTAGTGTCCTCCACCCCCATTCGAGGCAGAAACTCAGGATCCTGCAAATTCATTCATATTAGTCTCCCACTTCACATACTAGAGAAAAATAATTAACTGGGATGGGTGGGGATGGGAGGATTTTCTACCTCTCCCCGCTCAGTATTCCCCTCCAAATTCCCCACTCTCCCCTTCCTCTTATGTGGGGGTGTCACTCACATCCGCCATGATGAACCCCTTTCTCTCGCAGGATCAATCTCCACGCCTGGAAGAGAAACTCCCGGTGACTCTTACCTCTTTGGCTTCCTCGTCCTCCCCACCCCCAACTTAATAAGCAAGATCAGCCCTCGTCAGAACCAGGCAAAACCCCCGCGGTTCTAGGGCTTGGCCCAGCGAGCCCAGTGGGAGTCAGAGTGCCCCAACACCCCCACGGGTACTCAGCTGGCACGCCTTACCTCAGCCCACCCCATCCCTGCCCCTCCACCCCAAAGAGCTAGGCCCAAAGAAAAGAAGAGGGGGTCCTCTCCTTCTGTTTAGTCTCACCAGCCGCGCCACCTCCGGGACTAGGCCTCAAACCAGGCAAAGTAGCGCCAGTTACCTGGGGTTTCTGGGTTGCCTGGTTCTCTCCGCTGTCACTTCAGGGACAGCTTTAAAGACAGGTTCCTCCTCAAGCCACCGTCACATGATTGATGACCTCTTCTGCGCTCCGGGAAGCACTTTCTACGCCGTCGCCCCAAGATACTGGATTTCCGGGGGGGCCTGGCGGAAGCTTCGAGGGCGCGGCCGCCCGACGCGCCCCGCCCCTCCCCTCCCCCGCCCACCGCGGACCGCGTCTTGCGCCTGCGCCTTGTGTCACGGGCCGAGGGACGTCAGCTGTGGGGTAGAGGATTTATACGAGCTCGCTGGATCCTGAGGACCCCAGAAAATGCAAGCAAGGTTATGTGTTACAAGACATTCTTGTGCAGAGAGGGTGTATAAATGTCATTTGTTTTTCAGGGTCCGTTATCTTAAAACCTTTTCTTGTAGATGAAGAAATTTGAGGGGATGGTGTGATGAGCTGAAGAACAAGCAACAGATTGCCTGTGATTGGAAGTACCAGGTCCACAGGTTTCTGACTTGTTTCCTAGGTTCTTGTGACTTCCCCACGGGTGCTCTTTACTCAAGGCCTTATCTAGATTGAATGGGGAGGAGCCATGGGTTTTCTGGAGCACTTCAAGCGTCTACTTTTAACATGCAGACACTGGATTACGGGTACTTTCTATGTTCCCTTTTACATCAGAATTTTTAAAAATTAGTAAGATCTCATGTAATAAATAATTGGGGGTGGGGGGGAAAGCCTTGCCGGGTGCGGTGACTGACGCCTGTAATCCCAGCACTTTGGGAGTCTGAGGCGGGACGATCCTTTGAGCCCAGGACTTCCACACCAGCCTGGCAAGATAGAACCCCATCTCTTCTACTACTACTACTACTACTACTACTACTACTACTACCACCACCAACAACAACAACAACAATAAAGAATTAGCCGAACGTGGCGTGCTCCCTCACTCGGGAGGCTGAGGCAGGAGGATTCCTTCAGCCCAGGGTTTGAGGCTGCATTGAGTGGTGATCGCCCCACTGAACTCCAGCTTGAGTGACACAGCGAGATGCTCAAAAGAAAAGCTTCTTTAGAAATCACATCCTCTTTCAGCTACCACCCTGTTTTTCCTCTACTCCCTTTCATAGCCAAATTTTCAGAAAATTTTAGCCTGCTTTTTAATTGCTGCTTGCATGTCACAAATCTAATCAGAGTTCTATTGATTCTACCTCCTATCTTTGAAAACTAGTCACCCATCTGTATTTCTACCCTAGTGCAAGCCATGATCATCTCTCTCTTGACAATAACCTCCTATTCTTCTTACATTCTGTTTTGCCCTCCAGTCTCCACAGAGCAACAAAAATGATGTTCTAAAAACCCAAATCGGATCATTTAACTCCTTTCTTGAAAATCAACTTTATTGACTTAGGATAAAGTTCAATATCAGCATCATGGTTTATATATCGTTCTTATGGGGATCTGGCCCCTATCTTAATTCTCTCACCTACCCTGGATTCCTTATGCTATGATCATACAAGTTTGTTTCCACTTTCATAAAGATTTATCACTTTACCAACTTAGCACATTCTATTTCTCTAGCATACCTTAATCCTACTAATCTCTTCTTTTGATTTCAGCTTAAACTCACTCTCAGAGAAGCCTTTCCTGACCCTCACTGAATAGTTTCGGCCTTCTAGATAAATGCTTTCATTGTGCCCTGTAATTTTCTTTGTAGAATTTATCATAATTATAATTATTTACTTGATATTTATTTTCTTTGTTAGATGGAAACTCTAAGGTTTTTGTCTTTCTTATTCAATGATTAATTCCCAGCACCCAGCTCACTGCCTGGGATATAGCAAGCATTGATACACTTGTTGCATAGTTGAATGAATGAAAGAGTGGCCATATTAAGAGCATAAAACATGATAAAAACAAACATTTTACAGTGAGAACAGACCTTTTTATTAATATATTGAGATAAACTACAGAGACTGAAAGACAAAAATTCATTTCATTCAGAACATTCATTAAAAATCAAATGCATTTACTTTGCGTTCTCACAGAAAATTTTAAGTCTGATATAACATTAAATATTTTACAAATCAGACATTTCATTTTAAAATCTAATTTATAATCCTGAATGCATTATAGACAAAGTAAGCTCTCCTTTACCAGTTTCATTTAACTTATACAAGGCTTCCATTATAATTCCATCAAACCTTAAAAATTACCTGCAGCGTTTAAAAACACGTAAAGTAAATGGAAAGAAAGTCTTATGCAGCAATCCAAAAACCAAAACCAGAAATTGGCAAGAAGCATTTCTTAATACAGATAAACTGCAAAATATCATTTATTTGTGTTTCTTTCTTCTCACTGGTTTAATCATCCTATTCAAAATAATTCTTTTTGAAACTAATAATTACAATACTCCAATGTCACTGAAAATCTCTATGATTTTAATTGTGTACTTAAATGGCAAAGTAGAATATCAGATTGAAATGTACAGTCTTGTGCTGAAGTGAATGAAGCTTGCCATGCCAGGTGTCATCTGCTATGCAGTTACAAGACATCTTGGCAATTAGTCATCCCAGTTTTTACTAACTTACTAAACAAGGACATTTCAAGAAATACTTCTTAACCCTATGTATTTCCAGATGGCTGGATATAGAAAGATATAATTATGTTTGAAGCATGGACCTTATAATAGGAATCTCTGCATTAAAATATGAAAAAGAACAACAGAAAGAATTCACACCAATGAAATTGTGTTGACTGATTTTCAAAGTTAGAAATAAAAATATCCACTGCTAATGGAAGCCCTGCACTGTGCAAACATAGTGTGGTATATATTAAACAATCACACATTTGAGGTATTAGCTGGAAAAAAATATATATATACACCTGTACATAGACACATCCACAGAATATTCACAAATCTATTGGCCCCAACACCAGCAGATAGTCATATTAAATAAAAAAAATCACATACCAACAGGAAAAAGTTACACATAGGGAATTTACAAAAAATGTGGTGCTATAATCCTTAATATAAGGAGTATGTTTTGAATTAATGTTTTGAGGAAAAGTGTTTCCATTTATATGAAAGTTATCTATTTAATAGTAATACAACCAAAAAGGAAGCTGAATTCTAGGACTGTTTTGCCTGCCAAATTATTGAAGGGATGAGCAAGAATTCCTTGAAAAGCCTCATTCTATCCTTTTTCTTTGTAACTAGAAATTAGAATTTAAAATGTTGGAAATTATTGCCAGATTACTTTCTTTTCATTGGTTTATAGGGAATTTTATGGATTTTAACTAGGCAATAGTCCAATGTGGTCAACAGACATGGTTTTTCAGCTGTTGAATGAAAATTAAAATATGTATTGTTGACTTTCATTAGTTTTTCTGTTCAGATAAGAAAAAAGATTATGAATTCCCTTTCAGTTTGCTTCACTCAGTATGAAGATAGCTAGTAGTAATAGGATAGTACTGAACCCAAGCTTCACATGGGGAAGCTCAACAAAGGTACAAATTCTCCTCTTTTAACCATTTGGTCCTTGGACATAAAACTTGCTTAACTGGCAAGATGGCTCACTTGGTCCTCAAGCCAACATCAAGAAATATTTAGCTGTCTTAGCACAGGTGGGAGTTTTTTTTTTTTAATGAAATACATAAGAATCCATTAAGTAACATCAGCATGTCATATGTGTTAAATAGCTTCATTTAAAAATATTACAGATCAACAGAAGGGAAATAAAAAACTTAATCATTTTTCTCAGTAACTACTTTACAAACTAGTGTAATTAAAGATTTAACTGGAAGAAAAATTAAGCATAAAAGTATAATTAAAGTAAAAAGCTGGTATTCCACATTCCCGTTCCTATGAACACCTGAGCTGACACAAAAGCTGAGTAGTTTAATGCACTGGCATATATATGCCTTAAGGACTGTACTTTTCTCTACCAAATCTTTGTAAATCATAAACAAGCATGTAATGATTATGAAACAAATATTCAGGCATTCAAATGTAATCTGTTTACAAAATATATTCACTTATTAGATGAATCCAACTTGACATTTTTCATTGTTGAGAATTCAGTTCACATTTAATCAAACTACATTCTGAAATTTACATATGACTAAATGACTAGCACCAGTCTATTTGGGAACTAAGGAATCAAAAGAAGAGGAGAAAGGTACTATTTTCATTTCCCCCAAACCCTCACAAGGACAATAATGTTTCTGTGTATATGCATTGGTGTATTTGTGTGTGTTTATGTAAAAAGGGGTAAAAATGTAAAGCATTAATAAATATAACTGCTGCTAAACTGTTAGAATACCAGTTAGAAGAGCTAATAAAGCAATATTTAAAGATTGAGGACTTTTAGGTGGTCATTAGAATGAGCCAATGAAATTGCAAAGTTCATGTAGTTAAAAATAAGATGGCAAAATGTTGGGATTTTTATTATAAAAAAGCAGCAAACATGAAAATCTTTTATCTCAAGATATCTAAACTCTTCTTACTTTGTATGATTAACTCCAAATTATAAGACACTTGTTGAGCTTTTACAACATGATATAGATGATATTAAGGACTGAATCTTTACTTGCATACTTCATATGTGGCTTAAATTGTCAGGCACTCAGTCTGTCATTTCTCACTGCAGAAAATTTTATCAAACACATTTTCCCTAGCATTTTATGAAATTTAATGGAATGCAGCAATGCAACTGAAATATAATACCGTCCAAAAGCCATGTATGACTTTATAATATACACTTTATGGTATCACTTAACTTTGTATAATAACTTCACCTATCTCCTTAAAGCTGGGATTAAGGAAAAAAGAATCAGTCAACAAGAAGGTAAGTTCACAGAATTATCAGCCATAATAGTGTAAATTTGCCATTAAAATTAGAAAAATAGACGAAATATTTTTCATTCAAGTTTTCATAAATTTTCTGATACATATGAATTTTCAAAGTTAATTAAAATGCTATGAACTTAGTTTTTTAAAAAAACTACAGGCTCAACAAAATATTTAAAATTGTATTTTCTCTTAAGCACTGTTTTTTTTTTTTTTAAGGTAACATTTCTAAGAGCAAGTTGGTTAAGCTGTCTAGTTTTCCTATGACAGTATGTTGTTTAGTTTAACCTACTAATTCAATCAGGCATTTCTATTGATTCACTTGGAAAAGGGGATACAACAGAACATTTTTAAGAGATCATTTTAGCAGTTTTATTCAACAGATGCCATAAATTAACTACATTCAGAAAAAAAATTTAAACAAAGAACAAAGCCACCCTATCTAGCATTCTCTCACTCACAAAGAAGTACCAAAGATATGTTTATGTTCCATTAACCAAGTATGAAGCAAAATCATTAAAATATTACAACTGCTAACCACAGAAGACTAGAAATCAAATAGTTTCATATCCAGTATACAGGCACCAAAAACTTCAATTTCCGGTGTTTTTTTTTTTTCTAATTCATATTATGGATTTACTTACAAGGAGCTTATTCCTATAGGATTAATACAATTACTCAATGGTGAATAGACTTTAGCTCAGAATTTTTAAAGGATGATTTGCTTTAAGTTACTATTCCACCTGCTGCTCTATTTCTGCTCACACTTGCATATGGCCCAACAGATCATGCTCTGATCAGGTAAGTATACTGTAATCTACTTATATGTTTAGGAGTTGGCATAGGGTTAAAAGGCACAAAGCTATATTTTAGTACTCATTTTTCTTATTATTTGTAGGAGAACTTCTTTGGATCCTGCTTAAATGATCACCAAGAAACTGCAAATTCCTATGGGGGAAAATGTGAGTCCTCTTCATAAATTTTAGCAGTCTTCAAGGACATATACATCAAAATTTGGTGGCCTTTTACGTATTGGAATTGTAAATGACATAACTGCACTTTACTGTTCAACACCCTTTTAGTTTAATATTTATAGCCATTTCCTCATATTTTCTTTAAAATCTATCAGTATAGCATTTCATTTCTATGCATGTATATGTATAGTAATTCATAAAACTAAATAGCAAACTGATATTCTACACCAGTTCATTTATCTCAATATATATTTTGGAATATAATGGCAATATTAAAAATATCAATTCCCTCTAAGCTGATAATACTATAAGATTTTACACAAAGTTAAAGTTTTTTCTTTTTGGAAAAGTTTCATTGTTTAAAGTTCACATATTTGACACCTTGATAAGGAAAATGTAAATGTGTCATATAACATTCCATCAATTTAAACTGAAGTGTATCATGGAGCTAAACACTAAAGGAATTTAAATAAAAAAGCAGTGACCTGTATGTACACAAAATGATCATTCCATAAATATTTACATGACAAGGGAAAAAATGGAGAATCACTAAAACTGGAAATTGCTACAGGTGTGATAATCCTTTCTCAAGACATTTTAGTTAGGAATCATGTAAGCTTTTAAAATGAAAATAATTGTAGAAGCGTAACTAAAATATTCCATTTTAGTTTTCAACTACTATTTAAAGGAGCCAGTAGGTCATAAACAGTCCAAGATTTCAGGAACCACCTATGCAGTTTAGTTTTCAGTATCAAATCTTTTTCTTCATCTCTCATGATGAAACTAAACTTACTTACAGAAAAAATAAAGAGTACACTAAAAGGTATAAATAAAAATTCCAGTTCATCCTCCTTTATAAAGACTGGTAAGCCGCTCTAATTCTTTACAGTTATCCATGCTCAAGGCATCTGCCTTCCTTCGGAGTCGATCATCACGGTACACTTTTGCTGCATACTGCATATCTGTTTCTGTTAAGAAAGAAAAATATTTTGCTAATTGAATAAAATTTTTGTCACCTAGTTGCTTAAGCTCAAGTGATGCTTTACAGGAGCCCTTCGATATATTTTGATTAACTGACTTAAAAAAATGCAAGTACAACTCCTAAAAGCCATTTTAGTAGGAAAAAAATTTTTTAATGAAAACTTTATCTGAAGTCTAGCAGGTAAACAAACACAGAAAATAAATAAGGATAGAATCCTGTCAATTCATGTTGGAATCCTTTCTCTCTACTCCTGTTCCCCAGTGGATTAAAAACTACTCCTCTGAAGCATCATCTTGGCCTCTTTTCCTAAAAATATTATATGCTTTTCAATACTGCCAGTGGTTGTTTTTGCTGTGGCCTTCTGTTAAGATTTCAGATTATCCCAAGACTTAAGTATTTAATACAAAAATTTTAAATCTTGTTCTGAGTTTACTTAAATTAAAAAATACATATAATAATGTTACTGAAGGAACACAGATTTAAAAAATGCTTGTTATATGATCATAATATTGCTATTCAGCAAATAAGTACTTCTGAGGCTTCCTTCAGTGTGTAGACAGCACAGCTACTAATGATATACAGACTACAAATCAAAATTCTTCAAGGAGTATTCCTTGTTTTTTCCTGTTACTCTCAGTCATTTCACTGTTTATTAATACCTGTAAAGACTAGGAGCACTTAAAGAAGATTTAACAAAAAAAGAAATCAGTTACTTTCTGGAACACAATGGTCAAAGTAGAAGACATCTGGTTTATATGGATTAGTCAAGATCACATTAAAAATATACTCACAGTTAAGAGAGCATTCCATTTGTAAAAATCTCCAGATATAATCTTTACTAAATCAACAACTAGGATTAACAACTCAATCAATATTATACTATGCCTTTTATTTACACATAATGCACTTATATCTATTTATAGATGATTCTTCCTAAAGGAGAAATTTGAGACTTAGAAAAACCAAAGTTCACACTGCTAACAAATGGCAGAGTCTAGATTCCAATCCAACTCTCCAATGCCTAGCCTAATATTCTTTCCATCATTTAAAGTACTGCTTGGGCTGGATAATTTTTTTGTTGTGGGGGGCCTGTCCTGTGCATTGTAGGATGTTTAGCAGCATCCCTGACCTTAACCCGCTAGATGCCAGTAGCAATCCCTTTCCATTCCCATCCCATGATGACACACAAAACTATCTCCAGACATTACCAAACATCTCTAGAGATGGGTAGGGTGGAGGGAGGGTGGCAACTCATTCCCAGCTGAAAACCTAAAAGTCACTAGTCTAATGTAACCTTCTCCACACTGAAGACAGACTGATTTCACAAACTCATTGAGTTAGAAGTCAAGGAGGTCACATCTCTAACTGCCACTATATAGAGGAAAAAACCAAGACCAGAGAGGTTAAGGACTCTCTTGGAAGTTACATTTTATCAACTCTTCCCTAGCAAGGGGGAGATGATGATAATCGCTGACATTTTCTGAGCATTTACTATGTGTGAAGTATTTTATTGCCTGATTTAATTTTCACAACAAACCCCATAAAGCTGGTTATTTCTGAGAAGACTTTGGAGCACAGGGCCTGGATTCTAGAGACAAATTGTCTGGTTTTGAATCACAAACAACCTCTATGACCTTGGGCCAGTTAGTAATCTCTCTTTGCTTCAGTTTCTTCATGTGTAAAATGAGTATAATAACCTCACAGGGTTGTTGTGGAGATTAAATGAATTAATACTTATAACATGCTTGGGACAGTGACTGAAACAGTAGGCATTATATAAATGATAGCTATTATTTCCTCCGCCCACTCATCATCACCCATTTTACACATGAAATAAACTCATAGAGGTTACAATTCGTCAGCTAAAAATTTCAGAGCTAGGATTCAACTTTACTCTGTTTAATTCCAAAGTCAGTTCTCCTTACACTACACTATATGGTCTACATTATTATTCATAACAATGGTCACAAAAACAAGAACCACAACACTCAGTTCACGTGCAACTTCTCAGCAGATTCTTATGGTCAATCTTTATAGATGGAACTGTTCCTTAAATTAAGAAAACTGAGGCTGGAAAAGCCTAAGCAAATTAAGTGTTCCGAAGAGCCTCTCTGTGAACAAAGTAAAGAAAAATGAAATGTCAACAAAACTCATTGTACATTAAATTCTAAATACTAAAGCTAAATTAACAAAGTTTCAAACTTAACCCTGAAAACAGGATGCATCTTAAAACTGATGACATAGTTTATCTGCCAGGATTTTTTTTCTTTCTTGGTGGTACATAAAAGAATGATATGTCTTACGATGGATATTATCAATACAATAAAATTTGGTATTACTTATTCAACCAAATATTTATTGATAACAACAATACACAAGTACCATTTATTAAGTCCTTACTATGTGTCAATTCCTGTGTTAGGCCACATGTATATAAAATATATGATCTCATTTAAGTACTGTGCTCCAATTACATGCCAGGGAATTCCAGAACATTCCTTGAATAGGGAAATCTACATTAATCAGTTCCAAAGACTGTGAATAAGTTTTAAAATGTTAAACCCATGACAAACTTACTTTGTTGTCTTTCTTTCCAGCAATTATTTCGAATATTAGTCACATAGTCTTCTTCCACACTCTTTTCTACCTTTTGTAATAACATTCCTTTATATTCATTTTTAAAGTCCTTGTTGACATAATAAACAACACCCAAGTTTTCTGTCTGCATTTTAATAGTTTGCCCTGTTCCACTGTAAAAGAGATGCAGCATCATTATTTTAATTAAAATTGGACGTTCCAATATGCTACTATAAACCAAGCAGACAAAAACAATGAACAATCACTGAAAAGTTAATATTGGTAATACAGGTTGAGCATCCCTAATCCAAAAATCTGAAATCCAAAATGCTCTAAAACTAAGACTTTCTGAGCATCGACAAGATGGCACAAGTGAAAAATTCCAAAGCTGACCTCATATGATGGGTCACCTTTTAATCAAAACACAGCACCATAGGTGGAAACTAAAAGCCTGTAGTTGTTTGTTGTTGCTATTATTTAACAGCTAACACAGGTATTCTGGTGACGCTACTATGCTGGTTAGTTAACCCTGAACACATCATTTTTTCACTGTTAAATATTTATATGTGAATTAGAGTAAGAAAATGGTTGCTTATCAGTAGCATATAAATTCAGAGTCAGGAATGATGCCAAACAACCACAGGTTGTCCACATGGGTGGCTGACATTGTGATACCTTTGCTTTCTGATAGTTCAATGTATACAAACTTTGTTTCATGTACAAAGTTACTAAAAATATTGTATAAAATTACCTTCAAGCTATGTGTATAGAGTATATATAAAACATAAATTTCATTTTTAGACTTGGGTACCATTCTCAAGACATCTGATAAAATATATGCAAATATTACAAAATCTGAAAAAATCCAAAATCCAAAACACTTCTGGTCCCAAGCATTTTGGATAGGAAATACTCAACCTGTAATTTATTTACGTTGTCAAATTGCCCAAAACAATGATTTCATGTCACAAAAAGTAACCACACTTTTAAATATACTATGCTTTTATAAAGTTATCTCAATTTTTCATTAATAAAAATCTTATTTGGAATAAAGTAATTCTTATTTTTAGACCAATGTGATTGTAATACTGTAAAATCACTGCCAATATGATTTTTATTATTTTTTCTTTATCTGCTTTTTATTTGTTCATGCTGCTGTAACAGCGAATATGATGTTATAGTTTCCTTTTTGTTCACTGTATTGAAGTTGTCTAGAATGGATGCTGTATTAAATTTCCTTTATGTCCAGACCTCTTATATATAAAGTATATGGTGAAAAAAAACACCATATAAAAGTAATATTTGCTTTTATTTAATCAATATTTTGCAAAATGAAGAGTAAAGTTATTTTCCCCTTAATGATATAAAACTATGTAAGATCAATCATTGCTCTTTTTGTCTTTAAAGTAGTTTTGTCCTTTAGAGTATTTTTTGCCTTTAATGGCAACACATTACCTACCACATTAAATTGTTATCAAGTTCAAATATAGCATTTCTGTCCTTATCCACAGTGGGAAAATAGAAATATAAATTAACAACATAAGACAAATTTATTACTTAAAGTAACTAATTTAAAAATTAGATAGAAATTTAAAATCTCGTACACTTGCAGTAACAGATTTGGCACTTCAAAGTTTACACAAGCACAAGCTCTTTAAAGGAAGCTAGGTCAGAAATAGCAACAATTTATTTTTGTAAAACTTCACTTAGCTACTTACGATCTGGGATATAAAGAATAAGGAGGATTAGAGACCATCAATTGGCTTAATAATGACACGAGGATCAATACAATTATGGGCATCAGCTGGATAAACACAGAAAAACCTCCCTATAAAAAATCATCAAAGAATAACAAATTGTAATATAACTGTAGTTGTTAATAATCCAACAGCTGTCATACATTTTGAAGCAGAAAGAGCATTTGAGATCATGTAGTTCAGTGCTTTCAAATCTGCTAACAATACCAATGGGGTGATTCTTAAATATAACTGCCCAGGCACATCACCAGGAGATTCTGATTTTTAAAACACTGATAAAATTTGATTTCATTTTATAGATGAGGAAGTCCTCATTTCTTTCTCTCCTTCTTTCCCGACTCCCTCCCCCGACACACAGAGAGACTCTATCAATATGCTGCAGGCTGTAAAACTATGTTTTACCTTGGATTTGAGGGTAGAAGATGGGAGCTGATGAGTGGCAAAGCTGGGGGCCAGGCCTTTTAATTTCTAGTCTAGTGCTCTTTCCATTTACCTTTCCACTTCATGTAATTAAATTGCTATAGGCAATTAGGTATAACTGCATTAGAACAAGGAAAGTTACCTCCAGTTCAAGTTTTTCAGTATTCTAAATTCTTCAGGGCCAACAATAACAAGTTGCCTTCACAACATGCACAGTGCAGGTGTACCTTCATTAGAATCATAGAATAACAAATCTAAAGGGGTCACACTATCCAACCACCCAGGGGTGACCTCTCCTCCTATTCCTACAATATCCCTAAGGATTTTCTAGTCTCTACCAAACACCTCTAGTAAGAGAAAAACTCATTATTTCCTACAACAACTTGCCCTCTTTCCAGACAACTCTAATTGCTTTTCCTGAGCTGAAATTTGCCATTTTATGATTTCTAATCATAAACATACATCTCCTCTTTCCTCTTCTCTTTCATGTCCACTATGTCGATGCTGATGTTGTTGGCTATAACCAGCTCTTCCATTTGAAAAAGAATGTACACTACCTAAAAGATTAAAAGCAAGGTTAAATTAGAGAGAGCATTTGTGATCAGAAAAAGTATATTTTCTTTCACATTTTTCTTTAATTATTAAAAATTAGTAAAATAATGCATGTTTATTTTCAGTAGTAAATACTTATTGCCCTCTCCTCTTGTAAGTGAAGGGTGGATAGAAATAGGAATGATTCTTCCCAATCTGCTTCCTTTACAGGTAGAAGTTCCTTCTTTATGAAAACTTGACTAAGAGTTTCTCTACACACATAGAGGTTTTTATAAACCTCTTTTGTTTATGACTAGTTGTTTTTATAAATGTTGGATTATTACTTTGAAACTTTGCTTTTTGCATTTATCAATGAATCATAAACATCTCTAGAAATCAAAAGATAGTATTCAAATTCATTGTTTAAAAATAGCTCTATAATATATCTTGGTATAGATGGACCACAATTTATTCAAACATTCTCTTGCTGATAAACATTCAAGTTGTTTTCATATAAGATGAGCAATCAGAAATGGCTACCATTGACAAATTATGTTAAAACTAGCAAAATAACTGCAAATCAAATATCAGAAGAAAATTTACTATTGCCTGAAAGATTTCTGATTGTTCCTAGTATATTTCCAGTCAAAATTACTAGTTTTAATAATTTTTCTGTAATTATATATTCTAACATGTCAAAACACAGGTTATATTTTCAGTCATTAATTTGCATTTATATATCCTCTTTCCTTCAAGGATGCTTTGCAAAACGTCCTATCAATGACCACAACCTTGCCGGGCATGGTGGCTCCCCTCTGTAATCCCAGCACAGGATTTGGGAGGCTAAGGTGGGAGGATCGCTTGAGGCCAGGAGTTCAAGACCAGCCTGGACAACTCAGCAAGACCCTATCTCTACAAAAGTTTTTAAAAACTTAGTCAGACATGGTGGTACATGCCTGTAGTCAGCAGCTTGGGAGGCTGAGGTGGGAGGATTGGTGGAAGCTAGGATTTTGAGGCTGCACTGAACTATGATCATCCCAGTGTATTCCAGCCTAGGCAACAGAGCAAGACCCTGTTTCTATTAAAAAATAGAAAGAAATGACCACAACCTTTCTCAATAATATTCAGAGAGGGCCACCAGGTCCAATTACATTGCTACATTCATGAAGATTCTCCTAATGTTGAATGGGATTTACTTCAGCACCTGAAGTAAATTTTGTAAACAGGACTAAAGCTATAATTTTAAGAAACTTAGAGGAGCTATATTCAAGGAAAATAGATTTCCACACTAACAACTCACAGTACAGTAAGTCCGCACTTAATGTCATCAAGAGGTCCTTGGAAACTGCAACTTCAAGTAAACATGATGTACTATATGCCTTAGCAATTTAACTCTTGTTTATATCAATTAGCCTGTGGTAAAATTAGTTGTTATACAGAACATTGTTTCACTTACAGTCACAGTTTCCAAAAACCTTATGTTAAGTGACCACTTACTGTAAATGTAAGTGGAATTTAATACTATTTATGTTGGTAGTATAAAATCTATTTAGTGATATCACTACAGTATTTCACTTTGATAGTCTAGTTAAAGTTAGCTATTTCTATTTTAATGTAACTTTAAAAATCCACTTACTTTGAATATAACCTATGAATCAGACTTTCTACTGTTTAAATGGAAAGAGATGAGTACCTCTACATAAATCCAAATTAGTCAACTATAATATTATTGATAAAATACGTACAAAGATTTCTAGAGAAGCAATGTCAAATAGTCATCTGGGTTTAAGAAAACCATTCATAATGGTAATAGTACTTACCTAAGACACAAACATTACATTTCATGCTTACATTCCCTTTCAGCTTTATATAAAATACAGAATAGCTGTACTCTTCATTTTTTTTTAATTAAAATATGTTCTAAGAAAAAGGCAGGCTATTGTAAAAGTAATAACCCTAACATTTTTCTCCTGCTTTCATGAAAAACCATCACAGGATCATAACACTACAAGAAATGTAGGAGAAAAGATAGATACATCTCTAAATAATGTAACTGGAGATAAGACTCTGTAGCTTCATAAAATATAGTATCTATAATTACATTAAAATACCTGAAGGAAATCCACCCCCAAAAAATATATTAAACAAGTCTTCTGGAGTTATATCAGCTTCACAACCTCTATGGAAATTAAATCTGCCATTGTTTTGGTGGTTACATGCTTGTTCTTCATTGCCTGTGAGGTCATACTGTTTTCGCTTTTCTGGATTACTTAAAACAGCATAAGCATTTCCAATCTCTGAAAAAGAAATGAGTAAAAGTTGGTAAGCAAAGTTTTTATATTATAAAAGTCTACCCCACATAAAAACTAATGTCATGCTGGAAAAAAAAAGAGACTACCTGAAACTAATCCAGAAAATTGTTAAAAATAAGTTCTTTGGCCGGGCGCGGTGGCTCAAGCCTGTAATCCCAGCACTTTGGGAGGCCGAGACGGGCGGATCACGAGGTCAGGAGATCGAGACCATCCTGGCTAACATGGTGAAACCCCGTCTCTACTAAAAATACAAAAAACTAGCCGGGCGACCTGGTAGGCGCCTGTAGTCCCAGCTACTCGGGAGGCTGAGGCAGGAGAATGGCGTGAACCCGGGAGGCGGAGCTTGCAGTGAGCTGAGATCCGGCCACTGCACTCCAGCCTGGGCGACAGAGCGAGACTCCGTCTCAAAAAAAAAAAAAAAAAAAAAAAAAAAAAAAAAGTTATTTTAAAGATATACATTGTGTGCAATTACACATATTATCTCTCAATACAACTTTTTATACCAAACGGACAAGTCTCTCTACTGCCTTGAAAACAAAGGAATATCCATCTTCCTTTTTTAAAATTGTGCTCCATCTCCTAAAATCCTGCCTCTTAAGCCATTCTTCAAGTGGTTTAAACAAATAACAATAGCAGTACCTAAGAACTGCCAGGCTCTGCACCCAATACCTTATTACATTGTCCATTATTATCCCCACTTTACAAATGAGGGCCCTGAAATTCAAGAACTCAAATTCTTCTTAGCACAGTAAGTACACTCTATGCAGCCTATACCAAAAATCTTTTTTTGTACCCTGGAGCCTGAATGAGCTATTCTTTCATTCTATCATCCCGCACAACTTATCCCCTAAAACAGTAAACTCAGCCAGGGACTGTGTTTATGTTTTCATGGCCATATCCTTAAGGTCCAGCATAAAGTCTGAATTAGTTTTTAAATAAATACAGACAGTCCTCAGTTTTTCTGTTTCACTTTGCTACCTTCATAACATTTATTTATAAAAAATAATTCTATTTCCCATCTCACAGTCCCAAATCCAAGAGGTAATGGTACACTGGTTACCAATATTTACTTAAAACAGCATAAACATTTCCAGTCTCTGAAAAAGAAATGAGTAAAAGTTGGCAAGCAAAGTTTTTATATTATAAAAGTATGCCTCACACAAAAACTAATGTCATGCTGAAAAAAAAGACTACCTGAAACTAATCCAGAAAATTGTTAAAATTTACAAATTTACCAACCAATTTACAAGTTGTAATGCTTTGAATCTAAAACTAGGAACTACCCTATTCTTATTATTCTTACACTTCTAATAATCACTTCATAAATACATCTTGCTTCTTAAACTAGATTTTAAGCCTCTTGCAATACAGAATATTTTAAAAATAGTTTTTAGATCCCATGTGGTGGCTGCCATAGATACTGTACAAGCAAACAGATGCTCATTAGGTAGTTGTTTTTGGATGATTACACATTATACTGAAATTAATTGTATACAATATTCCGGATATTTTCTTCCAATTGAGCTTCTTAAAACTGGGATTCAGAGATTGCTTTCAGGTGGTAGTGTACCCTGTTGTATGAAAAATTAGGTGGATGGTCCATCTATTTGAGGAAATACTTTCTTCAAATTCTCAAAGAATCTGTGACTCAGAAATGTAGCCATCATTTATGAATTATTTCAAAGGGAAAGCACAGTCAAAGATCCAAACAATGTACTTACAAACAACACCAAGGTATTAACTCATACCTAAAAAAAGAAGCATTATCTATCAGTCTCCTAAAATTGTAGTTTTAGTAACAATATCAATTTTAGGATTTAACATCTATAAACTAAAAGGACTATCCCGTGTTATGTAACAATGCTACTTTAACAGTTTTAATACTTTAAAACTATTAATATATAGGCAACGTAATTCTATTTTAAGGCTTCCTTTTTTAGAAAAAATAATTTCTAAACATTAAGATATAATCTAAAATTGTACACATAAGACAATTTATATATTGTGGCCAGAGTAATTTTCTATTCATTTACTTTGTGCTATACCCATATAATCAAGATTTTTTGCAGTTCCTTATCATCTAAATAATTATATCCAAAATTTATTTTGGTATTCAAAAGTTTTACAAAATGCATTTCTACCTCATTTTCACTTATCTGACCAAAAGGTACCTTCCACTTCATTTATTTTTCTTTAAACTTTTAATACACAGATCCGCTATACCTTTTGCCTAATTTTTCCCAATAGTAATATTTTGCAAAATTATCTTACAATATCACAAACAGGATATTGATACTGATATAGTCAGGATAGAGAACATTTCTAATACCACCCTCATGCTGATCTTTCATAACCACATCCAACTCCTCCTCCTTCCCTTCCCAACCCCTGACAACCATTCATCTATTCTCCATTTTGACAGTTTTGTCATTTCAAGAATATTGTATTAATGAAATAACACAGTACATAAATGGGATTATATTATATGATATATAAATGGAATGAAACCTTTTGGGATTGGCTTTGTAAATCATAATACTCTGGAGATCCAGGTTGTCCTATTTGCCAACAGTTCATTTCTTTTTATTAGTGAGTAGTAGTCCATGGTTAAGGATCTACCACTGTTTGTTTAACCATTTACCACTGAATAACATCTAGTTTTTCTCTAGTTTTTGGCTATTACAAATAAAATTGCTATATACATTCATGTACAGGATTATGTGTAAACATAAATCTTCATTTCTCTGGAATAAATCCCCAGGAGTGCATTGTTGGGTTGTATAGTAGCTGCATATATTTTTGAGAAACTGCCCAACTGTTGTGCAGAATGGCTGTGTCATTACGTATCCCATCAACAATGAGTGATCCATTCTCTGCATCCATACCAACATTTGGTATTGTCATTATTTTTCAGTCTAGCCATTCTGATAAATGTGTAGTGATGTCCCATTTTGGTTTTACTTTGCGTTTCTCTAATGACTAATGAATGACAGTGAAAATCTTTCACTGTGCTTATCTGCCCTCATGTATATCATCTTCAATGGAATATCTCTTCATTTTCTTGACCATTCTAATTGGATTGTCTGTTATTTTACTTTTGAGTGTTGGGAGTTCTTTATGTTTAATATATTCAAGATACCTGTCCTTTGTCAAATATGTGCCTGGCAAATCTTTTTTCCCATCCTGGAACATCTTTTAATCCTCGTAATAGGGCAGAGCAAACTTTAAAAATCTTAAAGTACAACTTAACAACTTTTCCTTTTATGTACTGTGCTTTTGGGGTTAAGTCTTAAAAAATCATTGCCTCGCCCTAGATCCTAAAGATTTGCTCCCATGATTGTTGATTAAGTGTTATGTTTTATATTTACATTCATGATCTATTTTGAGTTCATTTTGTGTATAAGGGATGATACTTTTCGTCGGGGTTAATTTTTTGGCCTATGGGTGTCCAATTGCCTCAAAACCAACTGTTGAAAAGGCTGTCTTTCCTCCATCGAATTGCTTTTGCATCTTTGTCAAAAACCAGTTGGCTATATTAGTATCAGTCTGTTTCTGGGTTTCCTATCTCTTTCTATTGATCTATGTGTATATTTCTCTGCCAATACCACACAGTTTTGTTTACTATTGATATAGTAAATCCTGAAATCAGGAACACTGATTACTCCAACTACATTCTTTTAATAAAAAGAAATGTTTTTAAATATTCAGGTTCTTACTTCCCCTCATATGAATTTTAGAATAAAACTTGTTTCTATCTACAAAACAAATGCTGCTAGGATTTTGACAGGAATTGTGTTAAACCTGTATATCAATTTGTGATGACTTGACATCTTTTTTTTTTTTTTGAGACAGAGTTTTGCTTTTGTTGCCCAGGCTGGAGTGCAATGGCACGATCTTGGCTCACTGCAACCTCCGCCTCCCAGGTTCAAGTGATTCTCCTACCTCAGCCTCCTGAGTAGCTGGACTTACATGTGCCACTACGCCTGGCTAATTCTGTACTTTTAGTAGAGACGGGGTATCTCCATGTTGGTCAGGCTGGTCTAGAACTCCCGATCTCAGGTGATCTGCCTGCCTCGGCCTCCCAAAGTGCTGGGATTACAGGTGTGAGCCACTGCGCCCGGCTGACTTGACATCTTTACTGTGTTGAATCTTCCCATCCATGAACATGATATTTCAGTCCATTTATTTAGCTATTTTCTGATTTCTTTAATCAATATTATATAGCTTTCAGTATATAAATTTGATACAAGTTTTATTAAATTTACATCTAAGTATTTTTTTGTATGTATGGTTGTAAATGCTAATGTATTATTAATTTTAGTGTCTAAATGTTCATTGCTAGTAAATAGAAATGCAATTAATTTTTTGTATATTTATATTGTATCCTGCAATCTTACGGGATTCACTTTGTAGTTACAGTTTTTTTCTGTAGATTCCTTGGATTTCTACATAGATAATCATGTCATTTGCATATAAGTACAGTTTTAGCTCTTCTTTTCCAACCTGTATGCCTTTTATTTCCTTTTTCTCTCTTTAACACAGTGGTTACTACTTCCTGCACTTTGTCAAATAAGAGTGGTAAAGAGACATTCTTGCTTTATTCTTGATCATAAGGGAAAAGCATTCAGTCTTTCACCATTTAATGTTAGCTTACAGCAGTTCTGTAGTTGCTCTTCATCAAGTTGAGGCAGTTCCCTTCTATTGCTATTTTTTCTGACAGTTTTTATCATGAATGGGTGGTGAAATGTATCAAATGCTTTCATTCCACTGATTAATATAATCGTGGGATTATTTTCCTTTAGTCTATTAATGTGGTGGATTACACTTATTGATCTTCAAATAGTGAATTGAGTTTGCTACCTTGAAATAAACTTCTATTGTTTGGGGTATATTATTCTTTTTATATACTGCAAAATTCTGGTATTTTGTTAAGGACGTTTGGGTTTATTACACAAAGTATACTGGTCTGTAATTTTGTTTTGTTTTGTTTTTTTGTAATGTCTTTGGTTTTGATATAAGCAAGGTAAAACATTTCTTAACATTAACTGGAAAATGTCTCTTCCTCTTCTATTTACTGGAAGAGATTATGTAGAATTAGTTTTAATTCTTCCTTAAAAAGTTTGATAGACTTCTTCAATAAGAGGATCTGAAGGCCGGGCATGGTGGCTCACGCCTGTAATCCCAGCACTCTGGGAGGCCGAGGCGGGTGGATCACGAGGTCAGGAGATCGAGACCATCCTGACTATGATCGAGACCATCAAGACCATGGTGAAACCCCATCTCTACTAAAAAAATACAAAAAATTAGCTGGGTGTGGTGGCGGGCACCTGTAGTCCCAGCCTCTTGGGAGGCTGAGACAGGAGAATGGTGTGAACCCAGGAACCAGAGTTTGCAGTGAGCCGAGATCGCGCCACAGCACTCCAGCCTGGGCGACAGAGCAAGACTCCGTCTCAAAAAAAACAAAACAAAACAAAACAAAAAAAAAAAACAAGGGGATCTGAGCCTGGATATTTCTTTTTTGGGAATTTTGTAATTACAACTTTAATTCACTGAACAGTTCTGTCTTAGTCCATTTTGTGTTGCTATAGAAGAATACCTGAGACTAGCTTACGGTTCTATAGGCTGAGAAGTTTGTGGGCATGGCCTTGGCTTCTGGTGAGGGCTTTTGTGCTACATCACATGGTGGAGAAAATCAAAGCGGAAGCAGACAGGTGCAAAGAGGGGAAACCCTGAGGGGTGTCCTGGCTTTATAACAACCCACTCACTCAGGAAATAATCAATTCCTGCGAGAACTAATCTAGCCTCAAAAGAGCAAGAACTTACTACTGTGAGAACAGCACCAAGACATTCATGAGGGGTCTGCCCCCATAACAAAAGCACTTCCCACTAGGCTACACCCCCCAACACTGCCACATTGGGGATCAAATTTCAATATACCCAAACCACAGCAATTTCTATAGGGCTATTCACATTACCTATATCAGACTGAGTTGTGATCATTTGTATTTTTCAACTAATTGAACCATCTTATCTAATTTGTAAACTTATGTGTATGGAATTGTTCATAGTATTCTTATTATCCTTTTGATGTCTGCAGTGATATCCTTGTCTCTGACACCATTTCTGACAATGGTCATTTCTGTCTTCTCTCTTTTTTTGGTCAGTCTTTCAATTTTATTGATTTTTTTCAGAGAACCAGCTCTGTTTCATTGATATTCACTATTGCTACTCTTTTCAATTGTGCTGATTTCTACTCTTATAATTTCCTTCTTTTGCTTGCTTTGAGTTTATTTTGCTATTCTTTTTCTAGATTTGTAAGGTAGAAGCATAGATAACTGATTTGAGACTGTTCCTCTTTTCTAACATGTGCATTTCATGTTACAAGTTTCCTCTCAGCATTCTTTTAGCTGGTCTTCTCAAATTTTGATTGTTGTATTTTCATTTTTAGTTATATACACACACACACACACACACACACACACACACACACATATATATTTTTTGAGATGGAGTCTTGCTCTGTTGCCCAGGTTGGAGTGCAGTGGCGCAATCTCGGCTCACTGTGAGCTCTGCCTCCCGGGTTCACGCCATTCTTCTGCTTCAGCCTCCCGAGTAGCTGGGACCACAGGTGCCCACCACCACACCTGGCTTTTTGTATTTTTGGTAGAGACAGGGTTTCACCGTGTTAGCCAGAATGGTCTCGATCTCCTGACCTTGTGATCCACCCGCCTCGGCCTCCCAAAGTGCTGGGATTACAGGCATGAGCCACCGCGCCCAGCCAAGTTAGTTCAATATTATTTTTTAAAATTTGTTTTGATATTTCCTGTTTGACCCATGAATACTTTAGAAGTATGTTGTTCAGTTTCCAAGGATTGGACGTTTTCCTATTACCTTTGTGTTACTGATTTCCACTTTGATTCCATTGTGGTTGGTGAACATACTTGTATAATTTCAGTATTTTAAATTAGTGGAGGTTTATCTTATGACTCAGGATATGGTCTATCTTCCTGTGTGTTCTGTGGGCACTTGAAAAGAATTTGCAGTCCGCTGTTGTTGAGCGGCATGTATAAATGTTGATTAAATCTTGTTGGGTGATGGTGGTGTTTAGTTCTTCTATATTCTTGTTGATTTTCTATCTAATTGTTCTATCAATTATGAGAGAGAGGTATCAGAGTCTCCAACTATAACTGTGACTTTGTCTATTTCTTCCTCCAGTTCTATTAGTTTTTGCTTTACATATTTTGCAGCTGTCTTTCGGTGCATATACATTTATGTCTTAAAGGACTGACTCTTTTATCATATACATGTTCATAATGTACTACTCTGGTAATTTTTTTTACCCTAAAGCCTACTTGCTCTAATATTAATATAGCAACTCCTATTTTCTTTTGATTAATATTTGCATGATATAGTTTTTCAATCTTATTTTTATTCTGGATATAGTGTTATCAAATAATTTTCTTGTAGACAACATACAGCAAAATCATGTTTTGTTTTTAAAACAAGGTCTTGCTCTGTTACCCCAGCTGGAGTGCAGTGGCACAATCACAGGTCACTGCAGCCTCAACCCCCCAGGCTCAAGTGATTCTCCTGCCTCAGCCTCCTAAGTAGCTAGGATAACAGACACGTGCTACCAAATCCAGCTAATTTTTAAATTTTTTGTAGAGATAGGGGTCTCACCGTTGGCTAGGTTGATCTTGAACTCATGGGCTCAACTGATCCTCCCACCTTCACCTCCCAAAGTGCTAGGAATATATAGGCGTGAGCCACTTCACCTAGTGAAATCATGCTTTTAAAATGCATTATACCAAAAGACTTTTAATTGGCATAGACAGGTCACTTACATGTAATGTAATTACTGATAAGTTAGGGTTTAAGCCTGCCATTTTATTTTTTATTTTCTGTCCTTTCATTCCTGTTTTCTTTTTCCTGACAACCTGTGAGTTAGTTACTTGAACATTTTTTAGAATTCCATTTTGACTTATCTATAGTCTGTTCTAAGTATATATCTTTGTATAACTTTTTAGTGGTTGCTCTAGGTATTATATATACATTATATACACATAATGTATATGTATTATATATACATAATATATACATAATTTATAATCCTCTGGTGTCATCATTTTGTTAGTTTGAATTAAGTACAGAATCCTTACCTCCCTTTACTTCCCTTTATCTTCCCCCATTTAAAACGTAATTGCCAGCCAGGCGCGGTGGTTCATTCCTGTAATCCCAGTACTTTGGGAGGCTGAGGCGGGTGGATCATGGGATCCAGAGATCGAGACCATCCTGGTCAACATGGTGAAACCCCGTCTCTACTAAAAATACAAAAAAATTAGCTGGATGTGGTGGCGCATGCCTGTAATCCTAGCTACTCAGGAGGCTGAGGCAGGAAAATCGCTTGAACCCGGGAGACGGAGGTTGTAGTGAGCAGAGATTGTGCCACTGCACTCCAGCCTGGGTGACAGAGAGAGACTGCATCTCAAAAAAAAAAAAAACAATTGCCTTATATATTTTCTTTACCTACATCTAAAACCTTATCAATGTTGTAATTTTTGCTTCAAATATCAAACAAACTCAAGAGAAGCAAAAGTATACTGTATTTAACCATATTTTTGCTTACCATGTGTCTTAGTCCATTCAGATTGCTATAACAAAATATCATAAACTGGATATTTTATAAACAAATCTGTTTCTCACAGCTACAGAGGCTGAGGCTTAGATCAAGACACTGGCAGACTCAGTGTCTTGGTGAGGGTCTGCTTTCTGGTTCACAAATGGTTCCTTCTAACTCTGTCTTCACAAGGTGGAATCCCACCTCCCAAACGCCTCACCTCCTAATACCATCACATTTGTGACTAGGTTTCAACATACAAACTTTGGGGCACCACAAATAATCCCAGAGTACCGTGTTCTTTCTTTCCTCTTGATATTTCAAGATTCTTTCTTTTATTGTGTCGTTTTGTTTAAAGAACTTCCTTTAGCTATTCTCTTAGGTTGTATTTGCTCTTGACAAATTTTCTCATTTTTCCTTCATCTGACAAATGTCTGGATTTCCCCTTCATTCCTGAAAGATATTTTTGCTGAGTATAGGATTCTAGGTTGACGGTTCCTTTTCCTTCAGCACTTGAAATATGTGCCACTTCTTTCTAGCCTCTGTGGTTTCTGATGTGAAATCTGTTGTCACTTAAATTGCTTTTCCCCTTAGAGGTAAGGCGTCATTTCTCTTTTGCTGTTTTCAAGCCGTTGTCTTTAGTTTTCAAAAGTTTGACAATGATGTGTCTTGGTGTGGCTTTCTTTGGGTTTATCAGTTTGGGGTTCATTAACTGGAATCTATAGGCTTCTATCTTTTGCCAAATTTGGGAAGTTTTCAACCTTTAATTTTCTCAGTACCTTTTCAGCTCTACCTTCTTTCTCCCTTTCTTCTAGGACACTAATCACCTAAATATTAGATCTTGTGCTATAGTCCCACCAGTCTCTGAGGCTATGTCCTTTTTCATTTGAGCTTATTTTCTATGTTCAAATTGGATAACATCTATTTTTCTATTTTCTAGCTCACCAGTTATTTCCTCTATCTGTCCATTCTGCTGTTTATTCCACTTACTGATAGTTTTTATTTTTGAGTTGTAAAATTTCTGTTTTGTTCTTTATACTTTAACAGCTTTGCTCAGACTTTTTATTGCTTTGCAGAGATTCTTTTGTTTTAAGCTTATTTGTAGTTGCTCATTGAAACATTTATATGACGACCCATTGAAACATTTATATGATCATAAACATTCTATAGTTTTGAGATATTCCTGGTTCTTAGACTGACAAGTAATTTTCAACTGAAACTTCGTAATATGGGGTATTATCTTATGAGAGTCTGGATCTTATTTACATATTTTGTTTTTGTTGTATTCCTCTGACTCCACTTCAGCAGAGAAGGGGGAATATCATCTCATTGTTCCTAAGTGGGAATGGAAGTCCGGGTTTTTTCCCTTGGCCTCTGAAGACACTCAAGGGGAAGGGTCCCATTGGATAGATACAGAAGCTCCCTTATGGAAACATCAAACCTCCACTTATATCTCCCTGCCTAGGAGGAGACGAGATGCTTCATTACTGTTCTCCATTTAACTTCACTGACACCATAAGGAAATGACTTTGTTACCTCTGGGTGGTGATTAAAGTCCTGACTGTACATTAGGCTACCTCTGATACTACCCCAGCAGGGAGAATGAGCACCCTTTCACTGCCAGGTGGAGGTGAAAGTCCACATGATCCCCACTGACATTGTGAGGGAAGCCTTTCTTACTACCCAGCATAAATGAAAGTCTAAGCTATCTAGTTAACCTTCTCTGTTACCATCCCAGAAGGGAGCTTAGAGCATCTCATTACAGCATAGAGGGGGTGGTAGTCTAGGCTCTCTACTCAGCCTTTGCTAGTGTGGGTCAGGGTGGGGCAACAATTTTTCCTGTGGTGTCTGCAGTAGAGTGGCTACTGTTTTTCTGTCTTTCTAGGCTATCCCTTTCCTGATCATTTGGCTAGATAAGGCAGGCTTTTCTTGGGGTTTTTCTGTCTATACTTACTGGTGTTTTTGTGTTACCTACTCCTCCAGCATCTAATCTGGGATATATATGGGGCAAAAAAAGAATACGTAGGCCAGGCACGGTGGCTCACGCTGGTAATCCCAGCACTTTGGGAGGCTGAGGTGGGTGCATCACAAGGTCAGGAGTTCAAGACCAGCCTGGCCAAGATGGTGAAAACCCCATCTCTACTAAAAATACAAAAAAAATTAGCCAAGTGTGGTAGCAGGCGCCTGTAATCCCAGCTACTCAAAAAGCTGAGGCAGAGAATTGCTTGAAGCCAAGAGGCAGAGGTTGCAGTAAGCCGAGACTGTGTCACTGCATTCCAGCCTGGGCAACACAGCAAGACTGTCAAAAAAAAAAAAAAAAAAAAAAAAAAAACCTAAGCAACTAACTGCTGTGTTGTTCTTTGAATCCTGTGGTCCCTACCTAGTTGGTTTACCTTTTTTCTCTCCACCTTTCAGAGTCTTCGTTTGTTTTCTTTATTTTATATATTAATGTTTGGGGTTTTCAGTTGTACTCATTGGGAGAAATAGGGAAAAGTATATCTGTCCTATCTTCCTGAAAGTGGAAGTCCTCATGGAATTTTAGATCACCCACCTCATTCTCGCTGCCAAGCTTTTGCCATCCCCTCTCTTCTCTAACCATAGATATCATGCTAACTCTTAAGAAAACTCTTAATTTTAACCTTAATTCTAACTATTATGAAGGTTTCTCCAACTACTCTGCTCACAATGAGACTTCATCTTTCTAACCTTTCTTTGGACATCTGTAGTCTGTTTTGGTATTTAAATATAGTTGGTCTTCTGTGAGATCCTGGGTAAATCTGAGTCTCAATTTTCTTATTTTTGAAATGAGGATGACACTGGTCTCTTAACTATTTCATGAGATTTTTAAATAAGCATTAAATTTAAAAATGGGAATGAAAAACTATAAGATGTTTCTTAAATGTGAGGCATTACTATATCACAAAAGTTCTGTGTAAGGTTTATCTCCCCTTTATGAATTATAAATTCTTTGGGGAAGAAGATATCTCAGATTCTCTCACTGTACTTCTCTACAAGAACTAACCCAAATGGCAGAATTAAACTCTTTGTTCTTAGAGATATACTCTAGATGTTCATATTGAACTACCAGAACTAATACAAGCAACAACTCCCATTCCACTATTACTTGTCAATCAAACACATAAACAACTAATCTACACCCTATTACAGCATTCATGTGTATGTCAATAGACACAGGTATTATTCCAATAGTCTCTGAAATGCTGGGGAGTCTTTGAAGATAATGTAGAATGGGTATGTTTTGAAGACATCTACATCAGAAAAAAGGAAAGGGATTCATTTCATTAAAATGTTTTAAAAAATATGTTTACATGTATTTTGCAAGTCATTTTACATGTAAATAAAATACTCCCCACTTGGGAAACTTATAATCCTAACTGGAAAGACAAAATAGCTACATGAACGTATGAGTTCATTTCGTCCATTCTCCTTGAGAACAATCTTTTTTATTTTTAAAGCTTTACAAAACACACAAATGAAACATCTCTTCATATAATTATTAATTACCTCTTCATTTTCTATTCTTGAAGGAAATAAAAGCAAGAAGTTTCCATTTTCTGAAAAAAGTGTTTTAGTAATTACAGAGCAATCAATCCATACTTTAGCTTTTATAAAAAAGACAACAGTATTGTCTTTGCTCAGAGATAAACGGCTTAGTATTCCAAAAACAGACTGGTTGGTTAAAAATAAAATAAGATGATACCGAAGACAATGAGAAGATCCTGTATGCTAAATGAATAAAACCTGCCATTTCTGTGTGATGATGCTATCTGTAATATTTTCTAATTAACTACTGTTACTAGGCAAGCATATGTGGATTACAACTTGAGTTTTCTATGTAGTTTCCACTCAGTGAAAAATGGGCTCATCAGCCAATTTCCTATTCTGATCCTCTTTGGGACTAATAAACTGGCATTCTGATTTACAGGTAATCTCTTTGTGTATTGAACAATGTGATCCTCTCCTCTAGATATAAATCATCTCCCGGCATGTTGGTAAGTATTAAGTTTCTAGTTTTGCAAAGCAGAGCACTAAACTCTGAAATGTACCACACGAAAGTATAACCAGCTTTGTAAAACCCCACTGAGTGTCCAGCTGGCTTCCTTAGGTGACATCTATGCTGCTAACCTATTCAAAACACTACAGAGGCTGTAGAAATATGCTACATACATTTAGTGTTATTCCAAGATGCTAACATGACTTCAATACAGAAGTTGAAGAAATAGTTTAATGTTCTTAGCATTAATGAAGAATTAACACTGAAATCACTTAGTAGATCACAAACATATGAATAATCCACTGCCAAAATATTTTAAACGTTTTTAACACTCAAAAAATTTTAAATTAAATTTGTGGAACTCATAAATCTAAACTCACTTTTAGCTTTTGGGGGAATATATGATAATAAATTAGCTATTTAAAGATTTCAGTTACATTTTCTGGTAACTCTGTGACTGCATACATTAGGCTCAAGCTATAAAACAAGTTAAACAAATATTTATTCTCCTTGACAATTCCATCAGAAATTTCCCAACTTTCTGTACTATTGAATTATAAATTAACCTAAGTGCTATTATCTGTGTTATTTTTTAAAATGAAAGCTTTACTTTTGTTTAATAAAGGTGTGTATTTGGAGGAAAGAAAATAATGGCACTATTTTCTGGACACATTCTTCAGGTAATGAACTGATGGAAATGTAATTTGCAAGTTAGTGTTTTCAAGTAAAGCTTTTCCTGTACTTTCAAAACACCACTTTTACTTTAAGGAAACAAACTGAGACGTCTCTCCCTGTCACAGTGGTATTTTACTGTTACCAGCACCACTTTGGCAGTGGCTTTTATTGGAATATATTATTAATTCCCAAATGTATTTTCCTTGGCAACTTCCTTCAAGAAACAAAACTGTTTTGGAAACAATCTTATCAGTATTTTCATGAAGGACCAATTGATTCTTCTATCTTTTTGGAAGATGTTTAAAATGAGTATCTACTTCCAGTGATTCTAAGACCCCACTATTGTACTGTAAACATTATACACTGGCTTTACGGATGCCAAATTCACAAGAATGAACAATCACAAATTTAGGCATTTAACTATGAATTAGAAATTATTACAAATAAATTGTATTTAACAAAATATAAAATGACAAAATCACTTCTCTGACATTTATTAAATTGGCAAAAAATGTAAAGAATATTGAGATAGAAAACAAAAAATAAATAGTAGGCAAGAGGAATGATATTTTTAAAAAGAAAAAATGACATTAGCTAAAACTACATATATAAAATGAAAAAACTGGGCAAAATTTAATAGAAATAAAAGAACTCTGGGGAGATTTTTCTTAAATATCCAAGTTCCAGTCTATTGTACTTTAAAAACTCACAAAAACTATATTTTGCTTTTAGTTCATTTAGAACCAGACGGCAATATGCTAGAAGCTCATGCATAATCATCACCCTACTTGTTCCTGGTAAACAAGAAAGCATGCATACGTGCCTAGAAAAGTTACTTAAGACTGTATCAGAACTGGAATGTTGCTTTTGTGAAGGCAAACTGCATTCGTTTGACTTCAGGTATGACCAGTTAAAACTGAAGTTTTAAAGGATTTTCCAGACCCTTGCTTGTGCTGGTCTCTAAATGCACCAGTCCAAAAGCAGAATTTAATATTCTGAAACAGTATAAAGTGAATTTTAAAGAGAGCTTAGTAAAATTGCTTTAAAAGGTTTACTTTACTTTTAAAAGCATCTGTTGCTCCAGGTGCATGGTTTTTGTCTGGATGAAACTTCAAAGCAAGCTTTCTATAAGCTTTTTTCAAATCTTCATCACCAGCATCTTTCGTAACTCCAAGTACTTCATAGTAATTTTTACATTTGTTTATGCTGTGAACAAGAGAGTGTGTTATAATGTAAATTTCAAGGAAGACGGTCATGTAATATCTCTAATTTTTAAATTTATTAGGATAGTATAAAGAACTATCTGTGGACTCTTTCTCAAAATCTAATGATGGCTTACACTTTAAGGATTAGTTTGCTTCATTCTCTTTTTCAACCATAGACCATTCCTCCAACCTCTTCCCCAGTCTAAGAAGAGTAAACCATGAAAATGTCCTTAGTGTAAGGGATCACAACTACAGAGAAGTAAAGCAAAGCCCATGATAATCGTGGATGAAAGTCAGAGCATATATTGTAACTAAAATGAGACAATACAATTTTTTAGTACTTGTAAGTGGATAAAGTAATTCCAAAACTCTTCAAAAGCATGTCACAGCTAAGAATGAACATGCATTACATTCCAAAAATTTTGTTCTTGCATAATGTAGATCTAACCAACTATCAAAGCAATAGTTTAGTACATGCAAAACAACTGCAGTATTCTATGGTTTAAATGTCACATTAAGTCAGCCTATTTATTTATTTATTTATTTATTTTTGGTATAGATGGGGTCTTGCTATGTTGGGGCTGAGGCTAGTCTCGAACTTCTGGCCTCAAATGATCCTTCCATCTCAGGATTCCAAAGTGCTGGGATTACAGGCATTAACCACTGCACCCAGCCAGCCCTGTTATGCCAAAGATAATTTATCTGTGTCACTCTCTGAAAAAGATAACATCTCATGATAAAATATAACATGGTACTCAAAAAATGTTATCCCTGATTTTCATTGTGATAAGCGCATTTCTAAAGATTATATACATACAGTTTGTACATTAAATATTTAACAGATTTAAGCCTGGAGTATTTAAAGTACATTAAGATTAGAAAAGAAATACTCTGAATGGAACAGAGAACATTAAGTACAAGTGGATGCCAACCTTCTTCCACAATCTAGTAATTTACTTTCACAAAAGCCACAGTACATTTTCAAAATTTTTGGAGAGTACTTTGCAACTTTAGATGTGTTCCATGTGTGGGTGGCTTGATAACAGAGGTAGATAGAGGTAAGTGACCGGCAAAATGATCTGGGGTATAAGTGGACACTGGCAGCAAAAGAACCGCAAAGACTGATTCAAAGTTTTCAAAGAAAAAAGACAAGATTGATTTTTCTTTTTTTTTTTTTTTAACTATTAAACCTATTAGATATCACAGTGCTGGGCACACAACAGGGTCTCAGTAAATATTTTCAAAGTAAATGAGCCTTAGCTTTCTTTATATAATGAAGGCATCTATCATTTGTTATATGAAATTGGGGGTTAAAAGGGCAAGTAATATAAAATTATACAAATTTACAGAAATTAAAATTGGATTTTTCTACTTTAGAGACTTAAAAAACATTAACATATGTCAACTTTATTTCAAAAACATGACATTTCCTTTATTTAGTCAATAATATTTATTGAATACCCACTGTGCCCAGTGTTCTAGGTATTTGACATGTATCTGTAAACAAAAAAAGAGAATGATCCCTACCTGTGTAGAGACTCATTCTCCTAGAAATGTTTAGAAACTATGTGATAGAAATAAAGGAAATGGGGGGCATTTATAAAACACCTACTGTGTGTTAGGTACAGGTCCACCATCCCATATCAATGTTCTAATATCCATAAAGCTCTGAAAAATCAAAGTCATTCTATAACTAATTTTACTGCATAAAAAAGTGAACTGGACTTAGATTTTGCCTCTAGGCAAAAATCTGACCTGAAAAGATGTGAAGCTACTACAGAATCTTCATTTATCCCATTTAAGTGTGAATACCTGTATGTTTTGCTGAGACATGTTACTATTTGTTATGGACTGCTGCCCTAGACTCTAAGGTGTATAATATATAATATACTGTCATTCCTTGGTATCCATAGGGGATTAGTTCCAGGATCCTCCCTCTTTGAATACCAAAATCTATGGATGCTCAAATTCCTGATATAAAATAGTGTAGTACTTACATATAACCTTTATGCATCTTCCCATGTACTTTAAATCATCTCTAGGTTATAAATAATACCTAAGACAATGTAAATGCTATGTAAACAGCTGTTACACTTTATTGGTTGTTTAATTTGTATTATTTTTCATTGTTGTATTGTTATTTTTCACCAAATACTTTCAATTCACAGTTGGTTGAATCCACAGATGCAGAACCCATAGATGTGGAGAGCCGACTATATTAGTACCTCTCTAAAATATGAAGAATTCTGAATTCCAAATTGCATTTGGTCACAAAGATTTCACATAAAGAATTATAGAATTTTATTATACTGATTATTTTACACAAATTATCTCATTTGCTCCTCATTTAGTAGACATTATTGCTATTTAACCAATGAGGAAACCAGTCTTTGAGTGGTTAATTGCCTAAATTCACATAACCAAGTAACAGATGAGAATGAGGACTTATTTCTTCAACAAATATTTACTAACAACAAATATTTACTTTCTGTTAGGCACAATTTCAGATGCTACAGTGGTGAATAAAACAATCACAAATTTACAATTGGGAGAAGGACAAGCAATAAACAAATATATAAGTAAAATATAATGTACATCATATGGTGATAAATATCTGGAGAAAAATAAAGTAGCTAATAGAAACAGAAAGGAAGGGCAGGCCTCCTATTTCAAATAAGTAATAAAGGAAGGCCTCACAAGTAAGAATTCAAATCTGTTCATCCGACTTGAAAATCCTGCTGTCTCAGAACTGGAATACAGAAAAAAAGGATACCCATCAGATTTCAAAGCGACCTATCATCTTCCTGTTTCTTTCTTACAATCAGTATTGAAGCCGCCTCTCTTACCTCCTAGATCTTTGCAGCTGTTTTTGGTGCTAAGCACACCTTCTCTGCTTCTCCTCTTGGTTAGCTAGTTTCTACAACTTCTCCGGACTCTGGCTTAGCTCTTCCTTTTCCTAAGAATTCAAATTTCTCAGGACTAGGTTTGCTGCCCCTCTTATATCCTCCCCACATCCTCTGAACTTAGCCTTATCCCAACAATTACCACAGTGTACTACATTTGCCTCTTTACTTGTCTGACAACTCTTCTAGATTACAGATTCTTTGAAGGCAGGGATTATATTTTGTTCACCATATATGTTGGATGGATGGACAGATGACTTTCAATTTGAGAGCAGAAATGATGGGGATCTAAAAAGTCACATTCAGATCAAATGTGATGAATGCTGTCATGAAAATGTAGTTGGTAATAAAAATCATTTGGAATAGAAGAGAAGCAGTTAACAGAAGTGAAATAGACTGTGAGACAAGGTATACAGCTATGAATATGACAGACACTACCTGAATGCAAAAAATAAAAGGTAAATTAAACACTGAACAATCCTAAAGCCATTACTACTTGGTTTGAGTGTGTAGGATGTTGAATTATGTTCCAGATTGTCTCTAAATTGTCTTGTTTATAATTATTGAGCACAAAAGCCTGGTCAACTTAAAAAGGCAGCATAGGAGGTTGCTGGATAGTGTAGACAAAGTAGGTGAAAAACTGCAGTGCTCTAGATAGGGTCATAAAGTTAAGAATTGCCACAGACGAGAAAAAAAAAAAAAAAAAAAAGGCTAGACAGGAAAAACAGTTATTTCATTAACTTTCAGCTGTATCCAGCTCTACCATATCTTCTCTGCACTATATTTTTCATTATATATTAGAGGAGAAATTATTGAGAAGCCAGCAGTTATAAAGTCATCATCACCAATGGACAGCCTGAAGGCTATGTATTTGAAGTAATGCTCCAAATATACCCATTCACCTAATTTTTCACACCTGAATGAGAAATTAGCATTCAGGTATCTATTTTCATTCATATTGTTGTTCATCATGCTCCTTTTCATCAGCTACATCTGTTAGTTACACTTTTTACAATCTGCTGCTTTCTAAACGAGTAAAACCTTCTCCTGCCTCACTGAAGAATTAAAATAAATTTAAAAAGAGTAACCCATTACCTATCTTGGAAGGAAATAATGTACAAAAAGGCCAAAAGGATCTGTGTGGAGCTCAACAATGGGAAAACTCTGCCTGGTCCAGACTTTATGTCTTCTCTTATGTACATGGAAGCATAGTTGGTGGGAGAGGAAGGTCATTTTTAGATTCTCTTTTTTTCATGTGTATAGCTAATTATTTAAATATACTCCAAACTTAACTAGTGTTTAAGGAAACATTTATTTATTCCTGAGACAAGGAATTACTTATTTTATAAGTTTAGCAAAATGATTTCTTTTATTCTCAAAGAACTGAAGCTTAAATCAAATCTTAAATTCAAATCCCCATAATTAAATTGACTTAACAGCTGTACAGTGTTTCTAATTGATAAATACAATGATACTCCCATTAATAATTTCACACTGATCTTGTAAAGTTTTTAAATGATATATTAAAGTTTTTCAATGGTATATTAAAAATTTCAAGTAAGATCCATGACAACTTTGTCTCCATTATTTTTCAATATACTTCCATTAAAAGAAAAATCGCCAAGTTTAACAGAATATTAGTTTACAAAGTTACATACTTTTTCTTCAGTCTTACTGTAAGCTAGCTCTTACTTATGCAATGGATGCAGTATTATTGTAAGACTTCTCCCCATTGAGCCAAATTGTCACTGAGCAACTTGTTTGCATAATCATGCTAACCAACAAGATAACATGGCTTTCTTCAGAAAAATCCCCTGTGTATAGGTAAAAGAAAAAACAAAAACATACATCATATAAGTGTTTGCTGGTGATCTGTACCCTCATTAAAGCAACACTTACGAAGGCTAATATAAGCGAAAAGGTATATTCAGCTGAGAAACTCATATAAAGTACAGACTGAAGTATTTTGAAAACGTAGGGATTCTCTTAGAGACTGTTCCAATCATATTTAGTCCCCAAAAGAAAAAAAATTATATTTAATTAAAAAGGTATAGTAAGATTACTGACCAGAGGACCAATCTCTAATACAGGTATACTACTAAGCTATTTCTTCCACTCCTAAAGAATTCATGGTCTCAAATGTGGCTGGGCCTCAAAGCTAAATCAGTCATACTCCATTCCCTTTGCTTTTATCCTCTGCAAATATTCCATACTTTTACCACTCTCTTAAGCTTTCAACCTCATCTCTTTTCTTCTTACTCTCAGGAGACTTCATCTCCAATTTGACAGAGAAAACAGAAAAATTCCCTCCACCTTTTATGTCTCCACCTGTCCAACTCTGGCCACACACAGAGTGTATCTACACTCACCATCATCTTTCATTCTTCCATTCTCAAGGTGTTTCTTTGCCTAGAGCCAGTTCCTCTGGGCTTTGGAGAACCACACACACAACCACCCACATACATACAAAACCAACCCCATCCCACATATATATATAATCAATACCAGAACAAAGAGGCATCAATGCTCTTCCTTCCTTATTTCTACCACACCTTGGACTACTCTTCTTTTTCTTTCAAGGCTAGGGTAGAGGAAATGAAGAAACAGACTTTTTAAAAACACCAGATTTAGGAGATTCTTCTTTTCCAAAACTTTCAACCATAGTTTTTTGGTAAACTTTCAAATATAAGGTGATTCTATATTCTTAAAAAAAAAAAAATCATATATAATACATTTAACTTTCTTTGAACCCTTGAGAATATGTTCTCTCAACATAAAGTAAATCCTATAAGCAAATACAATTTGTTTTAGAATGTGTTTTCCAGGAACATGTTTCAAGCACACTGCTTACTAACAAAAGTTTTTTACGAAATAAATTCAAAAGTAAGTTTCTCACGTATTCATTTCTTTCACTTATTCAGCTACCTCTGATACAGTACTATAGGTATAAAAGTGGTTAGTAGCATTATTTATATACTCAAAGTGCTTCACTACCATTCATACTCATCAAATACTCTATAATGGCTTTACCATGATTAAGGAATACTTTTTTGTTCATTTGTTTGTTTGTTTCAGAAGGTGGCTTGCTCTGTCGCCCAGGCTGGAGTGCAGTGGTGTGATCTTGGCTCACTGCAACCTCTGCCTCTTGGGTTCAAGTGATTCTTCAGTCTCAGCCTCCCGAGTAGCTGGGATTACAGGTGCCTATCACCATGCCCGGCTACTTTTTCTATTTTTGGTAGAAATGAGGTTTTGCCATGTTGGCCAGGCTGGTCTTGAACTCCTGAACTCAGGTGATCTACCCACCTTGGCCTCCCAAAGTACTAAGATTACAGGCGTGAGCCACCACACCCAGTCAGAGAATCCTTTTTTGTCATTGTAATCACTCTCAAATAAAATGTTAAAACCAAGCTTTCGCATTTAAATATATAGGGACAAATGCAAAGTATAAATATATGGGTATTTGATTTTAAAATTAAGATATGGTAAACCACTTTCCTTAATAAATAAAACCTATATCTCAAAATATACTTCAGTTACAAATTATGGTAAATAAAAAGTTGAGAATGGGGTAAAAAGGTGAAAAAAGAAATAAGATTAAAAGAGAGACAAGAAAGGACAAATGAGAAAGAGATTTAACCTAACTAATTTTAAATACTCTTCACTTGAGTCAGTTCACTATATTATTATTCACTCTCCATGAGAATTCTTGAATTAATCTCTGTTCAAAATTCTTAATCTTTAGTTTCCCTAGCAAAGTAATATCAGTACAACATCAATACAGCTTCCTTAAGCTTTAGCAGGAAACAAAACAGACTTTTTTCTAGTGTTTCCAAAAGTTTCATCTCATTTGCAGAAAACCTTTTACTTATAAAATTTAAAAAAGCCAGATACCCAAAACCCAGTTTATAACTTTTCAACTCTAACATTTCTGCTTGAAGTAAAAGTGTATCATGAGGTAAAACTAAAAACAGAGACAGAATAATCAGAGTTAAAAATATACAAAAAGAAAAGACATTATAGTGTCTGCATATATATAAAGATAGCCTTAAAAAATAATATAAATAGAAAAAAATCCTTCACTAATATAAGTAGGAAATTGAAAATGTTGCTATTACACTCAATATTCCTCTCATGAAATTCTCCCATTTTCATCTATGTAAAATAAAACAATTCTTCATCCTCTTTTAATATTGCTACGCAAACAATATTGTGTCAAAAAGCTGCAATAATTTTTCTTAAAAAAATTATTTGGAAAAAGCTTTGTAACTTGAGGTTACTTTAAAAAATAGAATATTCTATAGAGTTGGTACTTTACAGACTAGTTTTATAAAGAATATGAAGCATAAGGCAAACCCAGAGTTCAATTCTTTGATGTCTATTCTTCTAATGTTGTATTTCACTTTTTTCAGGTGTTATAACATCAAAAAGTACAATACCAGTTATGATTGAGATGTAAACCATATTTATTCCTACCTGAGAACTCCATCTACTTGGTCTTTGGTATAGCCTTTTCCACCTTCACCACTACCAGATGTGCTGTCCTTTGTGCCATTAGGCTTGTTTTGATCACCACTACCTGATGATTTTCGGCAATGAGGGCTATTTCCAGCCGTGCTTCCATTTTTCATAATTATTTCCAATAGTGCTGTAGAAAGATAAAGTATACTGTGCCTGTTTACATCAAGGTACATACACAAGATCCTGAGAAGAAAGTTTTAAAGCAGACAAATTATGAACTGTGTTCTCCAAAAAGATTCACCATAGAATCTTTTTAATTAGCATGCATTCCCTTATGTACTTAACTGTTTACAGAATACTAATCACCACCCAGAAGTAGAATGTTAAGTTAAAGCCAGTAACTGGAGATTATAATCATTCAATTATTTATGACATAATTTTATTCGTCATATCATGTGACACTGCAGATTACCAAAGAAAAAGAGGTAAGTCCTTAAAGCAGTCAATGAGATCATCCACACAGTAACAGAAATTTATCCTTCCTATTTAATTCTCAACAGCAACAATGGGAGCCAAGACACTGGAATATTATCATTCAAGTGCTCAGAAAAAATAAACTGCTAACTTGAGTTATGCACTAATTTTCCAGAAAGTGCACAAGATAAAAACATTTTCCAACAAATAGAAAATTTATCACTAAAAGATTTTCACTAGAGGATACTGTAATATATACATTTCAGGCAAAAGGAAAACATTTACAGATAGGCTGAGATGCAAAAAGGAATGGTACGCAAATAGTGTGGTAAATACGAGAGTAAATGTGAACAATGAGTGTAAAAAAATAATAGTCTTATCAAGGATTTGCTTTTTAATAATCTGGGGAGGAGAAGCATAAAAGGAGGGGTAGAAAGAATGTGTATGAAATAAGGTTGGCCATATATATTCATAATGGTTCAAGACAGGTGAGTGATAGGGATTGATTATACTATTTTTTTCTCCTTTTGTGTGTGCTTGAAACTTTCCATAATAAAAGTTAAAACTAAACATAAAAAATTTTATCAAACTAATGGAAAAAAAGGGAAATCCATCATCATTGTGGATTTTAACACATTTCAATCAGTATCTGACATAAGGTAAATTTTAAGAAATCACTGAGGATACAGATGAGTTAGACATCAAATTTATAAGCTTTTTCTAAGGGATATAGCATGATACCTAACTGATGAATATTCCTTTCTCACAGGCCCACATTATTGCTAGACCACAGAGTGGTCCTCTTCAAATCTCAAAGAATTAGTACCATATACATATACCACAATCTATGAGCACAATACAGTTATGTGAGAAATCAATTACAAAAAATGTAACTAAAACAAAAATCACAAATGGGTTGGGTGCGGTGGCTCACACCTGTAATCCCAGCACTTTGGGAGGCTGAGGCAGGTGGATCACGAGGTCAGGAGATCGAGACCATCCTGGCTAACACGGTGAAACCCCGCCGCCACTAAAAATACAAAAAATTAGCCAGGCGTGGTGGCGGGCGCCTGTAGTCTCAGCTACTTGGGAGGCTGAGGCAGGAGAATGGCGTGAACCCGGGAGGCAGAGCTTGCAGTGAGCCGAGATCGCACTACTGCACTCCAGCATGGGAGACAGCGAGACTCTGTCTCAAAAAATAAAAATAAAATAAAATAAAATAAATCACAAATGGGTTGAAAAAGAAAAAACAAAATGAAAAAAAATCTAGACAGCTTGTGTATCAATGAAATAATTATAATAGAAATTATAAAATACTTAGAACTGAATAGAAATGAAAATACTGCATATCAGAACTTGTGGGTCAACAACTACCTATCCACATGCAAAAGAATAAATTTGGACTCCATCACACTGGACACAAAAATTAACTCAGAATGGATCATGAACCTAAATGTAAGAGCTAAAGCTTCAAAACTCTTAGAAGAAAATACAGAAGTAAATCTTCATGATGTTGATTTAGGCAAAATATTCTTAACTATAGAAACAAAAGTAAAAGTGATAAAAGGAAAACAGAGAAAATGGGCTTTATCAAAATATAAAACTTTTGTACTTCAGAGGCTATCGTCAACAGAATGGAAAAAAATGTTTACAAATAACATACCTGATTTTCAAAAAAAAAATGTATCCAGAATATACAAAGAATTCTTGGACGGGTGCGGTGGCTCAAGCCTGTAATCCCAGCACTTTGGGAGGCCGAGACGGGCGAATCACAAGGTCAGGAGATCAAGACCATCCTGGCTAACCCGGTGAAACCTCGTCTCTACTAAAAAATACAAAAAAACTAGCCGGGCGAGGTGGTGGGCACCTGTAGTCCCAGCTACTTGGGAGGCTGAGGCAGGAGAATGGTGTAAACCCAGGAGGCAGAGCTTGCAGTGAGCTGAGATCTGGCCACTGCACTCCAGCCAGGGCGACAGAGCAAGACTCCGTGTCAAAAAAAAAAAAAAAAGATTTCTTACATTTCAATAATAAAAAGATCAAAAACACAAGTTAAAAAAATGGGTGAAGGATCTGAACAGACATTTCTCCAAAACAAACAAACAAATGGTCAATAAGCACAAAAAAAAGTTGCTCAACATCATTAGCTATTAGGGAAATAAAAATCAAAACCACAAAGACATGTATCACTTCACACCCACAAGGATGGCTATAATCCAAAAGATGAACAATGGCAAATGTTGAGAAGGATGAGGAGAAATTGGAACCCTAGTAAGTTTCTGGTGAGAATGTAAAATGGTGCTGCTCCTTTGAAAAATCATCTAGTAGTTCTTTAAAAAATTAAACACAGTTACCATTTGACTCAACAATCCCATTCCTAAGTACATATCCAAGAGAAATGAAAACATACTATACAAAAACTGACTCACAAATGTTCACTGCAACATTATTCATAATGGCAAAAAGAAACAACCAAATGTCTATCAAATGATGAATGGATAATGATATATCCAGACAATGAAATATTTTCAAAAATAAAAAGAAACAGAGTACTGATATGTGCTACAACATGAATGGACCTTGAAAACACTATGCTAAGTGAAAGACTCCAGTCACAAAAGATAGTATACTATATGGTTCCATTTATATGAAATGTACAGAACAGGCAAACTTACAGGGACAGAAAGTAAATGAATTGTTGACAAAGCTGGGGGTTCAGGGGAGGGTGGAACTGGGAATAAATGAGGAGTGACTGCTAAAGAGTAGTAATGAGGTGTCTTTTTGAAGTGAGGAAATATTCTAAAATTGATTTCCATAATTGTTGTGCAACTCTGCTAAAATACTAAAAAACCACTGAATGGTATAATTGAAATGAACGAAGTGTATGGCATATGAATTATGTCTCAATAAAGCTATTTTTATATATCGTTATATATAAATATTTATAAAACATAAATATATGTATATATATTTATACATAATGTTATGTTACATATATGTGTGTATATATATATATACACACACACATTCAACTAGGTACCAATCTACAGTTATTAACGAGAAATATAACATAAATTGTCTTTTTTTTTTTTTTTTTAAAGACTGAGGCAGGCTGGAGTGCAGTGGTGTAATCTCAGCTCACTGGAACCTCCATCTCCAGGATTCAAGTGATTCTCCTGTCTCACCCTCCTGAGTAACTGGGACTATAGGTACCCACCACCACACCCGGCTGATTTTTGTAATTTTTTTTTTTTAGTAGAGATGGGGTTTCACCATATTGGCTAGGTTGGTCTCAAACTCCCGACTTCAAGTGATCCACCCGCCTTGGCCTCCCAAAGTGCTGGGATTACAGGCGTGAGCCACATGTCTGGCCAATTTTTAAACTACAGTCTGTATTTAGTCTGCAATCACATGGAAACCAGCATGGTCTAAGGGAAGTAGTAGTTCACAACATTTAAACATAATAACTTTTGTGAGAATTCTGGAAAAAAGGCTGACAGCAGCTTAAATTTTAAATCTCTCCAAATTCCCTCATAAAATCAGAGAAAATCTCATGCACAAAATCCCAAAATATAAGAAGGTGGGGACAAACCACCAACTGCTACAAGATCTGTGTAGGTAGTGGAGTATAATAAAGGGGAATTTGCCAGCCCACAGAACATAAAAAAAATAAAAATAAAAATAACCAACAGATACTCTCTATATAGCACAACAGGCAAAACTGGGAAAAGTATGTAAAAAGGAATGAGTTTTGCCTACTACAATATACAATAGTACACAAGTGCAAGGGTCCACAATAAAACTTTAAGGGCATGGAAGACTCTAGTCACTACATGCCTTTAAAAATAATCAACCAAAGCTCTCTTCCAGAATAAAGTCGTACCAAGAAGAAACTGCTGGGAACAGGACCCAAACTGAAGAGGAGAGGGAAAACAAGAAAAAACAAAAACAAAAAGAGAAACTCCAGATAAAAGTAGGGAAGGATAAAGGAATGAGAAGATCTCATTTAGCAAGGTGACATTTTTAAACATTACACAAAAACAGAAGGATCACTACATATTTAGAAAGTCTAACAGCACATAAAAATGAATAAAAGAAAATGACAGAAGTCAAATCTGATACAAAATTATAAGAAAAAAAGGATGAATACAAATTAAACCTCTGAAGACAATGAATACACACCACAAACACTTGCTAACAAAACAGATGAACACTGCACTACTTCAAAACAAGCTGAAAAAACTAAAAAATAATGCATGATATAAAAGAACAATATATATCAAAATTACAACAACATCAGAAAATTATTGGCCAGATGCAGCGGATCATACCTGTAATCCCAGCACTTTGGGAGGCTGAGGCGGGTAGATCACCTGAGGTCAGGAATTCAAGACTAGCCTGCCTGGTCAACATGGTGAAATCTTGTCTCTATAAAAACACAAAAATTAGCTGGGCATGA
The DNA here is from genome assembly GCF_007565055.1 of Rhinopithecus roxellana. Taxonomy (NCBI): domain Eukaryota; kingdom Metazoa; phylum Chordata; class Mammalia; order Primates; family Cercopithecidae; genus Rhinopithecus; species Rhinopithecus roxellana. The sequence continues at coordinate 11,915,460 of NC_044550.1, forward strand.
TGGCCGGTGCCTGTAATCCCAGCTACTCAGGAGGCTGAGGTGGGAGAATTGCTTGAACCCAGAGGTGGAGGTTGCAGTGAGCTGAGATTGCGCCACTGCACTCCAGCCTGGGCAACACAGCAAGACTCTGTCTCAAAAAAAAAAAAAGAAGAAATTATCTATCAAAAACTTACATGATAAAACTCAATAAAAATAAGACATTTTTAAAAAGCCAATTAAAAAAAGACTAATCTAGAAGAAACAAAGACTCATAAATACAACAGATAATGCTTTAAGAGAAAGAAAATATACCAGAGGGAAATTTTAAAAATCTTTTTAAAAGTGAAAAAGACAAAAAAATTTCAAGAGAAAACAGCAAATATTAACAATAAAGATCCAACATACATACGAGTACTGAAGAAAAACAAAAGATAGAATAAACTTTTCTGATACAAGAACAAAAAATCTGAAACTATTAAATGAAAGGGCAAATCACAGACCTAATATTGACCAAGAATAACCAACACCAAGACATATTCTAATAAAATTAACTAAACATCTAGGCAAAAAGAGAAAATGACTTATAAATCATCAGACTTTGTTCATCAGTAGTACTTGCATAAAACAATGGAGTAACACAGATACACATGGAAAGAAAATGTAAGGCAAAGAGTTTGTATCCACCAAATCAACTTCAAGCAGTAAGGTCACAGATGAACTGTTTTCAACATTGTAGAATTAATGGAACTTAGTTCCCACAGGCCCTTCTGGGAATCCACTATAAAACAGGTGTTAGGAATCCAAAATAATTACATATATGCTGACATAAGGACTGGTAGTAGTAAGCATTAAATGTATAGTTATTTATACAACTAAGACTAAATGATGGTTAACAGAGAGCATACAGCATGTAATAGCAGTATCTTCTAACACTGTAGATATGGTTTGAATATTTTCTAAATGGTGGGCTTCCCCTGTCTTTCCCTCCTCTAATAGAAAAATTAGGCTTCTTCCTTTCCCTTCTCTTCCTTTTGGCATCTGGGGTTGGCAACCCCTGTGAACCCTGAACCAAGGAAGCTTACTGGGACTCAAGAGACAGTCATGGCCAGGTGCAGTGGCTCGCGCCTGTAATCCCAGAACTTTGGGAGGCAGAGGCGGAAGGATCACTTGAGGTCAGGAGTTTCCGACAAGCCTGGCCAACATGGTGAAACCCCGTCTCTACTAAAAATACAAAAAGTAGCAGGTGTGGTGGCACGCGCCTGTAGTCCCAGCTACTTGGGAGGCTGAGACAGGAGAATTGCTTGAACCCAAGAGGCAGAGGTTGCAGTAAGCCAAGATTGTGCCACTGCACTCCAACCTGGATGACGAAGACTGTATCAAAAAATAAAATAAATTAAAAAATAGAGACAGTCACAACCAAAATCATGGCTGAGCTCAAGAGGGCCTGGACCTATGGGCTTTTATATGCTAAAATACATACAAAATTTTACATAAAAGGGAAAATGAGCAAATAAGTGGGAGCCACATTTCTCATTCTGTAACAGAGAACAGAATCACAAATATGGAAATGGAGATGGCTAGAATGAATCCTGTGGCATTCTAGGGTTCATTGGAAGTGTGTGAATACACTATATATGTGTGCGTGCATCACAGATACTAAAATTAACACTGACTAAATTACTATAGATATGTGTAGACCACAAACACATATAACACACATATATACATAAATATACATACATGCATTCACACATACATTTATTTCCTGACTGTCCACTGATAGGGCTAGAAGCAATGACACCTCTGTAAGCTATGAGTTCATTTAGTATCTATATCTAGTTTCTAAATAGCCTTGTCCAATAAAAGGAATCAGGACTTCTTGGAGAACTAGCTGATTCCTAGGGCAGAGAAAGTAAAATGTGAACCTGAAATTGTTTCATGTTAGGAAATTGAAAAATTCAAAGAACAATGAGGAGATGTCCAAAAGACACAGGAGCCAGCCTGAAGGGGCTCCCACTAACTAAATCTGAACACCAAAATAAATGATGACAATGACAGATTAAATAGGAAACCATGAATCCATAACAGATAATTGAGGCTGAATGCTAACTAATAAATGTAGAAGGAATTATGGAATTAGAAAACCACATTTGGCAACCATCAGAAATTTATTCAGGAAAGAATAATCAATGGATGCTACAAAGAGATAGTGAAAGTTTGTTGAGTAACAGGACTTGTACAGTTTCAAAGTATTTCCCTACAAAATATGTATTAAATACAAGGAAGAAAAGAATAACACCACCGGGCACAGTGGCTCAGACCTGGAATCCCAGAACTTTGGGAGGCCGAGGCGGGTGGATCACAAGGTCAGGAGATTGAGATCATCCTGGCTAACATGGTGAAACCCCATCTCAACTAAAAAATACAAAAAATTACCCCGGTGTGGTGGCGGACACCTGTAGTCCCAGCTACTCGGGAGGCTGAGGCAGGAGAATGGCATGAACCCAGGAGGCGGAGCTTGCAGTGAGTAGAGATCGTGCCATGCACTCCAGCCTGGGTGACAGAGGGAGACTCCATCTCAAAGAATAATATCATAGTGGGGAAAAACAGCAATCACTAACTTTTAACAAAGTGATCAAAGTAACCTCACCAGTAAGGACCAAATCAACATTATGTGTCTCCTGATATGTTACACTAAGAATACACATCAGCTGGGCATGGTAGCTCACACCTGTAATCCCAGCACTTTGGGAGGCCAAGGGGGCTAATCACTTGAGCTCAGGAGTTCCAGATCTGCCTGGACAACATGGCAAAACCTTGGCTCTACAAAAAACACAAAAATTAGCCAGGCATGGTGGCATATGCCTGTAGTACCAGCTACTCAGGAGGCTAAGGTAGAAGAATCACTTGAGCCCAGGAGACATAGGTTGCAGTGAGCCATGATCATGCCACTACACTCCAGTCTGGGTGACAAAGTGAGACTCATTTCAAAAAATAATAATAAAGGAATACACATCAGTTCCATGGTATTACACGAAAAACAAATATGATGAACTATCAGTCAAACCCAAATTAAGGGCTGGGCATGGTGGCTCATGTCTGTAATCCCAGCACTTTGAGAGGCCAAGGGTGGGAGGATCACTTGAGCCCAGGAGTTCAAAACCAGTCTGGAGAACACAGTGAAACCCTATCTCTATTTATTTAAAAAAAAAAAAAAAAAAGAAGTTGAAGGAAATTCTATAAACTCACTGGCCTAGGCCAGGCACAGTGGCTCACGCCTATAATCCCAGTACTTTACTTTAGGGGGCTGAGGCAGGCGGATCACTTGAGGTCAGGAGTTTGAGACCAGCCTGGCAAACATGGCGAAACCCCGTCTCTACTTAAAAGGACAAAAAAAAAAAAAAAAAAAAACAATAGCCGGGCATTGTGGTGCATGCCTGTAATCCCAGCTACTTGGGAGGCTGAGGCAGGAGAATTGCTTGAACCCGAGGTGGAGGTTGCAGTGAGCAGAGATTTAAAAAAAAAAAAGGAAAAAAAAAAAGGCCTATACTCATTAAAAATACCAAGGTCAAGAAAAAAAAAGATGGCATCTACAGAATAAAACTTCATGGCCACATAAATGTGACATGTGTTTTTGCCATAAGGGGCATAATTGAGAAAACTGGCAGAATTTGAATAAGGTATAAGCATTGATTTCATAAACTTGATGGTTACTGTGTGGTTATCTAGGAGAGTGTCCTTGTCTTAGAAAATGTATACTTAATTATTTAGGGTAATGGGAGATCATGTCTACAACTACTGTTAATTGGTTCCAGAAAAAATAGACTGTGGTGTGTGTGTGTAGAAAGAGAAAGAGAAAGAGAGAAGGGTAGCAGGGAGGGAGAGAGGAAGGGCATGATAAAGCAAATGTAAAAACTTTAACAAATACAAAGCAAATGAAATGTATATGGAAATTAGTATTCTTTGTATTGTTTGTATTATTTTGTATTTGTGTAAGTTTGTATTATTCTTGCAACTTTTCTGTAAGTTTGAAATTATTTCAAAATTTTCCAAAACTAAATGTACTAATATAAAGGGGCTCCCACTGACCAAAAACCTAAAAAATAATAACTTGCTATTTTTTGGAGAATGAAAAGAACAGTCTCCTTTTCTTGAAAACTGATAAAAGCAATCAAGCATTTATCATGATTTTCCTATATAAACTATACCACTGCATAACCTTAAGACAGCTGGAGGAGGAAGTGTCTCTTTATGTAACTATTTTGGCTAATAAATGAAAAAAAAAAACTTTTTAAAAATTGTAGAGCCAGATATGGAAGTGGTTATATATATTTAATATTTAAAAGTGGCCACCAGCCGGGCACAGTAGCTCATGCCTGTGATCCCAGCATTTTGGGAGGTTGAGGCGGGTAGATCACCTAAGGTCAGGAGTTTGAGACCAGCCTGGCCAACACGGGGAAACCCCGTCTCCACTAAAAATACAAAAATTACCTGGACATGCTGGTGCATGCCTGTAGTCCCAGCTACTTGGGAGGCTGAGGCAGGAGAATTGCTTGAACCCAGGAGACAGAGGTTGCAGTGAGCCAAGATCGCACCATTGCACTCCAGTCTGGGCAACAGAGCAAGACTCCATCTCAAAAAATTTTTTAAAATGAAATGAAATAAAATAAATAAAGGTGGCCACGATGACCCAATGCATGCTAATTAGAAGTTATCTGTGTGTTCCCCCTTTCATTTTTAGCACAAACATGTTCTCCCATGGTTCCTCTGGACATTTTCCATGTTAACACCTAAATTTTGGATATTGCTAGAGCAGAATCATATAGTTGTTACAGATTTTTGGCAGTTACTATGATAATGAAATTTTTTCTGGAATTTCACGCATAAGACTTCTGCCTAACAGTAGCTGTGTGCATACATGAGTCATACTACACAGCCTTTGGCTCCATCAAGTGAAAATGTGGACAAGTTATATTACTTCTGGGCCTCAAAATCTAGTTTAATCATCTTAAAAGTGGAATCAACAAGGTTGTCAGTACTAATAATCACTGGAACCGATAACTAAGAATATGACTCAGTTCAACTACCGTGAGAATTTAGAACACATCGGATCTTTCTGATTTATTAAATGTCTTAGCTATCACATGGGATCTCTTTTACAATAATGTGCAGTGTTACGAACATTAATTGGGATAGTACATATAAACCAGACAACACTCACTTTTATGAAAGATATTATCCAATCTTATTTTATGCATTTACCTTCCAGACATACTGCTCTACTAGGAGTTTTAACATAATCTGCATGTAATTTAGTATATTCCATATTAAAGACCAATGAAAAAGTTAATACATAATTTAAAATATTTATGTTGATAATCCAAAAAGGAAGAACTGAGATCTATTTTTATTCCTGTTTCTGTTGGACTCCTATATAATGTATGTCATTAGCTAAACTGAATATCAGAACACATGATTTGAAAAATAAATAATGTTTTATCTTTCTCACAAAATACAAATAGCTTTTATTTGCATGATTATACAAATGTGTATGTTCAGCTCATTAAAAAACATAACAAGCCAGGTGTGGTGGCTCACGCCTGTAATCCCAGCACTTTGGCAGGCTGAGGCAGGTGGATCACTTGAGGTCAGGAGTCAGGAGTTTGAGATTAGCCTGGCCAACATGGTGAAACTCCATCTCTACTAAAAATACAAACATTAGCCGGTGTCGTGACACACGCCTGTAGTCCCAGCTATTCAGAGGCTGAGGCAGGAGAATCGCTTGAACCCAGGAGGCAGAGGTTGCAGTGAGCTGACATTGTGCCACTGCACTCCAGCCTGGGCGACAGAGCAAGACTCTGTCTCAAAAAAATAAATAAATAAAATAACAAAGTAAAAATCACTTATAAATCCCCTTCCAGCCCTCCCCTCCTCCCGCACAAAATCACTATACCCTTTTGGTTACTCTAGTTAGCCAGCTGTCTAGCTTTTTAGATATTATTAAATTAAAAATATAATAATCTACCTGTTTTTAGCTTAATTTTATTCAATTGTTGACACATTAGATATATCACCTTATAGAAATAAACACAGGTCCATGCCATCATTTTTAATAGGTGCATAGTTTATGAATGCAATGAATTTAATCAGTTTCCACTAATGGACATTTATATGCTTTCCAAATTTTTGCTATAGAGACAATCCCTATATATATATATACATATTTTTTTTTGAACACTTAGGCTGATTATAGAAAAGCTTCATTTGTGAACGTATTAATATAGAAAGCCTTACAGCTATAATATTTTAATTCAGTTATTTATTTAACAAATTATCTTCATTGAAGAGAGTAAAATTAAATAAACAGCTATCATTCCAGAAAATCCAGGCCCATAGATGTCACAGATACATGCAAAATACTGTTAGGCATCATGGGAGTAAAAAAGATAATTAAGATTAAAATGGTTCCTGACTGCTAAGGTATTTTAGATGTAGGAGAGAGACAGCTATATACACAGGCAATGTAAGAGATGAAGTCAGCAAGGCAGAAGAACTAAATGTTAACAAAGCATGGAATGAGTTAGTTGAATCCAGATTAAGATTACTGCTAATTTAAAGCAATTATCTTACGCTCAAATAATTACTTTAACAAATGATAGAAGAGACAAACATACTATCAACTCCAAGGCACTATGCAAGTTTTTTTTCCTATAGAAATAATACATGACATGCTTATAGCACTTAAGATAATAAAATATCCTCACAATAAGCCTGTGAAGATTATAAACGAGAAAGCTGAGGCTCAGGAAAGGAAGAGGTAATGACAGAAATGGAATTATTGTGTCATATACCAGACAGATATACTTCATATTTCCTCTAGAATGTAAACTCCATGAGGACAAGGACTTTGTCTTACTATCCACTGAATCCCCAGTTCTTAGAATATTGTCTGGGACAGAAAAATGTATATTCAGTAAAAATTTGTTGAATAAATCAAACCCCATTTTATAGATGAGGAAATTGAGGTTCAGAAAGATGAAGCTATATACCCAAGGTCACATCATTATTAAATCAAGATTCAAACCCCGAATCAGTATTCTTTCTTCAACTGTAATATCTGAAATAATTTGGCTACTAGCTGAAATTTGGAAATCATTTCTGTAACACTTCAGTTGGTGCTATAGAAATAATTGTTTTGAATGTATAATTTGTACTTGTCACTAAATTTTAATTAAGTCAGAAACACAAAAGAATGAAATTATCTTAAAAAGAATACATTGGATAATACTCCATAGGTATAATGACAAATTTAAAAGCTACTTTTTAAACCATTTTAAGTAAGACAAAAAGAGAACTTTGAATTTTTTATTAGATATAAATTTTAAAATAATGCAGCAAAAATTAGAAAGAAAAAGGACTACTTAAATTGCTATTGTGCAGGTGGATGCTGCAAGTTATATACTATTCAATATATAATTTGGATTATCATACTTATCCATTCATTACAGAAGATGAAGAATGGTCTTTTTTGAAGCTATAAGCCACCAATTGATTCAAATTACTACAGTGTTCCTGAAAACAATAAAAATGCTTTTCTCTAAAAAAAAAATCTACATTTCAAACTATCTTCCAATTATTATGAAACACTAAAGTATTAAAATTGCAATGTAAAGCATTAAAACAGATTGCATCCCTCTCTGAAAATCCAGAACGTATCAATAACTCAATAAATGTACAGTTTATTCAGAAACTACAGAGTTACTGAGTTCTGTTTACTGACATTTTTCTAGAATATTTATATTTTCTATGTGGTAGCTATTCATATATATCAATACTTTCAAACCTAAACTCATAATATTTGAAAGCTGTACAACTGAATTCACTTAGAAGTCCACTGCAATAAGTAAACTGTAAAATAATATTCTCAACTAAAAACATGGAAAGAAACAATATCCTAGATCCATTTGGGGATCAAGTTTTTTGTCAAGAAAAACTCTTGCCAATTTCTGAAAGTGTCTTATGTATCAGACTTCTTACCTGGCATAAATAAAATTTTAAGAGGACAAAAATCCTGGAATCTAGCAGGAATTTAGTCTCATGTTTTTCCACTTATCATGTAAGAATAATGGAAATCAAAATGTGATCTTTTATTTTGCCTCTCTTAGTTTAAGCACATCCAGACGAACATTCAGTCAACTTTCTGAGTTATAAGAATTTGGTGGTGGACTAGTATAAGTGAAGTTCAGGGCTAAAATTGTAAAATCTCATTGTAACCAATAGCTTCAACTTCTATATGAAATATTTTATCAGGATCTCACACAAATGTCCTAGATCTTTCTCTCTCCTGAATTCTTAAATTGTGCCAATAAACATCTTCTAGAATGTTCTATATAAAATACACTTTTGTGAGTACTGGCACATAACTTTATTTCAGCTCACATAAATCATGTGATGACATCTTCACTTTACATGTAACTAAAGAAGGCTCACAGAAGTTAAGTAATCTGTCAGTGGTTAAAAAAGAGTCAGAGACAACATCTGCATCTGAACTACGGTTTTTGGACTACACAGTTATCCCCTATCACTTTATCTGGTAATCACATACTGCCTTACATTTGTACTACCAACTTTCACCCTCACATTTCTTAATTTTTCCTACATTCAAGTCTTTAAGAGCAACAAATTGTGTTGTGCTTTGGTATCTTATAATGTCTTTTAGGAGATTCATTCAAATTGTTTGCATGACAGAAGCATGATAGATTGTGTAAGTTTGGGTGGGTTTTAAGAATTCTCAGAGCTTCACACTTGTAAAATGAGGATGACACCAAAATTCATTGAGTGCTTACTGTTAAATGCTTTACCTGTATTAACCCATTTAATCCTCACAACAGCACTATGAGATTAGTACATTGTCTCCGTTTTAAAGATGAAAAAGCTAAAGGCTAAAGAGGTTCTCCACCCTGCTCAAGAATCAGGTTACAAGCTAGTAGGTGGAGTCAGACTTCAAAAGCCAAGTTATTCTGTCTAGACTGCCTACTCACTTAATGTTAAAACTGTCCCTCTAGGACTAGATAATGACTAAATGAAATCATATTCAACAGTAGGGGAGGATTCAAAAATAATTAACTCCTGGCAATGATTTCTTGAATATGACAGCAAAAGCACAAAAAAAAAAACAAAGCAAAAATAGACAAATGGCACTACAACAAACTTAAAAACTGTGTATCAAATAACACCATCAACAAAGTGACGAAAAGGCAACATATAAATAGAAAATATCTACAAATCACGTTATCTGATAAGAGATTAATATCCAGAATAAATAAAGAACTCCTACAACTCAACAGCAAAAAGGCAAGTAATGTGATTTAAAAATGGGCAAAGGACTTGAATAGACATTTCTCCAAAAATGGGATGTTATAAAAATAGCCAAAAAGCATATAAAAAGATGCTCAACATCACTAATCATCAGAGAAATGCAAATCCAAAGCCACAATGAATATCACCTCCCACCCAAAGATAGGTACTATCAAAACAAACAAAAACAGAAAATAGTTGTTGGCAAAGATGGTGAGAAACTGAAACCCTACATACTGTTCGTGGGAAAGTAAAATGGTGCAGTCGCTACAGAAACTGCATTGTGGTTCCTCAAAAACTAAAAACAGAATTACCATATGATCCAACAATCCCACTTCTGGGTATCCAAAATAATTGAAAGCAGGATCTTTGCATATCCTTGTTCATAGCAACATCATTCATAATAGCCAAGAGGTGAAAGGAACCCAAATGTCCATAGACAGATGAATGGATTAACAAAATGTGGTATATATATACAATGGAATATTATTGTTTTTTGTTTTTTTGTTTTTTTGTTTTTTTTTTTTTTCTGAGACGGAGTCTTACTGTGTCGCCCAGACTGGAGTGCAGTGTTGCGATATTGACTCACTGCAACCTCCGTCTCCTGGGTTCAAGCGATTCTCCTGCCTCAGCATACCCAGTAGCTTGGATTACAGGCATGCGCCACCATGCCTGGCTAACTTTTATTGTATTTTTAGTAGAGATGGGGTTTTATCATGTTGGCCAGGCTGGTCTCAAACTCCTGACCTCAAATGATGCGCCCGCCTCGGCCTTCCAAAGTGCTGGGATAACAGGCGTGAACCACCGCGCCCAGCCTATTCAGTATTCTTTTAAAAAGGAATCCTTCACGTTACAACATAAATGAAACGTGAGAACGTTTTGCTAAGTGAAGTAAGACAGTCACAAAAAGATACTGCATGATTCTACCTATCTGAGGTAACTAAAGTAGTTACATTCACAGAAACACAAAGTAGAATGGTAGTTGCCAGGGTTTTGGGAGACGGGGCAATAGGGAGCTGTTTAATTAGTACACAGTTGTGTTGTAAGATGAAAAAGTTCTTAAGAGTCTGCACAACAATGTCAATATACTTCACTAATGGACTGTACACTTAAAAATAGTTAAGACCGTAAATCTGATGGGTTTTTAAACCACAATTTTAAAAATTATTAACTCTTTAACTTTATTTTCCTGTCCTCACGGGTATAGTGTTAGAAGGCAATGTAATGGAAAGGATAGAGAGAAAAGCAAAGAGCACAGGGCTTCAACGACGTAGGGGAAAAAAAACTTAAGAGACAACAAAATAAGTATTTTCATTAACAATTTTCTACAATTAATTGAATCTATCGATAACTTTCTTCTATCGATAACTTTCTTCTTAATCTGGAAAAACGAACGGCAAGGCAACAGTGTAGCGGTTAAAGACTTTTTGAAGTCTGAAAGTTCAGCTACTATTCTGACTTTGCCACTAATTGTTGTGTGACCTTGGGTAAGATATTTTCATTCATTAGCTAATTCATTCATTCATTCATCAAAAAGCCTGTTTCCATGTGGGTAAACCTGGTCAAATGAATCCCACACCTCTACACAGAATTGTTCTGAGGAATAAATGAAATAATCCATGCAAAATGTTAGGCATAACTATTGGCACTTTGTAAGTGCTCAATAAATGTTGGCTATTACTACTCTGAAGCCTATTGAGTAGGACAATAAATAAGCTGAATTGAACTAAAGGAAACCCAGTACCATATTCCTCAGAGATTTGGTTCATCGATAATTATGGTGTTATCAAATCAGATACTATTCAGCAATCATTACTGACTCTTGACCATTCTTGCCAAATGTGTGCTCTTCTCTTTTAAAGGAACTCTCTCCCAGGGAAAAGCAATGTCATCTCAGGTATTCGATGTTTGCTTTAGGAACAGTTTTCTACAGATCTCAGAAATGATGGTACCTGAGATTAGCCACTAGAGTACCCCGTTCCTCTCACTTCGATAGGGGCCTAGGCCTTATGTGGGACTGAGAATGGGGAGGAAGGGGGCCACATAAACAACACAGATACAAATAAAGCCTCACTGTGGTAAGACGGGACCAGACAAGTCTCCTCCAGGGATAATGAAACCTGGACATCCAGGACGGCGGAACGCGGAGCCGGCGGGCAGGCTGGTGCAGAGGAGCCTCGGGCAGCTCTCCCCGAGCCCCCGCCCGAAGCCGGGGCCGGGGCCAGGGCGGGGGTGTGTCGAGATGCTCCCTACCGGCCTGGGGCTGGGGATGGCTCAGGCAGGCCGGGGCTCCGCAGGCTTCCAGGAGGGGCCGAGGTGGGGGCAGGGGCGGGCTACGCGGTGGTCTGGGGATTGGACAGGGAGAGAAGGGACGCTGAGGTCTCACCGCGGGCCGAGGGCAGTGGGTAGAGCTTCTCGGCTTTCTGCAGGAAGCGCTGGGCCTTCTCGCGGTTGCCGGCGTTCAGGGCCTCCCGGGCGATCTCGACACATTTCTCAGCCTCATCCCTGTTACCCTCCATAGCTTGCTCCTTCTTCCGTTTCCTCTCGCAGCGCAGCTAAGAGGGGCGGAAGCCGCCGCCGCGGAGGAGGCCAGGCGGACCGGCTGGGGGCGTGCGGCGGCAGGCTGGGAGGAGCGCAGGGGACCGCGGCAGCGGCGGCGACGGCCCGGGCTGACGGGCGGGCCTCGCAGCTCCGCCTCCTCACGGCGGCCTCCCCGCCCCCCGCGGGCCCCTTAGGGTGCTAGCCGCATCCGTCCCGGCCCAGGACCAAGCTCCTGGGCCCGGGCATCCGAGCTGACTCGGTGGTCCGCGCACGGCGCCGGTAGGCTAGAAGCTGACCTGCCCGCGAGGCGAGCAATGGCAGCCGGGCTGCCCATCGCGGAGTGGGGGGTTCCGCCCCGGACCCGATTTCCGGCATTGGAAGCGCCGTGCCCTGTGACCTCCGGGCACGGCCCTCGCAGATGGGGGCATGAGGACGGGATGGCGGAAGGGGGACACTCGTTTTCAGTTTAATTCCCAGGGCTTGGAGGCCCCGCCTCTGAGCCCCTCAAGCGAGGGAGGATGCGGTCAGGTGAGGACCAAGGTGTCAATCAGTCCAGTATCAGCACTTCCGGGACACGTTAAGAGCGTCGTTTGAACCTATTCTTAGGGCTTGTATGACAGCCTTATTTCAGCTGCACATTTTTTTCTGACCCAGATGTCAGGCTATCCAAGTAAGTACAAAGCAGTTTAATTTGCAGCTTGCAACGAGTAGTGCAGAGCGGCCCTAATCCTGTGTATCCAAAACAAGGGAGGAATCAGCCCCTCAAGTGTTGCCCTAACAAAAGCAAACTTTTGATTTCACCTTTTCCTTCCCATTTGGAATATTACCACTTGGAAGTATGGTGTCATGTTAGTCTTCACGGTGAGGGTGGGGGGGAATGTTATGTGCAGTTTTTTTTAAAAAAAACATGACAAACTGTGGAAACGATCTGCTCAACCCAACAAGGTAACAATTTTTACAAAATGCTGTGAGCCAAGCTGTTAATTCTAACTACCACCAGAACTCGGTACTTTCAAATAAGAAACCCTGCTTCTCTTCAATAAAATGGAGATAGTATATCCCCAATGATGTTACTGAGTGCTTAACAATTTCAGACTTCAAAGTAGGGCCTAGCACGTAGCACTATTAGCTTCAGAGTTTAAATTCGGAGTTCATTATGTGGATATACAGGACATTCCTACCTATTCTCTCCCTCCCCAAGTCCACCACACTAACAGCATACTAGTGCAGTACTGTCACACAGCAAGCAAAGTCAATGCACAAACTGAAATGGTCCCACTCCAGCTCCTGCCAACTTTTTAAATTAAAACTTTAGTAGCTTATTATATAACATTAAAAATATATACTTGGTCTATCTCGCGTTGTTGATCTAGATTTGACAGTTCAGTCACAAAGAAATGTGCTTAGTTATTGCTGCTAGATATTCATAACAAATTCCTATTACAATCAAGCCAATTTAATACACAACTAGTTTGGGATATGACCTTTATTGAGCTTATCCACCAGAGTGGAAATAATGTCTGTACAAAACCAAATGTTTGTTACTATAACTTCTGCATCACAATTAAAATCCAAACAGTTTTTTAAAAACAGTCAACTCAATCAAAACCCACTACTTCAGAATCAATAGCTTCTTTGAAGCCACAGTAACACTTAAATATGGTTAAGACTCGAATGCAGAAATTTGGTTGGTTGGAAAGCTAATTAAACTTCCAACTTGCTCAAATAGAATTACAAAAAGGCAAAATTGTGTTTTTCACAGAGATACAGTCCACTGGAATCACCAACACTGGACAGCTGTTAGAGTATTTAGAGTCCTGAGATAACAAGGAATCCAGGCATCCTTTAGACAGTCTTCTGTTGTCCTTTCTTCCCAATCAGAGATTTGTGGATGTGTGGAATGACACCTAGGAGAGTGACAGGAATTAATTCTACTTAAGTTTTTTTTAAAAAATCACAGTATTTGAAACCAAGAAAAGTGTACACTGTTCAAGTATCTTTAAAAACGTGCAGCTCAAGTATGAAGTAAAAATTCAGTTATACATATGAATCAAATTTCATGATAAAACCATACTTGCATCAATGAAAATATACTTAAATTTCCTCTCCTAGAAAAACAAATTAAAGCAGCAAAGAATTCCTTCCTCTGAAGAAATTTTTAAAAATTTTAGAAGTTAACATACCACCACCAGCAATTGTAGCCTTGATGAGCGAATCCAATTCTTCATCTCCACGAATAGCAAGTTGCAAGTGACGAGGGGTAATACGCTTTACCTTTAAGTCTTTTGATGCATTTCCTGCCAGTTCAAGTACCTAGAAGGCAGAATCTACTCAGTTCCCTTCCAACTTTCCTTTGACCAAGATTCAGAGAACAGAATAAAACCCTCACAAACGCTTGTCTACCAACTGGAGTCGTTCCCCACTATCTGACTAGCAAGATATACAGGGGCACGCAATTTTAATTCCAAGAGCAGAGAACTCAAGCTCAGTAGGATCCTTGTTGAACACCAGCTCCCTCTAGCGTTCTCTTAGGCCTCTCGCCGGGTTCAGGGCCTGGGAGTTTTCTTGCATCACTTTCCTCCTTTCCTCTTGCCGTCTCCCCGCCCCCCAAACCTTCTCCGGATTATAGGCGTTCACCCATTTACCTCTGCGGTGAGGTACTCCAGGATGGCTGCGCTGTACACAGCGGCAGTCGCGCCCACACGTCCATGACTGGTCGTCCTAGATTTCAGGTGTCGATGAATACGGCCCACTGGGAACTTAAATTTTAAGCACACACAAACATAAATGCACAAAAATAGGAGAACTAGAGATGGGGAAATTACATGCGCGCCAAAGCAAGGGGGCACGGGCGCATCAACGCGTCCCGACATCGAAACACGTGATTCCTCCCCCCTATATTTATCGTATGGGCAGCCCAAGTCGCGACACCGCATCACCCACGCATAGACGAAACGCCCATCGAGAGCCACGAATAACAAAAAAGGAGATGCAAAGAAAAACATCACGACTCCCAGACCGCACGAACAACTACTGACCTGCAAGCCGGCTCTCTGCGAGCGGGAAACCGCCTTTGTCTTGGCCTTTCCGGAGTCCTTTCCAGCCTTACCGCCAGCCTGCGGCGCGCACACGCCCGCGAGCGGAGGAGGAACGGAGAATATAGAATTACCAAGGCGGCGCGCCCATCCCCCACCGCGGCGCGTCCCGCCGCGAGCGCGTCCCCGCACCCCGCCGGGGTCTCAGGCCCGCGGCGCGCCGCAGGGGCGACCCCGCCCGTCCGCCCCCCGCCGCGCGCTCGCCGCGGCCGCGCGCCTCCGCCCGCCCGCCGGCCCCCAGCGGCGCTGCGCGCGCCACCCAACCGTCGCCGCCCGCCGCGAGATCCGAGGCTGCTCCGCTAGCAGCCGACAAAACACCTCCCCCCGCTCTTCTAAATCCTGTCTCCGCGCGTTCCCAACCGTCGCCACTTCACCCCCATCCCCCGTGTAACGGGTTTTTCTCCCGCCGGCAAAAACCCGCGAAGTCATCGAGCGTCTCTGCGAAGTTTACCATTTCGAATTCTGCTGAAGCTCAAGCAAGCAAGGCAGAGAAAAGGCTAATCGGACCCACGGTGAGATCCCACCACCTACTCCTTCGTCGCACCGCGATTCAAACTGCGCTGTCTCCCGCCTTCCCTGCTCCCTTTATACTGCAGAATGTTCCCTCATCCGGGAACTCGGATTGCTCATCCCACCAATGGCTGCCACCCGCTCTCGGGACGCGTCCTTGAGACTTCAGCCAATGAGCAAGCAAAGAAAAGGGTGGAGGGGCGGGCACTTCTAAGCTCAAGCCGCGATTGGGACGTGAGGAGCGAGGCGGGGGAGGGCGGAGGGATGGGAACTGGGGAGAAGAAGGGCACCGCGGCGGGAGGGAAGAAACAGAGCGAGCTACTCTGCGGGAGCGCAGTTAGCAGCCAGCTGCGGTCACGTGCCTGGGAGGAGGAGCTGAGACCTCAGGGGAGGGGCGCGTGGTAGCGCCCCGGGTCCCCTAGCAGGGCTCTGGAGACCACGTGAAGTCTCCTCGGTATCTAGCACGCTGCCCCCACCGCTCCCAACCCCACCCCCAGCGCCTCTCGGGCGGATACCTGCGACCTGCAGCCGCCTTCCGGGACCCCGGGCACCCTCTCCCGACCCTCTCAATCCCTGGCGGCTCCTCCAGTCTGACAGGTGGCGCGAACGCGTCCAGTGAGAGGAGTCTGAGGTTTGCCCTGACGCCTTCCACAGCCTTAGTAAAGATTGCGTGTTTCTTCTCTCTAGGCGAATCCCCAGCCACCAACAAATCAGGACCGGTTGCTCCCACTTTATTTTCAGCCGGGTCTTCCACCTCTCCCTCACTACTTATGAAATCCCCCACGAGATAGTTCTGTGACAGCAAACGGTGAAGCCAAGTCACCTCACTGGTCACGAAACCCTTTTTGTTTACACTTACGGAGCTTCTGGCGAGGCAGTATTCTTAAATCATAAACCATATTTTTTGGAGACTACGCATCAATGGGGTGTACCTGTAGCCTGATGTGTAAAGCTCATTTAGTGAAACCTCAGAGCTATTATGTGTCAACTTTTCTACAATAAATATTTTGCCACATGACAAATGTTCGGCAAATGTCGACAGAGTAACTCTGACATGATTCACAGGCAGTTACAGAGGGTCAGTGCAATGCAATCAATTGCAAATGATGAGGTTAAAATAATGATACTGTACACACAGTACTATCCTTCCAACTAGTAGATTATTAACACCTACGTATATCTCCAGCTCCTTGGGGACAGTAGTGTCTCAATCTCATTTGTAGTGTTTTAGTGTATTATACTTTTTAACATAACTGAATAGTTTCAATGTGATGAACGTTTTGAAACATATGCTCTAGGCCAGGTGTGGTGGCTCACACCTGTAATCCCAGCACTTTGGGAGGCTGAGGCGGGCAGATCACGAGGTCAGGAGTTCACGACCAGCCTGGCCAACATGGTGAAACCCCATCTCTACTAAAAATACAAAAATTAGCCAGGCATGGTGGCGCTCGCCTGCAATCCCCGCTACTCAGGAGGCTGAGGCGGGAGAATCGCTTGATCCCGAGAGGCAGAGGTTGTGGTGAGCCAAGATCGCGCCACTGCAGCCTGGGCAACAGAGCCAGATTCCTTCTCAAAAACAACAACAAACATATACTCTGAAGTACTTTAGATTGGGTTTCAATTGGAAAGATTTTATTGAATCAGAGGACCTCCCAATTTCTGTGAGATAAATTCTAGAGAAGAACTTCCCAAGGATTTTGACTTTGAGGTTTATTATTTCTTGGAACCAAGGAACTCTTACGATGTCAATAGCAAGAGTTCATGAACCGTTTTCCTACTGATGACATAATGATGATATATTAAGCTACAAAACCTGATATAATAGTTAACGATGGCTCCCGGGAAGCTTTGTGATATATAACAAACCAACATTAATGCCATGTCTAGTTTAGATAATACTCTGCCAGCTCTTTGCTATGAAGCCCAACAAAAGGAATTTACTGTTGCCTCGCTGAATAGTGGTTAGAGGATGAACTCAAAAGCAAGTAGAGATGGATTCTGTTCTGCCTCCTCCTCACTGTGTCATCTTAGTTACTAATCTTTCAGAGCTTGGAGTTCCTCTTCTGTGAAAAGATGGTATCATCTATTTTCACATGGTTGAAAGATTAAGGGAAAAGGTATGCAATGTACATGGTAGCATGTGTTTGGCACATAGTTAGCCTGCAGTAAATAACTGCTATTATTTTCTACATTGGATGCTGGAGAGGGATGATATAAAGTATCTTTTATTTCTAAATCTTTTTTGCTATTTGGTGTATTTTCTTTCTTCGATGTGGAAGCAGCAAGCTTGAAACCTGCCCAAAGTATACACAACCAAGTCATCCAACATCCAAACTAAAATCCAAAATTGGTTTAAGAACTCAATAGCTTTCCTTCAAAGAACAGGACAGTATTACTTTCTGCACTTTTCTCAGAGTGGTGCGATGGTTTCCTACTCTCTTTCCTGCCCCCCCGGAAAAGGTATGATGCAAATATGTTAATATTTTTGGTTTGTCTTTCCAGTTCTTGTGTTAATGGTAATACATGTATATAATATACCTAGCCAGAGCTATGTAATTATTTTTGTTTAATGCTATACCCAATTAGTTCTCTTGCCATAAAAAATATGGGATGTCAGGGCAAGAGGATCACTTCAGCCCAGGTGTTCATGACCAGTTTGGGCAACATAATGAGACCCATCTCTACTAAAAATACAAAAATTAGCCATGCATGGTGGCCCCTGCCTGTGGTCCCATGTACTTGGGAGGCTGAGGTGGGAGGACCACTTGAGCCCAGGAGGTTGAGCCATGATTGTGCCACTGAAATCCAGTCTGTGTGATAAACTGAGACCCTGTCTCAAAAAAAACAAAACAAAAACAATCCTAATAGGAGGTAGGCGAACCCACTATTATTGACTCTTTCCTTAATAGCGTTTTCCTAACTAATCTAGATTTTCCACAACTAGTTACTATCTCGTCTGAAACACTAGCATGTGTATTAACTACTGTTGTTCTTGTCTTTTTATGTAGAGAATTTGAGACTCTTACACTTGGGAATGTAGATGAATTCTCAACTACATCTTGCTTTAAAAACCTATTTTTAAGAAAATATGAATAAGTTCCCCAGTTATTTCCAAGGATATTAACTTAGATTGATAATGGCAAAATTCTTCTCATCAGGAAATCCACATTAGAATCTTAGTTCTCTCTACCTAGGGCATCCAGGAAAAATATGTGCCTTCAAGGATTCACACAGCTGTGAATAACTGAGTTCCAGTGTGGTATTATGCAAAATATTGACCTAGAGTAAAAGAATTAGGGTTGAGTTTGGGTAGCCACTTACTTGCTATATGGCCTGAAGTATGTTAAACACTGAAGCACTGTTTCTTCATTTATTAAATAGGGATTCATAACACCAGATAAACTAACTTGATAGAATTGTGAAAGAGCTTCATTAAGTGTGAAGAAAATGTAAAGTAATGTAATAATATATTTGGCACCAAAGCCATAGTCCTTCCTGAATTCTGTTTAGGTTGAGAAGCCTGTGTGTTTAATTCAGTATTGATAAAACCAAAGCCATCAATTTAAATTCCAAATTGCCCAGCTTTGCACTTCTCATGATCACAGATTGCACACAGGTAACAATTCACAAATGCAGGGAATATATTACAAAGATCAGCAGAATCTGCTCAACCCATATCCACTGCCATTTCAGGAAGAACAAAGATCATGGGACCCAATACCCATTTTAATATAGCACTAACTTACTTTTTCCATACATTAGTCCTCAGAATTTTTGGAAATTTATTGTTTTAAAATTTTAAAAAATCAAGATTCTTATCGTATTATCCTTTTATCTATTATCGATATCAATATTTATCTTTAGGATTTTCAGGGCAAGGGAAGGGAGTCCATGTGTTGAAATTGTTTTCCTAAATAATAGTGTATTTGTCTATGCAGTGAGTCCTCCTTCTCTGTATCCCTGTGTTCTACATCTGTGGATTCAACCAATTGAGGATCAAAAATATTCACAACATAAGCTGGGTGTGGCCAGGCATGATGGCTTACACCTGTAATCCCATCGCTTTGGGAGGCCAAGGCAGGTGGATCACTTGAGGCCAGGAGTTTGAGACCAGCCTGATCAATATGATGAAACCCTGTCTCTAATGAAAATACAAAAATTAGCCATGTGTGGTGGCGTACACCTGTAATCCCATTTACTCTGGAGGCTGAGGCATGAGAATTGCTTGAACTTGGGAGGCAGAGGCTGCAGTTAGCAGAGATTGTGCCACCGCACTCCAGCCTGGGTGACAGAGTGAGACTCGGTCTCGAGAAAAAAAAAAATAATAATAAGCTGCGTTTGGGGTGTGGCGGTTCATACCTGTAATCCCAACAATTTGGGAGGCTGAGGTGAAAGGATCGCATGAAACCAGGAGTTCAAGACCAGCCTGGGCAACATAGCAATTCCCTGTCTCTGAATTTTTTTTTTTCAATTAGCCAGGCATAGTGGTACACACCTGTACTCCCAGTTCCTAGGGAGCCTGAGGCAGGAGGATCCCTTGAGCCTAGAAGTTCAAGGCTGCAGTAAGCCATGATCGTACCACTGCACTCCAGCCTGGGTAACAAAGCAAGACCCTGACTTTCTCTCTCTCTCTATTTTAAAATTTTAAAAAGTATAGTTGCATCTGTACTAAACATATACAGACATTTTTTTCCGGTAATTTCCTAAACCATATAGTGTACCAACTATTTACATAGCATAGGCCTTGTAATGGATATTATAAGTAATCTAGAGATGATCAAAAGCATACAGTGTGCATAGATTATATGCAAATACAACTATGCCATTTTATGAAAGGGATTGAGCACTCATGGATTTGGGAATCCAGGCAGCGGGGGGTGGGGACAGATCCTAGAACCAATACCCCACAGATACAGATACAGAGGGATGATTGTATTAGTATTTTGTGACACTTATCTCCACAGCTAAATTATAAATACACCCAGTAATGCCCCTATTGCATATTTCTAACATAGTGACCAAGGAAATTGTTGTAGAGATTTAACACATTTTTATACTGTATTGTCTTCTTTTATCTGTATATATGCAACTGAGATGGAAGGCAATACCGTACATTATACCGCATGATACATAACCATTCCCTGATAATAGAATATATGATAGCACTAGATTGGTGCTGTCAGCCTGTTAGGTAAAATAGAGCATATCCATCAAGTCATTCTACTTTCCAGGCAATACGCCAAGCAATAGCAATTGGGAGATGGGATATATAGTGCTTAGGAGCCTCCCTTAATCTAGCTAAGAAGATTAAATGGGAGGAAAATTCAAACAATGTCTTAATCATTAAAACCACATTAAGAAGGCTGTTACAGGCTGGGTGTGGTGGTTTACACCTGTAATCCCAGAACTTTGGGAGGCCAAGGTGGGTGGATTACTTGAGGCCAGAGGTTCGAGACCAGCCTGGCCAACATGGTGAAACCCTGTCTCTTTTAAAAATGCAAAAATTAACGGAGCATGGCGGTGCACGCCTGTAATCCCAGCTACTCGGGAGACTGAGACATGAAAATTGCTGGAAGCCAGGAGGCCAAGGTTGCAGTGAACAGAGATCATGCAACTGCACTCCAGCCTGAGTGACAGAGTAAGACTGCCTCAAAATAAATAAATAAATAAGAAGGTTGTTACAAAATAAGTCCCTGATTGGCTGCCACATCAACAGTACCTCTAGTTTAAAGGACAGAGACAACTGCAGGCTGGAGCATTTTGAAGAGTTTATGTTTAAATGGACTAAGGAGAGCTTTTGACTGGAATGGTGAATTGGTGTAAGAAGTAGCAGTTAGAAGGTAGATATGGCAGAGATTTCTTTTTATAATCATATGTCCATTTTTCTATCAACCTCAGTCATAAAACTTCCAATTTTTAGCTGGACACATAGTGTTTTAGTCTGTTTTGTGCTACTGTGATGAAATACCTGAGACTGCATAGTTTATAAAGAACAGAAATTTATTTCTCACAGTTCTAGGGTCTAGGAAGTCCAAGATCAAAGCACTGGCAGGTTTGGCTGTCTGGTTGAGGGCTGCTCTCTCCTTCGAAGATGGAGCCTTGATGCTGTATCTTCTGGAGTGGAGAACATTGTGTCCTTACGTTGTGGAAGACAAAGAAAGTTGAAAAGGGATGAACCCTCTCCATGAAGACCTTTTATGAGGGCACCTAATCTCATTCATGAGGGTGGGCCTATGACTCAGTCTCCTCCAGATGGCCACACCTGCCAACACTTTTGCATTGTGAACTAAGTTATAACATAATTTTTGAAGGGGACAAAAACATTCCAA
The DNA here is from genome assembly GCF_007565055.1 of Rhinopithecus roxellana. Classification (NCBI taxonomy): domain Eukaryota; kingdom Metazoa; phylum Chordata; class Mammalia; order Primates; family Cercopithecidae; genus Rhinopithecus; species Rhinopithecus roxellana. The sequence goes on from NC_044550.1 coordinate 11,937,271, forward strand.
CCATAGCTAATGTTCATCAGAATAAAGCTAAATTTGGTCTTGAAAATAAGTTTTGGCCAAAAGGTGTAAACTGCAGTGGTGGGTGCAACATCCAGGAAGTTTCCTTAAATAAGGCAAACCGATTTCTTATTTTTGCTGACTGGATTGAAGACAGAATTGGAGAGTCATCTTGAACCATGAAATGAACTTAGGAATATAGGCCACACATGAGGGAATAACAAGATAAATGGAGCAAGAGTCTTTGATACTAGGGAGTGTCAAACCTACCCTGGATCTCTCTGAACATGGGCATCTATTTTGTTTGAGCCCCTTTTATTTTGGGTCGTCTGTCACTTGCAGCTGAACCCAATCCTAACTATTATAATGAGTCAATACCCTAAATACTTGGAGAAAGATAGCAGACTTTACCCTGAGAGACTGAGGAACCAATTAACATTTCTGAGAAAGAAAGAATACAGGGTTCCTCACTTTTAGGATACTAATCTAATATGGGTTACAGGGCAAATCAGAAAAGAGAAAAAATTTGTTAGAAGGCTGATAAAGTTGTTATCACTTAGGTATAAAGCCTATTATATGGTTTCGCTGTGTCCCCACCCAAATCCCATCTTGAATTGCCATGTGTTGTGGGAGGTACCGGGTGGGAAGTAATTGAATCACGGAGGCAAGTCTTTCACGTGCTGTTCTCATGATAGTGAATACGAATCACGAGATCTGATGGTTTCATTGTTTTGTTATGTTTTGCTTTTTCTGAGACAGAATCTCCCTGTGTCACCCACCATGGAATGCAGTGGCACGATCTCAGCTTGCTGCAACCTCTGCCTCCCAAGTTCAAACGATTGTCCTCCCTCAGCCTCCCAGAGTAGCTGGGACTATAGGCATGCACCACCACACCCAACCTTTTTCTTTTTTTTTCTTTTTGTATTTTTAGTAGAGATGGGGTTTCATCATGTTGGCCAGGCTGGTCTCAAACTCCTGACCTCAGGTGATCCTCCTGCCTCAGCCTCCCAAAGTGCTGGGATTACAGGTGTGAACCACCACACCTGGTCGAGATCTGATGGTTTTAAAAACAGGAGTTTTCCTGCACAAACTCGTTCTCTCTTTGCCTGCTGCCATCCATAAAAGATGGCACTTGTTCCTCCTTGCCTACCGCCAGGATTGTGAGGCTTCCCCAGCCACGTGGAACTGTAAGTCCAATTAAACCTCTTTCTTTTGTAAATTGCCTGGTCTCAGGTATGTCTTTATTAGCAGCATGAAAATTTACCAATACAGCCTAAAACTTATGTAACACTGAAACCAAGTGAAGGTTGTAAAACATCTTGAAAGAAAAAGCACTAAGATTTTGTGACTACAAGTATGCTATTTAGGAAGATATAGGGGGAATGGTGGATACTAAGCGATAAGAGAAAAGAGCCAGGTTTTTGAGGTTGGTGGTCTGGGATATAAAATAATAAAATCATCTGTAGCAACAGGGAAGGTAAAAGGATAGATGCAAATTAAGAGGGGTAGAGAAAGAGGTAAGTCAGGAAAGTTGTGAAATACTGACTGTAAGTTGACATTAGGAAAATCCAACTGGAATTTCCTACCAAGTATGTTGGCAATAAGAGAAAGCACTCATTAAAAAGTCAGGAAACAACAGGTGCTGGAGACGATGTGGAGAAATAGAAGCACTTTTACACTGTTGGTGGGAGTGTAAACTAGTTCAACCATTGTGGAAGACAGTGTGGCAATTCCTCAAGGATCTAGAACTAGAAATACCTTTTGACCCAGTGATCCCATTACTGGGTATATACCCAAAGGATTATAAATCATGCTATTATAAGGACACATGCACATGTATGTTTATTGCGGCACTATTCACAATAGCAAACACTTGGAACCAACCCAAATGACAGACTAAATTAAGAAAATGTGGCACATATACACCATGGAATACTATGCAGCCATAAAAAAGAATGAGTTCATGTCCCTTGCAGGGACATGGATGAAGCTGGAAACCATCACTCTGAACAAACAATCGCAAGGACAGAAAACCAAACACCACATGTTCTCACTCATAGGTGGGAATTAAACAATGAGAACACTTGGACACAGGGTGGGGAACATCACATACTAGGGCCTGTCGTGGGGTGGGGGGTGGGGAGGGAGAGCATTAAGAGAAATACCTAATGTAAATGACGAGTTACTGGGTGCAGCACACCAACATGACACATGTATACATATGTAACAAACCTGCACATTGTGCACATGTACTCTAGAACTTGAAGTATAATAATAAATAAATGAATAAATAATTTGAATTTTTTTTTAAAAAAAAAAGAAAGTTAAAAGACAGCTGAAGCAAAAGACCCAGAAAAGTAAAGTGATTTCACAGTGGGCACAATGACTTTATACTAAACTAGAAAACTCTCTTTAGTGGTAATATCTAACAAGATGGTGTTCACCACATTTCTGCATGTGCACTGCTAGCTTTGCATAATGAACATCAAATCTGTTTTTGATCTGTAATACTTGACTGTTTACCAAAGATGAGATGTTGCCATGGGTTCTGTAACATAACATTGGGCATTGACTCCCCAGTCCTTTCAATACGATGGTCATGCTCAGAGAAGAGTCCAAAGGCTTTTCTTTCAATAAATGGTCCTGGGATAACTGGCAAGCCACATGTAGAAAAATGAAACTGGGTCCTCATCTCTCACCTTATTAAAAAATCAACTTATGGTGGATCAAATACTTAAATCTAAGACCTGAAATCATAAAATTTCTAGAAGACAACATTAGAAAACTCTTCTAGACATTGTCTTAGATGAAGAATTCACAACTAAGTACTCAAAAGCAAATGCAACAAAAAAGTAAGTGGGACCTAATTAAACTAAAAAGCATTTGCACAGTAAAAGAAATAATTGCACAGTAAACAGACAACCCACATAGTGTGAAAAAAATATTTGCAAACTATGCATCTGACAAAGGACTAATATCCAGAATCTACAAGGAACTCAAACAAATCACCAAGAAAAAACACAAATAACTTAATCAAAAGACATGAATAGGCAATTCTCAAAATAAGATACAGAAACAGTCAACAAACATATGAAAAAATGCTCAGCATCACTAATTATCAGGGAAATGCAAATTGAAACCACAGTGAGATACCACCTTACTCCTGCAAGAATGGCCATAATTTAAAAAATCAAAAAATAATAGCTGTTGGTGTGGATGTTGTGAAAAGGGAACTCTTTTACACTACTGGTGGGAATGTTAATTAGTACAATCGCTATGGAAAACAGTATGGAGATGACTTAAAGAACTAAAATTTGAACTGCCGTTTGATTGAGCCATCCCACTTCTGGGTATCTACCCAAAGGAAAAAGAGTCATTATGTGAAAAAGAAACATGTATGTTTATAGCAGCACAATTCCCAACTGCAAAACTATGAAACCCTCCTAAATGCCCATCAACCAACAAGTGGATAAGGAAAATATGGTATATGTATATATACCATGAATACTACTCAGCCATAAAAAGGAACAAAATAATGTCGTTCGCAACAACCTGGATGGAGCTGGAGCCAATTATACCACGTGAAGTAACTCAGTAATAAAAAACCAAGCATCATACGTTCTCACTTATAAATGGGAGCTAAGCTATGAGGATGCAAAAGTGTAAGAATAATATAATGGACACTGGGGACTTGGGGGGAAGGGTTAGAGGGGATGTGGGATAAAATACTATACATTGGTGGGCACAGTGTACCCTGCTCGGGCGACAAGTGCACTAAAATCTCAGAAACTACCACTAAGGAACTTATTCATGTAACCAAAAACCACCTGTTCCCCAAAACTACTGAAATAAAGTGTTTTAAAATAAAGGCTTTTCTACACCCTTAGACTTTCTTAACTCTGTTTTATAGTGGAATGAGGGGGTAGAGGAGCTTACAGTCATTGGTTATCTCAGCATAACCTAGTGGAAACAAATACAGCTGTCAATGCATCTGAGAATTATCTTGGTAAATATTGTATCTATTGTTATTGAATTACTGTTATTGGAATTTAATATTGTTAGTGCCCAAGCAGAGGATGAAAGAGCAGTGCTTTTGTGCATAGGAATAGATACATGGTTATCAGATAATGATTAGTGAGTCAGCAGATTTAGGATATTTAAGACATGATATTGAAGATCAACTGCTCTAAAAGACTTCCTAAGGATTCATTTCAACCTGAAAATATCCAACGTAGACATGAGCAGAGCTTATCTTTATTTTTAAAGATGAAAAAACAGATTTAGAGGACATTCAGGCATACAATGACCAGATTCAGGTCCTCCATGCTCTTTCTTTTTTTTTTTTTTTTTTTTTTTTTTTGAGGCGGAGCCTTGCTCTGTCACCCGGACTGGAGTGCAGTGGCCGGATCTCAGCTCACTGCAAGCTCCGCCTCCCGGGTTTACGCCATTCTCCTGCCTCAGCCTCCCGAGTAGCTGGGACTACAGGCGCCCGCCACCACGCCCGGCTAGTTTTTGTATTTTCAGTAGAGACGGGGTTTCACCGTGTTAGCCAGCATGATCTCGATCTCCTGACCTCGTGATCTGCCCGTCTCGGCCTCCCAAAGTCCTGGGATTACAGGCTTGAGCCACCGCGCCCGGCCCCTCCATGCTCTTTCTATAACTTCGTACTTCTAAATGAAACACTTCTCAGAAGAGGATTTAATTAGTGCATATGTGTCTACATACCTGTGATTTTCTTTGTCTTTAATGAAATATGTAAACTCTATTATTGAACAACTTTTAAGACATCAATGACATTCTTTCTAGATGAATATTGTTTTCATTGTTTCCTACTGTCCTCATAGTTTGTGAAATAGTCATTTCTTCCATAATCCTCTACCGCTCAGATTCTCAGCAGGAAATAGAGACAATCTCTTCCTCCATTAATAGATTAGTCCAACATCTCCAGGCAAGAGCTGTCCAGGTGACTTCTCATGTTTCACCACAAGATATAAAACTTTACATACTGGCTCTTTGTTTAGTTTTTTTGTTTGTTTTTTTTTTGAGATGGAGTCTCGCTGTGTCTCAGGTTGGAGTACAGTGGCGCAATCTTGGCTCACTGCAACCTCCCCCTCCCGGGTTCAAGCGATTCTCCTGCCTCAGCCTCCCAAGTAGCTGGGATTACAGGCAGGCACCACCACGCCCAGCTAATTTTTGTATTTTTAGTAGAGACAGGGTTTCACCGTGTTGGCAAGGCTGGTCTCGAACTCCTGACCTTGTAATCCTCCGGCCTCAGCCTCCCAAAGTGCTGGGATTACAGGTGTGAGCCACTGCACCCAGCCATTTTTTCCTGTTTTAAAATCAAAACAGTATACTCAACTTAATTCTAAAAAATAAAGCAAGTCACTTTTTTCCCCCAGCTAAGCTGTCAATTTAGGAATTTTACAAAACGTGTAGGGAGAGGGGAAAGTCTGGTAAATAAGTGTTATTGTATGTTATAACGTAGAAGTACTTGTTTCACATCACTGATTTTGCAATGTAGTAAAACTACTCATTTGCAGAAAGGGCTTCCTCAAATTAATGAATATTATGAATTATACCACACTTAAAAATAAATGGAGTGTATACATATATGAGATGTATAAATATAAACATATAACAAATTTATAATACTTTTACATATGAATATATGTAAAACTCCAAGTGGCTGCTAATCAGTGGTGTCAGGAACAAATACTAGTACATTTGCTTTAAAAAAAAAAAAGTAATAGCATTATTTGAAAATTTATCAAAGCTCAAGAATTTAAATATATGTTTGGAAATTTCTACATTTTGTGTTCTCTAAATTGGCTTATAAACATTCTTTATGGATAGTTCAAACTACAGTTTTTTGTTTTGTTTTGTTTTGTTTTGAGACAGAGTCTTGCTTTGTCACCCAGACTGGAGTGCAGTGGCGTGATCTCAGCTCACTGCAACCTCCACCTCCTGGGTCCAAATGATTCTTTTGCCTCAGCCTCCCAAGTAGCTGAGACTACAGCTACTTGCCACCACGCCCCGCTAATTTTTCTATTTTTGTGGAGATGGGGTTTCACCATGTTGGTCAGGCTGGTCTCAAACTCCTCAAGTGATCCGCCTGCCTCGGCCTCCCAAAGTGCTGGGATTATAGGCATGAGCCACCGCGCCTGGTCCAAACTACAGTTAAATTTCCAAAGATATGTTGAAAATTCCAGATGACTAGTATCTGAAATATTGCAGCTCTGTTCTTGGTTGGCTGTGGCAATTTGATTGTCCTACAATGCTCAGAGACATAATTTGAAACTGCAGTTGTTTAAGCAACATTTTTATTCAGACTGCATATTTTGGAGTGGCCAGATCTCCCCAAGTCACCCCTACATGCTGGAATTTGTTTTGAATGATAGCTAATGTAAAAATGTAGTCTTTTTTTTTTTTTTTTTTTTTGAGACAGCGTTTCACTCTTGTTTCCCCGGCTGGAGTGCAATGGCGCGATCTCAGCTCACTGAAACCTCCGCCTCCCAGGTTCAAGTGATTCTCCTGCCTCAGCCTCCCAAGTAGCTGGGATTACAGGTGCCCACCACCACACCCGTCTAAGTTTTGTATTTTTATTAGAGATAGGGTTTCATCATGTTGGCCAGGCTGGTCTCGAATTCCTGACCTCAAGTGATCCGCCCGCCTTGGCCTCCTAAAGTGCTGGGATTACAGGCATGAGTCACTGTGCTTGGCTCATTCATTTTTAAAATTGTAGCTGCCGTTAGCTTCCTCACTCCATTTGCTTCTTACATTTGCAAAACCTACTTGGAATGGAGAAGGCACCATTGCACTTAACATGATCTTCATATGGATTATGGATTATAAATATGTATATAAACATTGGGTTAAAAACACTGAAGAATATGAAGTAGGTAATCAAAACCCTGAATGGCTGAGACTGGCTCACTGTTCACCAGACCCATTTCTTCTTCCTGAGGTGACCATGTGATGGATTCTTGTCAGTGTTTCTAGAAGTGACACGTGTTATTTCAACATGGAGGCTTTTGAAAAGTAAGTGTGCCTTCTATGCCTTCTTTTTCTGTATTTGAGAGTTGTACACATATGACTCCACAGCATAGAAGAGGTTAAATTTACAAGATTGAGCACATGAAAGGATACCTGACAATCAGGAACACTGACACTTAAATTGTGTTAAGCTATCACAATTCCTTTTTTTTTTTTTGCAGTAGTTAGCCTTCCTTAACTAGTATGCCTGGTCTGCAGTCACAACACAATCAATGTAAAAACATTTTAAAGAGATTTACATCTATGTAATAATTCATTATTAGGACACTAGTCTCATTTGCTAATAGTATATAATAGAAGTAGTTTTGGCAAACGTTTTCTCCTAAATAACCCTTATTTTAATCATTCTTTACTTTTAAAAAGACTGTGCTTTGCAAAAATAAAAAGAAAATTATTCACAAGGTTATTTATTGTGGCATTTGCAACAGCAAGTGATTGGAAAGAACTATCATATGATCATTGATAGATAGCTTAGTGAATAAAATATGGTACATTGACACAATGACATAGGATGGAGCACTGAAAAGTAATGAGAAAAATATTTACATACAAATATAGAGTGATCTCCAGGATGTATTATTAAGTGAAAGAAATAAGTACAGCAAAGGTTATGTATTAAGTTATGTGAGGGATAAAATATTGCATAAATGGTCATATTTACAAAACAACAATAGTAGATGGATAAATGAAAAGGTAATAAAAATTATTACAGTGAATGGAAGGGCAGAGAGGACAGAGGACAAGTTTGAAGACTCTTTCACTGGCCAAATTGGAGCACACTGAGCAACAAAAACAATAATGAACACAAGTTTGAGTCAAACCTATTGGATTTTTAAAAAGTAATGCGTTCAAATTGAAGAGAAAAAAGAGAGTTCAGAGAGAAGAGTGGGGAGGAGAAAGAAGAAGGTAGAAGGAGAAGAGGAGAGAGAGAAAAAAAAATTTGTTGTATGCTGTTGGAAGTGTCCACAGCACCAACTCATTACTCATATCTCAAGACTGATAATTCAAGGTGAAGAAGTAGGCCAGGCAAGGTAGCTCCTGCCTGTAATTCCAACACTTAGGGAGGCTGAAATAGGAGGTTGGTTAAGCCCAAGAGTTAGAGATCAGCCTGGGCACCATAGTGAGATCTCTTCTCTAAAAAAAAAAATTAAAAAAAAATTAGCTGGACATAGTGGCACATGCCTACAGTCCCATCTGCTCTGGAGGCTGAGGTGGCAGGAGGATTGCTTGAGCCAAGGAGGTTGAGGCTGCAGTGAGCCATGTGACAGAGTGAGATCTTGTCTCAAATAAATAGATACAAATAAAGGTGAAAAAATAAGCATTTATCCTGTCTGTATGCTGTGAATTATGTTTCAGTTTATACTGAACTAACTGATGAGAAAAATTTCTCTGAACAACAGAATGTCAGTTAATATATGCAGAATAAATAATATAATTTTTTTAATCTCAATTTTTAAACCTTCACATGAATCATTTAAAGGTCATTAATCTATTGTAAAATCATTAGATGAAAGGTTAGGAAATTTACAATGAAGGTATATGGCTGTTACCCCCCATCAATCTTAGTATTGTAAAACTAAAACAACCAGATACACCACATGCCTCTTGATGTAATCAACATGAAAATGAACTACACAATCCCACCTACGAAGTATTCTTAAAAAAAAAATTGAACCCTTATCTGTTCAAGTCTTCAGGACTAATATCTTGGCACTGAAAATAAAAAGCCACCAAGCAGACAACGCAAAGAATCATTAACCATATCCACAATGTGTAAAATTGACCTACTTTTTTCAATAAGGCAATAGAATTCAGGGGAGGAGAAAAAAGAGGAGAAAACTGTTCTAAATTAAGAGATATTTAAAAAGAATTGCGAGATAGAACAACCCAGTAAAATGTGTGAACCTTGTTTGGAAGCTGATGTCATTAAACTTCCAATTAGTGGTAGTGGTTGTTTTTTTAAGTGGTTGTTTTTTAATTAAATTTTACATGATTGGGGAAATTTGAATACAGACTTAGAACTAGATAATATGAAGCAATAATTGTTAATGCTGTTAGAGAAAACAGTGGCATTTGTTTATGTAAGAAAATGTCCTTTTTTAAATTACTTTTAAAGAAAGCACATTAAAATATTTCAGGGAAATATAAAATGATTTCTGAAATTTTCTTTAAAATGCTCCAAAAATTTTTTTAATGCAGGAAGCATAAACAATATGGCAAAATATTTATAATTATTGACATTAGTACTTATTTGAAGTTTTCAGTAGAGTTCAAAAAGAAAAAATTGGTAATGAAATTGCTGCAGATGCTGTCTCTGTGTAGGAAGAAAAAAAATGGTAAACTTTGCTTTGTGGTCATGCAGTTTGCCCTTGTTTGTGACCTTTTCATATCATAGTTTTTACCCTTAAGTTAAAAAAAAAAAAAGGAAAAAGACCAACCCCAATATCCTATTTAAACAAACCAAGCTTCGCTTCTTAGCCACTCTGGCTTCACCACATAAATGATACTTTATTGTTTGAAGTTGTGCTGAGCTGTCTTTAATAGATAAGTTTATCTATATATATAAATATTTTGACTGGAAATTTTGTTTTGTTGGGCTGTACTAAAATAACATACAGATAACTTGAACATGAACCACAAAAGGTAAGAAGCAAAGATGCAGCAGTGGAAAAAAAGAGGAAAATTAAATTCAGAACAAACTGGATTTGACATTTATGCTTCCCAGCTACTAGACATTGGTCTAATCAACCTATGTGAGCATTCCACTTCTCTTGGGCAGAATGGGACTATTGTGAAGACTGCATGAGCTAAGTCATGTGCTTTTTCAACTGAAATGCATCATACCAAGATAAAATATTATTAGCACGAAGAATGAATGCTGGCAATATTTCATGACTATTTTCATTTTACAAAAGTGAAAAATTATCTACACTGATTTTTAAAAATAATTAAAAGTAATTTACAAAATTCCCTCTAAATAGGTCTGCCTCTACAGATTTCCATCAGCAGGTGAATCAGATCTGCTCAACAAGGACAGAGTTCCACTTTGGTTTTTGACTTTGTTCCTGTTAAGGATCATTTTACTACAGTGATATTAGGTCTTACTTAGAAAAACTATTATTCTGTCTCTTCAGGTGTAGTTAACTACACTGAAAATTTCCTTTAAAAAGATACCAGAGTAAAGAAATAATTTTGTAATGAAGAAAATCACCCGAGTTTTACTGTTTTATACAGTATCTTTAATATTTCAAGTTTGTTTGTTTGTTTTAATTTCAGCACATAATACAATTTCGCCTCTTCAAAAACTTACAGATAAATTGAGTACCATATTGAGAAGCCACAAGCAACATTAACTCTGACTTAGATGGTTCTGAGTAATTTATAATTCAATTTGCAGCCAATATTCAGTGTTGTTTTGCACTTGAACTCAGCTTTTCTGGAAATTGTTTAAGGCACGTAAACATCCTGCATTAATGAAAAGTTGTTCTTACAACATAATTGTGAGTCATGAAGAGAGAACTTAAGAAAACATAACCTTTTATCCTTATCCCCTCTTTGGAAAAAGAGGCCACATGAAACAATATGAATATCTCTTCAACGTAATTAATGGCTTAAGGGCTACAAAGTACTTTGAAAACAAAAGCAAAAATTTCTCCTAATAAACAGTAACAAGAAACACATTTGGTCTGGCTCTAATATTTCCGTCAGTAGGAGAATTAGACACACAAGGATAGACTTCCACATTGTTTTTTGTTGTTGTTGTTGCTGTTTGCTTGTTTTGAGACAGAATTTTGATCTTGTTATCCAGGCTAGAGTGCAGTGGTGCGATCTAGGCTCACTGAAACCTCTGCCTCTCAGGTTCAAGTGATTCTCCTGCCTCAGCTTCCCAAGGAGCTGGGAATACAGGCATGCACCATCATGCCTGGCTAATTTTGTATTTTTAGTAGAGACAGGGATCTCACCATGTTGATCAGGCTGGTCTCAAACTCCTGACCTCAAGTAATCCACTTGCCTCAGCTTCCCAAAATGCTGGGATTATAGGCGTGAGCCACCGTGTCTGGCCCACATTGGTTTTTTACTTTGTGCCTGCTAAGGATCATTTCACTACAGTGATGTTAGGTCTTATTTAGATAAATTATTATTCTGTCTTTTCAGGTGAATGGTAGAGAAAATAGATTATACTCCTGTGGACACTGCTAGTACTTTCAATGTCTTTATAACAGGCTCATCTGTATCTCTTTACTCTTACTTTTCACTGTTTCTAATGGTCTCAATCTAGATTATTCTTTTCCCATTTAAAAAGCCACTATTTATTGATTTATTCTTAAAAAGGCTAAAGTTGTCAATGTTTCAGCATTTAAAAGGCTAAAAAAAAAGTGGTATAGAGTGAAAATTCTCTCTGCCACTCCTATCCTTCAGTTGCTCAGCAATGTGTTTTCTCCATAGTTTCCTTGATCACCTGCTTTTGTTTACAAAACTTTTGTTGCTTCCTCTATCTGAAATGTGCTTCAGATAGCTGTCAAATTTTGCACTTTACTTCTTCAAAATATGGCTCAATACTCTCCTTTAGTGAACATTTCCTGAGCCACAATCTTCAAAATTGATCTCTTATTCCCCTTGATTCTGCATCGTTGAATATGGTTTATACCCTGATTTCTTTAATATACTTTAAATTGCTAATGCTCCTAAATTACTTTCATATTTCCTGGACTGATTTTAGATTTTTGAATAGCCTACAGATTTACAGTGCCTTGAAAGCAAGAAGTGACTTTGATTTTATTTTTCCTACGTGGCAGTCTGGATCTATGCAACTAGTTGGTGCCTAATATCTTCTGTATCCTCAAAACGCATTAACTGGCATTTCTCAAAATTTGGTGCATATCAGAATCCTGGGGCCGAGAATGGAGGGGAGGTGAAAAGTGGGGAGCTTTTGAAACTCATGAATGCTAGGATTCACCCCATACCAATTAAATCAGAGTCTCTTGGGAGTGAGATTTGAGCATAAACACTATTTAAAACCTGCTGGATGACTCCAATGCACAGCTATGTTTAAGAATCAGTGATCTAACCCACTCCCTGCTCTCAATCTCAGTGATGGCCTCATTCCATGAGAATCTGCTCTTCCTACCAGTGTTATACAATCCTCCCTGCATCTGCACCCATCTTCTCCTGCTTTGCCCCCACTATAGCTAAGAAAGAGTTCCTCTGCTTCCCATAGGCCTCCTTCCAGCTGCCACATTGTCTTTGCTCCCTTTCACAGAAACCTTCTCATGGGATTTTTCTTTGCAGGTGGTTGTCACTTTTTCACCTCCAAATCTCTCTTCGACCACTTATATTTGATTTTCATTCCCATCAGGCCTCCCAAAAGGTTCTTGTCAGTGTTACTTGTCATGTTGCCAAACCCAGTGGTCAGTTTTCTGCCTTCTTCTTACCTCTCAGCCGCTTGACCACACTGTACTCCAAATACTGCCATTTCTTTACTTCCAGGATACCATATGGTTGCTCCTCTTCTCCTTTTATTGCTTTCTTTCCTTTACTGTCTCTTCACTACCTGACTTCAAGATACCACTTTTCCAGGGCTTGGTCCTAAGCCCTCTTCTTTCTCCACATATTTCCATGTACAACTTTTAAGAAGAGACGATTTCAGATAGTAGATGATTGAGAATTTTTTACCTTAATAGTTAAGTACAGTCATCTCTGGGTATCTCTGGAGGTTGGTTCCAGGAACCCCAGTGGATACCAAAATTATCAGATGCTCAAGTCGCTGATATTAAATGTTGTGGTATTGGCATATAACCTATGCACATACTCCTGTGTACTTTGAATAATCTCTAGATTACTTATAATACCTAATACAATGTAAATAGTTGTTACACTGTATTGTTTAGGAAATAACGACAGGAAAGACATTCAGTACAAACACAATTTGTTTTCCAAATATTTTTGATCCACTGTTGGTTGAATCCATGGATGTGGAATCCACGGATACAGAGGGTGCACTATTTATTTCACTTTGACAGGTAAGTATTAGAAAAGACTACAACCTGAAAATCAAACGCACATTAAGGTTAGAAAGTGAAGGAGAGTGAGTTCAAATAGCAAATCATATGGCAAACTTCAGAAAATCTGCTTTTTACACCTCTTTTCTTTTCCTAAATTTCTTCTCAAGTTCACAGCTATCTTCATTCTTTCCAAAAGCCTCTCTCTATGGTCAATCGTTTTATCTTCCCCTGCCCCCTTTATAATTTTTCCCCCAATCACACTCTCCAGCCTCCTGGTTCCAACCTTCCCCCTCTTCATTCATCTCTGGCAGAAACACATCTTGCTGATGAGCTTCCAGATACCCTGTATTGAAACTGCATATATTACTGAGAAGTTAGATTTCACTTAACTGGGAAAGCTTCAAAATAGGGAACAAATACCTTGCAAGGAAGCCACTGAAACTTTGCTGGATATAGAAGAGATACTCTGGGGAAGAAAGAGGTGTGGTAACAAAACAAGATACAAATATTTTAAATAATAAAGTCTGTCTTAGACTTGTTGTCTAAGAATCTAGGATAATTCACATTTAAGAATATTAGTATACTTTGGGAGCTCAGGAGCCACAAAAGCACCTGGGTCAAGATCAAAGCTGGCATCTTGATCACCAAGTTACCTTATTTTAGCATTACCAATATATAGTTTCTCTAATTATTAGATTTGCATCTCTAAGATTCTAATATAATAGTCCTAATATGAAACTACTATTTTCTAATAGTTCTTTTGAAATCTTTTTATTGTATTTTATTTATTAAATTTGATTTCATTTCTTAGAGACTGGGTCTCACTCTGTCACCCAGGCTGGAGTGCAGTGACACAATCATATCTCACTGCAGCCTCGACCTCCCATGCCCTAGTGATCCTCCCACTTCAGCCTCCTGAATAGCCAGGACTACAGGTGTGTGCCACCACACTCGAATAATTTTTTTTATTTTTTATTTTTTGTAGAAATGGAGTCCCACTTTGTTTCCCAGGCTGGTCTTGAACTCCTGGGCTCAAGTGATCCTCCCGCCTTAGCCTCCCAAATTCCTGGGATTACAGGTGTGAACTACTGCTCCTTGTCCCATAGAATCTTTCCAACTCTGACATAATAAAATAAAATTTGACCTGACAGAATGTCTCCAATAATTCTATTTTTACTTAATAACTCTAGTAGTACCTATAGGTCATATTTATATTACATATATTAGATTATAATAAAACTGCAAGAAATATATTGTTTCTGTAGACAGGAAATAAAATAATACAAATACCAATACCTCAATGATTAACCAATTTCTCTTTTTATCCTGGTACTAAATTTTGGCTTTATTTGTTTCTGCCATTTTCAATGGGGTTCTTTAGTATGGAGAGCAATCAGTCATCTCTTTTCAGAGTCAACAGACTATATCACCAGATAAACTGCAAATGAGCCAGATAAATAGGATATAAATCCTCAGTTTGTTTAAAGTAAAAAAAATACTAACTTATACATTTATGTAATGATTTTTAACAAATCAGCCTGTTTTTTCCTGCTCTAAGATGGCCAACTAGATGCAGGCAGGAGAAACATCTGCAACCAAGTGACCGAGACATCAGGAAGACTGGTGTGCTCCTAGCAGAACTTCAGAGGGAAGCCATTGAGAGCAGACGGAGGACAGACACAGATGCTGAGCAGAAGGGGAAGGAAACTGGGAACCTTGCACAGGGCTACTGTTCACCAAGACTCATTCCTGGTCCCCAGCAACTCCTGGGGAAAGGTTGACTTGAACAGGCAAGGAACAACCCATTCTTGCCATTGGACTCTGGAATCCTGGCCATTGGATTCTGGAATCCTGGCAGGAGGAGACCCTGTGATCACCATGGACACTTGTGTTGGCAGGGGGAGCTGCTTTGATAGGTGGTTGGGGCAGAGCTACAGCCAGCATGGAGCCCAGTTGGTTTGATGTGGGAGCATCCTTAGTGGAGTATGGCCAGGGATGTCCATTGCCCTAGTTTCAACTTGATCCTATAGGAGACTTGAGCCCTGGTGGTACTGTCCGACCTGAACTCTGCTGGGTGGTCTTGCCTGTGACAAGAGGCCATCTGACCTGAGCACCCTTCATTCTGCTGGTCTCTTCTGGGGACCCGGCCTGGACATGCCTGCTTGCAGTGCAGCCCCCCCAGGTACTTCCTAGGGACCCACATTATAGCTTCTGGCTGATGGACGTGGCCTGACTAGCAGAGTGCTCTAGGAGAGAGGCTGGCAGACCCTCACCAGCCAACCTGCACCCTCCCCACTTGGCAGCCTGCCCTGTGTGCTTTGCCTACATGCACTCACTCCATCCCTCTGCATCACTTTGCTGGCACGGGTGGACCTTACCTTTCCTTTCTTACCAGTGCGTGTGTACACGTGCACCCTGCCATGCCACTGCTGCCTGCATAAGTGCAGCCATCCTTCCCCCAACTGCATTGCCATTGTCGTTGGAGCATTGGCAGGCACAAGCCCACTAGCCCTGCCCTGGCTAGTGCCCCAGCCCTGTGCTGACACTGCTGCTAACATGAAACATAGGCATGGAAGACAGTGGATCCACCTCCACCCTGAGGGCCACCTCCACCTACAGGAACAAGCACAGAGGGCACACACAGTCCTGTACCCACTGGTGCCCCACCCTTGTGCTAATACCACCACAGGTGTGAACATGTAAACAGTCACCAGCAAGAGTCCCCTGCCCCCTTGAGCGGTGCTGCCACCACAGCTGCTGTGAATGCCGGCACAGCAGCCAGCACCCTGGCACCCACTAGCACCCTGACACAGATAACGACTATGCAACCCCTGTGCTGTGCTGCTGCCGCCTCTGCTCCTGACCTGTGCACACGAGCATAAATTCCGCTACCACCACCCTATGAAGTGTTTTGGCTGGCACCACCCATTGGAGTGTTGTGAATTGCAGTCTGGGAGCACCCCAGCTCCTACAGTGCAGCAGTTCCTAAATTCAAGAAGCCAGAGAACAAAGTTGGGTCTCAATACCAGTCCCCTAGAGCTAGAGCATGGAGTCCAGGAGTCCTGAGCTGAGCCTTAGCTGCCTAAAATCTTTCAGAAATGAAGCCAGTCGACTGAACCCATGTTACACCATGATCAAACCCCCAAGGTCATCAAATAGGATAAAATAAATAAAAACCCATCCAAAAACAGCAACTTCAAATATTGAAGGAACATTATTAGCCCACACAGATGAGAAAGAAGCGTCACAAGAACTCTGACAGCTGAAAAAGTCAGAGTGCCTTCTTTCCTCCAAATGATCACAGTAGTCCTCCATCAAGGGTTCATAACTGGGCTGAGATGGCCAGAATGACAAATATAATTTATGGCTAGGCGTGAAGATCATCAAGATTTGGGAGAACATTGAAGCCCAATCTAAGGAAGCTAAGAATCACAATGAAGTGACACAAGAGCTGACAGACAAAATAGCCAGCATAGAAAAAAATATAACTGACCCGATAGAGCTGAAAAACACACTACAAGAATTTCATAATGCAATTGCACGTATTAACAGCAGAACGGACTAAGTGGGAGAAAAAAATCTCAGAGCCTGAGGACTGGCTTCCTGATATAAGACAAGTCAGATAAGAATAAAGTAAAAGCAATGAAAAGGAATGTAAAGAGAGCAAATCCACAACTTACTGGCATCCCTGAAGCAGATGGGAAGAATGGAAGCAACTTGGAAAACTTATTTCAGGATATTATCAGTGAGAACTTCCCCAACCTAGCTAGAGAAGCCAACATTCAAATTCAGGAAATGCAGAGAACTGCCACAAAATAATTCACAAGATCATCCCCAAGACACATAATCATAGATTTTTCCAAGATTGAAATGGAAGAAAAAAATGTTAAAGGCAGCTGGAGAGAAGGACAGGTCACCTACAAAGGGAAGTCCATTAGACTAACAGTGGACCTCCCAGTAGGAACCCTACAAGCCAGAAGAAATTGGGGGCCTAGATTCAAAACATTCTTAAAGAAAAGAAATTCCAACCAAGAATTCCATATCAACCCAAACTCAACTTCACATGCAAAGAAGAAATAAGATCCTTTTCAGACAAGCAAATGCAGAGAGAATTTGTTACCACCAGACCTTCCTTACAAAAGTTACTGAAAGAAGCACTAAATATGGAAAGGAAAGATCTTTACCAGCCACTACAAAAACACATCTAAATACACAGATCAGTGATGCTATTAAGCAACTACATAAACAAGTTAGCATAATAACCAGCTAATGACACAATGACGGATGAATCCATACATATCAATACTAACCTTGAAACTGGCTAAATGCCCCAATTAAAAGGCACAGAGTGGTAAGCTGGATACAGAAGCAAGGCCTTGTGATATCCTGTCTTCAACAGACACGTCTCACATGCAGTGACAACCATAGGCTCAAAATAAAGGGATTAAGAAAAATCAAATGGAAAACAGAAAAAAGCAGGGGTTGCAGTCCTAATTTCAGACAAAATATAACTTAAGCCAACAAAGATAAAAAAAGACAAAGAAGGGCATTACATAATGGTAAAGGAGTCAATTCAACAATAAGACCTAATATCCTGAATACGTATGCACCCAACACAGGAGCACCCATATTCATAAAACAAGTTCTCAGAGACCTTCAAAAGACTTAGACTCACACACAATACTAGTGGAAGACTTCAACACCCCACTGACTGTATTAGACAAATCATTGAGGCAGAAAAATAACAAAGATATTCAGAACCTGAACTCAACACAGGACCAAACAGGCCTGATGGACATCTACAGAACCCTCCATGCAAAAACACAGAATATACATTCTATTCATTGCCACATGGTGCATACTCTAAAATCAACCACAAAGTCAGACATAAAACAATCCTTAGCAAATGTAAAAGAACTGAAATCTTGTTAACCACTCTCTTGAATCACAGTGCAATAAAAGTAGAATTCAGGACAAAGAAAATCACTCAAAACCATACAATTACATAGAAATTAAATAACCTGCTCCCAAATGACTTTTGGGTAAATAACAAAATTAAGGTAGAAATCAAGAAATTCTTTGAAACTGATGAGGACAAAAATACAACATTATCAGAATCTCTGGGACACAGTTAAGGCAGTGTTAAGATGGAAATTTATGGCACTAAATGCCCATATCAAAAAATTAGAAAGATTTCAACCTAACATTACAACTAAAAGAACTGGAGAAGCAAGAGCAAACCAACCCTAAAGCTAGTGGGAGACAAGAAATAACCAAAATCAGAGCTGAACTGGAGGAGATTGAGACACAAAAAGCCAGTCAAAAGATCAATGAATCCAGGGGTTGTTTCTATGAAAAAATTAATAAGATAAATACATTGCTAGCTGGACTAATAAAGAAGAAAAGAGAAGATCCAAATAAACACAATTAGAAATGACAATGGGGATATCACCACTGACACCACCAAAATACAAATGACCGTCAGAGACTACCATGTACACCTCTATACACACAAACTAGAAAGCCTAGAAGAAATGGATAAATTCATGGACACATATACCCTCCTAAGACTGAACCAGGAAGAAATTGATTCCCTGAATAGACCAGTAATGAGCTCTGAAATTAAATCAGCAATAAATAGCCTAACATCCAAGAAAACCCCAGGACCAGATGGAGTCACATTCAAACTCTACCAGACGTACAAAGAAGAGCTAGTACCGTTCCTTCTGAGACGATTCCAAAAAATTCAAGAGGAGAAACTCCTTCCCAACTCATTCTATGAGACCAGCATCATCCTGATACCAAAACCTGGCAGAGATACAACAACAACAACAAATCCTCAGGCCAATATTCTCAATGAAAATTGATGCAAAAATCCTCAACAAAATACAAACAAACTGAATCCTGCAGCTTATCAAAAAGCTAATTCACCACAATCAAGTAGGCTTTATCCCTGGGATGCAAGGTTGGTTTGACATATGCAAATCAATAAACATGATTCGTCACATAAGCAGAACTAAAGACAAAACCACATGATCACCTCAATAGATGCAGAAAATGCTTTCAATAAAATTTAACATCCATTCATACAAAAACTCTCAATAAACTAGGTATTGAAGGGATACACCTCAAAATAATAAGAGCCATCTATGACAAACCCACAGCCAACATCATACTGAATGGGCAAAAACTGGAAGCATTCCCCTTGAAAACTGGCGCAAGACAAGGATGCTCTCTCTCACCACACCTATTCAATGCAGTATTGGAAGTTCTGGCCAGGGCAATCAGGTAAGAGCAAAAAATAAAGGGCATCCAAATAGGAAGAGAGGAAGTCAATCTATCCCTGTTTGCAGATGGCATGATCCTACAGCTAGAAAATCCCATAGTCTCCTCCCCAAACCTTCTTCAGCTGATAAACAACATCAGCAAATTTTCAGGGTACAAAATCAATACACAAAAATCACTAGCATTCCTATACACCAACAACAGCCAGGCTGAGAGCCAAATCCCATTCCCAGTTGCCACAAAAAGCATAAAATACCTAGGAATACAGCTCACCAGGGAGGTGAAAGATATCTAAAATGAAAGCTACAAAACACTACTCAAAGAAATCAGAGATGACACAAAAAATTGAAAAACATTCCATGCTAATGGATAGTAAGAATCAATATCTTTAAAATGATCATACTGCCCAAAGCAATTTACAGATTCAGTGCTATTCCTATCAAACTACCAATTACATTCTTCACGGAAATAGAAAAAACAGTTTTAAAATTCATGTGGAGGGCAGGTGTGGTGGCTCATGCCTGTAATCTCAGCACTTTGGGAGGCCGAGGAAGGCGGATCATGAGGTCAGGAGATCAAGACCATCCTGGCCAACATGGTGAAACCCCGTCTCTACTAAAAATACAAAAATTAGCTGGGCATGGTGGCGCACGCCTGTAGTCCCAGTTACTTGAGGGGTCTGAGGCAGGAGAATCGCTTCACCCAGGAGGTGGAGGTTGCAGTGAGCAGAGATCGGGCCACTGGACTCCAGCTTGGTGACAGAGCAAGACTCTATCTCAAAAAAAAAAAATCATATGGAACCAAAAACAGAGCTTGAATAACCAAGCCAATTCTAAGCAAAAAGAACAAAGCAGGAGGCATCACACTAACTGAATTCAAACTATACTACAGGGCTATAGTAACCAAAACACCATGGTACTGGTATGAAAGCAGATGCATAGACCAAGGGAACAGAATCAAGAGCCCAGAAATAAGGCAGCACACCTACAACCATCTGATATTCAACAAGGCTGACAAAAGTAAGCAATGAGGAATGGACTCCCTACTCAAACAAATGATGTTGGGATAACTGGGTAGCCATATGCAGAAGACTGAAAGTGGGGCCCTTTCTTACACCATATACAAAAATCAAATCACAATGGATTACGAACTTATATGTAAAACCCAAAACTATAACAATCCTGAAAGATAGCCTAGGCAATACCATTCTGGACATAGGAACTGGCAATATTTCATGACAAAGATGCCAAAAGCAATTACAGCAAAAACAAAAATTGACAAATAAGATCTAATTAAAGAGCTTCTGCGCAACAAAATAAATTATCAACAGAGCAAACAGCTTACAGAATGGGAGAATAAATTTGGAAACTATGCATCTGACAAGTTCTATTAACTAGTATTTATAAGGAACTTAAACAAATTTACAAGAAAAAAACCAAACAATCCCTTTAAATAGTGGGCAAAGGACATAAACAGATGCTTTTTCAAAAGAAGACATATATGGGGCCATCAAGCATGTGAAATAAAAGCTCAGTATCACTGATCATTAGAGAAATGCAAATCAAGATCACAATGAGATACCATCTCACACCAGTCAGAATGGCCATTATTAAATAGTCATTTAAAAAAATAACAGATACTGGCGAAGTTGTGGAGAGAAGCGAACACTTATACACTGTTACAGTGTATAAGTTAGTTCAACCATTGTGGAAAGCAGTGTGGCAATTCCTCAAAGAGCTAGAAACAGAACTACTATTTGACCCAGAAATTCTGTTACTGAGTATATACCCAAAGGAATACAAATTGTTCTATCATAAAGGCACATGCACATATATGTTCATTGCAGCACTGTTCATGATAGTAAAGACATGGAATCTACCTAAATGCACATCAATGGTAGACTGGATAAAGAAAATGTAGTACATGTACGCCACGGAATACCATGCAGCTATGAAAAAGCATGAGATCATGTCCTTTGGAGGAACATGGATGGAGCTGGAGGCCATTATCCTTACCAAACTATTGCAGGAAGAGAAAACCAAATACCACATGTTCTTGTAAGTGGGAGCTAAATGAGACACAAAGAGAGGAACAACACATTCTGGGGCCTTCCTGAGGGTGGAGGGTGGGAGGAGGGAAAGGATCAGAAAAAATAACTATTGGGTACTAGGCTTTGTACTTGGATGGCAAAATAATCTGTACAACAAATCCCCATGATATGAGATTACCAATAGAACAAACCTGCACATGTACCCCTGAGCTTCAAATAAAAGTTTAGAAACAGACAAAACCAAACAAAAACCAAATTAACCCCAGCATTTGTGGAGGCATACTTACTATATTCCTGAATATTTACATGTTGAAAGTTAACAAATTATTGAGTAAAATGTTTTATCATCCTACACTGACAAAATTATATTTATAACGATTTTTTTTTTTTTTTTTTTTTTTTTTTTTTTTGAGACGGAGTCTCGCTCTGTCGCCCAGGCTGGAGTGCAGTGGCCGGATCTCAGTTCACCGCAAGCTCCGCCTCCCCGGTTTACGCCATTCTCCTGCCTCAGCCTCCTGAGTAGCTGGGACTACGGGCGCCCGCCAGCTCGCCCGGCTAGTTTTTTTGTATTTTTTAGTAGTGACGGGGTTTCACCGTGTTAGGCAGGATGGTCTCGATCTCTTGACCTTGTGATCCGCCTGTCTCAGCCTCCCAAAGTGCTGGGATTACAGGCTTGAGCCACCGCGCCCGGCAACATTTTTAAAAGTAAAGAACTATGTTACTTTTAAATAGCTGCAAGTTAGTAAATGTAAAAGACGATTTATTTTAATTATGCTTGGCATGTCTGGCATTCTAGTGATAGGCCAGTGATGTCCGAATGTTATAAAAATATATATAATGAATACATTATTATATATTTATTTTGTAAGAATTGATTTTTCTTCATTTTAGAAAAATTGCTAATTGTGTTATAATCAGTATTTTCATTTAATTTGTGTTAACAGCAGGCCAAATGAGAGACATTGCTTGATTTATTAAAACTTTTTAATAGATTTTAAAATTAATTTTAATTGGCCAAACTATCACTCTGCTGAAACAATAACATCTGGAATTTTTAATGAAATTCTTAAAGCAATACTTGATTTAGTAATGGATCATGAATTTTACATATCATATTTGAGCATTGGTTTGTATATGATAAACTAATATTACCCCATGAGATTTTACAAAACATTTAAAATTTCATTGCTATCACTTATGTTGTAATTTATATTGTCTTTTAAGTAAGATTTAATCTATATAATAATGTAAAAAACTGATAGCCCAGTCAACTGATGCTATATCTAGATTTATATATTCAGTTATGTAATATTGAAAATTGTTCCTCAGTCACCATGTACAACTTGGTGATTATCATGCTAATTTATGAGTATTTTCAGAACCACAAATGGAACACACACACAAAAACAGAAATGTTCACTCTAGGCACTACTGGGATTTTTGGAGGTTTTTTTTTTGTTGTTGTTATGGCAAGAAACTATTACATTGCCCTCGTTTCAGAATTGTAGATATGTGATGCTGTCAACAAACAGTTCTATTTCTAAACAAAGAAGTATATTTTTAGGTCATAAGAAACAAAGCCAAATCTCTGCTTTGTTAGATTCTAATGATAGAAGGAAAAGGCAGATACTAAAATATCACAGATATTTGAAATCATAAATTGAAAACACATACCTGCCTACCAATAAGATATAAAGATACCATAAATGGTTGATGTTAATTTGTAATTAAATAACAATTTTTAGAACAACTTTACTTAAAATAGTCTTAAATGTACATAATAATGCTAAATTTCTATGACTCAAAAATATTTACAACAGCCATTTTCAATACAAGTGAAAATCATGAACCATTAAAGAGCAAAATATTGATTTAGCAAGGAGTAGTCTGTTGAATATTAAGAAATGATCAATATTTGGGAAGTTTTTATTGACAACTGTGGCAAAAATCTCAATATAAACAAGATATAGATGATTTTAAATGAACCTCTCACACACATACATATGCATGCAAAGCATGGCAATGTATTTTATTGCTAACTTGTGAAATCTATTTTGTTACTTCATTGATACCCATTTATATACTTTTGGGTTTTTTTTTTTTTTTTAATTAGAAGTTAGGATGAAGGAATTAATTGAGTTCTAAAGATCCCTAACTGTCTACCTTGTTTAACATACTTAGACCTAAACTTCATGAAACTCAATAGCCTTCTGGGTTTTTGATGAACAAAGAGCTATCAATTTATAGATCAAAAATAGAACCTGTCCCTGAACAACCAACTGTATTCAGTAACTTAATGATTATTTGAGTACATCTCATATGCTGGCCACTGTTCTACACATTGATTTACAATAGTGAACAAAAGCAAAGCATCCTATCTTCAAGGAGCTTACATTCTAGAAATGGAATGGAGTGGGGGTGGGGTCATAGAGAGCAAATATTATCAGTAAATTATGTGGAATGCAAGAGGATAAATACTATGAGGAAAATAAAAGAGGATAAAGGAATGGGAGTGCTGGGCAGAGGTTGCAGTTTTAAAGGGATTGTCAGAGAAGACCTTGCTGAGAAAATGACACGAGTCATAAAAGAGGATATTTTTTGAAACTTTTTTAAATTTTGAAATACTGTCAAATGTACAGAAAAAGTACAAGTACAATGCAAATAATGTTATTTTCCTAAATCATTAGACAGTAAGTGGCTGACCCATCACCCTCAAATACTTGGAGGTATGTTCTTTACAAACAAAGACATTCTTCCTACATAAGCCGTAGGATAACCATCATAATCAAGAGATGATCATTTCTACATTACAACCATCAAATCCATATCAAGTTCACAGACACCATTTGCATTTCTCCATTTGTCCCAATAATGTTCTTTATTGCAAAAGGATCTATTTCAGAATTGTGTGTTGTATTTGTCATGTCTTTTTTTGTCCCTTCAGTTTGAAATTATTCCTCAGCCTTTCTTTGAATTTCATGACCGCCACCTTTTAAAACAAAATTATAGGCCACTTATTTTGTAAAATGTTTTTCGATTGGATTTGTCTGAAGTTTCCTTATGATTATACTCAGATTTTGCATCTTTGGCAGGAATATCACAGAATTTTATTCTATCAGGTCTCTAATAATTTCAATTTGTCCCACTATTTAGGCTATTAACTTAAATCACTTAAGGTATAGTCTACTAGCTTTCTCCATTGTGAAGTTTATTCTTTTTTTTTTTTTTGTAATTACTAAGTATTTTGTGGAGAGGTACTTTGAAACTTTGCTCCACACTCTATTTCTCATCAAATTTTCTATGTATTCATTTATTTATATAAATTGAAGCCATGCATAATATATTTTTACTATTGTTACTACCAGGCTTAAGGGCCCCAGATTTGACCAGCAGGAGCTCCTTCAAGCTGATGCCCATGTGCTTTACATGTCCCTATGTTTCTAAGGCACTTCCTTGCTTTTGAGGACAAGATATTTCAGGCCCATCTAGTGCTTCATCAAGCCCATCCCTGAAATCAGTCATTTCTTCAAGGAAGACTTGGCTCCTTTTAGTGGACACTGATTTTTAAGCCATGATCTGGGTGCTTCGTGCGCTGATTCCTATTGCATGTGGGGTGTGGGGATGGGGTGGTCACTGCTCCAAGGCCCTATCAGTGGTTAGATGTAGGAAATATGTGTATGTGGACACATATGTGCAAATACACATATACATATTTACAACTGCATTAATTTCTACATCTATCTCTAAATACTGAAATCCATGAGTTACGTTGGCACCTTCAATTTCAATCCAACACTACAGAATCCAACCTAGTTTCCTCCTTTTCATGTTTATTTCATCAATCTGCTGCTCCGCCTCTCCCACATGGAAGCCCCTCACCTCCCTGGCCTTCCTGAGACGAGGTTACCTCCTTCCCACCAAATGTGCATCTTCCTTACTCAGGCTTATATACCACATCAGGCTACTTTCCTTGCATGGATGACTTTTTTATCCTCCTTGAACTCTGACACCCCAAGTGGGGTCTCCTTCCTATATGGACTCCCTCCTTAATCCACTCCAGCTTTGAAACCCATAAGTTGCCACCATGCATGGACACCTTCCTCAGGCTCTGCTTCACTGCAGGACTGCCTCCCCAGGTAGATGCCCTCCTCACTCTCTTTGGGCCCTGATATCCCATACCACATATCTCCCTTGTGTAAGGACCTTCCTTACCCTGCATAGCCTTTCACATCCTGAGCCAAGTCTCTGCCTTCTCCATTGCACCCATTTGAAAGCCCTCCTCATGTGACTCTGGCTCTGACATGTGATGCCAGGTTACTCTCACTCAAGTGTGTCATCTTCACTCTTTTGGGCTCCAAGTCTCCATGCCAGGCTCCCCTATGTGTGGGAGCCTTTCTCACACCACTTGGGAGCTGACATCTCATTCTAGCCCCCTTTTCTTGTGTGGATGCCCTCCTCACCCTTCACACATTGACATCACCTGCCAATGTATTTGCCTTTCTCATTCTTCCTGGGTTTGACACCTCATGCAAGTCAGTCCCTTTGTTGATTCCTGTCTGGCTCTGCTCCACCTAATGTTTTTAAGCCTGAATTGCTCAAAACAAGAAAGGGAAATGGAGGGAAAGGGCAAGGTGAAGGGGAGGGAATGGGAAAGAGAAAGGTGAATTTTATAATATTTTAATAAAAATAATACATGTATGTCACAGCACTATGCTAGTCTGGAATCAACCTTCAATTTGAACCAGACTCCAACTTTTGTCTGTAAGCCTCTGAGAAAAATAGTTGCCATGAACCTCAGTCTCCTCCATGATTGCAAATGTGTAGAATCACTCCACCAACAGATATTTATGTAGTTTCTATGAAGACACAGAAAAGTCACTACTGATACAGCGTTTCATATTTCAAAAGGATTTCCTTATATAATAACACAGTAAGTAATGTTTATACTGCTGAATGAGCCGTCTATAAAAGGCTAAGTGAGGACCCATTTACTTTATTTTTCAAGACAGAAAAGTGCAAAATACACACCTTAAAACGTTTCAAAAAATGGCTGACAATTAATTTAGTGCTTACATTTTAGTTATCTGGAAAATTCACACATGGAAAAACTCCATTTCATTTATATAATATTACTGGAAAATAAAGTGCTATTGCATGTGTTAGAGCCAAACTAAACTAAGGACCTAGACTGTCATGGCCTCCAGCCATTTACTGGAGCTTGGGGTAGTCACTGTAATATTCAGGACCTTTAGTTTCCTCACTCATAAAATTAGAGTTAGTCTAAACTCAAAGGTAATCGCCAACTCTAAAATTCTATGTCTTAAGGCAGAAAAACATATAGGGTTTTTATCTCCTAAAAAAGTTTAAAATATGTGTAAATCAGTAAAGGATAAAGTACCTACATTTTTGTATTAGGAATTGCCCAGTGGAGCAAAAGGCACTGATTTGAAACGAAATCTAAGCATAAGATGCCCACAGAAGTCTAAGAATAAGGTGTGGTTTTCTCTTAACTGGTAGTACATTTAAATAATGAAACATGGAATCCGTAAGTAACTGATTTACCATTTGTGGCCTACGTTAACTGTTGGAGATTAGCTGTTGGAATTTCCCAGAAGGTAATTTCCCACTACTGCTTGTTTTTCCCAATGTGTGGTCTACTAGAAGGCACACTAGACTATGAATCAGAACAGTAACTAACATTTGATTCATATATTACATCTATTATAATTATCTGTCACCCCAATTTCCCCCTTCTTGCTTAAAGTCCATTTATATAAGCTGGCTGCTCAAGGATATCACTTTAAGGTTTAGAGGTTTGGGTTTATTTTCCCCCCACTTAAACCAATCATATTTTCTCACTTGGGATGTTGAAGCAAAGAATACTGAAACCGATGCAGATATAAGTGGAAATCGAAAGACTACATTTAAAATCATTTCAGGACCCTCCAAACTACTTTCCACAATGGCTCCACCGCTTTGCTGTCCCACCAATGGTTCTCACAAAGGTTTCAATTTCTCCAAATACCTGCTAACGCTTGTCTTGAAAAAAAAAATTGTAGCCATTCTGACAGATGTTAGGTAATATCTCATTGTAATTTTGATTTGCTTTTCTCTAATAACTAGTGACACTGAGCTTTTTTTCCTATGCCTGTCGGCCATTTGTATGTCTTCTTTTCAGAAATGTCCATTCAACTTTTTTGCCCATTTTTAATTGGGTTATTAGTTTGTTTGTTTTTTACTATTGAGTTGTAGGAGTTCTTTGTATATTTTGGAGATTAACCCCTCATCAGATATATGGTTTGCAAATACTTTCTCCCCTTCCACACGTTGCCTGTTTATTCTGCTAATTCTTTCTTTTGCTGTGCAGGAGCTTTTTAGTTTGATGTTGTCCCACTTGGTTACTTTTGTTTTTGTTGCCTGTGCTTTTGATCTCATATCCATGAAATTCATGGATCAACTATCATGGAGCTTTTCTCTTATATTTTCTTCTAGGAGTTTTACAGTCTCAGGTCTTATGGTTCTTCCTTGTTATTGTCTTTAAAACAATTATTTTTATATTTAAAAATTTTTATATTTATTATAGTATAATAAAACATATTTGTATTACACTATTACAGTAACATAATTGAGAATAATATCTAAAACATTTTAGTGTCTATAAAGGGAAACATACATTTTACAGTGTTTAGGATACTTTTTCCCCTAGCCTTATTCAGATATATTTGACAAATAAATATTGTATATATTTAAGGCATACAATATAATCTTTCAATATACATAGACATTGTGAAATGATTGCTATAATCAGACTAATACAACACCTCACTTAGTTACATTTTTCCCTGTGGACACCTAAGATCTGCTCTTAGCAAACTTGAAGTATACAATACACTATTATTAACTTTAGTCACCATGATTTATATTAGCTCTCTAGAATCTATGCATCCTGAATAACTGGAGTTTTGTACCCCTTTAACCAACATCTCCCCATTTCCCTTGCTTTCCAGCCCTGCCAACCACCATTCTGCTCTCTGCTTTTATGCATTCAATATTTTTAATTTTTGTGTTTTTATTTACTTATTTATTTACTTTTTTTGTTCTTTTTTGTGAGTTCAATTTTTAAAGAATCTACATATAAATGAGATCATGCAGTAATTGTCTTTCTGTGTCTGGTTTATTTCACTTAGCATAGCATCCTTTAGGTTCAACTCAGGTCTTACGTTCAAGTCTTTAATCCAATAATTCTACTGTTATGATCTGAATGTTTATGTCTCTCCCAAATTCATATGGTGAAATTCTCACCCCCAAGGTGACAGCATTATGAGATGGGGCCTTTGGGAGGTGATTAGGTTATGAGGGCAGAGCCCTTATGAATGAAATTAGTGCCCTTATAAAAGAGGCCAGAGAGAGATTCTTCACTCCTCCTACCATGTGATGTTAGAGTCTATGGTAGCTGTCCATGAGCAAGTAGGCCCTCATCAGACACTGAATCTGCCAACACCTTGATCTTGTACTTCCCAGCCTCCAGAACTGTGAGAAATAAATTTCTGTTGTTCATAGGCCATTGAGTCCATGGTATTTTGTTATAGCAGCCTGAACAGACTAAAACACTGTCTTCAAGGTATTTATCCAAAAGAACTGAAATCAAAAGCAGTATCAAGCAGTATCGTGAAGCACTCCTCTGTTCATTGCAACACTATTCACAATACCCAAGATGTGAAAACAACCTAAATGTCCATGGACAGATGAATGTATAAAGACAATGTTGCATATACATACAATGGGATACTTTCAGCCTTAAAAAGGAAGGAAATTATTCTGGCTACCAGAGGCCAGCAGGATTGGGAGCAAAGCAGGGTGAAATGTGGAGTTACTAATCAACCAGCATAACGTTTCGGTTAAGCAAGATCAATAAGCTCTACAGATCCACTGTATAATTTGTACCTACAATCAATAATAGTGTATGTACACATAAACATTTGTACAAAGGTAGATCTTATGTTAGGCATTTTTACCACAATAAAATAAAATTTAAAAAATAATTGACAAAGGAGAAAACCGAAAAAGACTACAGTAAGAGATCCTAACAGGTAGATGTGGGAAATGACAGGTCACATGCATGCTTTCATTATTGGTTGCAGATAAACTAAAAAAGTTGAGGAGGCTGGGCACAGTGGCTCATGCCTGTAATCCCAGCACTTTGGGAGGCTGAGGCAGGTGGATCATGAGGTCAGGAGATTGAGACCATCCTGGTTAACACGGTGAAACCCCGTCTTGACTAAATATACAAAACAAAAAATAAGCCGGGCATAGTGGCAGGCGACTGTAGTCCCAGCTACTCGGGAGGCTGAGGCAGGAGAACGGCGGAGCTTGCAGTGAGCTGAGATCATGCCGCTGTACTCCAGCCTGGGCAACAGAGCAAGACTCCATCTAAAAAAAAAAAAAAAATAGCCAGATGTGGTGGCATGTGCCTGTAATCTCAGCAACTCAGGAGGCTGAGAAAGGAGAATCACTTGAACTCAGGAGGCAGAGGTTGCAGTGAGCCAAGATTGTGCCACTGCATTCCAGCTTGGGTGACAGAGCAAGACTGCATCTCAAAAAAAAAAAAAAAAAAAAAAAAAAAAAGAAGAGAGAGGTGAAAGGAAATGAGGAAAAGAAGAACAAATACATGCGATCTCAATTTGTTTTCACAGCTACTGTGGGGTAGTAACGTATTATTAATACCAACTGCAATTTACAAATTAAGAGACTCATACTTAGGTAAATGACTGATTTTTCAAAGATTACCTGGCTAATTACTGCTACAGTCATTTTTTAACCTTAATGTTTTGACCTAAACTAGTTCTCTTTCTACTGCACTGCACTGATAGTACTGGCTCTGCCATTAGTTAGCGTGACCTTGGGAAAGTCCATTAAGTTCTCTGAGTTCTCAGTTTTTAGGTCTGCAAAGTGGGGTTAAAATATGAGCCTTATCCTATTTAATAGAATTAATACTACATAAGTATCTTACTTCTTATTGTTTTATAGTTTATAAAAGGTCACTGATGCATGATTTCATAAAATTTCTTACAAAAGTACTATAAGAGTCAAATGAGCATGTATTGCTAAGAGAATAGATTTTATGTTATGTATTCTTATAAAATAATAATAATAACACAGAGGGTAGGAGGAAACTGTTAGAGGTGATACATGTGTTCATGGCATATATTGTGATGATGGTTTCACAGGTGTATACTTATCTTGAAAGTCACCAAGTTGTATATAGTCATTTATCTTTGTGGTAGGTGCAGGGTTGGTTCTAGAACCCCCAACACCCAGTGGATACCAAAATCTGAGAATGCTCAAGTCCTTTATATAAAATGACATAATATTTGCATATAACCCATGCACATGCTCCTGTATCCTTTAAATTATCTCTAAATTACTTATAATACCCAATATAAAAATGCTATGTAAATAGTTGTTATACTGTATTGTTTTAATTTGCATTATTTCTTACTGTATTTTTTTAAATATGTGGGACCTACAGGGAGGGCCAACTGCACATTAAGATGTACAGCTTTTTGCATGTTAATCATAACTTAATAAAGTGGTTTTAAAAAATCAATGTGAAAGCAGTTGCACAGTAATTATCATCTGCCTCTGCTTCCATATACTCCTTCATATCTCTGAAGTTGTTGAAATTCTTAAGATTTTAGTTAAGATTTAAAGGTTGCCCAGGGAGAAATTTCAAATGGACTCCGTAGCCTCTGATAATACTTACAATGAAATAAAAGCATAATAAGAATTTTACAATCTGCAAAGTCCAAATCTCAAACAGCCTTTTAGGATCATTAATAATCTATCCACCATGACATAAAATTCATCTAAACACCCTCCAACTTTATCATCCCCAGGCCTAAGTGAATTCTTCCTTTATGTAGTCCTCTTTGGGGGTTCTATGAATGGTCAGTTCTATGACTGTGTCTTGACACATGCAGTCTCCCTACCTAGAATACACTCTTCGTGTTCTCTACCTTTCCAGGATAGGTAAGACCTCACCTCCATCTGATTTCTAACTACACCAGTCTCCATTCTTAATTTCTGTTCTCTAATCTCCATTAGTTCTTATTGCGTATAGCAGGGGTCAGCAAACCATGCCCCCAAGCCTATTTTTGTAAATAAAGTTTTATTATAACTGAGCCTATGACTGTTTTCACACTACAAATGCAGAGTTGAGTAGTAATGACAGAAAGCATATGGCACCGAAAGCCTCAAATATGTACTATATAGAGTTTGCTAACTTCTAGTTTATAGCATACCTCACTTCTCACCCATCGAAAAACCTAAACTGGCATGATGGTGAAAGCACATTGCGGTTTTGAAATTATTTATTATTTACAGTAAGTTTTAAGGACATTTAGACTACAATAGCAAGTTGAATGAGTATTTTGTTGCTATCCTTTCAGATGCAATTTAGAAATTCTACCAAAAGATAAAAATGATAAACACACACACACACACACACACACACACATACATATATATATATATTTTTTTTTGAGACGGAGTCTCGCTCTGTCGCCCAGGCTGGAGTGCAGTGGCGCGATCTCGGCTCACTGCAAGCTCCGCTTCCCAGGTTCACGCCATTCTCCTGCCTCAGCCTCCCGAGTAGCTGGGACTACAGGCGCCTGTCACCACGCCCGGCTAATTTTTTTGTATTTTTAGTAGAGATAGGGTTTCACCGTGTTAGCCAGGATGGTCTTGATATCCTGACCTCCTGATCCGTCCGCCTCAGCCTCCGAAAGTGCTG
This sequence comes from Rhinopithecus roxellana, assembly GCF_007565055.1. NCBI lineage: Eukaryota > Metazoa > Chordata > Mammalia > Primates > Cercopithecidae > Rhinopithecus > Rhinopithecus roxellana. The sequence goes on from NC_044550.1 coordinate 11,969,450, forward strand.
GGATTACAGGCGTGAGCCACCACACCCAGCCTGATAAAAATATTTTAATGGCCAGGCGCGGTGGCTCAAGCCTGTAATCCCAGCACTTTGGGAGGCCGAGACGGGCAGATCACGAGGTCAGGAGATTGAGACCAGCCTGGCTAACTCGGTGAAACCCCGTCCCTACTAAAAAAATACAAAAAACTAGCCAGGCGAGGTGGCGGGTGCCTGTAGTCCCAGCTACTCGGGAGGCTGAGGCAGGAGAACGGCGTAGACCCGGGAGGCGGAGCTTGCAGTGAGCTGAGATCTGGCCACTGCACTCCAGCCTGGGCGACAGAGCGAGACTCTGTCTCAAAATATATATATATTTTAATGTCATGGCAATGATAGCTCATCAGAACCAAATAATATAATATTACACAAGTATTATGCAATAGAATAACTAAGGTAAGGTAAAGGTGAGGGTTAAATAGCAAAAGTTAACTCTTAGCAGGAAGCTTTAACTGAGAGGGCACATCAATGACACCTACTGAACAGAGAAAGCTGAAGATCACAATCAGGACAATAACCTAGTGCCTACTGTTACTGCAAGCAGGGCCAAACATCATACAGACTGATAATCAATCAAGGCTGTTAGGGTCTGCAGGAAATAGCTCCTTATTTGTGGTGAGGATGAATGTTAAGGAAGAGCAATTTCTGACTATTAGGAAAGCACTGGATTGCATGGAGAGTACTTGTGCATTCTGCCGAATAGCACCAGCTGAGAAGCACTGGTCTATGGACTCCCTGTTTGTCTGTAAGCAATATTTTCCCACCTATACCATCTATTTAAGGCTGTGAACAAAGCCATATACTTTCACCATTCACATTATTATAAGGGATATGTCTCCTTATTATGTGTTAAGGCTAAACCGACACTTGATTCTGCCCCTCTACATAACTTTATTATTATTAATATTGTTATTTTATGAGATAGGGTATCACTCTGTTGCCCAGGCTAGAGTGCAGTGATGTGATGATAACTCACTGTAACCTTGAACTTCTGGGATAATGTGATCCTTTCACCTCAGCCTCCCTAAGCACTAGGGTCATAGGCATGAGCCACCATGCTCGACTCTTTTTTCCGCTATAGAATAGTTTCAAGGAAAGATTATTTCCCATGGAAACAAATATGGTCCCCCAGCTATTAAACTGAGAGAACTCTTCAAATGTTACTGAATAAAAGTTTTTATAAATGAAGTGTCCTTTCTAAATTTCTTCATGAGTCCTGGTAGAAAACTTTTACTGTCATCCTCCTCCACAAATATACATTAATACGTAACTTCATAATTCTAAAAACTTTAAATAATTTAGGCATTTATGCCTTTTGAGAATTTAATTTTTAGTTATGCTTAAAGATGATCATTTCCTTCACACTTGACAGCTATTTTTTCTACTTATTTTAGTAATAAATTATTTCAAATACAAGTGATTTTTTTAAAGAAAAAAATTATTTAAAAACTTAAGCTACATTAAATCTCCAAGATGCCATTATAGAGTTGGGACATGATTTCTAATTTCATGAAACTAAAGGTAAATGATTTATTTCTTTTTTAGCTTTTAAAAACAACTGTGGTAAAATATACATAATATAAAATTTACCATTTTAACCATCTTTATGTGTACTGGTCAGTGGCATTAAGTACATTTACATTGCCCTGCAACCATCAATACTATCTGTCTCCAGAACTTTTTCTTCTTTCCAAACTGAAACTCCATTATCTGCTAAAAATAACTCCCCATTCCTCCTTCCCCCAGCCCCTGACAACCACCATTCTACTGTCTGTCTCTATAAATTTGACTACTCTAGATACATCACAGAAGCAGAATACTTGTCTTTTTGTGTCTGATTTATTTCACTTAGCATAACGCCTTCAAGTTTATCCACATTGGAACATGGGTCATAATGTCATTCCTTTTCAAGGTTAAATAATATTCCATTTTATGTATGTATGTTTATCCATTCATCTGTGATGGACATTTGAGTTGCTTCTACCTTTTGTCTTTGGTCACAACAATGCTGCTGTGAACACTGGTGTATAGATATCTGTTAAGTCTGACAGTTTTTTTTGTTTCGTTTTTATAGAAAAAGCCCTCTTGGTTTTTTGTTTGTTTGTTTGTTTTTGCAGAGACAAATGAACATTTATTTTTATGTCTTTCTTCCTGTGTGTATTTCAAGTTTTTTCAAAACAAAACCCTAGGAATCTCCAGATTCAATTATGTCCCTGGGCTTGGTCGACTGCTGCAGGAGTCTTAGGGAGCCTTGTACAAATGCTAGAGTTACTCATTTACCAACATTAAATGCTAGGATAGAAGATGCAACAAAGCAGGACTCCTTCCTCCATGGAATGTGCTGATTTCAGACAAGGCGGCAGCAAATGTAGAAAATGCTGGAATTTTTCCTTGGAATTGGACTGCGATGAGAGGTACTTGCCATAAACATAAGCTACTGTCTTTTCTTTTCTGTTTTTGAGATGGAATTTCGCTCTGGAATTTTGCCCAGGCTGGAGTGGAATGGTGCAATCTTGGCTCACTGCAACCTCCGCCTCCCAGATTCCAACGATTCTCCAGCCTCAGCCTCCCAGATAGCTAGGATTACAGGCATGCGCCACCATGCCCAGCTAATTTTTGTATTTTTAGTAGACACAGGGTTTCTCCATGTTGGTCAGGCTGGTCTTGAACTCATGACCTCAGGTGATCTGCCTGCCTCAGCCTCCCAAAGTGCTGGAATTATAAGAGTGAGCCATCACACCCAGCCAGTTACTGTCTTTTCTTTGACCCTTCCTTTCCAGTTTTTGAAGATAAGGCAGGAAATAATTTCTGAAGATACTTGATAAAAATTCCCCAAAAAACAAAAACACATGCTTCCACTTCATTGATAAAAATTACTGCAGTTTGGCACCTGGGTCTAGTTCAGCTGGCAGATGAGCTGATTGATGCATTCACCCTGATAGCCAGTTATGCCCATATCCTTGAGGAAGCCCATTCTATTTTCGTAGCATGACGGGCCGCTGAGAGGTGGAAAGGGCACAAGAACCATGAGCTCTCCTAGAAATGCTTCCCTGGGAAGGCAATTTCATGAATGACGTCTTCCAAGCAAATGATGCCAAACTTCCCCAGATGCTCCTCAATCACTGTGTTGTCTGTCAGAGGGATGGTCTTATTCTTGACCTTGGCTTGTCCATGTTTCAAAATGAGTTCCCGGAGAGACTTCAGATTTGGAAATCCCCAGGTCACATAAGGTTCCACTACACGCAGCATTTTTAGGTTCTGGGGGGTGACTTTTACAAAGACACCACTGAACATTTTCTTTCGGCGAAGTCTTGCAATGGTTCTCTGCACCAGTAAACTCAGGCCATCAATCCTTCCGATGCATACAACAAAGGCCAAGGAATGTTTATCTGGCAATTCCAAGGCATGAGGTTTCACTTCTAGTCGTCTGAGACACACCTTGTCACGTTTCTGCTGCCAGGAATCATGTAGGAATGATTCCAGTTGCTTAAACCTGAGCCTTTTTCCTTTTCTCTGCTCCTTCTTTGCCAAAAGTGCCTGCTTTGCCTGGATGGCATTGAGGGCTTGATAAGCCTTCCTCCTTTTCAGGAGATTTTCTGGAACCAAAGGGATTTTTCTTTGCTCTTGCTCCACCATCTTTCTAGTGGTGCAGCTCAAAAAAGCTCTCTTATTTGATGAATATTTATAGATTGCCTAATACTTAGTAGATACTGTGCTAAGTGCTGGGTACGCACTGTTGATATTAGAGCTCATCATTATGCCGTTTTATTTCTTGGATGTAGAGGGCCCATATCATTGGAACCTAGGTTAATAAAAAAAAATTAATCAATAGTTATTATGACATAGCTATTTAGCAATCCAAATGCATAATGCCAATATTAATGTATTTGGAGATTAAAAGTGAAATATACAGAAAATATTTTCTCATAAACTATTAAAAAATCATATTGCAGAGTTTTAACATTTAAGTGATTATGCACTTTTTGAAAGCAGCACCTTCTTTTAGTTATACAAAGCATGTTCCCTTTGTTTTAACAAAACACTCTCATCTGAAAATTCTCTTGGGAATGGAAGGAACACGTACATCTAGCCTGTGAGGCAGTGATTGGTTGCTTTTTGACTTCATACTAAGCAGAGTGATAAGAAAGAAGAAAAAAGTCTCCACGGCAACCACCTTGATCATTAAAGTTTGCATTAAAAGGAGAGAACTAAATCTTGCTTGAACGTTATCCTCCTTTGCTAGACTCTGGCAAGCCATTTTGCCTCTCTAAACCTGTTTCCCAGGGATAGTAAATACCGTATCTATTTTGCAGAGGTGTTTCAAGAATGAAATAACTCATGTGAGGGTATCTTGTGACTCAAGCGCTACACCAGTGTAAGGGTTTTGAAAAGTTGCTATTTTGCTAACATGCCCAGATATTAAATTCTAATAGCTACAAAGAAATGCCAAAATCTCTCAACATCCTGCTGTTTGTTAAAGAATTTAATCTAAGTTGTAAAAAGCTTTCCCCAGTGGAATTCAGGAAAGCTATTTTGAGTTGGAAAAATGTGTCCTACAAATTTTTTTCCCCTGAATTGGGCCATGTGCTGAAAAGTTTTTTTCTCTATCATGCAGTGAAGCACATGGCTCCCTTCACAGATCACACATGAACCCTTGTGACACAGAAGGCCTCCCGCCACACACTATTCCACTTCCATAGCTTCTATTAACTCATCCTAGTTCTGTCCCATAGGCACACAGAATATCCCTACTTAAATGCTCCTCAAATATTTAAAGAAGGTTATCAAGTCCTCTGGCTATGGTTTTTCCTCTGGAAAAACTACGTTTTCAAAAATTTTACCCATTGGATATTTTAATTTTTTATTTTCTCTATTTCTCATAGTGTCTAGAGTGGAGCCCAATATTCTAGATATAGTATGACTAATAAAGGAAAAAAAATAACTTTCCTTATGGTAAGCCTTATGCTCCTAATAATATGTTCTAGGTTCATATTAAAGTTTTAATCTAAAATCTTGGCTTTTTTTTTCTTTAAACAAGAACTGATAGTTGAGCCATCTTTTACTAATTCCTTTTTCCTATAATGGCTTTTTAAGGTTCCGCTGCAAGAGTTTCATCTGTTCTATTCTTTGTAGATGTTGTCCTGTCAGATGCAAAACTGAAAGAGTATATAGAAAACAGTTTTGATTCCCTTTTTTTTTTTTTTTTTTTTTTTTTTTTGAGACAGAGTCTCGCTGTCACCCAGGCTGGAGTCCTGTGGTGCAATTTCTGCTCACTGCAACCTCTGCCTCAGCCTCCCGAGTAACTGGGATTACAGGGGCCTGCCACCATGCCCAGCTAATTTTTGTATTTTTTTTAGTAGAGATGGGGTTTCATCATGTTGGCCAGGCTGGTCTCGAACTCCTGACCTCAGGTGATCTGCCTGCCTTGGCCTCCAAAAGTGCTGGGATTACAGGTGCGAGCCACCGTGCCTGGCCCCAGCTTTCCATTTCATGTAAAACCTGTCCTTATTTCTTTACTCTTCTCAAAGTATGTGAAACCCAAGAACAGTACTTCTGCATCTCAGATGTTAACACTCTTTTTACTCGAACTAATTTGAGTTGGTTTCTGGTATTTGCACCCAGAACAGCCTTGGCTGTAGCACAGCATTAACCCAACTTGACCTTACTTTACATAGCCTTCGTCTGTAGAACTGAAGTCCAGCTGAAAGAGTTGTACCAAATGTATAGAAATTTAGCTGCTCTGGCTGTGGGCTTACAAGAGAAGGGGGAACACACTTCCTTCACTTTGTTGCATCTCTGTTATACTGAACATGGAAGAAGCACCTCCTTCCACATATGGAAGGGTTACTTCTGGGGAGCAAGCAATTCATGTGAGTAGCGGAAAAAAAAGTACTGAATGTAGATTTGAGGAAACATCAGTTAGGGGAACATTTATCCTAATTCCCCTGGATTCAGGCAGTGTAAATTCAGGCAAGTCACAACTTCCCTAGGTTTCAGTTTCTTCATATGTAAAAATTAAAAGAGTTAGGAGGATTATATACAATGTCTAAAGTCTCTTTCTGCTTGAAATGTTAGCTTTAAGCGTACCTCTGGCAGTGCATACGAGGAACCACTTTGCCATCTGCCATAGGAGCCATCTTTCTCATTTCTGTGTTGAAAAGACATTTCTCCCCAAATATCGGAGACAGCCAGGGCTGTCAAGGTGTGTAACCATGCTCCATGGATTCAAGACCCCTCTTCTTTCTCTCTAATTTGTATCTCTTTTTCTTCACTGAACACATACAACCCTTCTTCCTCTTTGTTCTTAGACTTTGAACAAGTCCATTCTTGCTTTGCCAAATTGTCCCAGGCCTATGGTAAGATCTAGGGTGAGAGGGAAAGAGCTTTATCTACCACATTGTATCAGCAAAAATAACAGATGTGGGTTATTTAACTAGAAACCAATTTATGGATGTTTTCTGCATGAATCTAATTCCTAATAAAGTACTTATTTTTGGAATTTTGGGTTTATTCTTATAATTTTTGATAGATCTTTATATACTTGTATTTCTTTATAGTTAAAAATGATTTACTATATCCATGCATATATGTATAGTCTAGTACCTTTTGTGATTTTAAAATCCATAATAAAGAAATGTATTATAAAATTCAAAAGGTACAAAGGGCATAATCTACCATCTACCCTATTCCCTGGACACCCAATTTCCTATTCACAAGTAATCCCTACCTGTATTAACAGGCTTTTAAAAAAAAAGACCTTCTAGAGATAGTCTATCCACACACAAGCGTATACACACAAATATAGTCATAAAGATCATTATAATTATTGTTTCCCCCTAATGATAACATACTATATAAGTAAGCATTTCTTTTTTTTGCCACTTACCAATAAGTCCTGGCTATGATTGTCATATCAGCATTTGGAGACCTTCCTGGCTTATTTTAACAGCTTCATAGCATACTATTTTTTTTTATATATATACCAGAACTGATATAATTAGTTCTTGATTGTGGTTGCCATCAATATCCTTCATAGCATACTATTTTTATATATATATACCAGAACTGATATAATTAGTTCTTGATTGTGGTTGCCATTAATATCCTTTTACTTTTGTAGTTTTATGCATGTATGTATCTATCTGCCGCATTAATTCCCAGAAATAGAATGGCTGGGCCAAAGGGCAGCTGCATGAGTCATCCAGATGTATGCTTCTGAATTTTCCTCCCAAAACATGGTTGTCCTGATTTATATTTCCACAGACAACATGAAAGGGCCTGTTTCCCCACATTTATTCCAACATAGTGCATTGTCACACTTTTGGGGTCTTGCCATTTTGTGGGGTGAAAATCATTATATCACTATACTTTTAAATTGCATTCTATATTATATTATATTATATTCTCTATTATGGTTTCTATTTAGTTATCTTAAATAAATATTTGATACAGATTTTTCAAGTTAAGTAAAATATGGGCCAAACAATGATGAGAAATCAAGAAGGTTTTTAGTCTTAAAATTCTAAAAAACAAACTTTTGAACATCTAATAAGTTGTCTTTCTTTCTGCCTCTTATTCTCTATTTTCCTTTCCTATTTACCTCTATCTATCAACCATTCATGAAGAATTTAAATCTACATTTAATATTTCTATTTACTGAGTAAAATGTTTTGAACCCTTTATTGTAAAAAGCAAAATAATTAGAGAATTCTATATTTCTTAAAAGATAAATTTAAAACAACCATATCCTTTAGGTCTGTCAGTTTTTGGTTGAAAGCAACAGAAACTATGGCTGATTGAAGCACAAATGGGGTAGTTCTAACTGCAGGAAGGCAGGCTCATCAGCCATGAACAGTGTTCAGAATTATGCTACAGAATCACACAGGCATCGTCATTGTTGTGCACTATCCTCTGTGGCTTGATCATTCCTGATTATCGACCTTGGGTGCTGTGGTGGCACAACTGCTCCTGTTACCTCAGAAAATGGATGTGGCTGCTACTGGCTTTTCCAAATGAAATTGGAGCAGCCCCTGCTTCTTTAGGCTTACAACATCTGATTTGGTCAGTGTAGGCCATGTCCGGTCTGTGGTCTTGGTCGGGTGTCCATGCTCTGCCTGTAAAGGAGGTTGTGGAAACCGATATTAGGCATTTGCAGCTTCACAGTTAGAGGCAGGCTCATCTTCCCCTCTACAGGCGGGGACACCCTATCATTGAAGGTTGGTAAAAAAAGGTTGACAATTATCATCAATAATTCTCAACTGGTGTTCTTCTCCTCCAGGTGATGGTCTTTAAAAGATTGCTACTTGAGAATCACAAAACTAATATTTTTTCTTCTCTTGGCCTGAAATATTGAGGGTTAAGGAGGAAAATAATTGGTCTTCTCTCCACATAACCTGATAGAATTTTGGCTGGGACAGGGAAATAGGAAGATGCGGTTAGAAGAATAACTGCCAATGCCAATATTTATGCCTGTAAGTACAAATTTTTAATCTTCTACTTTGATTGTTAAAGTATACAATCTCTTTCCAGGGTCTTAGTTTTTCTCAAAAATGATTTAACACACTAACAGTTTCTGGATGAAAATAGCAATATATTGTTTTTGTGTTTTCTAGAATCAGAACAGGAAATTAGGGCTAGCTGCAAAGATATACATGCCTAAAAGGAAGTTAATATAAACCATTTTTACCAATCTAATTGTATTAGTTTGCTAGGGTTGCTGTAACAAAATACCACAGACTTGGTGGCTTAAACAACAGAAATTTATTGTCTCACAGTTCTGGAACTACGTGTCCAAGCTCAAGGTCTCAGTAGGGTTGGTTCCTTCTGAGGGAAGGATTTGTTCCAGACCTCTCTTCTTGGCTTGTAGACAGCAACCTTCTCCCAGTGTCTACACATTGTTTTCTCTCTGAAACTGTTTCTGTGTTCACATTTATTCTTTTTATAAGGATACCAGTCCTGCTGGATTACAGCCCATCTTAATGATCTCATTTTAACTTGATTACCTCTGTAAAGACTCTATCTCCAAATAAGGTAACATTCCAAGGTACTGGGGATTAGTACTTCAACATATGAATTATGGGGCAGTGGACACAATCAACCCATAACACGAATCTTTTTGGTGATCTAAATAAAATTTGTGTTTAAGAGAGAAGGCAAGGAGGCTGCAAACTACTGGATTGGCTGTTTCTGACTTGTGATTTGGGAAAAAAGTAGTGCTGAGGTCCAGGGGTTTGAGATGATAGGATTCCTAAATGTGGGCAGGACCAGGAAGACCTCTCTTAGCTCAGAATTGAAGGTTGTAATATTTTAAAAGAATAATTTGCAGACAAGATGTAAGTGCTTAAATCTAAGCAGAATTTAGTAACTATGCGTCCTGTATGTAGCACTAGAAATCTTTTTTCTTTTTTATAATTTAAAAATGTACAACTTCTTCAATTCTCTTTCTAGTTGCTAAAACTCAATCTAAAAACAATTTGACAATTAATATCATAATAGAACTTAATCCAAGTCATTTTACTAAATTTTTCTTTATCAAAAATTAAATACAAAATCTCAAAATGTTTGAGTATTTTTACATGAATTCATCTAATCAAACCACATTTTTTAGCACCTACATATAAAGCAAGATTCAGTAAACAAAGTTCTTAAGTTAGAAAAATGTGATGAACTCTTCTCAAATCTTCCTGCCTTATCCACCACTCAGGACTCAGAAACAATAAAGTAAACTATGTAAAGCTCTATGAGTCCAAAATACGAGCAAAGACTCTCACTTTTAATTTACATAGACATTTGGCATATACTCTGTTGGTTTCAAGCACTTCAGAATTAAAACAGAGATGATTGCTGAGATGTTGCAAGGAATTAATAATATATGTAAATACAGTTGACCCTTGAACAACACAAGGCTGAACTTCACAGGTTCACTGATAGGTGGATTTTTTTTCAACCAAACACAATGGAAAGATAGTATTCGCAGGACACAAAACCCATACATGGTGGGGAGCCGACTTGAGTATGTATGGATTTTGGTGTAAGCTGGGGTTAACCAAGGGCTTACTGTACTGTCACATTTTATGAAATAGTTTTGCTAAAATTACAGCCTTACATTTTTTTTTTTTAATAGATTGAAATCTGAGAGAGTTGGCTCTCCCTTCTGAGTCTCTTTTGCACTCTGTCTCTTTAGGTTCCTACTACATTCTACCTTGCATTTTGGCAAATAACACATATATTTCTACCATCCTCTGCAGTAGGATTATGGGAAGAATGTATTCTCTTCCCTTCATTTTCTTTGGGAGCTTCCTCTTAGTACCTTGCTGAGTAAGAGTCACTATAAATGTAAACTTTGAGACATTTGAATGTGAATGAGCAAAGCAACCACATGATGGCAGCATGTTAAAAGAGTAAAGAATTATTTACTTGAAGCCATCCTTTTAATGTTTTAAAATTGGTATGAACAAAGAAAAAAACCTCATATCTACCTGCTTTGTGAATCCTGTATTCTAGTCAGCTCTTACAGATGCAAGATATGAAGTGAAGTGACCGGTTTTCAAATCTCAAAAACAATAAGGAACAAAAGAACAGAAGCTCTGAGTTCTTAGATTTTAAGCTAGAACCAGACAGTCAGACTGACTCATTCTTCAAGCTGAGCAGTTTTTGGTATTCAGTATGGGGATTATTTGGTGAATTATGCCAAGCAGAATGGTAATTTATGGATAGTGCCTAAAATTAATGTCTAGTTACACAAGATGTTTTTGGTTGCTCCGCAGATTACTGAAACAAACAAACAAACAAACAAAAAAGAACTCTCAGTTATCTACATGTGCATGTAATATGTTTTTGAATGAATCACCAAAACATTGCAATGATTAATTTTAACATCTTTGCTTTGTCATCTGTGATTAAGGATTTGTTTTTTTCATTAGCAAACAAGTAAGTCAACATTGGTTGAAAGTCTCCAACTGCATGATAATTGCCTAGGTAGGAAAGAGACAGTGAGAGAAAGCTTTTGTACTGGAAAAGTCTAGATGGGATTAATTCAAGGCCCTAAACAATGTCATAGACATATCTGCCATTTTTACACTCTCATTTCTGTTTTCTTTTGCAATGGCTTTATTCCCAACTATGCTTTCTTTTGTGATAGCAAACATGACTCTAGGCTACTGGTTTCTCTACTTCAGAAAGGCAGGGTGGCTCACACTTGTAATCCCAGCACTTTGGGAGGCCGAAGAGGGTGGATCACGAGGTCAGAAGTTTCAGGTCAGCCTGGTAAACATGGTGAAACCTGGTCTCTACTAAAAATACAAAAATTAGCCAGGCATGGTGATGGGCACCTGTAATCCCAGCAACTCGGGAGGCTGAGGCAGAAGAATTGCTTGAACTCAGGAGGCGGAGCTTGCAGTGAGCCGAGATCGCGTCACTGCATTCCAGCTTGGGCGACAGAGCAAGACTCTGTCTCAAAAAATAAATAAATAAATAAAAATTAAAACTTAAAAAAGGGTTCTCTTTCTCAAAGGTTTCAGCAGAAGTTCTGGGGCTCGCTCCTATTGGCCAGGCTTGTGTCACTTACAAATTCCTGAACCAGTTTCAGTGGTAGGAAAAATAGAGTGCTCTGATCTGCTAGGCAGATCACAGGCTCATTGATAGACCCAGATTTGAACCAGTCCTCCAGTTCCCGAACATGAACTGATAATGGAAGAACAGAGGTTTCCCAAAGGAAAACAAGGATGCCTGTTACCAAAACAAGGGGGAAGAAATGTCAGGCAGGCAGAAACAATAGCTATCCACTAAAAGAAATTTAAAAGATGCAATCCTTACCTTCAATAAGTTTACAAACTTGAAAAGAATTATGAACTGAATAAATATTATCAAAGCCAATATGTCTAAAGTTGCTTTAGAGCTTTTGAAATACTTATTTCATGTGATCCTTTCAAGAACGTTTTTAGTTCAGTTTTATTTTGTAGTTAAAGTCAAAGAGAAATACAGACATTAAATTATTTGCTTACCTGATGCTTATCATGCCCAACGTAGAGCTTTTATCAAAGTTGAAACTCATATTCATATTTCCCAAGTAGTTCTACTTATATATGACATTAAGGTTTATGAATATTTATATATAAGTGAGTAGAAAATATGTTTATATTATATGATCTAATATGCAAGAATCAAACTATGTTTGACATGAGAAAAAAATCACCTAGCATGGTGTTTCTCAAATTGTGTTCTGCCTACATTATAATTTCTCGGCTTGTTTGTTATGAATTTCAAGGCTTCATTCATGAATCAGAATATCTACAGATGGGGCCCTGGGAATTCGTGTTTTTTAGCAAGAGGCTCAGGTGATTTTTATGCAGTGATGTTTAAGAACCTCCAACAACACATTTAACTGCAGCCTTAGAGACCTTATACTTATAGAAATGAAAACAGAGATCCACAAGATATTTCTCAGGTTTTGTATCCTATTCTGGTCACCTTTCCTTTTTTGTGCTTTTCTCCGCTTTCTAAGTTAAAATAGTCATCAATTAGAAAGGTTAGGAATTATACCATCATTATATCTAATTTGTGATCTTCCAAATTAATCAGTGAAAAAGAGTATTAATTTTCACAGCAAATAACTAAAACTCAAAACTTAGAATTAAAAAGGATCTTAGATGAACTGCCTTGTGCTCAGATAAGGAAATCAATTTCTCAAAAAATAAAGTGACTTGCATAGCTAAGCAATTAGTATTGACAGCCCTTTTAGAATCTACTCATTTTTAAGTGACTATTTCATTTGGAGAAATGGTCATAAAAGTCAGTTAGCATTTATAATTAAAACTCAGCTTTAGTTAAATTTAATTGTGTGTGCAACAGAGCATAGAATTCAATTTCAAAATCCTGAACCATATTTTATGACTTGTCTTCATTAGCAGTTATTGGACATTGGCTGTCTCTCTACATGTATTCCTCATTTAATCCCCACATCTCTAGGAAGTAGGTACTGGTATGCCCATTTTAGAAATGAGAAAGCTAAGACAGGAATAGATTAAGAAACTTACCCCAGACCAGTGTTTCTCAAACTTTATGTGCAAAAGAATCACCCAAGAGTCTTGATAATTTGCAAATTCTGACTTGGTAGGTCTGGGGTGAATCCTGAGATTCTGCATTTTTAATCAGCTCCCAGGTCAAGGCCAACAATGTTGGCTTGTGGATCATACATTGTGTAACAAGGTTCTACATCACATGTCCTAGGGTCTTAACACTGCCTGTCTGACACTGAAACCCATGCACTTAACCCCTATGCAGAGTATGCATTGACCTTTCTCTTTACTACATTGTAATTTACATCCTACAGATGGAACCAGTGATACTAGTTCTTGATGCATATACATTTGTGATGCAATTTTACCCTTGAGGAATATCCAGGGAAGCAAAGCACTACTGGGATCATCATTCTCATCCTAGAGGCTCTCTTCTACATCTGCCTCTTCCGGGACCACAGCTCCCAAGAGGAAAGATAGAGGTGGCAGTGGCAGCTGACAATTTACCTTATTCTTTGGAATCTCAGGGTTTCTCCTGTTCAGTGAGTGCAGCCATTCAACTCTGACTTCTCCTCCTCAATCCTCCCATGAATATGTAGTATATAAAATCTAACTATGCTTCATGCTTTCTTATGCATGCTTATTTAAATATGTATATATAATATGCATGTGCTTTCTTTGCTTCTCATTTTACTAGGTATTCACAGTTCATTTTCTTCCAGTAAGTCTTTTTATCCTATTCTTTTTTTGTGTCCCCAAACTCTTCCTTTGTGGTTATGCTATAATTTTAACATTTACCAAAAAAGAAGATTCAAGTTAGCCACTTTTCATATTATATTACTTTGGTTAAATCAGTCTGGCCTAGAGGATTTCCTTTTCACTGTTTTCTTTCTCATCAGGTGAGGTAGTTTGACTGACTTGGTTTATTCAAGCAAAGGGACAATGGGAAATAAATCTGGATGTTCAGCATAAAAAGAGCTAATGACAAAGCTATTTTTAGGGAAAGGGACTTCTTGTCTTTCCTATATTATTCTTTACGTCTGTTTGATATATCTATTTTCTGGTTCTTATCTTTAAAAGACAGCTGCTTTGCCTCAGGCATAAATCAGAAGAGGAAAACCAGCTTCTGGACCTGGAGGGAGGATGAAAGGGAATAGGAATTGAGGGAAGTGGAAGGGAAGACTAAGGGACCCCTGGAGAGTCCCTACTAAGCCAGACATAACAAACAAAAGTCCTCTGCTACTGCAGAAGACAGAACAGAGAAGCCAGCAGGAGAAGAAAAAGATGATGCTGTTCTTGATGCCTCAAAAACGGCAAGGGAGAACCCAGGCAACTGATATACACATCCTTGGAACAAATCTACCCCAGAAGTACAAGACACACACTTCGAATTCATGGAATAAATGGGAGGTGAGTGTTCAGTTCCAAGACACAAGACAGAATTGGGCAAGAGCGAGGAATGCTACTACTTGTAAGTCATAGTTACATAAAAACAGCAACCACATTGTGTTTTTCCGTAAAGTTCTAGATCTGTGGTCCCCAATCTTTTTTGGCACCAGGGACTGGTTTCATGGAGGACAGTTTTTCCACTAACTGATGATTCAAGCACATTACATTTATTGTGCACTTTATTTCCATTATTATTACATTGTAATATATAATGAAATAATTATACAACTCACCATAATGTAAAATTGGTGGAAGCCCTGAGCTTGTTTTCCTGCAACTAGAGGGTCCCATCTGGGGGTGATGGAAGACAGTAACAGATCATCAGGCATTAGATTCTCATAAAGAGTGTGAACCTAGACCCCTCGCATGCACAGTTCACAATCGAATTCGCACTCCTATGAGAATATAATGCTGCCACTGATCTAACAGGAGGTGGAGCTTGGGCAATAATGCTCTGTAGCTCTGCTGATCACCTCCTGCTGATCACCTCCTGCTGCACAGCAGGGTTCCTAGCAGGCCGTAGACTGGTACCAGTCCATGGCCCAGGGGTTGGGACCCCTGCTCTAGATTTAAGTGTTTATAGATGAAGTACTTTAGCTTTCCTGGAAAATGTATTGAAGATCAATTTATTCAAGGTTATCACACATGTTAAAAACCCCACAAAGCTCTTAACCTCTGTAACCCCGGTACTTTTGGGAGGCTGAGGTGAGAGGATTGCTTGAGGCCAGAAGTTTGAGACCAGCATGGGCAATACTGAAAATCTCTGCCTCTACAAAACAACTCTCCCAATTTTATATATACACACAAATTTGGACTTCCTGAATTAACCAGTTAATATATTTTAAAATACACATTAACCCAAGAGGTAAATAACTCATCAAAATTCAGTAAAAATAATTACTTGACACCAGATAGCTAGCTTTACATTTTCCAGTTTTTTAGCCAGTTGCTAGAAATCACATAAACATAGTCTGATTTTTATAAATTTGGCTGAAAAATTGAAGGATTATTATCAATTTTAGTTAATGTTTCTTTTTAAAAATTAGCTTAAGTTTGATATTGAAAATATAAAGCTTTTTAAAAATTGAAATGCTGAATAAAAGGAATAAAAATCATGTTATAGTGTTAGTAGGGTTCTCAAACAGCTCACTCATGTTTTAACATACTCTTACCCTACGGTATTAGAGAGTGGATTATTTAAATACAGGTAAATAAAAGCTATAGGAGTTACACAAGTGGTGAAAGGAGGGAATGCTAGCAATTTTGTGATGGCCAAATAAAAACAATGTATTTATCAATAGATACAAATGTGCAGATTAATTCTTATTTTAGACATCTTTGGCAGCTAGAAGTACAACTTTAGGCTCTCAAGAATGACAGTTTTGATTTATATTATTCTCCACAGCTCCATTTAAGTACACTACTACTCTATCTGCATTCCTTTTCTCTTACTTGACGGCTAATGGGCATTGCCTTTCCTTGATATCTCTCAAATAAATAAAACTAGAAGGATTTTTAAGGAGCATAAACAGCTCCCAGCTGTACACACACACACACACACACACACACACACACTCACACTCAGGAAGTTAGAGAAAAGCTCATAAAAACAACAGCAATAAAAAGCCAGGGAATATATAAATGTAGAACCTCAGTTTCTACAGAATATTCTTGAACAGAAACTACTAAACTACTGTAATTGTTGTGCTAACAGACAACAGTGATGTCTGAGTGAGAGGAAGTATATGAAGATGGTAAGACTATAGATAAATCTTCACATATAGCTTTTTTTTTTTTTTTTTTTTTTTTTTGAGACAAGCTCTCACTCTGTTGCCCAGGCTGGAGTACATGGCACGATCACGGCTCACTGCATCCTTGACTTCCTGGGCTCAAGCAATCCTCCCTCCTCAACCTCCCAAGTAGATGGGACTATACGTGCATGCCACTACACCCAGCTAATTTTCTCTAGTTTTTGTAGAGATGAGGTCTTGCTTTGTTACTTAGGCTGGTCTCAAACTCCTGTGCTCAAGAGATCCTTCTGCCTTAGCCTTCCAAAGTACTGGAATTATAGGCATGAAGCACCATGCCTGGCCCTATATAGCGTTTGTAAAAAAAAAAAAAAAAAAAAAAAAAAATTATAGTAATATATGCATGTGGTACAAAATTGAAAAGTTAGGTAGCAATCAGAAATCCCTCTATCCTAACCTTCACCCACCCAATCCTCCTCCTAGAGGCAACCACTATTAGCAATATCTTGAATATTTTTTCAGAGATACAACATGAAAGATTTTAATCCCCTTTAGTCCCTCAGTTGAAACTTAAGAGGTTTAGATTTCCATTGACTTAAAAACAACACAATGGAATTCTAGTCTTTGGTTCAGATCTGAAAACAACTTCCGTTTATCAGTCCAGAAAACTGAGAACTTACTGGATATATCATTAATGGTTCAGGATTCCTCCTTAGAAGAGAGTTCTTTTCTCTAGCAACAAGATAAATAGCTGATTTCTTGGAAGCTGTCCTTTCTTAATAGGCCCTATTTCATTAGTTCATTGCCTGGTAATTACAGCTGCATGCAAATAAAAATGTAAAATGGGTGTGATTTCCTTTTATAGGTTGAATAATATGGGTAGCCCTGAATTGTGAAAGGAAACAGATTGCTCTTTGGTTTTTGTTGTTATATCCAAGGTTTCCTATCTGCTTTGGGTTAATTATCACTAGCCACCTAAAAACACACTGATTAAAAAAGGAGAAGACACACATCTCCCTCCTGTGCAATGCTGATAAATTTATACGGCTATTTAACTAGTCATGTGAAATATCAATTATTAATAACAGCAGTAGGTCTTTTGAGTTCTAAGAGCTTTAAAACTGATGATCTCTCCAAAACATCTATAATTTGCAACTATTTACAGTACAGCAGAAAGACCTCATGAAAATATTTATGGCTCTTACAGTGTCAAAATTTTGTTTTGTTTTGGCATTTACAGCAGTTAACTAAATTCTAGTGCTATGTTAGTTCTCATTGCTATAAGTGTGGGAGTAAATTAAAACAGTTGTGACAAACATATCATGATGGCAATGAATGATGAAAACATTATTTTCATTCCCTGCTTACATCGAAATTTTTTTCAGGTATCAGATCAAGAGGTGGATTACTAGGTGCCAAATAGGACTCTGCAGCTGAAAGCTCCTTTTAATTTTGGCAGAACAAATAGTTATAGTATACAATGATAGTACTGAAGGTGGAAATGTCACATCTCAGAAAGTGTGCTGATAGTATTGCTAGCTGTGAATTATTACCTTTAGTATGTACCGGCAGGAAATCACATAGATGTAAACATGTTCAATACTTGTTTTCCTAGGCCAACCATCTGAGATGTTATTTGTCATTATTTATGCATTATATTTGAATTTTTGAATATAAAGCAATTTTTCTATTCTTTAAACTAAATTTTTATTTTCAAAGCTATGCACATACATAGCTTAAAAAGTCAAATATTTCACAAGGCTAATAATTTAAAAACATCATTCTTCTGTTCCTTCCCCTCATTATTGCTCCTCAGAGAAAACCATTTTTAATTCTCTCAGCTCTTTTTCCTGGCATCTACTGCTGTACGTCTAAGAACACTCATTTAATGCTATTTTTTCAATTTTTTATTTTCCTATGGTTTGTTATTTCTAACCCCTGCCCTCCTACCCCCTCAATCACAGTTACCTTCTACTTCTTTTCTCAGTATAGCTACAGCTTTATTTGGCTAAACCAATGTTCAGTTTTCATTATGACCAATTAGATATCATTCATAACTGATGAATGTAGTATATCGGGATTGTAATTATTTTCTTTTACAACTTTGTTTTCTGGGTACTTATAATTGTACCTTTTTAAAAAATTTTGCTTTGTTTTCTGTGTGCTCATGGCTACCAGGGTCATCCTGTGTTGCTTCACAAAGTGTTGACTTCCTCTTAATACAGTCTAACGCTTCAGGAAATCTCAGTTTCCCTGTTGTCGTGAAGATACACTTTCCACCCTGATGCTCCTATCTGAGCTACTTGTCTTCCCCATCTGCCCCTCAGCTGTCTTCCTGGGATTTCCTGTCACATCATCTGGGACATTTCCTTCACCTTCCTTCTGTCTGAGATCCTTATTCCTGGATCCCAAGACTTCCTCTTTATTGACTTACTCTCCTGTTTTTGGTGGGGCATATTTTCCAGTAGCTTCCTGAGAGACTGCCTGAGAGGTGAACTTTGAGACCTTGCCCATCTGAAAATGTCCTGATTCTACCATCACACTTAATTTATAGTTAGACTGGGTGTAGAATTCTAGGTTTGCAGTACTTCATTCTTAAAATTTGAAGGGATTGTTCTACTATGTTGCAGGTACCAGTTTTGGTACTGAGACATCTGGTGCCTTCAGATTCATGCTTGTTGGTATGTGAACTGCTTTCTCCTCTCCACCTCTCCGGGAGCTTTTAGCATCTTCTTTTCTATATGTGATGTTCTGAAGTTTCTCAGTCATATGCATTTATAGGACTGTTTTTCTTCTCAATGTGCTGGACACCTTGTATCACGGTGACACCTTTCAGTTTGGAAACTCGTGTTTTTGAGTTCTGGAAAATTTTCTTGAATCATTAGTTGAATACCTTCTTCTTCTTCTTTATTTTTTCTGATTTCTTTATGAGACTCTCATTATTTGGAAGTCAGATATCCTGGAAAAAAATGCCATAATTCTGTTTGACCTTTTTGTTGTCCTGTTCTCGCTCTCTCATGTGGATTGTGAACCTAAATGTCAACTTGATCAGTAAAAGCCATTGTGGCAGTGCAAAGGCAAATTCAAAATTGTTATTGCTGGTTATTTTTAGTGGTTTTTAAAAATATGTTTCAGCTATTTCAGTTTTGTCAATTATCAATGTATCTTATGTTTTTATATTACTCAATAAATATTTGAGTGTCCTACACTGGCTTTTCCTGATAAGTTGAAGCTAGGACAAACTAGAGATAATCAGTAAATTCAGTAAATTGAGTTCAAGTTCTGCTCCACTCAAACTCATTCCCTTTATTCATTCAAACATTGAAAGAACTACAGCGTATGAAGCAGTTAGCTGGGCAGTTGTTACACAAAAATAAATGAAAATAACCAAAATGTCTTTTCCTTTGTGGAACTTATACATGTGAATGTATGTGTATGGGGTTAGGTGAGAGTATCATTGCTACTGCAATGGGGGTGAGTACACATGTTGTTACTGAAGAAAAGGAAGCTTATCTAACCCTGGCTTAGGGACAGTTCATTCACACGGCTGTGGTCTATAGAAGGGATTGGAGGGCTCAGGACAGTCCTGGAGATGAACTAAAACACCGAAGAATAATTCAGGTGAGATGGTGGTGATCTGAATTGGGTCTGTGACAAGAAGGAGGAAAGTGAATTTTGAGACACTAGAAGTTTAATTAGATAGGACTTGGGTGTCATTGAATTAGAGGAAGTGAAAAAGGGGTGAGTTCTAAGGCAGAAGATAGTGAATTTAATTTTGGAAAAGTTTAATTTTACGTGGGATGTGCAAGTGGGGATTTGAATCAGAAGCTCAGAAGGGACAGAAGCCCTGGAAATAGATTCTTGGGTGTCATTCACATATGGTACTGTCTGGAGCCATGTGAATTGAGAGCACAGGAGGAAAGTGTGTCAACTCAACAAGGTCAGAGAAAGTTTGATGAAGAAACCTAAGGGAACATGGAGATTTAAGGGCGAGAAAGAGAAGAATATCTCACATATATTAAGAGAAGAGAGGGTTCAAGAAATGAATACTTGGCATGATCGAATGCCACCATACATTTGTAAAAGGCTTTATGATATGTGTGATTTTGCATATATTTTCTTACTTAATCCCTGTAGTGGCTTTATGGGTCATCTATCTTACTTTTCTACTTTTTTTCTAAAAATGTTTAGATAAGAAAACAGAGGCCCAAGAACATAGCAATTTGTTCAAGATTACAAAAGGTACGGTGGCTTACGCCTGTACTCCCAGCACTTTGGGAGGTTGAGGCAGGTAGATCACAAGATCAGGAGATCAAGACCATCCTGGCTAACACAGTGAAACCCTGTCTGTACTACAAATACAAAAAAAAAAAAAAAAAATTAGCCGGTCATGATGGCACATGCCTGTGATCCCAGCAACTCAGGAGGCTGAGGCAGGAGAATTGCTTGAACCTGGGAGGCAGAGGTTGCAGTGAGCCGACATTGCACCCACTGCACTCCAGCCTGGGTGACAGAGCAGGACTCTGTCTCAAAAAAAAAAAAAATTGTGAAAAGCAAACTCGGGTGTTGAACAGATTTCTGGAGTTTCTGAGGTGCAGAGTGGTGTGCCCAGACTGCAAAGTGGAGCAGTTAATGTGAGCCCTCACTGTGTGGCAGGCCCTGTGCTGAGTGCTTTGTGCACACTATGTCATTTAATTTTCAAATCTTATACTATAAACTTGTTAACATTATCACCCCCATTTGAAGAATGAGGTAGAGGAAGCTCAGAGGTTAAGCAACCTGCCCAAAGTCACAGAACCAGTAAATGGTAGAAGCAGAGGAATTCAAGTCCATTTGCTGTATGACACATATTAACAATTCCATCATTAAGTATGAATTTCTTTCCTCCAAAGACTTTCCTTATTTTTATTATTATTTTTTGCCTACTAATGCTTCTGGGCTGCATAAAGATTAAAATCTCAATAAATAATAGTTATTTTGAAGGACCTACAATGTGGTGAGGCACTCAACTAAATAATTTATTTATAGTCTATTCACTCTTACAAACCTGAATGGGGAAGTATATTTACCCCCATTTTACAGATGAGAAAAGTGACCCCCAGAGATTAAATAACAATACACATTGTATGCATGTTTCAAAATATCACTTGTACCCTTAACATTTTTTAAAAAATCACATGAGTCCTATAAATACGTACAAATATTACATATCAAAATGTTTTTTAATTAAAAAAACAAATAAGGACAGAGTTGGCATTCTAACTCAAATCCTTTTCCTTTTCTTCTTCTCTTCTTTCTTCCTTCATTTCCTCCCTTAGCCAACCCTCTTTTCCCATCTCCTCTATCCTTCTCTTTCATTTGGCCTACTGCTTCCTAGGTGACAACAAGAGTGAATTTAGAATGAGGCCTTTAGGAATTGGATATAGGTCAAGGCATTGGGATTCAGAGGAGACAAAGGGTAAGCACTTTGCTAATGTAATTGTAATGTTTGGAACTCAGTCAAAACGTTCACCAGACTCTCTGGTGCCCTGATATACCCAAATAGGGGCTTCTGTGATTAAGAACTAAGGTTTTCAGATGTTTAATTTGAAATACAATGAACTGTGTATATCAAAGTTTGTAATTTGAGACTAATAATTGAGAACAAAATTGATGTATAATTAAGTAAAATAAAATATATCTTAGACATAAAGAACAAGAGACCTTAGTGGTCATTCATAATTTGTTTCATTTTTATATAAAAATTATTTTCTTCCCATACACAAAACCTGAGTGCTCATCTATTTGCTGATTTATGACATGAAACTGGAGTTACTTATGTCAAAGCTCTACTTTGTTTTTTTTCTTCTTTTGAGAGGGAGTTTTGCTCTTGTTGCCCAGGCTGGAGTGCAGTAGTATGATCTTGGCTTACTGCAACCTCCGCCTCCTGAGTTCAAGTGATTCTCCTGCCTCAGCCTCCCAATTAGCTAGGATTACAGGCGCTCACCACCATTCTTGGCTAATTTTTAAATTTTTAGTAGAGATGGGGTTTCACCATGTTGGTTAGGCTGGTCTCGAACTCCTGACCTTAGGTGATCCACCTGCCTCAGCCTCCCAAAGTGCTGGGATTACAGGTGTGAGCCACCGCATCCGGCCTGAAGATCTACTTAGAAGGACAGCAGTGCTCTATGTTCAAGACAGAGCTTTTCTCTGTGCCTCAAAAACCAGTTGAAAAAGAGCATTGCAATATTATGTGTTAACTGCTCTCTAGACCAAAAATGTTGGTTGTATGGGTGGCAAAACCTGAAAGAATCCACAACGCAGAATCAGGTAGATACTGCCCCTACTCCCTTGGAACTTTATACATTCCGCACTTGTACTAAAATGCTTATCATGCTGTTTCACGATTTGTTTATATCTCTGCTCTACAACTTTGAAATGTAGAAAGCAAGGTTTAGGTCATATGTGTATCTCTGTAACCAGAGTTTAGCACAAATTATGTCCTCAAGTCTAGAGATTTAACTAACCATGATCAGGGACTCAAATTTTGCATAGCCAGGCATATGTTCTAAACCAGAAATTGTCCCAGTGTTTTCATCACTTCACTTAGGATCGCATGTGATTTTTTTTTTTTTTTTTTAATACAGAGTCTTGCTCTTGTCACCTAGGGTGGAGTGCAGTGGCATGATCATGGCTCACTGCAGCCTCAACCTTCTAGGCTCAAGTGATCCTCCTACCTCAGCATCCTGAGTAGCTAGAACTACAGGCTTGCACCATTACCAGATAATTTTAATATTTTTTTGGAGAGACAGGATCTTGCTATGTTGCCCAGACTAGTCTTCAACTTCTGGGCTCAAGTGATCCCGCTGACTCAGCCTCTCAAAGTGCTGGAATTACAGGTGTTAGCCACTACACCTACCCCTTTGCATCCTTTACAAATTTTACTGTCAATGAATTTTATGTTTTAATAGACTTCTACCAAGCAAACTACAAATTTAAAAATAATCTCTGGCTTCTGTTCATTGTTGATACATACATATACAATACTGGTTGAAAAATTCTAACCAAGAATAAAGAAATGTGATGTTTTGGTTAACCTTGGTGGTGCTATTGTGGTTAACTATTATTCTTATTTAACCACGTGAACTACTAAAATATCATTCAACTTCATTTTTTAACTGTAACATTTATTTTAAAGATTTATCCATATTGATATAGCTAAAACTTAAGCCCATTCTTCCTTAGAAACATGCATTAGAATGTCAAACCTCTAATACAGGTTTAGTAGTTACCCCGGGAAGAGAGAAGGGAAGAGATGAGGGTAGATATGTTTCTATTTCTGTAATGCTTTATTTCTTTAAGAAAAAAATCTGAAGCAACTATGTCAAAATATAAACCTGTTAAATGTGGCTGGTGGGTCCATAGCTATCTAATTCATTTTCTGTATGTTTGAAAGTTTCATACTTTAAAAAGTGAAAGAGCTGATTTCAATGCCTCTTTTAAACAACACCCATATAAAATGGCGTTAATACATTTACTTATTTTTAAAAAGTTAAAAAAAAACTTCTAAGATTGAACACATTTGCCCTTTAACTTTAAAAAAGCTTTAAAAACATCAGAGTAAATATAGAATTCTAATTATAGACAATAGAGAAAGACAGATCAAGAGAGATTTGAGGCTCTCAAAAATTGAAATTTTGATATTTAAAGTTAAGATTTCATTAAAGCCTATACATCCTAAATTACCACCTTTACTTAGACAACTCAATGTTTAGTATAGACATCTGTAAATTCCAGACACTCACACCCAACAGGCTGCTTTACAGTTTTTCTCTGAGCCCCATATGATCCAAACCAAAGTCATGGGCCCCTGCACTGTCTTTAATGTAATATGCCTACACCTAGTTCTCTTATTCTGGTGACTGGAGTCATGCAAATCAGAAACCCACGGAAGTTTATTGATTGCCACGCCTTACAATGTTAGTATTACTTCATCACATGGGTTTTTTTTTTTTTTTTACAGCAGTCTTTTTAAGAGTATGTCTATTTTATGAAGATTATTTCAGTTAAACTAGCACTATATCCATAAATCTACTTAATCTGGCATACATAAACAGAGGCACAGCCAATATGTGAAAGTCAACACTGTGGAATGCTCATCCTTTCCTAATATTACCTCACCTGCCATAAATGAGTCATGACACCTGTCATACTGACTAAGTGAATCACTGGGATAAATATTAACGAAGCTTAAGTTTTTAATATGTGTTTGTAGAAGTTCGAGCATTTTTTCCTTGTCCAGTGGAACATCTTGCATACTCCACATTAGAGACTGCAACTCTATACTGTGGTCAGAATAGTTTTGAAACTCAAAATTATGTTTTTCTTTCCTCCCTATCCTTCATACATTAACCTTCCAGAGACTTCCATTTGCTCTGAGTATGAAGACCAAAATCTTTAGCATGGCATTTAGTCAAGTCTTTTCATACTTTGTCCTCTATCTCCCTCTTCAGCCTCACCTTACCAAAAGCTAACCCTTGCTCTTTGATACAAAGATATGAAAACATGAACCTCCCTATGATTTGATCCTAGCACTTATCTCAGTTGTAATTTTACTTGCATATTTTATTGTTTGTTTAGTATCTACCTCCTATACCACAAGCTATGTAAGTTATTTTAAGAAGTAAACAATCAAAAAGAGAAAGAAGATAAAGCAATTTCTTAAAAGATTGATATTTTCACAAGACTTCGGCCAATGAACCTAGATAAAAGATCATGTGTAAAAACACCAAAGGGTCAAACAATCATGGGAAAATATAAAAAAGTAACCTTTATTGTTTATAAGAAAAAAAAAGAGGCTTTAAAAAATATCTTATTTCCACTTTTTTTGAGGCTTTTTAAAATTAGAAAAAATAATGAAAAATGGCCATAACTTTATTTTGGAGAAAGGTTCAGACCCACCACTTTGAGGTGATGGTATAAAATTATAGATGACAGTGACAAAACTATTCAATGTTTATTTCTTTATCAGTATTGCCATTTGGATATGCTGATTGTGAAATGTTGCCTAGCTGTTCTTTATCGATTAGTCTCTCTCTCTCTCTCTCTCTCTCTCTCTATATATATATATATATATATATATATATATATTTTTTTTTTTTGGCCAAGATGAATTATAACTTTAGGAACAGAAGAAATTAGCAGATGGATTTTATAAACCAATAAAATATATACATATACATAAGTATATATATATATGTATTTAAAGAACTGCAATTTGCTTTTTAAAGTAAAAAATTAAACTAGTTTCAAACCTATAGAAATGTTGCCAGAATAGAACAAAATTATTTTTTATTTCCAGACAGGGTCTTGCTCTGTCACCCAGGCTGAAGTGAAACGGAGTGATCATGGGTCCCTGTAACCTTGACCTCCTGAGCTCAAGCTATCCTCCTCTCTCATCCTCTCAAGTAATTGGTGCCATCATGCCCAGCCAAATTTTTAATGTTTTATAGAGATGGGGTCTTACTTTGTTGCTAAGGTTGTTCTCAAACTTCTGGCCTCCAGCAATATTTCTAGCTTAGCTTCCCATAGTGCTGGGATTACAGGTGTGAGTCACCTTGCCCGGCCTGAACAAAGCAATTCTTTTTATTTGGATGATTACTTAACATTTTACTATGTATATATATTTATTGCTTCTCTCTCTCTCCCCCTATCTGATGTCCCTCTACTCCCTAAATACTTTAGTATATACATGCCCTAAACTGGGACACTCTGCTATAATAGTAACAATATACTTAGCTACCAATAAGAAAATCAACATTGATAGAACACCACCATTGAATCCACAAACTTTGATCATATTTTGCCAACTGTCCCAACAATGTTTTCTTCCTCTTTTTGGTCCAGTATCCTATCCAGGAAATTGCATTACATTTAGTGGCCATGCCTCTTTAGATTCCTTCAATTTGGAACATTTTAGTGTTTCACTCTCTCTCAAGTCCCTGGGTTTTAAAGAAAGGATTCCTTTTATTCTATGGGACAACCCTAAACACGGGTCTGTCTGATGTTTCCTCATGACCAGACACAAGTCATACATTTGTGGCAGGAATATCACAGAAATGATGCTGTGCTCTTCCTGGTGTCTCATGTCAGGAGGCACCACACAATGTTGATCTGTTCTGCTGCTTGATCTTGGGCACATCTTTATGTTAGTATTTACTAGATTTCTAAAGGCTCAATTTTTCTTTAAGACCAATGAACATTTGAAGGCAAGACGTCTAAGATTTTACACTAATATCCCATTTCTCATCGAGTTTCCCACATCAGTATTAGCGTTCATTGACAATTTCCACCTGAGTCAACCATCATAATGAGGGTTGCCAAATGGCTGCTTCCTTATTTGCTTCTTTCTACAATTATTAGTTGGTATTCTACTATAACAAATAAATTTCTCTTCTCACATTTCTTTATTATTTATGTTAGTATGGATTCATGGATTCCAGTTTTAGTTACTGAGTTTTTATTTGATAATATTGTTTATCGTGATGTGGATATTATCCCAGATTTGACCAGTTTTAGCCCTGTTAAGTAGGCTTCTGTATCCTTTTGACATATCTCCATCAATCATTGTATATGTTTTTTAGAGATAACGAAATGCTCCAGGTATCTTTTTTCATTCCATTAAATGAACTAGCCATTTCTTAAGGACCCTTGATTTATTTTAATAAAGGATAATATTCATTAAAGGTATGAAACAATGATCTGGGTCCCCTGGGTTAGCTATTTCTTAAAGAACCATTTATTTATTTATTTATTTATTTTTGAGATGGAGTCTTGCTCTGTCGCCCAGGCTAGGGTGCAGTGGCACGATCTCCATTCACTGCAACCTCTGCCTCTTGGGTTCAAGTGATTCTCCTGCCTCAGCCTCCTGAGTAGCTGGGGTTACAGGCATGTGCTACCACACCCGGGTACTTTTTGTATTTTTAGTAGAGACAGGATTTCACCATGTTGGCTAGGCTGGTCTCGAACTCCTGACCTGAAGTGATCCACCTGCCTTGGCCTCCCAAAGTGCTGAGATCACTGGCGTGAGCCACCATGCCCAGCCTACCCTTGATTTCTTTTAATGAAGGATACCATTTATTAAAAGAACGAAACAATGATCTGGGAGCTCATGTTCATCATTACCGAGGTGTCATTGCATTGGGAGTTTTCAGTAGAAAGAGCTAGGAAATGTATATATGTATATATGCATGTACATATGTATGTATGCAAGCATATGATTGTAACTATTTTTATTTATGCATGTGTTTATGTATGTGTGTGTGTATTTTATACCTGACTTGATGCTGATACTTTTAATTCTAATCCTATACCTTGGGGTTCTTTTTCTTTATTATGTATTTTCATTTTTAGAGACAGGGTGTTACTCTGTTGCCCAGGCTGGAGTGCAGTGGCTCACTGCAGTCTTGAACTCCTGGGCTCAAGCGATCCTCCTGCCTCAGATGCCTAGTAGCTGGGACTACAGGCATGTGCCACCCTGCCCAGCTAATGTTTTTTATTTTATGTAGATGGGGTGTCACTATGTTGCTCAGGCTGGTCTCAAATTCCTGGCCTCAAGTGATCTTCCCGCCTCGGCCTCCCAAAATGCTGGGAATACAGGCATGCCACAGTGCCCAGTCAAGATTCTTCTTAGTCTGCTTCATTTACGTGTTGAAAATTCCTTCTCAGATATTAAGAAATACAGTTTTTAATGTCTTCAACTCTTTCCTTTCTTCTCTCTTCCTTCTTTCCTTCCTTCTTTTTTGCTTCCTCCCTTTCTTCCTTTCTTCCTTCCTTCCTTCAAGACGTGGGGTCTTGCTATGTTGCCCAGACTGGACTTGAACTTCTGAGTTCCCACCATCTTTCCTCCTTAGACTCCAGAATAGCTGGGATTACAAACATGTGCCACTGCGCCCAACTGCAGTCGTCTTCTAATTGGTCTCCCTGCTTCTTCACTTGCTCCCATATGGCTAATTCCCTATATAAAACTAGATAGATTTTCTAAAACATAAATCATATGTCTCTTCTCTGCTAAAAGTGTGCCAATGGCTTCCCACTAAAGTTAGAAAAAAAAAATTTGAAACTAAAGATTGGACTGTCTTAAAAGCATACAGACTATATAACAGGCACATGTCTTAATCTGTTTGTGCTGCTATAACAAAATACCATAGACTGAGCAATTTATAAGCAACAGAAATTTATTTCCGACAGTTCTGGAGGCTAAAAAGTCCAAGATCAAGGTACTGGCATTGGTGCATGGTAAGACCTGTTCCCTGCTTCCAAGATGGCACTTTGTTGCCATGTCGTCACATGGCAGAAGGTGGAAAGGCAAGACTCTCTTCAACCTAGAGCCCTTTTTAATAATGGTTATAATGCCATTTAGAAGGGCAGGACCTTCATGACTTAATCACTTCCCGAAGTCCACATCTCTTAATACTGTTGCATTGAGGATTAAGCTTCAACCTGAATTTTGGAGGGGACATAGCAGCATAGTAGACTTTTAATAAATATTCACCAATTGAAAGAATAAATTAGAATTTCAAAACAAATTGAAAATGAAGAAAGCCTCCCAAATGAAGAAAGTAAAGGTATACACTCTCCCATCTCTATCACACCCACATCCAAACAGCAGTTGCTCTTAGATCTAATATGAGCGTTTTCAGAATTGTTTTGCTATTGCCTCCATTCCCACCATGGATCATGAGCCCATCATATCTTCAGTATTGCTTGCATTTTCACGATAGCTCCCTAACTGTTATTTCGGTTTCTGCCATTGCCTCCCTTCACTCTATTTTCACAGAGGCCAGAATAATTCTGTTAAAAAATGCCAGATCACATCACTTCTCTCTTAAAACCCTTCAGTGCCTTTCTGTTTTACTCTGGGTAAAAGTCAAAGTGCTTTAAATGGCCAACAGGCCCTGTGTTCATTATCTGTTGCTATGTAACAAAGTACTCGAAACTTAGTTGCGTAAAACATACACATTTATTATCTCACGGTTTCTGTGGGTCAGGCATCTGGCCCCAGGCTCTCTTGTATGGCTGCAATCAATTTATCAGCTGGGGCTGTAGTCACTGAAAGGCCTGACTGAGGGAGGTTCTGATTTCAAGCTCACTTTGCTGTTGTCAGGCTCCGGTGCCCTGCTAATTGTTGACTGGAGACATCAGTTCTTTATCATGTGGCCCAATCCATAAGGCTATTTACAACATGGTAGCTTGCTTCCCCCAGCTGTGTGTGTGAGGGAGAGAAAGACAGATATTCCCTAATGTCTTTCTAGTCTTTATGCTTTTCTATGGCATTTATTGTATCCAATATCTCATGTGTTTTACTAGTTGTCTGTTTCCTCACTTCTCTATCCTCATTATAATATTAGCTATAATAGAGCAGGACATTTTGCTTGTTTCACTCACTATTTTATCTACAGTGATCAGAACAGTGTTAAACACATTCAAAACAAATACTGAATAAATTAAATAATTTCAGAAAAGATTTGAGGAGTCTTAAAAGCAGATATCCATCTGCTATGAAAGCCTGTAACATACAGAATTACTGTAAAAGGCTGTAGTGTATTCATGAAACAGAATCCAGAAATTACTGTAGAGGAGGAAAAAAAATTAGAACAGTCCTACCAAACACACACCAAAAAACAAAAAACAAAAATTCAACAATATACAAAGAATACTATTAGTATTTAATATATATACACATAAACACGAAGACTGTCATACAGGCTTTGTCATATATGATTATGTATAACCACCAATAATCACCAATTTTCAAGTTCAAGTTTGGTCTTGGGGTCAATAATAGATCTGTACCCTTCATGCCAGCACTAGAGACCTGGGTTTTTGGGGTAGACGCAACATTCCTTTCTTCTTTTAGAAATACATCACACCTGAAAGGGAAAATGGTCAGCTCCCACTGTATTTTTTTCCGGATTACGAGCTCCTCCTTAGAAGCCAGCCAAGCATGCCCAGGCAATGGGTTAGGGCCTACTGAGCTTTCCATGGTGTTAGTGCAGTTTGCAGTCTTGCTGTGTTTCATAGTTGCCTCACAGAATTTATTTCCCTGTCAGCCATGGATAGCTGTATGTGTTGACATCTCAGAGGGTGACTGCCAAGTCTCTGGAAATGCTAATGGCCATGCTGATTAGGTTGGACAATGTGATCTTGTTTTGGGCATCAATCCGTTGAAGTACAAGCTTCTCATGATGGGAAAATAGGGCTTCCTGAAGAGAAGTAGATAGCATGCTCAAACTGCTAAGAAGGATGATGACAAAGCTCCTGCTAAGGCCATGGTTCTTTCAGGAAGTATCCTCATATTGTCAGCTTAGGCTATGGTTTGGGCTGTGAGATCTCATCTTCCTTCGTCTTCTGTGGACCCACAGGCTTGTCAAGACCTTTTTAGGAAGGAAGCTGTAAGCGCAGTCTGAGGGTCTGTCAGTTCTTCAGAAGCAGCTGGAGATATTGGGAAAATGGGCCAGGCTTGTGGCTTCTTCAGACTGTGACAGAGCAGGACAGGAATCTTCCTCTGCTCCAAATCTCAGCCCCTCACCGTGTCCCCGCCCAAACAACAAACACATACATTCTTTTTTTCACTTCTGCTTTTGTTTCTGCCTCAATTGTTTTTCTTTTATAAACTGCCAAGATCCTATTGGTCAGCATCCAATTCATTTAATTATGCAATCCGGTTATCTTGTCTCACCTAGAAAAAGTAATATAAGACTGTCTTAAAATAAAAGACTAGTGACAATAAAGATGTTTTGCCCAACAGAGGCCATTGAAGGATATACTTCCTCTTTAAATCATGTGAAATTCATCCTGAAATGCTTTTCTCATACAGTACACTCATTTCTTTCATATCTGAACCATAGCTGAAGTAGTAGATTCTCATGCTTTTCCTCCTGTCTACTTTTTCTTTTTTGCAGCTCCTGGCCACAGTGGGAGCCATGATCTCTCTCCTTTATATGTGGCTGTATTCCCTGAGCTTTCATTTCCATGTGGCACATTTTTATGCTCATTTTGGGTAAAGATACCTGAAAGGTAAGGTAACGTTGTTTCTCTGGTGCTATTCTACTGGGGGAAAGAGGTGGGGAGAGGTTTGCTGGTTAGAGTTCTAAAAGTAATGGCAAAAACTGCAATTAACTTTGCACCAACAGAATATATCTGTAGACTTTTAAGTCTTAGCATTCAGCAGTTAACTGAGTCCATTTAAAAAAATATAATATCTTTTGTTTACCTAGGAGCTGGTGTAGTGAAGGATGAAGAGAAGCAAATGCATTGGTTTAGGTAAGATGATGACATCTGCCAAAAAGCAAAACTCCAGAGTTACCTGTTCAGAAAGTACAGGTTGAGCATCCCTTATCCGAGCTGCTTGAGACCAGAAGTGTTTTGGATCTTGGATTTTTTTTTTTGAAATGTTTGTATTATACTAACTGGTTGAGCATCTCTAACCTGAAAATCCAGAATCTGAAATGCTCCAGTGAGATTTTTCTTTGAGTGTCATGTTGGTACTCCAAAAGTTTCAGATTTTGGAGCATTTCAGATTTCAGATTTTCTGATTAGGGATGCTCAACCTATGCTTAAATAGAAAACCTTATAATTTTGGTGCTTTTTCCCTAGAGCAAAAATAAGCTAGAGATCTAAAATCTCTTAATGTTAAAGTCTTGGTACCCTCTTTACTTTTTCCACTTGGTGATGAGGTAGGAGTACTGGTGGGGCTGTTGAGAGGGTGGGGCCAGTGCATTTTAAAACAGTCTACACAGTGTAAGCAAGCAGCAGATTAGATTCAAAAGAGTCAAAGTGGGGAATGTGGACCAATCTAGGTCAATATTCAGGATGTCAATAAATTTATTAACAATGCTCTGTGTTAACATTACTTTGGTTATTAAGGTTTTGAGCTCTTGACTATAAAACATACACTAATTTGAAATTTACAAACTGGGCTATGTGTTAGAATCACCTGGGAAGCTTCCGAAAAATACTGAAGCCCAGTTCCAGATTGATTTAAATGAGCAGAAAAAGATCCCTAGAAGAGTGTAATATGCTGCCAGCTCAAACTACTCCAGAAGTCTATAATGGTTAATAAAGTAAACATGAACCAGCAGAAGAAGGCATTTCAGGAACATATTCTAAAGCTTAAAATCGATATTCTGATAAAGTTCACCTGACAACAGAAGAAACACCTTTGAGAATCAGGAAGGGAGTGACATGGTTCCAAAGTGGCAAAGTGTCATTGGTGATTAACTGCACTTGACTAAAGCTCTTGCCACTGGGAGTATAGTCCATACGCCCACAGCATTGGCATCGCCAGGTGGGTACTTGGTAGGAATGCTGCCTCTGAGGCCCTAATGCAGACCCACTGAAGTAGAATCTTCATTTTAATAAGATCCTGGGATGACTGATATGCACCATCCGATATTGTAGCCAACAGCCACAACACAGCCATATAAATGTAAATGAACTAAAACTAAATAAAATTAAAATTTTAGTGCATAGTTGCACTGTCTACATTTCAAGTATTCAATAACCAGTAGTGGCTACTGTACTGGACAGTGCAAATACAGATCGATTCTATCTTTGGTAAAAATTCTATTGGAAAGTACTAGCAATTTACATTTATGTTTCAGCAATTGGAAATAGTGCTTAAGGGTCAGTTTACATGTTATTGAATTTCTAACATTCCCAGCTAGTCCTTTCCAGCATTTTGATTGCCTGTATATTTTGGAGAAAAGAGTATCATTATATCAATATTTGGAAAAGCTGATGAATTGATTTGAAACAAATATGTGATTAATTTTTTAAAAGTACTGTACTTGTTTCATGTAAGAAAAACTTTTTTTTTTTTTTTTTTTTGAGACAGTCTCCCTCTGTCACCCAGGCTGGAATGCAGTGGCATGATCTCAGATCACTACAACCTCCTCCTCCTGGGTTCAAGCAAGCCTCAGTCTCCCAAGTAGCTGGGATTATAGGCACATACTACCATGCTCGGCTAATGTTTTTTGTATTTTTAGTAGAGATGGGGGGTTAGTCAGAGTTCTCTAGAGGGACAGAACTAATAGGATAGTTATTTATATATATAGGGGAGTTCTTAAGTAGTATTAACTAACACAATCTCAAGGTCCCACAGTAGGCCATCTGCAAGCTAAGAAGCAAGGAAACCCGTCTGAGTCCCCAAGCTGAAGAACTTGGAGTCTGATGTTCAAGGGCAGGAAGCATCCAGCTTCCTGGGAGAAAGATGTAGCCTGGGAGGCTAAGCCAGTCTAGCCTTTTCACGTTCTTCTGCCTGCTTTTATCCTAGCTGTGATAGCAGCTGATTAGATGGTGCCCACCCAGATTAAGGGTGGGTCTCCCTTTCCCAGCCCGATGACTCAAATGTTAATCTCCTTTGGCAACATCCGCATAGACACACCCAGGATGAGTCCTTTGCATCCCTCAATCCAATCAAGTTGACACTCAGTATTAACCATCACAAGTCCACCCCTTGTCAACTTTAACTGATACGCATTTCCTGAGATCATACATAATCTTCAAATAAAAACAATAATAAGGTCAAAATTGTGCCTAGCATAATGCAACTATCCTTCATATAACCAGAAATGCACCAATCCCCAACCCAAATACTATTACATAAAGTTAATGACACTCAAATGCTGATATGAAGTAAGTAAATCTTATGTCACATGATAAAGGAAAAAAGAAATAAAATGAAGTTATTTTCTTAGTACAAGTGTATACATGCACACACATGTTTTTAACAAAAGAAGGAGGAAATACTCATGACAATTACAGTCTCCATTTCTGCAACTGGTCACAGGGCCATTGATGTTTACCTTCTTCTACTACCCATTCGTATTTCCTTTGCCTTCATCAAGAACCATAACAGGTCATGGTTTTTTTCTTGGTGGAGTGACCCAAACCTTCATTTCTGAATAGTCTGGGACAACTACCTGGATTGGGCTATTGTAGTTTCCCATTGATCTAAATCACAGAGCATGATAATACTAAGCCCTAAGGGATCTCCTGTATTCCATGCATACTCTTCCTTACCTGAGTTGTGGAGTAGTGAGCTGATTTCATCTTGATAGTCTGAGTCAATCACCCCAGCCAACACTGTAACTCCCTTCTTAACCTGTGGACTTAAAGGTAGGAAGAGTCCAAAGTGTCCAGGTGGCAATCTTAACTTCTAGTTTAATGGAATCAGTGTGTCTCCTGGTGGCAACATTTCTCCCACTGGAACTAGGACCTCTAGGCCAGCAGAACGTAATGTCACAGAAACAGGAAGCAAAATTTTTGTTAGTGTATCACTAGGGGTGATGGTAAGTGGTGCCACTTCCATTTCCACCCCTTGATTCCTGGACCCATGAATCCTGGCTATGGAAGAAACAGTACTGTATATTGAATGCTGATTCAGAGCATACATGGCCTTTTGGAGAACTTTGCCCTAGCCCTGGCAAAGTATTGTCACCTAGTTGGCATTGTAATTGTGACTTCAACAGGGCATTCCACCATTCTATCAATCCAGCTGCTTCAGGATAATGGGGAACATGGTAAGACCAGTGAATTCCATGAGCATGAGCCCACTGCTGCAGTTCTTTAGCCATAAAGCGAGTGCCATGGTCAGAAGCAATACCATGACAGTGGATAAGGCATTCCATGAGCCCACGGATGGTAGTCTTGGCAGAATCATTGCATGCAGGATAGGCAAACCCATATCCACAATAAGTGTCTATTCCAGTGAGGACAAACCTCTGCCCTTTCAATGATGGAAGAGGTTCAATATAATCAACCTGTTACCAGGCATCTGGCTGATCACCACGAGGAATAATGCCTTATTGAGGGCTTAGTGTTGGTCTCTACTGCTGGCAAATTGGGCACTCAGCAGTGGCCATAGCCAGGGCAGCCTTGGTGAGTGGAGGTCCATGTTGCTGAGCCCATGTGTAACCTCCACAGCCACCATGGCCATGTTGTTCATGGGCCCATTGGGCAATGACAGGAGTGACTGGGGAAAGAGGCTGAGTGGTGTCCACAGAATGGGTCATCTTATCTACTTGATTATTAAACTCCTCCTCTGCTGAGGTTACCCGTGGGTGAACACTCACATGGGATACAAGTATCTTCACAGTTTTTGATCACTTAGCGAGGTCTATCCATATGCCTCTTTCTCAAATTTCTTTGTCATCAATTTTCTAATCATACTTCTTCCAAGTCCCTGACCATCTAGCCAGACCATTGGCTACAGCCCATGAATCAGTATATAATTGCATATCTGGCCATTTCTCCTTCCATGCAAAGTGTACAGGTAGGTGCACTACTTGAAGTTCTGCTCACTGGGAAGATTTCCCTTCACTGCCATCCTTCAGGGATGTCCTAGAAAGGGGCTGTAGTGCTGCAGTTGTCCACTTTCAGGTGGTGCTTGTGTATCATGCAAAACCAAGTGTCTGCTCTTAAAAAAACCCCTAGTCTTCTCTTCCTTTGTCAACTGATCATAGAGAACTCCCCATGAGGCCACTGGTGCAGGCTGGGGGAGAGAAGGCAGGGTGGCAGGAGTGGAGACCGTGAGCATTTGAGCCACTTTCCCATGTAACTTACTTGTGCTTTCAGGACCTGCTCAAGCCCAATCACATATATACCACTTCCATTTAATAATGTAATGCTGCTGTGCCTGACCTACTTTGTAGCTAAATGGGTCATAAAACACTCAGTTCATGATAGGCAGTTCTGGTCACATGATGACTTGATGACCCATCATCAAACGTTCAGTTTCCACCAAAACCCAGTAACAGGCCAAGAGCTGTCACTCATAAGGAGAGTAGTTATCTACAGAAGATGGCAGGGCCTTACTTCAAAATTCTGGAAACCTCCACTGTGATTCATCTATGGGGGCCTTCCAAAGATTCCAAACAGCACTCCTATCTGCCACTGACACCTTAAGCACCATTGGATCTGCTGGGTCATATGTCCCAAGCGGCAGAGCAGCTTGCACAGCGGCCTGGACCTGTTGCCGAGCCTTCTCCTGTTCCGGGCCCCACTCAAAACTGGCAGCCTTTCGGGTCATTGGATAAATGGGCCAGAGTAACACACCCAAATGAGGAATGTGTTGCCTCCAAAATCCAAATAGGCCCCCTAGGCGTTGTGCCTCTTTCTTGGTTGTAGGAGGGGCCAAATGCAGCAACTTATCTTTCACCTTAGGAGGAATATCTTGACAGGCCCCACACCACTGGATCCCTAGATTTGACTGAGGTAGAAGCTGTCTGAATTTTTGTTAGATGTTTTTCCCATCCTCTGGCATGCAAATGTCTCACCAATAAGTCCAGTGTGTTTGTTACTTCTTGCCCACTGGATCCAATTAGCATAATGTCATCAATGTAATGGACAAGTGTGATACCTTGTGGAAGCAAAAGGTGATCAAGGGCTCTCCAAATAAGATTATGACACAAAGGCAGAGAGTTGATATACCCCTAAGGTAGGACAGAAAAGGTATATTGCTGGCCTTACCAGCTGAAGGCGAATGGCTTCTGGTGGGCTTTATGGGCAGGAATGGAGAAAAAGGCAACTGCCAAGTCAATGGCTGCACACCAGGTACCAGGAGATGTGCTAACTGGTACAGCAGCTGCAGTTGGAGTCACCACTTGATTAAGCTTACAATAATCCACTGTCATTCTCCAAGATCCATCTATCTTCTGCACAGGCCAAATAGGAGAGCTGAATTGTGATGTGGTGGGAATCACCACCCCTGCATCTTTCAAGACTTTGATGGTGGCACTAATCTCTGTAGTCCCTGCAGGGATGTGATATTGTTTTTGATTTACTATTTTTTTAGGTAGAGGCAGCTCTAATGGCTTCCATTTGAGCTTTCCCATTATCATAGCCCTCACCCTACCAGTCAGGGAGCCAATGTGGGGGTTCTGCCAGCTACTAAGTATGTCTATGCCAATTATGCATTCTGGCACTTGAGAAATGACCACAGGATGAGTCCAGGGACCCACTGGACCCACTGTATGTTGGACCTGAGATAAAACTCCATTAATTACGTGACCTCCCTAAGCCTCTGCTTTAACTGGAGGACCACTATGATGTCTTAGGTCTACTGGAATCACCTTCAGCTCAGAGCCAGTGTCCAGTAGTTCCCAAAATGTCTGATCATTTCTTTTTCCCCAGTGCAGTTACCCTGGTAAAAGGCCAGAGGTCGATTTGAGGAAGGATGGGAGAAAAATTAACATAAGTTGTCAGTAGTGTGGTGGGGTCCTTCCTTAAGGGTACCTGTCCTCCCCTTCATTCAGGGGGCTCTGAGCCTGTAAACTGGCTGAAGTCTGGAAATTGACTGAGGGGTCATGATTCTCTGTTTTTATAATTCAAATTAGTCTTTTGTCTATTCCACCTGGAAATTTTCTGCTTATATAAATTGAGTAGGAATGCAGTAGGCTTCCTATCAATTTCTTTTCTAGGAACACTGTGATTAGCCAATGCCGGAGCTCTACACAAGTGAGACTATTCTGATTGCTGCTTTGCCTCTGCTGTCCATTACAGTAGCTACACCCACCTTGCTTTTGAGGGTTAAGTGACATCACTTGGCCTCTGCCACCTTGGGATCCAATTATTCTCATTGTATTTAAGTTTCGTAGTTGAGTGACTGCAGTTCTCACTGTTAGATCTGGCATACAGAGAAGAGTAATTATAGGGCTCTTCAAAGATGCAGGTGCTGCCCTCACAAATCTATTTTGCAATGCATTGGTCAAGGGTATATCTTCTGGACCCTCCCAACTGAAATGAATAGGTCTAAAGTGACTAATCACCTCCAGCATCCTAATCTCCCTAAGCCTTTGGATCCCTTTCCTCTACATTAAACCAAGGGAGATCAGACATTTCCAACTTGCTCACAGTAGGCCATCTTTTAATCCTATTTCAGCTCTAAGCAAATAAACTATTGAACCTTTTTTTAACTCCCCAAGCTGCAACATTAAATGAAAAATCCCTGCTTAGTGGACCCAAATCAATAAATTCAGCCTGGTGCAACTATATTTTTTCCAACATTATATCACACCCTTAATATCCATTCCCATGCCTGTTCTCCAGATTTCTGCTTACATAAGTTATAAAACTCAAGCAGTTATTTTCGAGTGTAGCACATCTCCTCCTGGATCACACTCTGAACCTCACCTCTAGGGGCCTGCTAGGACTTTAGTTATAGGTCTAGAGGCAAACAGGGGTGTTGGGGGTGGCTCCTGAGGAGAATCAACATTATCTTGCCTGGTAACTGCCTCAGGGAGGTCATCACTGTTGCCTCAGGCAGCATAGGGTTTACCTCCTCAGACAAAGGTGGAAAGACTGATGCAGCATGAGTTGGGGAGGGGATGTTGCCCCTACTGGGGATGTGGCAACAGTTTCTTCTGGCAAAAAAAGGTTCATCAGAGTTTACAAGCTCAGTGTCCTCAGTTTCATCAGGACCCCACCACACATCCCCATTCCAAGTTGCAGGGTCCCATTCTTTTCCAATCAATGCCCTCACTTTAACAGGAGACACCTGGCAGGACTCTGCATGCACCTATCATTGCAAGTCAGCCACTCACATGATAAGAACTTGTGTCTGTTTTTCCACAATTTCAGCTCTTTCTCTACAGGAGATAAGACTCACTCAAGACAATCTTGGCAGATTTGACGCTCAGTATCTGCTTCTGAAGTCAGGAGTTAGATTCCATACTTCATAATTTTCTTTCATCACTTTGTCCACTGAACTTAGGAGCAACCAAACAACTTCATTATGTTCCTTGGTTCTCCACATATGGTCAAAGGTATTATGTATAGAGTCATTAGACTCCTTATCTCTCATGAGCAGTGATTCAGGAGTGTCAAATGCATATATTTTGCATAATTCTCTAAACAGTTCATGCCAAGGACTATCAGTGTTCTCCATAGTTTTAGAAGTAGAGTCCTTAGCATTTTGGAGTCTAACCATATTAAGCAGTGAACTCCATAAACCCCAAAACCATCCTCAATATTCTGCTCCTCTGGAACCACTCTTGGTACCAAAATCTATATTAGTCAGGGTTTTCTAGAGGGATAGAACTAACAGGATATCTATCTATCTATATATCTATATATAACAGGAGATACATATATATGTTATTAAGCAGTATTAACTCACCCAATCACAAAGTCCCACAATAAGCCATCTGCAAGCTGAGCAGCAAGGAAGGTAGTCTGAGTCCCAAAGCTGAAGAACCTGGAGTTCAATGTTTGAGGGCAGGAAGCATCCAGCATGGAAAAAAGATGTAGGTTGGGAAGCTAAGCCAGCTAGCCTTTTAATGCTCTTCTGCCTTCTTTTATCCTAGCTGCACTGGCAGCTGATTAGATTGTGCCCACCCAGATTAAGGGTGGGTCTGCCTTTCCCAGCCCACTGACTCAAATGTTAATTTCCTTTGGCAACATCCTCACAGACACACCCAGGATCAATACTTTGCATCCCTCAATCCAATCAAGTTGACACTCAGTATTAACCATGATATAGGGTTTCACCATTTGGCCAGGCTGGTCTCGAACTCCTGACCTCAAATGATACAGTCACCTAGACCTTTCAAAGTGCTGGGATTATGGGCATGCCACCATGCCCGGTCAAGAAAAGCATTTTTAATGAAGGAGTCTTATTATTGTTTGGCTAGATATATGGTAAGATAGAAGTAATGGTTTCTAGTAATAGTCTTTATTGGTGCTGTCCTTGGTTTTATGGAGGGGATGCTTTTTTACAAGGTTGTTTCTTTGTTTTCTATAGCATGCTTCCTCCCATCACCAGTCCCCTTTCTTCTCCTTTCCTTTTTAGATAAGCCTCCCAGCAGGACCATCCTGGCGCTGCCTTTTACCTTGCAGTAGGAACACTGAAAAACATGACTGGCTCCATGAAAGCAGGGTAATAAAATTCACTGTCTTTTCCCTTCTAGCTGACATGTCATTCTTTCCAAACATGCCCTTCATATACTACCTGCAATTCACAGGCGAAAACATTTTCTATATAGTCCACTTTCTACTCTTGCCTTTCTATGTTCTTATGTTGCTGAGTTACAATAAAAGTCACAAAGCAAGGGAAAACAATATTCATATATGTGCATATTGACTAAATTCACTGACTAAATTCTTCAGGCATTCTGTGAGCCTGAGATGAAATGCTGGGTTATTTCATGGTCCTTACACTCTCCTGTGAATTCTTATAGCCCCCTTAAGTACCATCTTTACAGCCTTATCGCATTTTCTTATAAACAGAATAGAACAGACATGAATATAAGGTAGAGAACTCTCTTTGGGCACAAATATCTTTAGTGTCTATTGGACTAATCCTCTTGATTACTCACAGTTATAAAAATAAATATACCACTACTTTCTCTGGAGAAGATTTTCTTAATGTTTTTGAATAGTTCATAGTCTATGACATTTTTATGCAGCTATTTTGAGTCAGACACATTTTTTGATAGGGTCCCAAAAACAAACCATTCAATTTTCAGCTTGTTTTCTGTTTTTTTTGTTTGTTTGTTTGTTTGTTAAAGTAATGCAACTAACATCTACTTCATTTCCAATTAATGTGTACAACCACCTCCTGCCACTCCAGCATTTAGTCTTCTACCTCAGGCTAAGAGGTAGACCAGTTTTAGAAAAAAAGGTTCAGTAAGGCACTGAAGATGGGGCGAATCTTGGGAATTTGTATAATAGTCAGGGATGTTGGCTGCACAATTGGTAATAAAATTTTGAAATGACCATTTTGAGGCAGCCAAGTCAAAATGGCGAAGCCAATATGTTCTATTTTGCAACTGACAGTTACCAGATGGGAGGTTGTATGGAATCCCTCTCCAGTTAGCACTCCCAAACCAAAATAAGAATTTGCTTGCAAGAGAGGGGTGCCTCAGACATTACATAAGATTCTTGGCTAGAAAAACTTCTCTAAATAGGGCAAAATAATCTAGTTAGGCTCTGATGTTTTAAGACTATTTATTTGGGTAGCTCTGATTTTATTATGAAGATTCTTGTATTAGTCCATTCTCATGATGCTATGAAGAAATACATGAGACTGGGTAATTAATAAAGAAAAGAGGTTTGACTGACTCACAGTTCTGCATAGCTGGAAAGGCTACAGGAAGCTTACAATCATGGCAGAAGGGGAAGCAAACACGTCCTTCTTCACCAGGTGGTAGGAGAGACAAGAATGAGAGCTGAGCAAAGGGGGAAGCCCCTTATAAAACCATCAGATCTTGTGAGAACTTACTATCACAAGAATAGCATGGGGAAAACCACCCCCATGATTCAATTACCTCCCACTGGGTCCCTCTCACGACACATGAGGATTATGGGAACTACAAGTAAAGATGGGGATGCTCCATACCATGTCATTCTGCCCCATCCCCTCCCAAATCTCATGTCCTCACATTTCAAAACACAATCATGCCCTTCCAACAGTCCCCCAAAGTCTTAACTCATTCCAGTATTAACTCAAATGTCCAAGTCCCAAGTCTCATCTGAGACAAGGCAATTTCCTTCTGCCTATGAGCCTGTAAAATCAAAAGCAAGTTAGTTACTTCCTAGATACAGTGGGGGGTACAGGCATTGGGAAAATACACCCATTCCAAAATAGAAAACATGACCAAAGCAAAGAGGCTACCAGCCCTATGCAAATCTGAAATCCGATAGGGCCCTCATTAAATCTTAAAGTTCCAAAATGATCTACATCAATTGCATGTCTTATATCCAGGTCATGCTGATGCCAGAGGTGGGCTCCCACAGCCTTGGGCATCTCCACCCCTATGGCTTTGTAAGGTACAGCCCCCCTCCCGCTCCTTTCATGGGCTGACATTGAATGTCTGTGGCTTTTCCAGGTGCACAGTGCAAGCTGCCAGTGGAGCTACTGTTCTGGGATCTGAAAAAATGGTGCCTCTCTTCTCATAGCTCCACTAGTCAGTGCCCCAGTGAAGACTCTGTGTGGGGGCTCTGACCCCACATTTCCCTTCTGCGCTGCCACAGCAGAGGTTCTCCATGGGAGTCCTGCCATGTAGCAAACTTCCACCTGGACATCCAGGCATTTCTGTATATCCTCTGAAATCTAGGTGGAGGTTTCCAAACCTCAGTTCTTGACTTCTGTGCATCCACAGGCTAAACACCACATGGAAGCTGCCAAGCTTGGGGGCTTGTGCCCTCCAAAGCCATAGCCCAACATGTACCTTGGCTCCTTTTAGCCATGACTGGAGTGGCAGGCACACAGGGCACCTAGTCCCTAGGCTGCACAGCAGGGGGTCCCTGGGACCAGCCCAGGAAAGCATTTTTTTCTCATGGGGCTCTGGGTGTGTGATTAGGAGGGGTTTCCACCTTCGTGGAATGTCTCTCTGACATGTCCTGGATACAGTTTCCCCATTGTCTGGGTGATTAACGTTGGGCTCCTTTTCACTTAGGCAAATTTATGCAGTGGGCTTGAATTTCTCCTCAGAAAATGGGTTTTTCTTTTCTATCACATTGTCTGGCTGCAAATTTTCCAAACTTTCATACACTGTTTCCTCTTGAACATTTTGCCACTTAGAAATTTCTTTTGCTAGATACCCTAAATCATCTCTCTCAAGTTCAAAGTTCCACAGATCTCTAGGGCAGGGGTGAAATGCCTCCAATCTCTTTGCATGGCAAGAGTAACCTTTTCTCCAATTCCCAACAAGTTCCTCATCTCCGTATGAGACCACCTCAGCCTAGACTTCCTTGTCCATATCAATATTAGCAGTTTGGTCGAAGCCTTCCAACAAGTCTCTAGAAAGTTTGAAACTTTCCCACATTTTCCTGTCTTCTTCTGAGCCCTTCAAACTGTTTCAGCCTCTGCCTGTTACCCAGTTCCAAATTTGCTTCCACATTTTCAGGTATCTTTACAGCAGTGCCTCTCTCCTGGTACCAATATACTATATTAGTTTGTTAATGCGCCACTCTGAAGAAATACCCGAGACTGGGTAATTTATAAAGGAAAGAGGTTCAATTGACTCACAGTTCTGCATGGCTGGGAATGCCTCATGAAACTTACAGTCAGGGGAAAAGGGGAAGCAAACACATCCTTTTTCATAAGGCAGCAGGAGACAGAAGAATGAGAGCTGAGCGAAGGTAGAAGCCTCTTATAAAACAATCAGCTATCATGAGAACTTACTCACTATCATGAGAATAGCATGGAGGAAACTGCTCCCATGATTCAAATACCTCCCACTGGGTCCCTCTCATGACACGTGGGGATTATGGGAACTACAATTCAAGATGAGATATTGGTGGAGACACAGCCAAACTATATCAGTACTCATGATGAAACCCAGGTGAAATGGCATGTGTTTCCCTTTTACAATGAGTTTAAATAACTGTTATTCCGGCTCTTAACTCAAACTCTTGAATGTGCAGGTGCTTTTGGTTTACTCTTTCTTAGCACTACTAAATAACTGTTTCTTCTAGGGATGTAGAAATACTCCTTAATGTTGCTGCAAAACGGGGGATCCAAGAAGCCGAAGAACTTCTGGAGAATGTTATTTGAACTAAAAGCAAGCTCTTGCCAACTGCAAGAACTGGGAGTTTTTATAAACCATAATGTGTGTCCTGCATGCTCTTCCTGGAACATAGGATGTTCTGCTCTCACTTGTCCACTGTGGCTCTGCAATGCTTTGTGGCACTTTCAATGGAAGCTCCTTTTACTTATAGTCTCATATGCTGCTGTAGCATTAATTTGCTGCTGCAGCATTAATTTGCTGGTTAAAATCCTTTAAATGAAGTGTTACTTATATGTTTTCCTGGGATTTGAGTTTGACCTCTTCTGGATAGAGGAGTACTTTATTTGGGTTTCATTACTGCTCACTTCAGCTAAAGTTGCATTCAAGCCAGTGAGCATTCTATAACGTGGTAAGTGGAAAATAACGAA
The DNA here is from genome assembly GCF_007565055.1 of Rhinopithecus roxellana. Taxonomy (NCBI): domain Eukaryota; kingdom Metazoa; phylum Chordata; class Mammalia; order Primates; family Cercopithecidae; genus Rhinopithecus; species Rhinopithecus roxellana. The sequence goes on from NC_044550.1 coordinate 12,013,612, forward strand.
AAAACTTGTCACACCAGAGATTGGCTTCTTGGATGTGTTAGTTGGCACTCACAGATCCACTGAAAGAGCTAAACTCATCATTAGCCAAATCTATGACATGTGATGTTCTGCCTAAAATAAGTCTGTTTTCATTTCTCTCCATTTCAATTTTCTGCTCTATTAGGTTTCTATGGTATTTTATTACATTCACTTTCTGTATTACAAAAAGTCCTTTATGGGGTTAAAAAAGGCTGGTATTGTTGTCAATGAAAGCAAAAAGGATAAAGTATAAGACCTAATATTGATTGACCATCTGCCACATGCAAGATATTTTTTAGCTGTTTAATATATATATATTTGAGACTGAGTTTCGCTCTTATTGTTCAGACTGGAGTACAATGGCATGATCTCGACTCACTGCAACCTCAGCCTCCCAGGTTCAGGATATTCTCCTGCCTCAGCCTCCTGAGTAGCTGGGATTACAGGTGTGCGCCACCACGTCAAGCTAGTTTTTTCATTTTTAGTAGAGATGGGGTTTCACCATGTTGGTCAGGCTGGTCTTGAACTCCTGACCTGAGGTGATCCACCTGCCCTGGCCTCCCAAAGTGCTGGGATTACAGGAGTGAGCCACCACACCCGGCCTGTTTAACAAATATTTTAACATTCACTAGTTACAAAAGTCTTATAAGGTGGATCTTATCATAACTCTCATTTTACAGAGTGAAAACAGGTGTAGAGAAGTTGTGATATGTGAAAAGTCACAGAATGAGTGACAGAGTGGGGTTTTTAGTGCTGGCAGTCTGATTCTAGAGTCGACATTCTTAACCAGTTCTACCAACATTACTCTCCCAAATCATTAACATCTCTTTCCTAACAACAAAGATGTTCTAAGAACAGATAGCTGGGTTTATTACTAGCGTATGGTGAACACTTATCTTAGCCAATAACTCAGTCCCATTTTCTGACTATGATTTTTTTAAGGACAAACCACATAGTCCTATTCTTCAAAAGTGATATTTTTAACCTTAATATAATTAGCTGTATTTATCTCATTTAGATTATAGCACAATTCTCTCCTTGGAATATACATGCAGAAACACAAAGTGAGAGTGACAAAAGTGTCTAAGTGGAATTCAATATGATGATTAAGCTGTGTTTAAAATATATGTTTCCACTTTGAGTGCCTTATTTACACTGTATACATATGGAATATGACTGTGAGCCTTCGTCAATCTTCTCTTTGTCCATCGTGAACACATAAACTTTTAAGGATGTACATGAAATGGTCACATGCAATTTTAAATTCTTTAATGTAGAAAATCCCAAATTCATAAACTAAATTCTTCACTTGAACCTTTGGTAATAGTATTTTTATCTTCTCTAGAAGCACTTTACTTTCCTTACATTTTTCCCAGAGAAACCAGTCTTCACTTCAGTTTATGTTGTTCAAGATACAACTCTGGAAATTTTATTCTGTGCCACAAACGCTTACCTGATACTAGGACTATAATTTCAATCATCGTGTTAATGTGCATTTTTTTAACCTTCACAGTAATATCCACTTTACTATCTTGCAATTTAAATGCTTGTTTATAGTAACAACCCAAACTTACAAGTCTGAAAATATACTATAGGAATATGATCACTAAATAGTGTTAATTTTTTTATTTTAAAAAATTCCTTTAGGCATCTTCTAGAAACATCTCCAACTAACATTGATTTAGATTGTTTTAGGGTACTAATATCTTCTAACAGTTCTTTGTTGTTGAAATAAAGTAATAGAGCAGTTGAAAAAGTATAACAACAATAAGAAAGATTTTGTAAAGCCTCACATATAAAACCCCTGCACTTTTAACTTTGATAATACTTGGGTGTAAGATCAGGAATGACCTACCAGTCCATTAGGGTTGAAAAATAATGCTTCATGCAAAACAAGAGAATGTGATGGATGAGGATTCCCCTGAATCCAAAGCTCTGCTTCTACTTCCTTTGCTGTATCTGGGCAAAAATTCAGGGGAAAAGCAAGACATAAGAAAGAAATTGGATCATAAAGAGAGTGAGAGCATGAGAGAACGAGAATGGATTTGCATGTGTTTGGCCTGTTTAGATACCCCAGGTTCTGCTTTCTTTCTTCCTTCCTCTGTGCTCCTTCTGGGTCACAGAGGTTGAGAACCTCTGCACTCTTCTAGATGCCCTAGGTTTCCTATTTAGCTATTCTGATGTCTTGATCCTTTTTCTTAAGGTCTGCCTTCATGTTAATATAAAAAATATTTTACATTAAATATGACATGTATTTACAGTACACATATCTTAAATGTACAACTAAATGAATTTTACATATATATTACCCATGTAACTACTGCTCAGTTGAATATGCAGATTTAGAATATTCCTTCCAAGTCAATACTACCAGGTAACTGCTATCCTGATATCTATTCCTACAGATTTGTTTTGCCCACTTGTGAATACTATGATATTTGTTTGTAAATTTGGTTGTCAATATTATACTGTATATTCTTCTGTATCTAGATTCTTTCACTCATGGTCATTTGTGAGATTTAGCCTTGTTGTTGCCTGCTGGAATGAATTCATTCTCGTTTGTATAGTATTCTGTTGTATGATTACACCGTAATTTGTCTTTCTACTTTTGATGGGCATTTATATTACTTCTAGTTTCTGGGTATTAGTTAAAAGAAAGTACCTATGAACATTCTTGTTCATGTATTTTGATGGATATACTCTTATCTTTTGAATATATACCCAAGAATGGAAATGCTGGATTATAGGGTATTCATATGTTTACCTTTGGTTGGGTCTGCCAAACATTTCTCCAAAGGGATTGTGTCATTTTACACTCCTACCATCAATTTATGAGAATTCCAGTTGCTCCACATTCTTGCCAACACTTGGTTTTGTTAATCTTTAAATTTAAGCCGTTCTAGTCAGTGTAGAGTAGTATCTTATCATAGTTTTAATTTGAATTTATCTGGCAAGTAGTAATGGGAAGCACATCTGTTTGGAGGTATTTGAGAAAGGGAGCTGGGTACACAGTGCAGCATGTACTACACTTAAGACTCCCAAAGGAAGCTGCCTGATTTCTTGGAGGTGAACTTTCTGGTGTGGCCACATTCTCAGTGACTTGAGATAGACTAATTGTAAACCTAAATTGTAAATAGATGGCTTTTAATGATCTGAACAGAGCTAGGGTTTTAATTGCAGGTTGTCACCCTGTGATTTTCTTGTATAAGAGACATAAACTTAGCCAGGAACTCGTAGTTCTTTGAATTTAAATGGATAATTTTCCTATAATCACGCTTTATTACAAAGCATCTTCTAGGCTTCAGTCTATACAATCTTGCCCTAGTAAGCAATATCAAATTATGCTACATATGTGTTATTGGTAAAATCCATTTGAATTGTGATTCAAATATGGCAATATTTTTATTATTACTACAGGCTGTTATTTGACATGTGATAAAACAGAGTTAAACTGCTGGCGAATGGCTGACAGAAGTTACCCCAATGACAGCATATTATCTGAATTAACTTTTTGGATTCTTAGTTCAATGCCCAAACTTACTACAAGAAAGTACTGATGCAGTGTTTTACATTTTTTTCTTTCATATCTGTAACAGATTTGTTTTTTAAAGTAATGGATTTTGAGGGAAAAAAACATGGGACAGAAGTATGGAATACAAATATAAGTGTGTTGCTAATTATCTTATAACCACAATAAACAAATACAGAGAATGCCCTGTACAAAACACAATAAAGTTTCAAAGATTGAGGTGTTCCTTAGCAAGGCTGACAATTTTAGTCTCTGGTATTTGTAATTTAGGCTGCAGTCCTCATTTCTGGATGAATCACTCTGTGTGTGGCACAGTCTATGCCTTTAATCAGATTTGAACAGAAGAATGCCCATTTGGCCCAGGTAGAAGTAGACGAAGTGTTTGGTTTCATGTGTCAGGCAACTACCAAAGTTCCTCCCCATGATGCAATGTCAGATGGGATTGTACTTCTTGTCAAACTGCTTCTTGATATGGGCTGAAATAGTCTTTTTAGTGTTCTCCAATGCCTGTGTAGCTCACACCACTAAGCCCTGCTGCATCTCTTCCAACGTGACTGCATTTTTGATCACAGCTTTTCAATTTCACATGGTTACTGTGGAGCAGAGACTGGCCAACTGGAATAGTCTCCTTGGGAAGGTGCTAGCATGGCTCAGGCCCTGTGAGAGCTATGGTCACTACAGGAGCCATGGTACATCTAACACATTTTATATTCTTAATGAGACTCTGTATCTAGTCATGTTCTTTCTGTGCCTAAGAGAGCATAGAAAGTTCTTCTCATGCTCTTTCCCCACCTCAGTTTTCTCAAGGAAGCAGGAGAGCACATTTGCATGTACCAGCATTGGAACCACTGTACCAGTTTACTTATCTTGAATAAGTGGCTTAACCTTTCAGAGTTCCAGTTTCTCCAGCTGTGCAATAACTACTACCTCATAGTGTTGATTTGAGGATGGATTAGCTAATGTTTAAAAAACACATAGCACAATCCTTCACATGAAGTAATGAAACTGAAGGTAGTTATGTTAAAGTTGTCAGGCATGAGAAAACGAGAAAATAATCACTTTCTGTCAGAGATGGACTTACAGTGAAGCAAAAGCAGTTTAAATTTTAATGAAGTTTAAGGGCCCTTTGCAAGTAAGTATACTCAAAATAAGATATTTTAACTACAGTTGGCTAGGATGACTCTTCCCATTTGATTTCATCTCCATCACATTTGCCTTTGTTTCAACTGGTATTGGAGGCCTGTAGGCATTCTTGGCTTTCAGTTGTGGGAAAGTTGAGTTGGGAATATGTTTAGTTTGGGCTTATAAGATATATTTGACTCACATTTCTACACACAGTTGGATTACTTCTAGCTGTCTTGGTGTTGGAATGGATTCTAGAAAACCTCTGATTGCCCACTATGCTATGTGCAGATGCAAAGGCCAGAGGTGTGGCCAAATGGTTGGACGTGTGCACAGTATCCAGCTTCAGAAGAATGTGGTGGTAGAGGAGGAAATGGTTTGATATGTTCCTTAGATGCACCTAGTGGAAAATTCTTCTGAACCTTAGAGCTCACATGTGAAAGAAACTTGGATGGAAGTGTTTCTAATATTTGACCACAATCCTGAAACTTTACGTGAAGTTACCAATAATGTGGTGTGAAACCAAAATATACTATATTTTAAACTATTGATGAAATACATTTTAACATATTGATAAAATAAATCTATTTTAAACTATTGATAAGGTAAATTTCAAAGATGCACTGAAGTCCTATTCTATAAGAGGTATTATGAAATAATTGTCATCCATAAAGGTGCTCAAAGAGCATGAAGTCCAAAACATAGGAAAAAGAGACTACTAGAAGTATATCAGGACATGGATTAATAAAATTATATTATTTTTCTGGCATTTTGGTTGACTGTAGTATTTATCAGTTTTTAATTTATTTTATTTTATTTTTCTCATCCCTGATACTTTTGCAGTTAGTTTGGATTCACAAGTATGCATTTTTTTCTTAAGGGAATCTTCAGACTGTGAATGCTTCTGGCCACACACTACCTGAATCCACCCTTGTTTGTGATAATATACCCTGTTGTCAGTGATCCAGAAGGACCTTGGAGACACACCTTTCAGTTTGTGGTTATCTTTGGCTGTGATTTCTGATGTACCATAAAACCGAGAAACCTGAATTACATAATATTTGCAGGGACAGGATTTTTTTTTTTTAATTTGATTCTGATTCCACATCGCTTCACTTCTTTTAGGCAAGCCAAGTATGTATTGCCTTTGCATTACTGAAGGAGGAAATGGGGGTTCTTTGTCCTCTTGTTCCAGGGTAATTACATAAAAGAAGCTAACTCTATAGATTCCTGACCATGCATAATGAGATGACAAACTATACATCAGATAGAGGGACTATGCCCCAGAATTAAATTGCTTGAAACAACAACTGTATAATCATTGTTACTTTATAGGTAAAGAAACTGAGGTCTAGCTGATTTATCAAGGACACAGTGATTGGAATTAAGTCCACCTCTAGATTAGTTCAGTTCTACAACTTGCTGCTGCCTTGCTAAGTGATTCACTTCAATGATTCACTTCAATGATTCACTTCAAAAACACGGAAGAAGAAAGATTTACCTTGAATGTACTTGGATATTGATGTTTCCTTGGCAACAGATTCTAAATGAAAAGCAAAATAGTGATTGAACATATGCAGTTTTGTTAAAAAATTGTGGGCTCTGAAGCAGCAGCCTCAGAAATTCCTCATTCTTTGTTAATTGAAAAGAAAAGTTTTATTCTTGGATACTGCCATGTAGCAGTTATTTTAGAAAAATCTATTTTCTAGGCAGGAAAACAGGAGGCCATTCCCCTTTTCCTCTGAATCTCCCTCTGCTTTGGGCTTTTTTACTTTCTTGTAGTAAATCAGAGTCATGTGCTTAAGTAGCACTTAACACCCACCGCATTGAGGTCTAATCAACAGTACCTGTCTATAATTGAAGGGATTAGACATAATTTAGTTGCAATTAAATGCAGCCTAGTATGAACATAAGGTATATTATTAATAGAATATCCTTTTTTTTTTGTCTTGATACTTTAAATTCCTTGGTTAGTCCAAATCATTGCAGAGCTACATTCCTTGTATAGCTTTTCTTTTAAAAAGAGATGATGCTTTTACGGAAATGCTGTGGTTTTGTGTCATCTACTTCCTTTGAGGGATGCTATAAAATAGAACCCCTTTAAACTGTGGGAATATTGTTCATTCTAGTTTTGCTAATCACAGTGTGGTTTAGGCCAGAAGTTTTGGGGTCACCTGGTAGGTGGTTAGAAATACAGAATCTCAAATCCCACCTCAGAGCTAGTGAATCAGAATCTGCATTGTAAGATCCCAGGTGGTTTATATGTGCAATGGAATTTGAGATGCACTGTTCTACATTGCTTGGTCTATTTTCTTGAGGACTTGCAAGATAATTTACTTCAGAAATAACCTAGTGGTTAAGTTCCTTGGCTTGAAGTAGGCAGAAAGTTTGCTTGATTTGGAGGTTGCTTGCCGCAATTACTGATTTTGTGTTGTATTCATCCGTTTTTATGCTACTGATAAAGACAGACTCGAGAGTAGGAAGAAAAATTGGATTTACAGTTCCACATGGCTGGAGAGGCCTCAGGATCATGGTGGGCAGTGAAAGGCACTTCTTACATGGCAGTGGTAAGAGAAAATGAAGAAGATGCACAAGCGAAAAGCCCTGATAAAACCATCAGATCTCATGAGACTTAATCACTTCCCTGAAAACAGTGTGGGGGAAACTGCCCCCATGATTCAAGTTATCTCCTGATGGGTCCCTCCTGCAACACATGGGAATTGCGGGAGTACAATTCAGATGAGATTTGGGTGGGGGCACAGCCAAATCATATCATTCCATTTTGGCCCCTCCAAATCTAATGTCCTCACATTTCAAAACCAATCATGCCTTCCCAACAGTCCCCCAAAGTCTTAACTCATTTCAGCATTAATCCAAAAATTCACAGTCCAAAGTTTCATCTGAGACAAAGAAAGTCCCTTCTGCCTATGAGCCTGTAAAATTAAAAGCAGGCTAGTTACTTCACAGTCCAAAGTTTCATCTGAGACAAGGAAAGTTCCTTCTGCCTATAAGTCTGTAAAATTAAAAGCAGGCTTGTTACTTCCTAGTTACAACGTGGGTACCGGTATTGGGTAAATACAGCCATTTCAAATGGGAGAAATTGGCCAAAGGAGTTACAGGGTCCATGCAAGTCCAAAATCCAGTGGGGCAGTCACATTTTAAAGCTCCAAAATGATCTCCTTTGACTCCAGGTCTCATATCTAGGTCATGCTGATGCAAGAGGTGAGTTCCCATGATCTTGGGCAGTTCCACCCCTGTGGTTTTGCAGGGTACAGCCTCCTTCCCAGCTGCTTTCACATACTGGCATTGAGTGCCTGCAGCTTTTACAAGGGCATGGTGCAAGCTGTCAGTGGATCTACCATTCTGGGGTCTGCAGGACGGTGGTCCTCTTCTCACAGCTCCACTAGGCAGTGCCCCAGTAGGGTCTCTGTGTGGGGGCTCTGACCCAACATTTCCCTTCCTTGGTGACCTAGCAAAGGTTCTCCATAAGTGCCCCACTCCTGCAGCAAACTTCTGCCTGGGCATCCAGACATTTCCATCCATCTTCTGAAATCTAGTTGGAGGTTCCCAAACCCTAATTCTTGACTTCTCTGCACTGGCAGGCTCAACACCATATGGAAGCTGCCAAGGGTTGGGGCTTGCACCCTCTGAAGCCATGGCCCAAGCTCTACATTGACGCCTTTCAGCCATCATTGGAGCAGCTGGGATGCAGGGCACCAAATCCCTAGGCTGCACACAGCATGAGGACGCTGGGACCGGCCCATGAAATCATTTTCTCTTAGGCCTCTGGGCCTGTGACAAGAGGGGCTGCCCTCTGACATGCCCTGGAGGCATTTTCCTGGTTGTCTTGGGGATTAACATTTGGCTCCTTGTTACTTATGCAAATTTCTGCAGCTGGCTTAAATTTCTCCGCCGAAAATGGGTTTTTCTTTTCTATCACATTGTCAGGCGGCAAATTTTCCGAGCTTTTTCGCTCTGCTTCCTTTATAAAACCGAATGCCTTTAACAGTGCCCAAGTCACCTCTTAAATGCTTTGCTGCTTAGAAATTTCTTTTGCCAGAAACCCTAAATCATTTCTCTCAAGGTCAAAGTTCCACAAATCTCTAGGGCAGGGGCAAAATGCCACCAGTCTCTTTGCTGAAACATAATAAGTCACCTTTGCTCCAGTTCCCAAGTTCCTCATCTCCATCTGAGACCACCTCAGCCTGGACTTTATTGTTCTTATTGCTATCAGGGTTTTGGTCAAAGCCATTCAATAAGTCTCTAGGAAGTTCCAAAGTTTCCCACATTTTCCTGTCTTATTCTGAGTCCTCCAAACTGTTCCAACCTCCGCCTGTTACCCAGTTCCAAAGTTGATTCCACATTTTTGGATATTTTTCAGCAACGCCCCACACTACTGGTACCAATTTACTGTATTAGTCTGTTTTCATGCTGCTGATAAAGACATACCCAAGACTGGGAAGAAAAAGAGGTTTAATTGGACTTACACTTCCACATGGCTGGGGAGGCCTCAGAATCATGGAGGGAGGTGAAAGCACGTCTTACATGGTGGTGGTAAGAGAAAATGAGGAAGATGCAAAAGTGAAAACCCCGATAAAACCATCAGATCTCTTGAGACTTATTCATGAACATGAGAACAGTATGCGGGAAACTGCCTCCATGATTCAAATTATCTCTGACTGAGTCCCTCCCAAAACATGTGGGAATTATGGGAGTAAAATTGAAGATGAGATTTGGGTAGGGACACAGCCAAACCATATCATGTGTTTTTGGGAAATCTATTTAACTTCTCTAACTCCCAATTTTCTTCTCTGTACAATGAAGACCATAATAGGATCTACCTCACAGGGTTATTGCAGTCATCAATGAGAAAGTACATGTAAACCAATCAAGCCCCAGTAGTTGCATATGAGAACCAATAATAGCTATTATTATTGTTATTACTACTACAAAAAATTATTATTTTCTCATTGAATGGTTTTGTCTTATCAAATAATATAACTGATTATTTTTGGGGGGAGCAGGGTAATGACTGCTAGGAAGCATAGAGCCAAATTATACCCCTTTCCAGCCAGTATTTGACATTTTAACTGACCTTACTCCAGCTTCATCTTATTTATTTATTTATTTATTTATTTATTTATTTATTTATTTGAGACAGAGTCTCACTCTGCCGCTCAGGTTGGAGTGCAGTGGCTCCATCTCTGCTCACTGCAACCTCTGCCTCCTGGGTTGAAACGATTCTCCTGCCTCAGCCTCTTGAGTAGCTGGAAGTACAGGTGCATGCCATTACACCTGGCTAATTTTTATATTTTTAGTAGAGATGGGATTTCACCATGTTGGTCAGGCTTGTCTTGAACTCCTGACCTCAGGTGATCTGCATGCCTTGGCCTCCCAAAGTGCTGGGGTTATAGGCATGAGTCACCATGCCTGGCCCATCTTATTATTGTTATTATCTTTTTTAGGGCAGGGTCTCACTCATTCTCCCACTCTGGAGGGCAGTGGTGTGTTCATACCTCATTGTAACCTCAAACTCATAGGCTCAAGTGATCCTCCTACCTCAGCCTTCGGAGTAGCTGGGATTACAGGCAGGCACCACCACACCCAGCTAATTAAAAAAAATTTTTTTTTAATAGAGATGGGGTCTTGTTATGTTGCCTAGTCTGGTCACAAACACCTGGCCTCAAGCAATCATCCCACCTTGGTCTCCCAAAGTGCTGAGATGTCTTATTTATACTTATATTTATATTTCTTCATCTCAATTTCCTTTTATTTTTATATTTTATGTTTACCATTGTATCTTTGTAAGATACTTCAGAATCATTTTATATTGAGCATGACATAACAATAAATTAGTAATGACAACTACAAATTTGTTACTCCATAACTTTTGGTCCAAATTACGTTGACAGCCTTTTCTTATTTTTCTTTCTACCAACCCCTTGGTAGAGTCATATTGTTCAATCTCGTAACCGTTGTAAGGAATGGGCACCTAAGACAATTTTTAAAGAAATGCTGTTTTCCTCACATTGCCTTCTTCGTTTTTTTTTTTAATCATTGTATCCCTAGCATAATATGATACAGATAATAGATTCATAATACATTTCTTGAATGGGTATGTAAAAATTTATATCATATCCATTTACATCTCTTCATGCTTGCTGTTAAATTCAAACCTGGAATGAGCTTTCTTTATCCTTTTGACTTGTCCAGTAAAGAGACCCAGATCAGGTGTCACCCTCTGCTAGAAGACTTTCTTGACTGTTGTTCCAGACAGGGGGCTCCCTTCTCCAAGAACCACAGAATTCACTGCGTGTCTTACTCGGGTGGCACTTGACATTTCTCTTTATGTTGGTAGCTATCCTTGATTTAAAAGCACAAGATTTAGAATCAAGAAGTTATTGGTCCAAAGCTATTAGGATGACTTACCAGCTGTGTGACTATAGAAACTTTCTTACCTTCTCTAGGGCTGTTGCCTCTTCTGTAAAATGGGGAAACTGAATGCTGTATTGCTAGCATAGATAACATATGTGGATGTTTAGCATATTACAGTTGATAACTGTGCTTTTTTTTTTTTTTTTCCAAATCAAATTCAGTAACCTTCTCCTGTAGAATCAGCAGGGAATTATGACAGGGTTATGAATGAAGTCCTGTTCCTATCATTCTCAAGGACTGTTTTTGCCTCTGGGCTCCCCTGACTGACAGAGCTGCAGGGGTTTTGTCTATTTATGATTTGTGGTGAATATAGCTGTGATTAAATATTGTCTAGGTTTCATGACTTGTCATGATGGCAGAGGAGGAAGGTAAGAAATATTTACTGTTACCCAGGGAACACTGCACAACAGTTTCAAACTCTTCTTGGATTCCCTTTTGTTGTTTTTATTTCCCCTCTTTTTATTTTATAGCATTATTTCTCTTTTTTACATTTCTCTTCCTAAGAATACATTTTAGATACCAGAATTAATTTATTTTTAAGGGAGTTCTGTTGATTTTTTTCACTTTCAGACATTTAAAAAATAACCTCCAACCTCTTTGTTGCTGTATGCAGGGACATATTTTCAAGGTCTTGAATTGCAAAATGCCTGAGAGTCAAACAGAAACATCTTTGAGTGTCAGAATTCTGAAAAAGTGATTAATGAAGCCAATTCTCTCATTAAAGATGATACGAAGTTACCACATGAGATACTTTTCCTGTTCACTAAATAACTAGAAGTAACAAGATAACTGGAAAGTTAATCTGTATTTTCAGAAAAATGTCTTATGAATATATACTTAATAAAAGAAGAGTGCTTTGAAAAAATGAGGAGGCTGGTCCATCAGAGAAGTATGCTCATTTTACATCTGACATGGGTCTCTACTTATTCTAGTTCTTTCTCCATATGTTAGTTGGGGAAACCTTTGAGATTAAATCTGATCATCTTGTTTTCTGCCTAAAATCCCACTGACTCCTTATTGCCCACAACATTAAATCTGGGATAAAAGGCTTTGCTTAATCTGGCCCCAAATAACCTCCCACCTCAGCTTCTGCCCCTGCAGCATGGGTTCCAGGAGCTCCAGCTGCCCTGCCCGCAGGTGATGCCCTTTCACCGTGGGTTCTCTGCACAGGTCTTCTCCTCTGCCTGCTCACCATCAAGAACCAGCCCAAATGGCCTTCCTCTCTAAAGCCTCTCTGGACTCCCCCAGGCTTAAGCAATTATTTTTTTCTTTGAGGTCCCATGACAATTTATATATAACTTTGTAAAGCACTTAGTATTCTGGCTAGTTATATTTCCATTTATAAATGGCTTTATTTAGTTAGTTTTTAGAGATACATTCTCACTTTGCTATCCAGACTGCAGTGAGTGGCATAATCATAGTCTCGAACTCTGGGGCTCAAGAAATCCTCCTGCCTCGGCCTCCCAAAGTGCTGGGACTTCAGGTGTGAGCCACTGTGCCTGAATGCTTTTATAAATTTCTTATTAGCTTATGAGTGATTTGAACATAGGTACATTGCTTCTATCTTGTTTGTATCACAGTTAACTTGTAGTACAATGTCTATCATGTAGAAGGTACTCAACAGATTAACTGAATGGCTGCATTCATCTAAATTTATGTATTTTAAAGGAAGACCATACATTTTTGCTTCTCTCATCTTCAATTTAATTGTGTTACTCTTAAATATATTTAATAAATATTAATGCATATTAGCTTTCTATACATATTTATAATGAGCAATGGTATATTTGAATTAATTTTTAAAATAAGTTCAAATAACATTGATTTTCACAATTATGAGTATTGGAAAACATATTTTAAATGTTTCGTCCTTGTGTAGACCCGTTATTTGAAAGGAAATGTGAGCTCCAAGATGCCTCAGGTTGCCTGTGAGCTCCTCTGCTGCTTTCAGCTTGTCAGTGAAACTGCGGTTCAGATTCCCTATTGGTCACTTAACTGATCTTTTTGGGTAGTAAGGGATCAAGACTACCCACAGAACGCTGTAACCATGGTGATAAGATGCCCTATTTTAACTTTTCAACAGAAAAGATGAGATGCTGTAGCACTTCTGTGCCTGTGTTTCCCAGTGGAATTTTGGGGAGGCATTCAAGCATTTAAGCAATAGAATCAGGCCTTGAACAGATAATTACGTTTTACTTTATACGAGAACCTTTTAAATTAGGGGTGGTGACAGACGGCACATAGAGTTCATGACGAGCCAAATGTGAGGTTCAGGGCAAACCAGGGAGGCTTGTCATTCTTATACACAGACTGAGGAAAAGCTCCTTTAAGTCAACAGTTTTGCTTTTTAAATAAAATTGAAGTACTTGTTTAAAAAAATGACCGTGTACTCTTTTTGAGGGTGATAAAATACAAATGTAATGGAAGATGAATGTGAATCTTGCAGAAAAATCAAAGTATTCATTTAGATTATGTTTTCCAAGATTAGTCTTAGACCTAATTAGAATGGGGGGAAGTCTACATTTCGAGATTTAGGGGGCACTAGGAAGGTGTCCAATATCTTCCCTTTTCTTTAGTGTGAAAATCCAACTTGCCAGAGTTTTTCCCGTTGAAGGTTTATAAGTCATTACAATGTAAGCATCTCTGGAAAGGCTTCACACTAGGGGAGAGGTTGAAATCCAGTGGCTTGTGAAATCAAACTGGTTGGTAGCTGTGTCTGGCCTGAAGACTATCTTATATATGTTTTTGAACAAACATTTAATCATAAGGAGACTTAACATAAAAACCTACAGTACTCTATTACCTTTAAACAATAGGGGATGTGGCAAAATGAAATTCTCACAGGACTGGAGCTGAATAGCTGTTGTCCTATTTAAGTGGGCCACATTCTCTCTAATTTGTCACAGCCTCCACCCCTCCCACCCTGACTTCAGATAGAGTCCTTTAGGCCTTCTTCACTCATTTACTTATACTTCCAACCCTTGTGAGTAAAAAAAAAAAAAATACAGAGTAGCCTCAGTAACTGTGCAATTCAGAGGCTGATGATAAGGCATCTGCTTCGTGTTCTGCCTGGGTTTACCTTCATCTCTAGGAGAGCTCTCAGAACATTAAGACTTTCCCATGTCTCTTCTCTTCTGTTGTTCCTACCCCCATTCTCCTCTGGGATATTATCAGAAAATAAACACACCAAAGGAAATAAACAAAATATGCATTTTCAATATATTTTCCTTCAAGCATTCACTAAAAAACTTACTATTCACAGGGAACAGTGGCTCACACCTGTAATCCCAGCTCTTTGGGGGGCTGAGGTGAGAGGATTTCTTGAGGCCGGGAGTTTGTGACTAATCTGGGCAACATAGTGGTAACCCATCTTTAAAAAATGTAAATAAATTAGCCAGGTGTGGCAGTGCATGCCTGTAGTCCCTTGGGAGGCCAAGGCAGGAGGATTGCTTGAACGCAGAGGTTCAAGGCTGCAGTGCGCTGTGATAGTGCCACTGCACTCCAGCCTAAGTAACAGAGCAAGATCCTGTCTCTGAAAAGAAAAAACAAAACAAACAAACAAAAAACAAAAAACTGAACACCTCTATTTATATTTCTAGCACAAACATACATACACACACACGCACACATACACACATGGACGCACACATATATATGTATAAATGTGCCAAAGAAATTCCACTTGTACTTGAGGCTGGCTTGAACGGAATGTTTGAGTTTTCCCGAGTGTTGAGTACTACCTCAATTGGGGACACATTGTGGTTGGGTCTGAACAATGCAGCAAAATCAAGTTGAGGCATGGAATTTATTCTGTAAATATAATCAGTGTGGAAAAAGGTTGAATAATCTGTCTCCAGACCTTATTCTCCACAGAATAGGCACTGTTAAGGGTTCAAAGGCTCTCTCTGACTTCTCCTGCATCTTTTCCTTCACCAGCATTTCCATCAACAAATCTCTTGCACCTCTAGTCTTGTTTTGGCATCTGCTTCTCAGAAATCCAAATTGACACATGGTAAATGGCTACGTATTATCAGCAGGTATCAAGAGGAATTATAAAGCAATCCATACTGAAGACCTGAGGGGGACTATGCGGGTGAGGTAAAAGAACACCAAATGATCGAAGATCAACTTTCCTATTAGCATGGATATTTTGTCTCTAGACAGTGTAAGGACAAAAATGAGCTAAGGAACAAGATACTGGTGGCTGGTCTTTGGGAGTAGTATTGGACCAAAATCTGGTAGAGACCAAGCATAAATTTATGAGGGGCTGAATGGAAATACAAGCATTAAATAATAACAGTTGGAAATGCAATATGTATAAAATGTTTCAGTGATAAATTGCCAAATGAGTGTTATGGTCAATAAATGCTTTGAGTTCACAGAGTGAGAGACCACATGGAAGTTTAGAAGGTTTTGGAAACATTTTTAGGATAGACATTTTTCCTAAACGCTGGGTATCATAACTGGATATGGTCTGGTTACTTTTACCACTGAAGAAGTGAAAACAGAGGAGGTTGAAATAGAGGAGTCACTTGAATGTTAGGGAAGGTAGTCACCGTGCAATATTTTGAAGACATGTTTCTTGAGTGGAGTCTCAAGACCACTGAGGAATCGTAACTTATTTATAAAATTTAAAAACATTATGTTTTCATTTTGATGTTAATCTTAAAAAGTATTATTAACGTATTTGGGATCTCAGCATCACCTTCTGAGAACCACCTCTAGATTTCTTGGCCTCCTTTTGTATTTGTGTTAATAACTATGTTGGCACAAAACAGTACTGCTTGAGTCATAACAGTCTGATGAGAAAAAACGGAAGCAGACTACATATGTAAATGAACCATTCCTGTGACGTGCTCTTATGTGCTCAAAGATAGACAGGAGGCTGAGCGTGGTGGCTCGCACCTGTAATCTCAGCACTTTGGGAGGCTGAGGTGAGCAGACCACTTGAATTCAGGAGTTAGAGATCATTTTGGGCAACATGGCAAAACCCTGTTTCGATAAACAATACAAAAATCAGACTTGCTGGTGTGTGCCTGGGGATGTTGAGGCAGCAGTGAGCTGTGATGGCGCCACTGCACTCCTGGAAGCAGAGTGAGACTTTGTCTTAAAAAAAAAAAAAAAAAAAAAAGACAGGATTCCTTGGGGCCTTGGGTCTTTTGATATTTTCATCAATATGAACTGCTGATATGTGGTTTCTCTAATTATGGGCCAGTTAAATTAAGCACATGGAAATCTCTTGAGGACAGACATTAAATTGGGAGCTACCATCCATTCTCATTTTGAGAAATAAAATATTTAAAATATTCTCTCAAGTAAGAAGCACCAATTTCAGTCCAAAGTCTAAGCTGCCATTATTTTCTAGAATAGGAAAATTAGCATTTAATTTCTCTTTTGCTTTGTCTGGGAAACTTATCAGAACAGGAAGAGAGAGAGTGTGGTCTTCAGTAAACTCAAGATTCATAAATTCTTCCAATTCTTCCCTTGTATTAGCTAAATGGAATTCTGTGGTAGTACTGTCCTGTAGGAAGAAACCTATGCCCCAGAAGACACCTAGCCTCCAGGTAAAATGCAATTAGCTCAGCATAGAAAATATAATTAGCATCCTGTCCATTTTATATGTAAGATAACTCTTGCAGGAGCCCATTCATCTCAATCCCTATTCCTGCTCATCTCCTTTGCATGTTAAAATGGTTTTTAACCAGAACTTGTGCTGCCAGGAGATATGTTCTCCTTTTGTTTAAATCCACTCACTGAATGTATTTATTGAATGCTGCTATGGGCTGCTCGCCACGTTAGATGCTGTAATGAGCCCCACAGACACCGTCTCTGCCTTTGCAGAGGTTATAGCCAAATGAGGACAGAGACATGAAACGAGTAATCATGTAAATGACCAGTGTAATACGGCTTGAGGATCTCATTACAAGGGAAGGGAAAGTCTGGGAGCTCAGAGAAAGGCTCCCAGAGGAGCCCCAAGGGTCTTTAACCTGAGGCTTGAGGGTTGAGAGAGAAGTCACCAAGCAAAGGGCAAGCAGAAAAGCAGTGGGACGAGAATGTTTCTAGTATAAGTCGGAGAGGCTGAGTGGTGCCCCAAAGAACTAGCATTTGGGGTATGGGTGGGATTGGGTGGGAATAGCTCAAGTGAGTTCTGCCTTCAGTCTCAGATCTTGAAGGGCCCTGTAAGCCTGATAAAGATTTGGGTCTTTATTCTAAAAACAGTTGAAGACAATTAAAAATTTTAACCTAGGAGTAATAAGATTGACTGCTGGGTGGGGAATTCATTCCAAGTGGCAGCTAATCTTTTTTTTTTTTTTTTTTTAGACAGAGTCTTACTCTGTCACCCAGGCTGGAGTGCAGTGGCACAATCTCCGCTCACTGCAACCTCTGCCTCCCAGGTTCAAGCAATTCTCCTGCCACAGCCTCCTGAGTAGCTGGGATTACAGGCGCATGCTGCCTGTAATACCCAGGTAATTTTTTGTATTTTAGTAGAGATGGGGTTTCCTGTTGCCCAGGCTGGTCTTGAACTCCTGAGCTCAGGCAATCCACCTGCCTCGGCCTCCCAAAGTGCTGGGGTTACAGGCGTGAGCCACTGCACCCGGCCCTAATCCTTTTTAAGAATGCAATCTGATTGTGTCATTCTCCTGTTTAAAAACATTTAGTGACTTCTTCCTGCTGTCAGAATGGCTTCTAAACTTTTTAATAAGGTTTACAAGGCCCCTCTTGAACTAATCCCTGCTAATTTCCTAGGCTCATCTTTGATTATCACGGCCCCCACCCCACTGCCCCTCCCCTGCCCTTTTCTACCTACTGCTGCTCCCACCACACTCCTCCCCTGCTCCAGCCCAGGACCTTTCATGCTTTTTTTGACCTCGACCAAATAAATAATTCTCAGCATTTTACAGTATGATTCAGTATGCATTTACACACATATACGTATATCAGATAAAAGCTTTATGGAGCAATGGAAGAGGAATTCTAATATTTTCCCTTTTCTTTCTTATAAATGTGAGTTTACACTTACCAAACTGACTTCATGACCCACTCTGCTCAGTAGTTCTTTCATGAGCCAGTTCTCCCTTTTTGTCTGAGACTTTGCACATGTGCTTAGTTCTAAGTAAAGCACTTTCTTCCTCCTCTGCTGCTTCCCAGGGAATTCCTGCTCTACTTTCTGTCTCAACCAGAAGGTCTCAGGGAATCTTTGTTAACTTCTCAAGTCCAGCTTAGGCACTATTTCTAAGACTTTTCATTGCCTTCTCTCTGCCTGTTCTCCACACCCGCTCCCTGCCCCCAACTTTTTTTTTCCTGTTTCACAAATATTTATTGAAAGCCTACTCTATGCCAGGCACTGTTCTAAGCATGGGGGTAGGGCTGCCTTCATGGGACTGTGCTCAGAGGACCACCACACTTGGTTTAATGTTCTGCTATTGCCGTCTTGAACATCTTAATATTTTTTTCAACCAAGAGATCTCACATTTTCATTTTATATCGAGCCTCACAAATCGTGTAGCCATTCCTGCATTGGGGATGCAAGGTACAAGATAGACCCAAATTCCTACCCTCATAGAGTTCACATTTTTGTGCTTACTGCAAACTCATCTCTTATCTTAGCAGTTGTCTCAATGTATAGTATTTGACTATTTACTATAGTAAATATAGTATAGGGCAAATACTCCTTTGCCCAACTATTTCCAGCATATATTATACTGTCTGGCACCTTTTAACCTTGTATACACTAACAAGTTTATGTAGAATGAATGAATGAACAAATATGTTGCCCCAACCCTTGTCCTATAATTCATTGCTCCCTTGATCAATGCTATCCTTGAGGCTCCTTTGACAAGTTTTCGCTTGTATTAAAGCTCCGTCACTGGCTATTAAGCCCATCAACTCTGAAGTGATAACTTTAGAAGAGTTAAAATTTTATGTACATCAGTGACTTTTATTTACACTTATGATTGTGATGAATTCACCAAGCAGATGACTTCAACCAAGAATTTGAGGCCCAAGTATCATTGTCAAAGTGAGCACAGAAAGTTTGAAATGTTTTTGAGATGATTAATGACTTCAACTGGAAAAGAGATGAAAGCAGAGGAAGAGCATCAGGACTTGAGATCTCAGGGAAACTGAGATGAAAAGCTTGTCTTATGCTTTTTAATTATCTTTAAAATATAACCTAGTTACTCTAGAATTTATTTGTAATAATATTGGTTCAAACTTGAAGATAGAGTTATAGGATGACTCCTTAAGATGTCATAATCATCACTTAGGCATCATTTTTTTCATGAGGAAACCAATTTTAGTCTAATAACTCCGGTATTTAAAACTCCAGGATTTTTTTTTTTCTGTATCTAGTTTGAAGAATGGTATACAGGTTATGTTCAAATACTTGAAGTTTCTATATACCTTAAAGCGCTTTTAAGGGTCAATAAAATATATGCCCTATCCTTATATCTTACCTTTTACTGCCATCCTGTGGCAAATTTATTTTCTAGCTAAAAATCAATTTGCAAAACCACGTTTTCTATTTTTATCATGGATCACGGTTTCAGATTTTATCAGTCCTCAGTTAACACAGGCACACTTCAATATACACATATTTAGTAGCATTTTGCTTTATTGCAATGTTCCACAATGCAGTAGTATACAATTAATAATTGTGAGATTTCACGAAACATTTTTCTAAAGGACTCTCCTCAATTATCTCCTTCTTTCTTTCCTCAGTGGATTTTTGGTGGATGCTTGGGCAGTAGCAGTTTATCATAGCTTCAGTGAGACTTTCTTGGTTGTCTCTCTGTATTTGGAATACTTACAGATACTTTCTGCTGGAACCCAGATTTGGATTTCCTTTCCTGGATATGCTCTCTTCTTATCTTCTAGACTTCTACTAAGTTCCAGCATCCTTATTGGCGAGATAAAAAGGCACAAGCAAGATCAGGCAGGGTGCTTATGACAGAATGTGCTCATGTGTCTCTTGGTTGTGGCCATCTCAGGTCAGCATCTCTGGAGAAGTAGGGTCCACACAGGGCTCGTGGAGATAGTGGGCAATGGATGTCCTTGTTTGGGGTTTGATGTAGCCTCTATGACTAGGAGGCTGACAGCTGGCAGGTTCCATGAGGGTAAGTTTTGTTCATGCTATCTACGCTAGACCGTTAGGACCTAGATTCTATTATAGTGGAAAATAATAAGAGTGAAAAATAATAACAACAGTGCTAATGGCTAATCCTATGGAGCCCTAATGTATATGCCATGCCATGTTCTAAACACTTTACATGCATTATTTCATATTTCAAACTATCCTATGAGTAGAGACCATTATTATTCTTATTTTACAAATTAAAAAAAAAAAAAAAGCCCCGAGTCTTAGAGCGACAAGATGCCTTGTTTAAGTTTTCTCAGCTGTGGACTGGAGGGCTGGTGGACCCAATGAGTGAGTGAATAAAGTTAGGTTGGATGCCCAGTGTATGTACTTCAGTTTTTTTCTTACTTCTAAATCATTTCCTTACAACTCCAGGAATCTTCCAGAAGTTGCATTTCTTTAATTTTTCTTATACCTCATTCAATATTACTTTCTCTTGTTTGTTTGGAAAGAAAACCTAGGGATCATGAGATGTCCTTCATTTATCCTGGGCCAGGTACCAGTAGTAAAGTTGTACTGTTTTTCTACTGAAAAAAGTACATCTCCAGTCTTTGACAGCACTCGGACTGATAATCAACTTGGAAGCAAAAAATGTTTCCCTAGGCCAAAGGGAGTCCCATTTTCTCTTTATGTCGGCGTGCTTTATGTATTGCGGGCTTCGTGCTGCTGTCTGTGTTGGTTTGTCTTTCTGTCTTGCTTTCTTATCTCTCGTCTCTCTCGCCGCTGTCACGACGGTCCTTCGCTTCGAAGGCCGGCTGACGGAGGAGGAAGGCTTCCTACTCTTCTCTTTTTTTCTTCTTTCTTTCTTTCGTCTTCTTCTTCTTTCTTGCTTTTCTTTCTTTTCTTCTTTTTTCTTTCTTTCTTCTTTCTTTTTCTTCTTTTTTTCTTTCGTTCTCTCTTTCTCTGTTTCTCTGTCTTCTCTTGATTTCCTTTCCTTCCTTCCTCCTTCATTCCTTCCTTCCTTCCTTCCTTCCTTCCTTCCTTCCTTCCTTCCTTCCTTCTTCCTTCCTTCCTCCTCCCTTTTTATTTTTATGACATGGTCCCACTCAGTCAGGCTCGAGTGCAGTGGTGCGATCATAGCTTGCTGCAGCCTAGACCTCCCCGGCCCAAGCAATCTTCCCATCTCAGTCTTCCAAGTAGCTGGGACTACAGGCACACATCATCGTGTCTGGCTAAATTTTTTATATTTTGTAGAGACAGATTTCACTATGTTGCCCAGGCTGGTCTCGAACCCCTGGGCTCAAATGATTCTTCTGCCTCGGCTTCCCAAAGCACCAGGAGTCCCATACCTGAATCATTATCTGATAACCATAATAGGGGATCCCTCTAGACAATTTTTGGTCAAAACATCATGCTAAAGTAAACTAACCGTGGAATTTGTTTTAATGTACATTTCTTTTCTAATTTTGGTTTTTGGAAAATTCAAATGTTTAATTTCCTGCCACTTGACTCTTAACATGACACTCTTATACTAGTAACAGACACGATTGTGCAGGATTGGATGGGGTTTAATATGTCCAAATGATATCTCATCATTCTTGGATTATGTTCAGTCTCTCTGTCTAATACATGCTGGACAGAAGATGTCCTTGTTTACTGGTTCTGATTTTCCAAAGGACCTTTGACATTCTTTCAGAATAATGGTTCCCTATTTGATGAAATTTTAGCTACATATCTTTTTCTGCATTTTTATTATGCTGCTTTTACTACTCTCCCATAAACTTGATCTTCAACAAACTTTTTTTTTATTCATGTTGCAACTTATTTCATGGTGCTCAAAGAGAGTCTGTCCAAATGTAATAATAAACAAAATAATCTTATATTTTATATCTGTAATGATAAATATTTATTGCATGTTTACTATATGCCAGGCACTGTTCTAAGTGCTTTATGTGTCTGTATCATTTAATATTCACAACTCTATAAAATATGTACTATTATTGTCTCCAATCATAGCAAATACTTCAATTCACCCAAAGTCATATAGTTTGGAAGCAGCAGAACAAATGTATATGTAATAAATATTAATTGCTTTTGAAATTTTGTGTCCGAAATCAAAGCTATTTTTAAAACAAATCAAAAGAAGAAACATAATCTTAATCCCTTATATCTCATTCCACATCTGGTTTTGATCACTTATATGTCAACGGAATCATTTTTCTGTATCAGACTCTCCCCTGGCCACCCACCAGCCTAATGAGGGATTATATTAGTCCGTTTTCATGCTGCTGATAAACACATATCCGAGACTGGGCAATTGACAAAGGAAAGTGGTTTAATGGAGGACTCACAGTTTCCACATGGCTGGGGAAGCCTCACAAAGATGGCAGAAGGCAAGGAGGAGCAAATCCCATCTTACCTGGATGGCGGCAGGCAAAGAGAGCTTGTACAGAGAAACTCCCTTTTTTAAAATCATCAGTTCTCATGAGACCCATTCACTATCACGAGAACAGCATGGGAAAGACCCGCCCCCAGGATTCAAACATCTACCACCGGGTCCCTTCCACAAGATGTGGGAGTTATGGGAGCTACAAGATGAGATTTGGGTAGGGATGCAGAGCCAACCATATCAGGGACCATTGAACGGGTGTTGGCAGCACAATAATGAGACAAAACCCATGGTCTGCATCCACTTCCCATCTCTCATAATTTTGGAATCCAGTTCATTTTAGCTGTTTTTCTGACACACACAGAGGTATATTTATCCTGGCCTCTAAGGGTGGGCTGGTCAACTGAGAGTGTCTGTGTCTGGCCACAACTCCACTCTCACCCCTCCCATGCACCCTTGTTATCCAGTAGCATCTAATTCTAGAGAATTGGCTCCATCTCTTGTTTATCATTCTACTCCTGATTTTGGGAATTACATCTGGTTTCTCTGGTACTTGACTTCCAACTTCTTTGTAGGACCACGTCACGGACTTTCATCCTGGGAAAGGCTAGCATTACAGTTAAGAGTGAGGTTTCTGGGCCGGGCGCGGTGGCTCAAGCCTGTAATCCCAGCACTTTGGGAGGCCGAGACGGGCGGATCACGAGGTCAGGAGATCGAGACCATCCTGGCTAACATGGTGAAACCCCGTCTCTACTAAAAAATACAAAAAACTAGCTGGGCAACGTGGCGGGCACCTGTAGTCCCAGCTGCTTGGGAGGCTGAGGCAGGAGAATGGCGTAAACCCAGGAGGCGGAGCTTGCAGTGAGCTGAGACCTGGCCACTGCACTCCAGCCTGGGCGGCAGAGTGAGACTCCGTCTCAAAAAAAAAAAAAGAGTGAGGTTTCTGAATTGGGTCATGCCCACCCTAATACTGTGCTTTTCCAATGGTCTTAGCAAACAGCACACCAGGAGATTATATCCCGTGCCTGGCTCAGAGGATCCCATGCCCACAGAGCCTCACTCATTGCTAGCACAGCAGTCTGAGATCAAACTGCAAGGTGGCAGTGAGGCTGGGGGAGGGGCACCTGCCATTGCTGAGGCTTGAGTAGGCAAACAAAGTGGCCAGGAAGCTCAAACTGGGTGGAGCCCACCGCAGCTCAAGGAGGCCTGCCTGCCTCTGTAATCTCTACCTCTAGGGGCAGGGCATAGCTGAACAAAAGGCAGCAGAAACTTCTGTAGACTTAAATGTCCCTGTCTGACAGTTTTGAAGAGAGTAATGGTTCTCCCAGCATGTAGTTTGGGATCTGAGAACGGACACACTGCCTCCTCAAGTAGGTCCCTGACCCCCAAGTAGCCTAACTGGGAGGCACCTCCCAGTCAGGGCCGACTGACACCTCATACTGCCCAGTGTGCCTCTGAGGTGAAGCTTCCAGAGGAATGATCAGATAGCAACATTTGCCATTCTGCAATATTTGCTGTTCTGCAGCCTCCGCTGGTGATACCCAGGCAAAAGGGTCCAGAGTGGACCTCCAGCAAAGTCCAACAGACCTGCAGGTGAGGGTCCTGACTGTTAGAAGGAAAACTAACAAACAGAAAGAAAGGACATCCACACCAACACCCCATCTGTACGTCACCATCATCAAAGACCAAAGGGAGATAAAACCACCAAGATGGGGAGAAACCAGAGCAGAAAAGCTGAAAATTCTAGAAATCAGAGTGCCTCTTCTCCTCCAAGGAAATGCAGTTCTTTGCCAGTAATGGAAAAAAGCTGCATGGAGAATGAATTTGCCACGTTGAGAGAAGAAGGCTTTAGATGATCTGTAACAACAAACTTCTACAAGCTAAAGGAGGATGTTCAAACCCATCGCAAAGAAGCTAAAAACTTTGAAAACAGATTAGACAAATGGCTAACTAGAATAAATAGCATAGGGAAGACCTTAAATGACATGATGGAGCTGAAAACCGTGGCACAAGAACTACGTGACGCATGCACAAGCTTCAGTAGCCGATTCGATCAACTGGAAGAAAGGGTATCAGTGATTGAAGATCAAATGAATGAAACTATTCCAATCAATAGAAAAAGAGGGAATCCTCCCTAACTCATTTTATGAGGCCAGCGTCATCCTGATATGAAATCCTGGCAGAGACACAATGAAAAAAGAGAATTTTAGACCAATATCTCTGATGAACATCAATGCAAAAATCTTCAGTAAAATACTGGCAAACCAAATCCAGCAGTACATCAAAAAGCTTATCCACCATGATCAAGTAGGCTTTATCCCTGGGATGCAAAGATGGTTCAACATATGCAAATCAATAAACATGATCCAGCATATAAACAGAACCAAAGACAAAAACCACATGATTATCTCAATAGATGTAGAAAAGGCCTTCAACAAAATTCAACAGCCCTTCATGCTAAAAACTCTCAATAAACTAGGTATTGATGGGACACATCTCAAAATAATAAGAGCTATTTATGACAAACCCACAACCAATATCATACTAAATGGGAAAAAGCTGGAAGCGTTCCCTTTGAAAACTGGCACAAGACAGGGATGCCCTCTCTCACCACTCCTATTCATCATAGTGTTGGAAGTTCTGGCCAGGGCAATCAGGCAAGAGAAAGAAATAAAGAGTATTCAATTAGGAAAAGAGGAAGTCAAATTGTCCCTGTTTGCAGATGACATGATTGTACATTTAGAAAACCCCATCATCTCAGCCCCAAATCTCTGAAAACTGATAAGCAACTTCAGCAAAGTCTGAGGATACAAAATCAATGTGCAAAAATCGGAAGCATTCCTATACACCAGTAACAGACAGACAGAGAGCCAAATCACGAGTGAACTCCCATTCACAATTGCTTCAAAGAGAATAAAATACCTAGGAATCCAACTTACAAGGGATGTGAAGGACCTCTTCAAGGAGAGCTAACAAACCACTGCTCAACGAAATAAAAGAGGACACAAACAAATGGAAGAATATTCCATGCTCATGAATAGGAAGGATCAATATCGTGAAAATGGCCATACTGCCCAAGGTAATTTATAGATTCAACACCTTCCCCATCAAGCTACCAATGACTTTCTTCACAGAATTGGAAAAAAACTACTTTCAAGTTCATACGGAACCAAAAAAGAGCCCGCATTGCCAAGACAATCCTAAGCCAAAAGAACAAAGCTGGAGGCATCTCGCTACCTGACCTCAAACTATACTACAAGGCTACAGTAACCAAAACATCATGGTACTGGTACCAAAACAGAGATATAGACCAATGGAACAGAACAGAGCCCTCAGAAGTAATACCACACATCTACAACCATCTGATCTTTGACAAACCTGACAAAAACAAGAAATGGAGAAAGGATTTCCTATTTAATAAATGGTGCTGGGAAAACTGGCTAGCCATATGTAGAAAGCTGAAACTGGATCCCTTCCTTACACCTTATACAAAAATTAATTCAAGATGGATTAAAGACTTAAATGTTAGACATAAAACCATAAAAGTCCTAGAAGAAAACCTAGGCAATACCATTCAGGACATAGGCATGGGCAAGGACTTCATGCCTAAAACACCAAAAGCAATGGTAACAAAAGCCAAAATTGACAAATGGGATCTAATTAAACTAAAGAACTTCTGCACAACAAAAGAAACTACCATCAGAGTGAACAGACAACTTACAGAATGGGAGAAAATTTTTGCAAACTACCCATCTGATAAAGGGCTAATATCCAGAATCTAAAAAGAACTTAAATTCACAAGAAAAAATCAAACAACCCCATCAAAAAGTGGGTGAAGGATATGAACAGACACTTTTCAAAAGAAGACACTTATGCAGCCAACAGACACATGAAAAAAATGCTCATCATCACTGGCCATCAGAGAAATGCAAATCAAAACCACAATGAGATACCATCTCACACCAGTTAGAATGGTGATCATTAAAAAGTGAGGAAACAACAGGTGCTGGAAAGGATGTGGAGAAATGGGAACACTTTTACACTGTTGTTGGGACTATAAACTAGTTCAACCATGTAGAAGACAGTGTGGTGATTCCTCAAGGAACTAGAACTAGAAGTACCATATGACCCAGCCATCCCATTACTGGGTATATACCCAAAGGATTATAAATCATGCTACTATAAAGACACATGCACATGTATGTTTTTTTTTTTTTTTTTTTTTTTTTTTTTTTTTTTTTTTTTTTTTGGTGATAGAGTCTAGCTCTGTCGCCCAGGCTGGAGTGCAGTGGCCGGATCTCAGCTCACTGCAAGCTCCGCTTCCCAGGCTCACGCCATTCTCCTGCCTCAGCCTCCCGAGTAGCTGGGACTACAGGCGCCTGCCATCTCGCCCGGCTAGTTTTTTGTAGTTTTTTTTAGTAGAGACAGGGTTTCACCGTGTTAGCCAGGATGGTCTTGATCTCCTGACCTTGTGATCCGCCCGTCTCGGCCTCCCAAAGTGCTGGGATTACAGGCTTGAGCCACCGTGCCCGGCCATACATGTATGTTTATTGCAGCACTATTCACAATAGCAAACACTTGGAACCAACCCAAATGATAGACTAAATTAAGAAAATGTGGCACATATACACCATGGAATACTATGCAGCCATAAAAAAGAATGAGTTCGTGTCCTTTGCAGGGACATGGATGAAGCTGGAAACCATCATTCTGAGCAAACAATCGCAAGGACAGAAAACCAAACACCACATGTTCTCACTCATCGGTGGGAATTGAACAATGAGAACACTTGGACACAGGATGGGGAACATCACACACCAGGGCCTGTTGTGGGGTGAGGGGAGCGGGGAGGGATAGCATCAGGAGATACACCTAATGTAGATGACAAGTTAATGGGTGCAGCACACCAACATGGCACATGTATACATATGTAACGAACCTGCATGGTGTGCACATGTACCCTAGAACTTAGAGTATAATAATAATAAAAAAAGAGTGAGGTTTCTGAAATCAAGCTGCTGACGTTCACTGCCTAGATCTGCCACTCACCACCATGTGACCTTGGGCAAATAAAAAAAAAAAATCTAAATCCTCAGTTTCCTTATCTGTAAAATGGGAATAATTAAATGGAAATTGTGAGATTTCATGTAAAGCACTTATAGTGCCTGACAAATTGCACTCACTCACTCATTTATTCAGCAAGTATTCACTGAGAGTTTTTTTTTTTCCTTTCTTTCTTTTCTTATTTTTTATTTTTTGGAGATGGAGTCTTGATCTGACTCCCAGGCTGGAGTGCAGTGGCAAAATATCTGCTCACTGCAAACTCCACGTTCTGGGTTCAAGCGATTCTCCTGCCTCAGCCTCCCGATTAGCTGGGATTACATGCACACACCATGTCACCCGGCTAATATTTGTATTTTTAGTGGAGAAGGGGTTTCATCATGTTGGCCAGGCTGGTCTCGAACTCCTGACCTCAGGTGATCAGCCTGCCTCGGCCTCCCAAAGTGTTGGGATTACAGGCATGAGCCACCGCGCCCAGCCCACTAAGGGCCTCTTATGTGCCAGGCACTGTTCTACTTCTGAGACTACGAAAATGAATCAAACAGACTTAAATCTCCACTTTTTTGGAGCTTACATTTGGGTGTGTGCATGTATGTGTGTGAGTGTATGTGTGTGGGGGGGGGCGGGTGTGGTGTATGTGTAATAGCAGAAGGTAAGTTAAATAAGAACATTTATATTATATTAAACGATGATAAGAGGAAAAATAAGGCAAGAAAAAGGACTGGAAAGTGTTGGAGGGCTGGTTTATAATTTTAATTAGGCTGGTTAAAGAGGCCTCATTAAGATATTTGAGTAAAAACTAAATGGGATGAGTGAGCCAGTCAGTTTTTTCAGGGCACAGAATACCAGGTTGAAGGAACAATGGGTGCAAAAATCCTGAGGCAGCAAGATCTGGCGGATTAAGAAAACAGAAGGAAGACCAGTCTCACTGAAGCGGAGTAACAGGATTTGCTGAGGCATCACACGTAGGATGTGAGAGAAGGAGAGCAGCCAAGAAAGACACCAACTTCTTTGTCTAAACTATAGTCAGTATGTAATTGTCATTTACTGAGGTGATCATGGTGGTGAGAAAAGCAGGTTTGGGGCTAGGGTAGGGAGGATAGTTGATGTGCATAAGGACATCGACCTCAGATTCGGACATACCAGATGCCAATTAATCACCTTCACCTAAGCTGAGATATCAAGAAGCCAGTTGGATATGAAAGTCTGGAGTTCAGGGGAAAGGTCAGGCTAAAATAGAAATTAGCAGCCTGTAGTTAGTATTGAGAGTCATGACTCTGAATGGGATTGTCAGAGGAGTTTAGTTGGAAAAGAGGAGACCCAATGTTTAGAAGTCAGGGAGATAAGTAAGCATCCCGTAAATGGTGGCTGCTAGTGTTACCGTCACAATTGTTTTCCCCAGCTCCTCCTACTTGAGGTCCACCCATCAGTCTAGCTCACCATCAATCCCAGCTTCCACCAGCTCTCCATGTCTCCTCTAAGAGGCCCTTTGGAAAAACTCACCCTCTGCTGTGTCCTTCAGTTTCTCTAGAGGACGGTATTGTAGTTGTAAACATCATTTCCAGCTATGGTTATCCACTTGGGATCACATTGCCTTTTCCTGACAGCACCTGCTATCCTGGGTAGAATCAATGTACCCTGCTTCTTTTAACACACTGCTGTCCCCTTTGAAAAGTTCCCTTCAATCCCCTACCTGTCACTGATCACCGTTCCACCCACACTCCATACACTGGGAGGCGAGCAGTCTGCTGCCTCAACACCCGGCTCTCTGGGTCTGACTGCTTCTTTCTGCCTCTGGCTGCACAGAGACCAAGTCTCAGGGAACTAACAATGCCTTTCTCTTTAACCAGGGGCAATTCTTTCTCTCCTTTACATTTAAGGCTTTTGGACTTTTCCTGAAGATTTGAACTCTCTGGCTTGAGACATCTCACTATGTTTTTGTTTGTTTTTAACTTTTAATTGTAAACTTCATCACATATAGAGTATATATTATATTTTGTATAATTTAAATAATATTACTAAAATGAGTGCTTGCATAGCCATACCCATACCCATCTTAAGGAAAAGCATGCTCCAGTGGCTCTGAAATCCCCTGTGTGCCCTGCCTTAATTCTGTTCATTCTCCTCCCCACCAGATGCTAAGTTGTTTCTTTGCTTGTCTTTATAGTTTTGTCATTACATCACTCAGAATTTCATCAGGAAAGAAGAGCCACTATAAATGATTTAATATAGGGGTTATTACAGGACTTACACCTTATACCTCGTATAGCTTTTCAGTGAAGATCTGAAAGGGGAAGTGTGAAAAATGGAGGAAAAACCACTAACCAGCCCTCCTGAAGCATCATGTCAATGGGTAAGTGAGAATTTCAAGGAGAAGCTAAGAATCCAAGTGCATCTGGCAACGGGAGTGGGGCCACAAAGAGGGAGATGGAGGAGAATCTTATGAGAAGTGATTGCCACTGTAGCTGCCCCTTCTGTGGGTCTGTTATTGGTCAGCAGGCCCCCAGTGAGGAAGAAGGGCTGGGAGCTGAGTTGAGGAGAGGAAGTATAAGGGGCAACCTCCTGGCACTTCTGCATCTGTCTATCACCACATTTGATGGCACAGTTCTTTTCAGAAAATTGGATGCTGCTTCACTCTGCTTCCAATATCTTGTTCAAGTTCTTCTTTTGACCAAGTTTAACTTTAATCTGCACAGGGTAGAGAACTCTGGGAGATGTAGTTCCTAGCTTAGTCAGGTTGTCAATAGAATAAACCAGCACTGCCGTCTGTAATAAATCTTTAGGCAGTATACTGTTTAGTTTTGGCTTTATTTTATCATAATAGGAAATATGCAGCATATTTTTTTCTATGACTTGCTTTTATCTTTTTAAATTATTATTAACATAAAATTTGGGAAATCCTTTCAGTTGTTTCATTCACTTTTAATTACTGTATATGATATTCCAAAATATAGACATATAATTTACCTATATATAAGTAGATATTTGTTTATCCCCCAAATATTGCTCTTCTGAGTAATGTTTCTATGAATATTGTATGTCTTTTCATGCACTTGTGCAAGGCTTTCTTTAATACATACATATAGGAGAGAAATTGCTGAGGAGTAGAATATGCTATATACACTTTATTATATATTGTCAAACTGTTTTCAAAGGAGGTTGTACTGATATACTCCCACTAGCAGACTATAAGTGTTTCTGTTGCTAAACATCCTCATATGAAGATACTTGACATCATATATTTTAATATTTGCAAAATCAGGGCAGTATAAATGCCATTTGATTTCAGTTTTAATTTGTTTCCCTAATTACTAATGAGACTAGACATCCTTTTTCTGTGTGTATTCACCATAAGTATTTTCTCTTCCCTGAAATATCATCTTTTGCCCTTTTTAATAGTTCTTCATACATTTTAGATAATGACTTTTTGTTGGTTATTTGTATTGCAAATATTCTCTTGCAGTTTATGGTTCATGACCAATATAAGACATTTCTGTCTTGCTATTCTATTCCATTCATCTACTTACCTATCCCTGTTCATTTTCACACTGGTTTGTCTTATCACGTTCTTTATAGTGTCTTTTGATGAACAGAAAGCCCAAATTTTAGTATAACCAAATGTGGCTATTTCCTCACCGTATAGTAACGCTGGGTCTTACATAAAGCGTCCTTGCTTTCCTCCAGGTCATAAAGATATGCCTGGTATTGCCTGCTAAAATTGTTCTGGTTTTGCCTTTTACATTGAAGTCTTTAGTCCCTGTTATGGTTTGAGTGTTTGCCCCCTCCAAAACTCATGTTGAAATTTAATTGCTATTGTAACAGTATTGAGAAGTGAGACTTTGAAGAGGTATTAGACAAGAAGAGCTCCACCTTCATGGGTGGGATTGGTTCCCTTATAAAATGGCAAGTTTGGTTTCCTCTTTCTGTCTTACTCTTCCACCTTCTGTCATGGATGATGCAGCAAGGAAGCCCTGGCAAGATGCCAACACCTGGATCTTCAATTTTCCAGTCTCCAAAACTGAACCAATACATTTGTTTCTTATAAATTACCCAGTTGGTAGTATTCTATCATAGCAGTGCAAAATGGACTAATATAGTCCTTAGTTTCCCACAGATAGGTAATACATATTTATAATAGAGTTTTTTATATTCATGGGTTTGTTTCTGGCCTTTAATCTGTTACATTGATTTTGATATCTGCAAAGGAAAATGTCTCCATCTTGTTCCTCTTTAGCATTGTCTTGGTACTTCTCATGTAGAAAAAAACATATGCTTTTCAACAAATTTTAGAAACAAATTGTCAAGTTCCCTAAAAAAATTGGTGGTAATTTTGATTGGAATTGAGGAACAATGGAAATCTTTACAAACTGCTGATGTGTTCCCAAGAGATATGTTCTTCCTACTCGTAAGTTTATGGCTGCCATTTGAAGACTCTATCCTCCTTTTTGGCAGCGAATTTTGGCCATGTGTGGTAGAGTACTTGTAAACTAGCTGCAATTATTCCTTTCCCTGTATTCATACTCTTTTGCAATGTGACTTTGTTGCTTCTCCTTTCATTATGCAGAGTCTGTTTCACACTCTCTGAGTATGAGGTGGCCTCATGACTTACTTTGCCTAATAGAATGCAGTGGGAGTGATATTGTATCGACTCTGAACCTAGACCTCAATAGGCCTTTTGTACCATATTGCCCTCTCTTAGAATTTCACGGTTGTCTGTGACTAAGCTTGGATTGGCCTGCTGGATGGTGAGAGACATGTGGTTAGCCACCTCATCTCCTCAGCTGACAGTCAGTGAAAACCACCTAGCTGACCTGCAGATGATGAAAGATGTGTGAGGGATTCTAATAGACACAGAAACTACCCAGCTGAATGTAGTCTATTTTACCAACTCATGGGATAATGAGCTGAATAAAATGGTTGTTGCTTTAAGCCACTGAGTTTTCAGGGTGGGCTGTTACTCAGAAATAGCTAATTAATACCATGTGATCAAGTTCTTACCAGTATAATGTAAGCAGAAGTGACACATACTCATTTTGCTTTAATAGCTTTCCCCATACAACAGGCTGATATAGAGGTCAACTAACTTGGACCATGCAGATGCAGACAGAGCTCTAAGATAGTTGATCTTGAAGTGTGGTCTGCAGACTCTTGCAAGTTTGCATGACACTTTGAGGGTCTGAGAGGTCAAAACTATTTTTACTGCAATATTAATTTGTTATTTGCTTTATACACTATGGTGACGTTGACACTGTGGGTGCAAAATTAATGGTGGGTAAAACTGTCACCTTAGCACAAATCTAGGCTGTTCATTCTACTGTAAAAGTAGTCATTCGATTCATCACCACACAGTAGTGAAAAGTGCCAGTTTCACCTAAGGTTTTCCTTGATGAAGTAGTAAAAATCATTAATTTTATTAAATCTTGGCCTTTGAGAATACATCTTTTTAACATTCAGTGTGACAAAATGGCAAGTGTACATCCAATTCTTTTGCTGCATGCCTAAGTATAGTGGGTGTCTCAAAGCCTGTGTGTGTTCGAATAGCTGAACTTGCTTTTTGTTGTTTTGTGGTGTACCACCATTCGCATTTAAATAGGTAGACAGAAAAACTATGGTTATGTAGATTTGGGGATTTCAGCAGACATTTTTTGAAAATGAACGAAGTCAGTCAATGTTAAAATTTGAGCAGGTAAGCAAAAATATATTTTTAAAAAACTTACATTTGCTGCCACGACCTCAATAGCTTCCCAATATTTAAATACTTCTGTTGATTAAGTTGGCAGTATATTAATATGTTTTTAAAATATTGCATAATGAAGTGTGTCAATCCTATAGGATTATAGGAGAGTTATACCAAAACTTAATAAGTTACAGGATAGTTGCAGGGTAGACGCTTAAACCTAATATTAATGAACTGTTCATGTCCTATTATGTTAAAATCCATTGGTGTATCATGCAATTTGAACCTACATTAACTCAGTTCACCAGTTTTTTCTAAGTGACCAATGTATGTTACAATCTCACACATAGGGAAAAAAAAAATACATGCAAATTGCATGATAAACCAATGGATTTTAATATAATAGAACATGAACAGTTCATTAATATCAGATTTACGATTCTACCCTGCAACTATCCTATTACTTACTAAGTTTTGGTATAACTCCCCTATAATCCTATAGGATATTCTATCCTAACTATCCTATAACTTGTTAAATTTTGGTATAGTATCCAACAAGAATAGCCATCATTATCTCAAAAGACTCTTAGAGTAGCCCTTCATTTTCCAACTACAAAACTCTGTGTGCCTGGCTTTTATTCATCCGTTTTAATGAAAACAATACAGTGAAACTGACTGAATGCAGAAGAATATATGAGAATGTAACTGACTTCTATTAACCCAGGTATTTAATATTAAAGAGATTTCCAAAAACAGAATAATTTCACTCTTCTCATTACATTTGTGTTTTAGCAAATAGATCTATTTTTCCCAGAAATATATTACTTATTTTCATATATAATGGGTTGAGTACTATTTTTGAATGAATGAATAAATATTGTAAAAATTTATTTTTAATTTTGAATGCAATAGTCATTGATAGACATAATTCATAAAATCCAAAGCTCTTTGGGGTCCTCAGAAATTTTATTTTGACATGATTTTTTTTTACAGAAGTTTTGGTACACAGTAAAATTAAGTGGAAAATATAGAGAGTTTTCATATATCCTTCCTCCCCAAATGCACACAACCTCCCCAACTACCAACATCCCAAACCAGAATGGTACATTTGTTACAATTGATGAATCTACATTGACACATCCTTATCACCCAAAGTCCATACTTTAGAGTTTATTCATGGCATTGTGCATTCTATGGGTTTTGACAAATGTATAATGACATGTACTGACTATTATAGTATCATACAGAGTAGTTTTACTGCCCTAACAATCTTCTGTGCTCTGCCTACTCATCCCTTCCTCCCCATAACCCCTGACAACCACTGATCATTTTACTGTCTCCATAGTTTTGCCTTTTCCAGGGTGCCCTGTAATTGGCACCATACAGTACGTAGCCTTTTCAGATTGCTTTTTTCACTGCATAATATGAGTTTAAGGTTTTTTCATGTTTTTTATAGCTTGATAGTTCATGTCTTTTCAGCACTGAATGACATTCAATTGTCTGGATGTACCACAGTTTATTTATGTACTCACCTACTGAAGGACATCTTGGTTGCTTCCAAGTTTTGGCAATTTGAATAAAGCTGCTATAAACATCCATGTGAAGGTTTTTTTGTGGACATGTTTTCAATTTATTTGAGTAAATACCAAGGAGCATGATTGCTGGATCATATGGTAAGCATATGTTTAGCTTTGTAAGAAACTGCCAAACTGTCTTCCAAAGTTGCTATACAGTTTTGTATTTCTACCATCAATGAATGAGCTTTTTCTCTGCTCTGCATCCTTGCCAACATTTGGTGGTGGCTGTGTTTTAGATTTCATGGGTTCTCAATAATTTTTAAGAGTATAAAAGGGTTCAGGGGGCAACAGATTTAAGAGCTACATCCTTAGAGGATGGCTGAGCACATAGAAGAAAATTGAGTGCTAAATTAATAAAGAGAACAGTCTTTCTGATCCAGAAAAGTCAAGCCTCAGTCTTATTTAATCTATGTTGACTGGGTCTCTCTGTTACAGAAGCTTAGCCTTCAACTTGCTTTTATATTCATGTTAGAGTGAGACTCTTCATGTCTCAGTTTCAATTGAGGCACTAAGATAGTAGCTATTGAAAGCCAAATGGAGAGTGGGACATATCTGTAAATAAAGACTTAGTAAAGGAATTCTCTGAGAACCAGTTCCCTGACTTAGCAGAGCAAGGAAATAAAAAATATTCAGAGTATGGGAAGGGAGAGAAGATTGGTAAATAAATGTATTTAGGAATACTTTTCTTCATGCTCTAAAATCTCATCACCTGCCTTTGGGAGGGAGGTGGCAGGGGATTTTACATTCTTGCCCAGGCTTAGTGAAAGAAAGGGCTATTTGGTGAACTTTGAAATGCATTCCCTGCAGTTAGGAGAACTGGTGCCTGACTCTCTCTGAGACAACTAAGGTGAACTGTGGTTTGGGGTCTGATTCTTGTCCAGAAAGTCTAGAAGGAGAGACAAGGGATGATTAATTGCTTTGGCAGTGGTTGCTGCCACTCTGGGATCAGCCTGCCTCAAATACATTGTCAAGGCAAGGGATGCATGTTTCAAATGCACTAGATGTGGGCTGCACTGGAGTAGTGATCCAGTGGAATTCTGCATCTGTCCCATAGGCCTCCTGGAATGAAGTCCTCAGCAGAAAGAGTGTGGAAGTATGCCTGAGAAAGGAGTTATAAGTGACCACCTATAAGGGAAAGTCAGCATTCTGGGTCAGGGATACTGCAGGAGAGAGTGGCACAGTGGTAAAATACAGAGAGAGAAACCCAGTAAAACCCCA
Source organism: Rhinopithecus roxellana (assembly GCF_007565055.1). Taxonomy (NCBI): domain Eukaryota; kingdom Metazoa; phylum Chordata; class Mammalia; order Primates; family Cercopithecidae; genus Rhinopithecus; species Rhinopithecus roxellana. Next base: position 12,049,714 of record NC_044550.1, read on the forward strand.
CCAGAGAGGGAGGTCAGCTGAAATCACTAGCCAGGAGCATGCAATATGAGACCAGTTCATGATAAGTTAGTCCTTTCTTGCCCCTTTCCCTTTCTCCCTCCTCTGAGCCCACACAAGAGAGTCAGGGCTCATGACCCAGCTGGGGAAAGCATTTTGAACAAACAGAGAAGCAGCTACCACAAGTGCCTTTCTCATTGCAGACTTCCAGCCTTATGAGGGAGCCAATGAGAGCAGGAGCATTTAGGCAAGTTCAGAGTTTCAATTATTGTGTGTGGCTGCACATATAATATTTGAATTAGACTTTTTCCCCAATTATTTTTATGGTGGTAAAATACATATGACATAAAATTTACCAGTTTAACCATTCTTAAGTGTACAGTCTGGTGTTATCAAATACATTCATAATGCTGTGCAAGCATCACCATCATCCATCTTCATAACTCTTTCATTCTGCATAAACAATAACTCTTCATTACCCTGGGCCCCTGGCAACCACCATTCTGCTCTCTGGAACTGAGGCTTTTTTTGATGTGACTAAACTCATTGTATAACTGTCACTGAAGAGTGGAATTTAAAAATTCTTAGACCTGATAGAGTTTTTATTCTAGTGTAGGAAACTACCCAGCTGAATAAATTTTAGAAAGATAATGGAGAGCCAAAAGCAAAGTTGTATTTTAATTATGTCATGCATCATGCATGCATTTTCAACATACCCAAATTAAACTCATCGGTTTTGTATATATATTTTAATTTTCAGGTTTTTTTCTTTTTAGAGATGAGGTCTCACTTGGTAGCCTAGGCTGGAGTGCAGTAGTGCAATCATAGCTCACTGCAACCTCAAACTCCTGGACTCCAGTGATCTCCTGCTTCAACCTCCCCAGTAGCTAGGACTACAGGTATGCACCACCACATTTGGCTAGTTGTAAAAATTTTTTGAAGACAGGCTCTCACTATGTTGTTCAGGCTGGTCTTACGCTCCTGGCCTCAAGTGATCCTCCTACCTAAGCCTCCCAAAGCTCCAGGATTACTGGTGAGCCACTGTGCCTGGACCCAGATTTTCTTTAAGAGAGTGCATTTCCACCAATAAATAGTTAAGAAAATAACTCAAATGATTTGCAAGTTCATGGGTGTGTAATTAAATAGGCAGGAGGCCGTTAGCCTGAGGCTCTCTGAGTACTTTTGGCTCTTACATGACAAATTACTACCTAACTTAGTGCATAAACAAGTCGAAACCTAAATTAGGAGTATATTTTTTTCTAACAAATAGCCAGGTTTCAGCCAATGACAAGTAGTACAGCTTTAGCCAATCACAGGAAACCAATTGATAATACCATGCCCAAATAAGGCAAATGCCTCATCACACCATGCCCAATTAAGGAAGATATTTAGCTGTAACCAATCAGGTGATTTCTCTATTTTGCTTCTGTGTTTGGCCTAGGAAACCTCACTGCTCACACTGCTGGGTGGAACTCTGTGAACCTGCTCTGGTTTTGAGTGCTTCCTGAGTCATGAGTCACTCTGTGCAAATAAATTTTGTTAAATTTATTGTGTCTAAAGTTTTTCTTTAAACATGGGAAGGGTAATGAATTTAGTTTGGAAATGTTGGCTTTGAATTATCTGGCCAGGGAAAATGTGGATTGGACAATTTACAAATAAAATCTTAGAACAGTGATGAACAGATAGGAAGAATTACATGTTACCTATTATAATGATTGTTATTTTGGATCTAAATGTATGATGCAAACCTATTCACTTCCCTGCCCATAGACCTGATGCTCATACCCAATAATTTAAAGAGGAAGAAAGCAATCAAATAAAAAATACCAATTTTTCTGTCTGAAGTAGAGTATGTTTTCTAATCTCTTCTCTTCCCACCTTGAAGCATTAGATTAAAGATCCTCTGAGATTGTGAAACCTGACTGTATTTCTGTGTGCTACAGGTGTCAATCACTATTCAGGCACTTCTTTGGCAATTAGTGGAGTATTCTTCTCAGTAAATTATAATCTAGTTCAGTTTATATTAATTATACTTTGGTAGCAGTGCCATTATGTGAATGTTAATTTTATTAACAATGTATTTTGACTATGGTGGATCTGCAAATTAGAGACAATTTCACTGTTTTTTAAAACTTTATTATGTTGTACTTTTGCTGAGTATTAAAGCATGAAAAATGCATTTGAGGCACATCATTGTATAAAAGTGTAGTTATCTTCATTTCATTTATGGTAATTGAGCTTTATTTTCTGGAAAATGTTTTAATATTTTGATTGAATTCTTTAAAAATAGGTTTGACAAAAATAAAAGGAAATTAATTTTGATAGAATATCATTTTTATTGGCAAATTATATGTATAGTAATCTAAATTACTCACTAATTTTTGAGCAATTATGTAATAAAAGAATCCAAAGAGTTGAAGTTCCAAATCTCAAAAAAGTAGCATTTGCTTTGGTCTTAATTGATTCATACTGATTTATGAAATCATCCTGTATTTATCCATTATTAGTCTTTCACTATGTACTAGCCATTGCAGGAGAAAAAGCATCTTTTCTTTTCTCTTTTGGTAAGCAGTAGTATCCCTAAGGTTTTTGGAAATCCTGGATAAGATTAGGTTAATTTGTTAAGTTACTAATCTACTCAATAACTGCTTAGGAAGAACCTATTATGGGCTAGGTACTTAACAAGATATTGGGCTCATGAAAAATAAGAGGAAGAAGAATAACAAAAAAAAAAACTTGTGAACTTATACATTGTTCTTGCATTGCAAACAGATAAAAACCATGTAAATGAATAAATTAATAATATAACTTCTAGAGAATGGTAGTGCTATGAAGAAAATAAAATATGGCAATGGAACAGAGACCAACTCTTTCTTTATTAAAATAACTATTCTTCTGTTATTCCAATTGATAAAAAAGCTTGTAGTTCATATTACTGTCATCTATCTTTATGTGAAATAATTTGCTAACATATATTGAGCATGTACTTGGTGCTAGGTACTGTTAAGCACTTATATGCATTGTTTCATTTAATCCTCAACACTCTCAAAAGAGTGTTATTAATATTTGCATTTTACACATTAGGACAGTAAAGTTTAGAAAGGCTTATTGTCTTACTTCAGAGCACATGAGTTGTAAAAGGTACAGCTGGGAATCAAATCTAAGTCAGCATGAGTCTAAAGTTGCACTGTTCAGTATGGTAGCTAAAAGCACATGCATTTAATTTAAATTTAAATTAATTAAAATTTAAAATTTAGTTTTTAATTGTACTAACCACATATTAAGTGCATAATAGCAGCATGTGGCTGGGGCTGCCATGTTGGACTGCATAGACACAGTGTAATCCATAATCTCTCAATATTGAAGAAAGTTCTATTGGACAGCATTGCCTAGAGAACAGCCCTTATCGATTCAACTATACTTCCTCCTTCTCATTATATGAAGAATTATTTTGTTCAAGTGTCTAAGTTTTCTGTCTTTGACTTCCAGAAGAGCAGTAGAAATATTTCTTTTTGGGTTTTCAATTGATATTAAACATTTACTGAATGTCTATTATAGGACGTTTTTCTATAACTCTCTTTTGTCCTCAGGGAGTGGTGCTTTCCTTTCCTTTGGAGAAACCCAAAGTTTTTGTATTACTCTATTGTGTGCATGTCTGCTTTCAGCTATTCCTTTAGCATCATGGGTCTTCTTCTACCCGAGCTTTGCTCCCAGTCATCTTGCAATACCACTTGAAGCTCAGCACCACTTAGCACCATTGATACCTTTTCTCCACTGAGGCCCAAGATGGAGGGGTGGGACAAGTTACATTTTCCTGTCACCACCCACTGTCTTCAGCAGCCCTCAAGCACTATCTGAGACTGGGAATTTCCACATTAGAGAATGAAAGCAGAGGAAATTACAATTAGAAGAGACAGTTTAGCTCAATTGTACTTTACCTTGAATCTCAGATAAATTAGACCACAACTCCCCAGTCACCTTAGCTAGCTGCCAGGGGATAGCGTGCCTACCCTTAGGGTATTTTGGGCTTTTTTTGGGTAATTGTCCCACAAAAAATTCTTTCTTTCTTTCTCTTTCTTTCTTTCTTTCTTTCTTTCTTTCTTTCTTTCTTTCTTTCTTTCTTTCTTTCTTTCTTTCTTTCTTTCTTTCTTCCTTCCTTCCTTCCTCCTCTTCCTTCCTTCCTTCCTTCTTCCTTCTCTCTCTTCTTCTTTCTTTTCTCTTTTCTCGCTGCCTTCCTTCCTTCCTTCCTTCCTTCCTTCCTTCCTTCCTTCCTTCCTTCCTTCCTACCTTCCTTCCTTCCTTCCTTCTTTCCTTCCTCCCTGTCTTTCTTTCTCTCTCCTTTCTTTCTTTTGAAAGGGTCTCACTCTGCTGCCCAGACTGAAATGCAGTGGTAGAATCATGACTCACTGCAGCCTCAACTCCCTAGACTCATGTAATCTTTCTGATTTGTTTTTCTAAGACCACCAGAGCGGGTACAAAAGAACCAGCGACTAGGCAAGGGTAGGAGCAAAACTGCAAGTTTATTTTGGTCACCTAAGGTGTGGGGAAGAGGTCTGTCGGCCTCCGGCAAAGAAGGCCGACAGAGCCCCCCGGTGGGGCTCTCGGATGGAGTTCCCGCAGTCCTGACATTCCGACAGGAGTGGAGGACTGAGGAAGGCCGCGCGTGGTGTGCCTCCCGAGCGGCTTCTCTAGGAGTGGGAGGGCGATAGGCGGGGCACGGGCGTGTCCAGGGGCGTTCCGCAGGTGCGACCAGGTAAATCTTGGTCTCTTCAGATTGACATCACCTGGCGCATGCCTAGTTGGTCTGCACCTTCCCGGGTCGCCAGCTGGATTTTCGCGGGCGCGGGAAAAGTTGGGGGGGGATGAAGAACCCGGAAGTGCGCCATCTTGCCTCCGTTCATCCAAACACTTTCCACCTTAGCCTCCCATGTAGTTGGGACTACAAGCACACCACCATGCCTGACCATTTTTTATTTAAAACATTTTTTTTTTTTGTAGAGACAAGTGTTCCAATGTGATACCAAGGCTGCTGTTGAACTCCTATGCTCAAGTGACACTCTTGTCTCAGCCTCCCAAAGTGCAGGGATTATAGGCATGAGCCACCATACCCGGCCAAAACAACCCTTTTTCAAGCAAGCTTCTCAGTGTAAAAAAAAAAATCCAGCTCTCCTCTCTACTGCCAAGTATAAAAATCCCAGGAAACCTACGCTTTAAGGGAAAATGGGCTGTATGAGTGAAGGAAGGGTTTGGCTACAGTCCTCTAGTCAGGGGAGGCCTCAATATAAGTTTCCTTCTTAAAACTCCCACCAGCAAAGTTGCAGACCTGTTGGTTCCTTTACTGGATGTTTTAGTTCATTTTGTGCTGCCATGATAGAATACACAGGCTGGGTAATTTATAATGAACAGAAAATTCAGAAATTTCTTATGGTCCTGGAGTCTGGGAAGTTCAAGATAGAGGACCCAGCATCTTGTGAAGACCTTCTTGCTGTGCCATCCAATGGCAGAAGGTGGAAGGGAAAGAGAAATCAAGAGGGGGCCAAACTTTTCCTTTCACAAGGGCACCAATCCCACTAACAAGGGTGGAACTCTCATGGCTTCTCAAAAGTCTCACCTCTTAATTTGGTCATATTGGCAAATAATTTCAAAATGAGTTTTGGAGGGGATAAAAATTCAAACCATAGTACTGGCTAACCTATAACGTAAGCAAAAGCTTCTAAGAGAAAGTATTGATGTTATTCTCAGAGACGGTAAAATCTAAACTGATATTGAAGTAAGAACATTTTCTTTATTGGTGAGAAACCTGTCCAGAGCAGCTCTAGGCATTCATAACTACCAGAGTAGCACAGGATGGCAGCTTTTTGTTACTCTGGGATAAGTGCAGCATAGGTTATAGTCTATATTTAGCAATGGGGTTTTGTCTGATTAAAGGTTGTGAGTGTGGGGACAGGATTCCTCAGCTAATTCCTCCAGCCACATAAAGATGAAGTCCATGGCCCTCTACTCCTAGCCTAATGAGAAGTCAAGTAAATACCTCAACACAATCCAATGGACTGTGTAATGTTAGGCAAAAGTGCCATAGGAGATACAGAAGAAATCTGTCATCATCCTTGGGGTTATTAGATGGACATCCTCAAGAACAGCCTTGGGAGGAAGTGATATTTAAGCTCAGTCCTTAAAGATAGTCCTTAAGGTAGATATTTGTCAGAAAAACAAAAGGGTGATTGGGGAAAATGATACAGTGGCAAGGATAAGAAAAGTCTTAGATAGTTTTCTCAGTTTATTATAACTTATTTTATTTGGACAAATGTGTTGAGTGACTTTCAATATGGCATTAAAATATAATAAAATATCAGAGGATAATCCATTTATCACATTCTTTTTTCATTGTTTGCCTCCCTTTTCTTCAATTTCCAAAAAAAAAAAATTATTACGTACCTGTTATGAATGAAACTACAAACTATGTGTACTTGGGTTAAAACAAAGATCAGTAATGAAAATAAGGTTCTGACTTTAAGGAGCTTACTTCAGGTGAGGCAAAGGCAAATACATTCAAATATAGACAGATTAGAAAGTCAGCTCCATTAGAACGAAAATATTGGCAAGAGGCTAGGGGATTTCAGGAGAAACAAGGATAGTGGGAGATCAAGAAAGTCTTCATAGAGAAAGTGCCATTTGAGTTGAGACTTGAAAGCTGTATATGGATTTCAGAAATGCAGAGGTGGGGACAGGTAGAAGGAAGAGAATAGTGAAGCAGGGAGCATAATGATTCAGAACATTGCCCTGGAGCTAAACTTGTCTGGGATCACAGCCAGGCTTTCCTATATACTATGTGACCTTAAGCAAGGTGCCTCAAGTTCTTCATTTCTAAAACAGAGATAATAGTGATAGCCACCTAACAATGTTGTAAAGATTACGTGAGTTAACATATGTAAAGCACTTAGAAGAGGGGCTGGCATACAATGAAGACTCTTTGAGGTTTGGTTATTATCATTACGATCAAAGATTGCACATATTAGGGAATAACAAATTGATTTGCCTAGAATACCAACTGTGTGATGGGTTGGGAAGAAAGGGCTGGAAAGGTAGGAAGGTGCAAGATTATGACTAGCCTTAAATATCAGCCTCAGAAATACGGGTTTTCATTGTACAGATATTAAGGCATCACTGGAATTTTTGAGCAGATAAGAAACATGGTCAGTCTATTTATATATTTAAATAAATTATCACATGAATAATCTACCATAATTCTACCATTCTCTCCAACAAATTACTTACTGAAGATACAATTGATGGCAAGAAATACAGAAGTGTTAATTTATTTTGGAATTGGGATAGGTGGGTTGGTTTTATTTATATCCACAAGACTGTATAGCTGTTGCTTTTGCAACAAAAGCAGAAGAATTTGTGGTTTATGTTTGAGAATTGGGCAACTTATAGCAGGCCATTAATCAGTGTTGAAAGCATACCTCCATAGTTATTGTCCAGGTCTATAATAAATAGTCAATACATTTTTTAATATATATGAACATGAATTCTTATTTTGCTTGCTTTTGATGCAGAAAACAAATCAAGAGAAGACACAGTCTTTACTGTTCTAAAGCTTATCATTCATTGGACATTACAGACAAATGTATAGCACTTTTATAACATATGGTAAATGCTATACAATAGGGTTATGGATTGGATAACTAGATTTAGAGAGATATGAAAGCTGATAAGTGATAGATGGTTCAGAGTTTGCTAGGCAGAAGCAGGCTACAGGTTTCAGACAGAGGGAACAGAATGTGTAGAGACCTGAAGGCAAGAGAAAACATGGGCAGGGTTTTACAAATATGTATATATGAGTGGGAATATCATTTATCAATACTAATATTTTCACTTATTGTTTCTGCAGTTGTATTGTAGACAGTGTCACAAAGCCAGGTGGGCTGCATGAAGTCTGTTGGCTGTGAGTGCTCATCAATGCATTAGATGAAAGACACTTAAGAAATAAGTCAGTGAGGGGGCGGAGCAAGATGGCCGAATAGGAACAACTCCAGTCTCCAACTCCCAGCGCGAGCGACACAGAAGACCGGTGATTTCTGCATTTTCAACTGAGGTACTGGGGTCATCTCACTAGGGAGTGCCGGACAATCAGTGCTGGTCAGCTGCTGCAGCCTGACCAGCGAGAGCTGAAGCAGGGCGAGGCATCGCCTCACCTGGAAGCGCAAGGGGGAAGGGGATCCGTTTTCCTAGCCAGGGGAACTGAGACACACAACACCTGGAAAATCGGGTAACTCCCACCCCAATACTGCGCTGTAAGCATACAGGCATTCCAGGAGAATATATCCCACACCTGGCCAGGAGGGTCCCACGCCCACGAAGCCTCCCTCACTGCTAACACAGCAGTCTGCCACGATCTATCGGCAAGGCAGCAGTCAGGCTGGGGGAGGGGCGCCCGCCATTGCTGAGGCTTAAGTAGGTAAACAAAGCCGCTGGGAAGCTCGAACTGGGTGGAGCTCACAGCAGCTCAAGGAAGCCTGCCTGTCTCTGTAGTCTCCACCTCTGGGGACAGCGCACAGCTGAAGACCAACAGGGGAAGTAGCGGGAGCCGGTGCAGACGCGAACGACTCTGTCTGACAGCTTTGGGGAGAGCCGCGGATCTCCCAACGCGGAGGTTGAGATCTGAGAACGGACAGACTGCCTGCTCAGGTGTGTCCCTGACCCCTGAGTAGCCTAGCTGGGAGAAATCCCCCACTAGGGGCAGTCTGACACCCCACACCTCCCAGGGTGGAGTACACCCCTGAGAGGAAACTTCCAAAGGAAGAATCAGACAGGTACACTCGCTGTTCAGCAATATTCTATCTTCGGCAACCTCTGCTGCTGATACCCAGGCAAACAGGGTCTGGAGTGGACCTCAAGCAATCTCCAACAGACCAACAGAGAGTCCTTCTGACTGTCAGAAGGAAAACTATCAAACAGGAAGGACACCTATACCAAAACCCCATCAGTTCGTCACCACCATCAAAGACCAGAGACAGATAAAACCACAAAGATGGGGAAGAAGCAGGGCAGAAAAGCTGGAAATTCAAAAAATAAGAGCGCATCTCCCCCTGCAAAGGAGCGCAGCCCATCACCAGCAACGGATCAAAGCTGGTCAGAGAATGACTTGGACGAGAGGAGAGAAGAAGGCTTCAGTCCATCAAACTTATCAGAGCTTAAGGAGGAATTACGTACCCAGCGCAAAGAAACTAAAAATCTTGAAAAAAGAGTGGAAGAATTGACAGCTAGACTCATTAATGCAGAGAAGATCATAAACGAAATGACAGAGATGAAAACCATGACACGAGAAATACGTGACAAATGCACAAGCTTCAGTAACCGACTCGATCAACTGGAAGAAAGAGTATCAGCGATTGAAGATCAAATGAATGAAATGAAGCGAGAAGAGAAACCAAAAGAAAAAAGAAGAAAAAGAAATGAGCAAAGCCTGCAAGAAGTATGGGATTACGTAAAAAGACCAAATCTACGTCTGATTGGGGTGCCTGAAAGTGAGGGGGAAAATGGAACCAAGTTGGAAAACACTCTTCAGGATATCATCCAGGAGAACTTCCCCAACCTAGTAGGGCAGGCCAACATTCAAATTCAGGAAATACAGAGAACGCCACAAAGATACTCCTCCAGAAGAGCAACTCCAAGACACATAATTGCCAGATTCACCAAAGTTGAAATGAAGGAAAAAATCTTAAGGGCAGCCAGAGAGAAAGGTCGGGTCACCCACAAAGGGAAGCCCATCAGACTAACAGCAGATCTCTCGGCAGAAACTCTACAAGCCAGAAGAGAGTGGGGGCCAATATTCAACGTTCTTAAAGAAAAGAATTTTAAACCCAGAATTTCATATCCAGCCAAACTAAGTTTCATCAGTGAAGGAGAAATAAAATCCTTTACAGATAAGCAAATGCTTAGAGATTTTGTCACCACCAGGCCTGCCTTACAAGAGACCCTGAAGGAAGCCCTAAACATGGAAAGGAACAACCGGTACCAGCCATCGCAAAAACATGGCAAAATGTAAAGACCATCGAGGCTAGGAAGAAACTGCATCAACTAACGAGCAAAATAACCAGTTAATATCATAATGGCAGGATCAAGTTCACACATAACAATATTAACCTTAAATGTTAATGGACTAAATGCTCCAATTAAAAGACACAGACTGGCAAACTGGATAAAGAGTCAAGACCCATCAGTCTGCTGTATTCAGGAGACCCATCTCACATGCAGAGACATACATAGGCTCAAAATAAAGGGATGGAGGAAGATCTACCAAGCAAATGGAGAACAAAAAAAAGCAGGGGTTGCAATCCTAGTCTCTGATAAAACAGACTTTAAACCATCAAAGATCAAAAGAGACAAAGAAGGCCATTACATAATGGTAAAGGGATCAATTCAACAGGAAGAGCTAACTCTCCTAAATATATATGCACCCAATAAAGGAGCACCCAGATTCATAAAGCAAGTCCTTAGAGACTTACAAAGAGACTTAGACTCCCATACAATAATAATGGGAGACTTCAACACTCCGCTGTCAACATTAGACAGATCAACGAGACAGAAAGTTAACAAGGATATCCAGGAATTGAACTCATCTCTGCACCAAGCGGACCTAATAGACATCTATAGAACTCTCCACCCCAAATCAACAGAATATACATTCTTCTCAGCACCACATCGCACTTATTCCAAAATTGACCACATAATTGGAAGTAAAGTACTCCTCAGCAAATGTAAAAGAACAGAAATTATAACAAACTGTCTCTCAGACCACAGTGCAATCAAACTAGAACTCAGGACTAAGAAACTCAATCAAAACCGCTCAACTACATGGAAACTGAACAACCTGCTCCTGAATGACTACTGGGTACATAACGAAATGAAAGCGGAAATAAAGATGTTCTTTGAAACCAATGAGAACAAAGATACAACATACCAGAATCTCTGGGACACATTTAAAGCAGTGTGTAGAGGGAAATTTATAGCACTAAATGCCCACAAGAGAAAACAGGAAAGATCTAAAATTGACACTCTAACATCACAATTAAAAGAACTAGAGAGGCAAGAGCAATCACATTCAAAAGCTAGCAGAAGGCAAGAAATAACTAAGATCAGAGCAGAACTGAAGGAGATAGAAACACAAAAAACCCTCCAAAAAATCAATGAATCCAGGAGTTGGTTTTTTGAAAAGATCAACAAAATTGACAGACCGCTAGCAAGGCTAATAAAGAAAAAAAGAGAGAGGAATCAAATCGATGCAATAAAAAATGATAAAGGGGATATCACCACTGACCCCACAGAAATACAAACTACCATCAGAAAATACTATAAACGCCTCTACGCAAATCAACTAGAAAATCTAGAAGAAATGGATAATTTCCTGGACACTTACACTCTCCCAAGGCTAAACCAGGAAGAAGTTGAATCCCTGAATAGACCAATAGCAGGCTCTGAAATTGAGGCAACAATTAATAGCCTACCCACCAAAAAAAGTCCAGGACCAGATGGATTCACAGCTGAATTCTACCAGAGGTACAAGGAGGAGCTGGTACCATTCCTTCTGAAACTATTCCAATCAATAGAAAAAGAGGGAATCCTCCCTAACTCATTTTATGAGACCAACATCATCCTGACACCAAAGCCTGGCAGAGACACAACAAAAAAAGAGAATTTTAGACCAATATCCCTGATGAACATTGATGCAAAAATCCTCAATAAAATACTGGCAAACCGGATTCAGCAGCACATCAAAAAGCTTATCCACCATGATCAAGTGGGCTTCATCCCTGGGATGCAAGGCTGGTTCAACATTCGCAAATCAATAAACGTAATCCAGCATATAAACAGAACCAAAGACAAGAACCACATGATCATCTCAATAGATGCAGAAAAGGCTTTTGACAAAATTCAACAGCCCTTCATGCTAAAAACGCTCAATAAATTCGGTATTGATGGAACGTACCTCAAAATAATAAGAGCTATTTATGACAAACCCACAGCTAATATCATACTGAATGGGCAAAAACTGGAAAAATTCCCTTTGAAAACTGGCACAAGACAGGGATGCCCTCTCTCACCACTCCTATTCAACATAGTGTTGGAAGTTCTGGCTAGGGCAATCAGGCAAGAGAAAGAAATCAAGGGTATCCAGTTAGGAAAAGAAGAAGTCAAATTGTCCCTGTTTGCAGATGACATGATTGTATATTTAGAAAACCCCATCGTCTCAGCCCAAAATCTCCTTAAGCTGATAAGCAACTTCAGCAAAGTCTCAGGATACAAAATTAATGTGCAAAAATCACAAGCATTCTTATACACCAGCAACAGACAAGCAGAGAGCCAAATCAGGAATGAACTTCCATTCACAATTGCTTCAAAGAGAATAAAATACCTAGGAATCCAGCTTACAAGGGATGTAAAGGACCTCTTCAAGGAGAACTACAAACCACTGCTCAGTGAAATCAAAGAGGACACAAACAAATGGAAGAACATACCATGCTCATGGATAGGAAGAATCAATATCGTGAAAATGGCCATACTGCCCAAGGTTATTTATAGATTCAATGCCATCCCCATCAAGCTACCAATGAGTTTCTTCACAGAATTGGAAAAAACTGCTTTAAAGTTCATATGGAACCAAAAAAGAGCCCGCATTGCCAAGACAATCCTAAGTCAAAAGGACAAAGCTGGAGGCGTCACGCTACCTGACTTCAAACTATACTACAAGGCTACAGTAACCAAAACAGCATGGTACTGGTACCAAAACAGAGATATAGACCAATGGAACAGAACAGAGTCCTCAGAAATAATACCGCACATCTACAGCCATCTGATCTTTGACAAACTTGAGAGAAACAAGAAATGGGGAAAGGATTCCCTATTTAATAAATGGTGCTGGGAAAATTGGCTAGCCATAAGTAGAAAGCTGAAACTGGATCCTTTCCTTACCCCTTATACGAAGATTAATTCAAGATGGATTAGAGACTTAAATGTTAGACCTAATACCATAAAAACCCTAGAAGAAAATCTAGGTAGTACCATTCAGGACATAGGCATGGGCAAGGACTTCATGTCTAAAACACCAAAAGCAACGGCAGCAAAAGCCAAAATTGACAAATGGGATCTAATTAAACTTAAGAGCTTTTGCACAGCAAAAGAAACTACCATCAGAGTGAACAGGCAACCTACAGAATGGGAGAAAATTTTTGCAACCTACTCATCTGACAAAGGGCTAATATCCAGAATCTACAAAGAACTCAAACAAATATACGAGAAAAAAACAAACAACCCCATCAAAAAGTGGGGAAAGGATATGAACAGACATTTCTCAAAAGAAGATATTCATACAGCCAACAGACACATGAAAAAATGCTCATCATCACTGGCCATCAGAGAAATGCAAATCAAAACCACAATGAGATACCATCTCACACCAGTTAGAATGGCAATCATTAAGAAGTCAGGAAACAACAGGTGTTGGAGAGGATGTGGAGAAATAGGAACACTTTTACACTGTTGGTGGGATTGTAAACTAGTTCAACCATTATGGAAAACAGTATGGCAATTCCTCAAGGATCTAGAACTAGATGTACCATATGACCCAGCCATCCCACTACTGGGTATATACCCAAAGGATTATAAATTAGTCTACTACAAAGACACATGTACACGTATGTTTATTGCGGCACTATTCACAATAGCAAAGACTTGGAATCAACCCAAATGTCCATCTGTGACAGACTGGATTAAGAAAATGTGGCACATATACACCATGGAATACTATGCAGCCATAAAAAAGGATGAGTTTGCGTCCTTTGTAGGGACATGGATGCAGCTGGAAACCATCATTCTTAGCAAACTATCACAAGAAGAGAAAACCAAACACCGCATGTTCTCACTCATAGGTGGGAACTGAACAATGAGATCACTTGGACTCGGGAAGGGAACATCACACACTGGGGTCTATCATGGGGAGGGGGGAGGGGGGAGGAGGGAGGGATTGCATTGGGGAGTTATACATGATATAAATGATGAATTGATGGGTGCTGACGAGTTGATGGGTGCAGCACACCAACATGGCATAAGTATACATATGTAACAAACCTGCACGTTATGCACATGTACCCTAGAACTTAAAGTATAATAAAAAAAAAAAAAAAAAAAAAAAAAAAAAAAGAAATAAGTCAGTGAAAACCCAAGGAGGTAGCTTGAGTTAATAATCTCAAACTCAAGTGAGGAGGAAGAGTATCCCTAATACATATCAAGATTTGTATGTGGAAGGAGAAGAGCTCAAGAAATCTTATGACTCATGCTTACAAATTTGCCGGTAGAAGATTTTTGTGTCATTTACATATAAATAGTGTATACTGCCAGACACAGTGAGTTTCAAACATAGGGCGTTCTAGTGTGTTAGGTTTTATAATATTAGGTTAGCATAGTGTTCCTTAGTGTTTTATTTTGATGGCTCTGCATGGCATACAGTAAGCACTCAATAAATATGACTCTAGTATCATTTCATCATTATCAAGGACAATAAGATTCAAGATAATTTAACAAGGAAGTCATGTAGAAGCCACAGTTGGAAAACACCACAAATATAGTCAGCTCTTGATTATTTGTTCTCTCTCCCGTAGTCATTTTATTTTTTGTGGTTATTTTTACACAAAAGAAATATAGAAAAATATGACTCAACTCCAGTAAAAGATTAGTTTTGGGAGTTGTTCAGTTTTGATTCCCTGAACAAGGCCTATTGCCATCACCCCTAAACAGAAAGTGCTGGTAAATTGCACACGAGGGTATTTTTCAATAAAGCTGCTGATAGAAGACTATTCAAGTTAGAGGAATGAAATTGTTGTCTGTGTTGTTAGAAATACATCAGACTGGCTGAAATACTAAAGGAAGGCTGCTACTTTGATTAGAATATATTTAGGAAATGTATTCAAGGATGACTCAATGCAAAAATTTAAAGCCAGCTGCAAAGGAGCTTGGGAATGAAGGAGAAAACACCTGGGAAGATTAAAAATAGAAATAAAACTCCTCCCCCACTGCCTCATGCCCACATTCACTAATATAAGCAACCACTCCATATCCCTCTTCCTAAAAAAAGCTTCAGAGTTTCCAGATTATGGGCAAGAAAATATTCATATTTTTAATTTTGTATACAATCATAATTTAGGCAAGCGAAATGGAAAAAAAAACTTTGTAATTAGTTGTACATCTTATACATCTTATATTTATCACAAATATGTTTTTGTTTACCTTCTAACTTGTATTTTAGGTTCAAGGGGATACGTGTGCAGGTTTGTTACATGGTTATGAGTAAATTGCATGTTACTAGGGTTTGGTGTACAAATGATTTTTTCACCCTCCTCCCACCTTTCACTCTCAAGTAGTCCCCAGTGTCTGTTGTTGCCATCTTTATGTCCATGAGCACCCAATATTTGGCTCCTACTTGTAAGTGAGAACATGCAGTATTGGGTTTTCTGTTCCTAAATTAATTTGCTTAGGATAATGGCCTCCAGTTCCATCCATGTTGCTGAAAAGTACATGATTTCACTCTTTTTATGGCTGCATAGTATTCCATGATGTATATATACCACATTTTCTTCATCCAATCTACTGTTAGTAAGCATCTAGGTTGATTCCATGTCTTTGCTATTGTGAATAGTGCTGCAGTGAATGCATGTATGCAGGTGTCTTTATGGCAGAATGATTTATATTCCTTTGGGTATATATCAAGTAATGGGATTGCTAGGTCCAATGGTGTTTCTAAGTTCTTTGAGATATCTCCAAACTGCTTTCCAGAGAGACAGAACTAATTTACATTCCCATCAGCATGTATAAACATTCCCTTTTATCTGCAACCTCAGCAATGTCTGTTATTTTTCGACTTTTTAAATAGTAACTATTCTGACTGGTGTGAAATGGTGTCTCATGCAGTTTTGATTTGCATTTCTCTAATGATTAGTGATGCTGAGCATTTTTTCAGATGCATGTTAGCCACATTTATGTCTTCTTTTGAGAAGTTTCTGTTTGTGTCCTTTGCCCCAAAAATAGTTTTTTCTTTTTTTTTTAGGGAATTTGGCACCTTGTTTGTAAAGCAGACATTTAAATGGTATTAACTTGTTTAACTCATATTTACTGGACACCTTCTACCAGGTATTAAACAAAGTACTAGAGATACAGTAGTGAATAAGACAGACTTACTGCCTGAAGGAGGAGATAATCATTAATCAACTAACCATGCAAGTAAATGTCAAACTATAACAGTGATAAGTACTACAAACAAGAAGGGTATGTACCCTGAGACTGTATAGTGGGGCATTCAACCTAGTTTAATGTAAAGGAAGGCGTTCCTCTGAAGGTGTTGTTTCAAGTCAGATCTGAAGGATAGATGGGGTTTATTAATAGATAGATAAGGAGGGTAGGCCATGGGAGAAGAGTGGCTCAGACAACGAAAGAGAACATACAAAGACCCTCTGTTGTAAGGGAGCCCGATCTAGTCAAGGCACTGGGAGCAGGCCAGTGTGGCAGAGCTCAGAGAGTAGGGGTGAGCACAGTGAGATGAGGCTACTGAGGTACACAGGGGTTAGCAATACAACACCTAATTTTAAGCTAGCACATGACTACTTGGAAAAAAGACTACATTTCTCAACTTCCTGCAGCTGGATTTGGCCACATAGTTAAGTTTTGGCCAATGAGGTGTAAAATGAAGTACAAGTTGCAATTTCCAAGCTTCTTTAAAGTGAGAAGGCATGTCCTTTCCCCCTACTTCATCCTTCCTGTTGGTAGAAATTTGGATTATGTGGTTGGGGCTCAAGTAGCCCTTTTGAACCATGAGGTGATCTTGGGACAGAAACTCTGCATGGCAGAACCACAAGGTGAAAGGAACCTGGGTCCTAACACTTGAGTGCCATGGTGGATGTGGCCTGACTACACGACTTTTTGGGGAGGGGAATTAAAACGTCCTTTCCTCTTGTTTATGCCACTATTATTCATGATTTTTTTTTATGTTACAGAAAATCTAATTGCAACTGATAACCCTGAGGTTTCAGCAGGCTAAAATTAGCCCAGCTAAATCCATTGAGGGTACTCTACTGCCACTTTTTAAAAAAATTGTCATTGATTATAGAGTGGAGAAGATTACTAGCTTTGTTAGTCAGTTTTTGTATCACTATAAAGAAATACTTGAGGATATTCTGCTTCTGGTGAGGGTCCCCCAAATCTCATGACCTTTTCACATTTTGAAATACAGTCATGCATTCATGATAGTTCCCTCAATTCTTAACTCATTCCAGCCTTACTAAAAAGTCCCAAGTCTCAAGTCTCAAGTTCCAAATCTTATCTGGAGATGAAGTTCTTTCAACTATGTGCCTATCAGATAAAAAACAAGTTATGTGCTTCCAAGATACAATGGTGGTAGAGGCTTTGGGTATACATTCCAAAAGGAAGAAATTGGCCAAAAGAAGGGATAATAGGGCCCAATCAAGTCAGAAATCCAGCAGTGCAGGCATTATATTTTAGAGCTTTAACATAATTCTTGACTTCATGTCCCACATCTTCGTGTGAGGCTTGGGATCTCAGGGTTCTAGGCAGCCCCACTGCTGTGGTTTTGCAGGGTGCAGGCCATGTGGCTAGTCTCACAGGTTGGAGTTGAGAGATTGTAGCTTTTCTAGGTAAAGGGTGCAAGCTGCCAGTGAATCTACCATTCTGCAACTCCAATAGGCCTCCTTCCTGCAACTCCACTAGGCAGTGCCCCAGTGGGGATGCTGTGTGGGGGCTCCAAACCCACACTTCCCCTCAGTATTGCCCTAATAGTGCTTCTCTGTGAGGGCTCCACTTCTACGGCAGGCTTCTGCTGGGCACCCAGGCTTTTCCATACATCTTCTGAAATCTAGGTGGAAGCCATTAAGCCTCCTTCATGCTTGCATTCTGAGCATTGGAAAGCTTAACACCACATGGCAGCTACCAAGGCTTATGGCTTGCACCCTCCAGAGTCATGGTCCAAGCTGGATCTGGGCCTCTTTGAGCTGAAGCTGAAACTATAGTAGTCAGAATGCGGGATGCAGTGTCCCAAGGCTGCACAGGGCAGTGGGGCCCTGGGCCTGGCCACCAACATCATTCTTTCCTCCTAGGCCTCTGGGCCTGTGAGGGGAGGCTGCCCTGAAAACTTCTGAAATGGCTTCAAAGCCCTTCATCCATTGTCTTGGATATTATTAGCACTTGGCCTCCCTTCCAGTCATGCTAATCTGTACAACATAGCCTGTTTTTATTCCTCTCCTGAAAATGCTTTTGCTTTCTTTACCACATGGCCAGGAGGCAAATTTTTCCATTTTTTTGCTCTGCTTCCCTTTTCATTATAAATTCCAACTTTAAATCATTTCTTCACTCCTGTATCTAATCATAGGTTGTTGCAATCATCCAGGCCACATCTTGGACCACTTTGCTTCTTATAAATTTCTTCTGCCAAATATCTTAGGTCATCACTCTTAAATTCAAACTTCCACAGATCTCCAGGTCATGAATCCAACCCAACCACATTCTTTGCTAGGGTGTAACATGGGTGACCTTAACTCCAGTTCCCAATAAGTTCCTCATTCCCATCTTCCTCACTTCATCAGGCTCATATTCACTCTGTATTTCGATCAGCATTTTGGTCACAACCACTTAACAACTTTCTAAGATGTTCCAAACTTTCCTTCATCTTCCTGTCTTCTGAGTCCTTCAAACCCTTCCAACCTCTGCCCGTTACTAAAAGCCACTTCCACATTTTCAGGTATCTTTATAGCAACATCCTTCTCCTCAGTATTTTCTGTGTTAGTCAGTTTCTGCATTGCTATAAAGGAATATCTGAAACTAGGTAACTTATAAAGAAAAGAGGTTTAATTGGCTCACAGTTCTGCAGACTGTACAAGCATGGCTCCAGAATCCGTTTCTAGTGAGGGTCTTAGGAAGCTTACAATCATGGCAGAAGACAAAGGGAGAGCAGATGATGTCACATGGTGAGAGTGGGAGCAAGAGAGAGAGAAGGGGGAGGTCCCAGAGTCTTTTAAACAATCAGGTCTCACATGAACCAACTGAGTAAGAACTCACTTATCACCAAGGGCATGGTGCTAAACCATTCATGAAGGATCTGCTCCCATGATCCAATCTCCTCCTACCAGGCCCCACCTCCAATACTGGGCATCATTTCAACATGAGATTTGGAGGGGACAAACATTCAAACCATATCACCAGCTAACAGGAAGTTCTATTTGGCTGCCTCCTTGACTTTATTTTAGCACTGCTGTGAAGCAACTGTAGCATGATACACGGGGTAGGGATTCTTAAAAAATATTTAGGCAAAGTGTGAAAACCTGAACTATTGTATAATGAGTTAAAAAATAATTCAGATAATCAATATATATCTTTCAGCTAAGTAAAGCCTCCTTCCTTGAGGAATGACTCTCAATTAAAGGGAGACAGGAATCCAGGAGAAAGGAGAAAACATTCTATGTCCTTGTTTAGTCTATGTACATCCTGATGAACTAATGGCTGTACTTTGAAACATAGAAGGCCCTGGATAAAACCATCTCTACGTTAGTTTAATTTCACATTTCCTAGGCTACATCAGCTTAGGGCAGTGGTTTTCAAATTTTCTCAGTTGCAAAACAGTTTCTTAGGCAAAAGCTTACATGGAAGCTATAATGCAGAAAGTTGGAGGGCATATAGCTGCTCTGATTAACAGAGATGTCAGGGACAAAGAACCCTGCCTCAGTCTCCTCCAGCCCCTCTCCAGCTGTGTGTGACTCCTGCACAGGTTTTAGTGGAACATCTTAGGGTTCCAAGGAGTATGGTTCCAAGGAGCATAGTTTGAGAAACAATTTTGGGGATTTTAAAGGCATATAGTAATGGCTGCAAAATATCATTTTTTTTTTCTGGATTTACCCTGACCTCTTGAAAAAGTCCAATGCCCCTAAGGTTCTTCTCAAAATTTTCTGGATATTTCTGGATATCTACTCTTGCCTAATCATCCTGTCTGGAGTTGCATCCCTCAATTATGTTTTAAATATTGATAAGTGCTTCTATTTAAAATTTTTAAATTTCAATAGCCTTTGGGATATAGGCGGTTTTTGATTCTGTGGATGAATTGTGCAGTGCTGAAGTCTGAGATTTTAGTGCACCTGTCACCTGAGTAATGTATATTGTGCCCAATATGTAGTTTTTTAAATCCCTTACCCTCCTTCCTCCCTTCCTGTTCTTAGTCTCCAGAGTTCCTTATTCCACTCTGTATACCTTCATGTGCCCATAGTTTATCGCTCACTTATAAGTGAGAACATACAGTTTTTGGTTTTCTATTCCTGAGTTACTTCACTTAGAATAGTGGCTTCTAGTTCCATCCAAGGTGCTGCAAAAGACATTGTTTTGTTCTTTTTTAATGGCTTTATCCTCTCATAAGTTGATGGGCACTTATGTTGATTTTGTATCTTCGCAATCATGAATTGTGTTGCAATAAACATGACTGCAAATGTTTTTTTTTTTTTTTTTTTTTTTTTGATATAATGACTTATTTTCCTTTGAGTAGATACTCAGTAGTGGGATTTCTTGATTGAATGGTAGATCTACTTTTAGTTCTTTAAGAAATCTCCATTCTGTTTTCTATAGAGGTTGTGCTAATTTACATTACCACCAGCAGTGTAAATATGGTCCCTTTTCACCACATTCACACCAGCATCTATTGTTTTTTGACTTTTTAATAGTGACCATTCTGGCAGGGGTAAGGTGGTATTTCACTGTGGTTTTAATTTGTGTTTCCCTGATGATTAGTGATATTGGACAGGTTTCCATGTTTGTTGGTCATCTATATGTCTTCTTTTAAGAAATATCTATTCATGTCATTTGCCTACTTTTTGATAGGATTATTAGTTTTACTCTTGCTGATTTGTTTGAGTTTCTTGTAAATTCTGGATATTAATCCTTTGTCTGATGCAAAGTTTGCAAATATTTTCTCCCATTCTGTGAGCTCTCTGTTTACTCTGATAATTATGTGCTTTGCTGTGCAGAAGATTTTTAGTTTAATTAGGTCGCTTTTATTTTTGTTGTTGTTGCATTTGCTTTTGGGGTCTTAGTCATAAGATCTTTGCCTAGGTCGATATCCAGAAGAAAGTTTTTCCTAGGTTTTCTTCTAGAATTTTTATGGTTTCAGGTCTTAGATTTAAGTCTTTGATCTATCTTGAGTTGATTTTTTATACGGTGAGAGGGATCCAGTTTCATTCATTCTTCTACATGTGGCTCTTCAGTTTTCCTAGTACCATTTATTACATAGGGTGTCCTTTCTTCAATTTATGTTTTTGTATGCTTTGTCAAAGATCAATTGGTTGCAACTATTTGTCTTTCTTTCTGGGTTTACCATTCTGTTCCGTTGTTCTATGTATCTACTTTTATACCAATACCTGCTGTTTGGTAACTATAGCTTTGTAGTATAGCTTGAAGTCAGGTAGTGTGATGCCTTCAAATTTGTTCTTTTTGTTTAGAATTGCTTTGGATATTAGGGCTCTTTTTTTGGTTGTATATAAATTTTAGGATTTTTTTTTAGTTCTGTGAGAAATGATGTTGATATTTTGATAGAAATTGCATTGAATCTGTATATTGCTTTGGGCAGTATGGTCATTTACATAATATTGGTTCTTCCATTCTGTGAACATGGGATGTGTTTCCATTTATTTGTGTCATCCATGATTTCTTTCAGCAGTGTTTTGTAGTTCTCCTTGTACTAGGAGGTCTTTCACCTCCTTGGTTAAGTATATTCCTAGTTTTTCTTTTTTTTTTTTTTTTTGCAGCTATTGTAAAAGAGATTGAGTTTTTAATTTTATTTTCAGCTTGGTCTTTGTTAGGGTATAGCAGTGATACTGATTTCTGTACATTGGTTTTGTAACCTGAGACTTTACTGAATTCATTTATCAAATTTCGGTGTCTTTTGGAGGAGTCTTTACAGTTTTCTAGGTATATGATCTTCACCACAGGGCCATGTTTGACATATTTATTTGCAGGACTTTTCACTCTCAAAAAATTTTTTTGTCTATTCGCCAGTGTATAATCTCTTTCCTCTTTGTAAAATAAGCTCCATGAGAGTAGGGACTTGGTTTACTGCTTTATCACTGGCATCTGGCACAGTGTTTGGCCTGGAGAATGTGTTCAGTCAATTTTTTTGAAAGTATATTAATTTCCTAGGGCTGCCTTAAAAATTATCATAATCTGGGTGATGGAAAACAACAGAAACTTATTCTGTTACAGTTCTGGAGGCCAGAAGTCAAGCTGAGGTATAGGCAGTTCAATGTCCCCTCCACAGACTATTAGCGAAAAATCCTTTCTTGCCTCTTCCAGCTTCTGGTGGCTCCAGGTATTCCTTGGTTTGTGGCTGTGTAATTCCAATACTTGCCTCAGTCTCCAGATGACTTTGATATCTGCCTCTCCATATCTCACCCCTGTACCTTTTTTTTTTTTTCTCTTGTTACCCAGGCTGGAGTGCAATGGTGTGATCTCGGCTCACTGCAACCTCCAATTCCTGGATTCAAGCGATTCTCTTGCCTCAGCCTCCTGAGTAACTTGGATTACAGGCCTGTGCCACCAGGTCAGGCTAATTTTGTGTTTTTAGTAGAGATGGGGCTTCTCCATGTTGGTCAGGCTGGTCCCTTTCTTTTATAAGGATACTTGTCATTGAGTTTAGGGCTCACCTGGATAATCCAGAATGATCTCATCTCAAGACCTTTAATTTAATGACATCAGCAAAATCCCTGTTTCCAAATAAGATCATGTTCATGGGTTTTAGGGGATTGGACATAGACATATCTTTTTGGAGTGTAACCACTTAACCCCCTACAAAAAACATGCTTAAAGGATTCATGAATGACAAGCTAGCTCTTGGAAACCTGTGCTGTCTGCCATTTTCCTTTTCTGTTCTGGCTGCCTGGGGTGATGCTTCCTGTCATATCTAATGCCAAAAGTAACAGCTCTACCTCCAGTGACCACTAAGGCAGGACAGTCAGCCGGGAAGCCAGAGATATTGTCAAAGAAAAATTCTAGACAAATTTGTTTAAGAGACTTTGTTTGATCAAAGAACAACTCGTGAATTGAGCAACACTCAGAACCAGAAGAGGTTTTAGGGAGCTCTGCCCAGCAGTGTGAGCAGTAAACTTTTATAGGATGAACACAGAAGAAAAATAGAAAAAATCATCTGATTGGCTTCCGCTAGGCGTTTGCCTTATTGGGCCACGGCATGTTAAGGTGTCTGCTGCAGCTGTTATGCAGGACCTCAAAGTATGAGACAGTCCCAGGTCAAGAGTCTCCTGCTTATTTAATTTAACAACACCAAGATTGCAAATTTCTAAAGGTGGGTCCTTAATAGCTATACCTAGGGTTGCTGTCTCTAGGCTATGCTGAAGCTGCTGGTGCCTCATCTGTTAGTGGATGTCAAGCCTGGTGTTGCACTCTCTTCTCTAATTGCCGAAGGAGGAGTTAGCTTCCGGCCTTATCATTGCGAGGAAAGAACTGAAGCTTGGAGGGCTGAGTTCAAGATGAGTCTGAATGACTAAAACTGTGTTGTTTCCAAAATCACCCCCTGTTCCGCTTTGAAACAAACTTGTGTTTTCTCAGTTTCTCCTAAAAAGGAAAAGTATCTCACCAGGAGTGTCGTGGTGCTTTGTGTATATAAATCCCTGCTGGGTCCATATCTATTCTCCACACATGGCTGGAGTCGAGGCTGAGTCATTTATTATTTATTCCCCAGCATGATATAGCTTTATTGCTTATGTTCACTAGGATTTGGGAAATAAAGACTCAGGAAGCAGAAACACACCAGCTACAAGAGTCTGACATTTGTTTATGAGCAGGACGGCCTTTACTTATTTTTCTACTTTTTCTCTTGCCTTTCTGGGAACGGATCTAAGAAGTGGGCCCTTGTATGCAGTCACCGAGACAGCTGTTCCCATGAAAATCAAGGCTCGTGGAGGACACGCAAATGCTTCTCTGTCAGTCTTCAGCCGGCTTGCTCTGCCTTCTGCTTTCCTGGTGAGGATTAAAAGAGGATTTCAGAGCTCTCCTCCAATTTGATGCCATCATTTTGATGTCTGTGCCACCCGTAACTCCAATTTCTAAACTTGAGAGCTGTTCAGGCCTGTTACAAAGTGGTTACCTTCTAACCACTAACTTCCGAGAAAAACTTGGATCACTGAGGAGAGAACGAAGACAAATGTAATTGAAGCCCACGTAGTTTTTCTGAGGCCTCATGCTTTCCTTTTGCAGAGAAACCTATGATAGCTGGTGGCCACTAGGGGTCCCCAGCAGGCTTTTTTAAAGAACCAGAGGCACCCGCGCTCCGCACCCCTCCCTTTCCTTCCCACAGATGCCGGGGGTAAAAACAACTTTAAGCTTTGACGTCAGCCAGCCAGGGGAGCCACCCTGTTGTGCCCATAGGTATAGCTAAGCTTCTGAGGAGTGGGGCCTGCTGCTTTCCCTGTCAGCCCAATTTTCAGCTTAAATCATTGCCTTAATGTTATTTTAACGTGCTTAGGGTCCCTGGGGGACAGAGTGGGTGGCAGGGGAAGAGCATTTAATTTCCTTTGGAGTTTGGAATGTGCCTGACGCTTCTCAAGTACTTGGGTGAATATGAGAGTCTGCAATCCTTGCAAGAGCAAGCAACTTTGGGGGCCTTCTCCTTATTTGGCAAACTTCAAGGCAAAGTTAAATTTTTGCTAGGGGAGAAGAAAAAAAAGGAAATAAACATTTATTAAACGTCTGATACATGCCATGTGCTTTACATTTATTATATTATTTAATCTTAAAAATAACCTCATCAAGTTGGAGTTATTGTTCTAAATGCTCATATTAGGAAGGAGACATGCAGATTAAACAATTTGCCTACTGTTGTACAGCTGATAAATGACCCGGGTAAGACCACAGCACTGGTCAATTTGGATCCACAATCCAGGCTATGCTATGGGTATCCTTCAGCCTTCTGGTTTTACTGTGACAGCTCTCGCAAAGGAATATACTCATTGTTTTACCTGAAGCTTTTAAAGTACATAACCAAATCCAAATCTATAAAGGTGAAATAGCACTTTTCTGGATAACAAAAGTAAAGTCTGAATGTAATCAAGTGAATGCTTATTAGGAATATTTTGTCCACTAGGTGCTATGTCTAATGCAGGTTCTGTTGAGGGCCTCGTGTGCTTAATTCATAGTAAGAAAAAAAGAAAAGCACTACTGTTAGGACAACGTATTATTTTGACCAGAATGACATAGATTGGCTGTGTCTACATCAACTAAATAAAGTGAGCAATTATCTGATGAATTGCTGCTGAAGAGAAACACTTGATTCTTTACCACATTACCAAAAGGGTAGATTGACAAATAAAGGAGAATGTATCAGGCTTGAAGGTTGGCCAAAAATTGCCAGCCAATACTCTGGAAGTTTAGCAGCAGGGAAATACCATAAGGGTTTATTTTAATCAGCTGTGTCACAGTGCCCAACCCAGTGCCTGGTGTAGTGTAGGCTCTCTGTAAAGGCAGAATCAAAGTTGAATGATGTTTTTAAAAATGTTTATAGGCCCACTGTGAACATCCCATTGTCCCTTCAGCTGAAGTCACTTCATGTTGACTCAGTACAATCTGCCCTCCAAGTGAAAGTGTAAAATAAGAAACCAAGGCTTAGATGCTTCAAACACCAAAGCACCCTCTTCTTATATTCCTCCTATTTATTAGTAGAGTAAGGTGTTTTCCTATTATGAGTCTCCCAGTGCTTACATATTTGCAGGAAATATGCCTCATCCTCAAGTATTACACCTTCTGCATAATCTAGTTTTATCATATAGAAATTCCAAGGATTTGTGAAGGTGAAATGACCCTGAAGTCCCTTGGATGAGGCTTATTAAATGGCCGATTTCTTCTGAATTCAGGGAGGTGAACTACAGTAAGAAGGATGGATGGTCAAAACACATATTATGTAATTTTTAGTCACTTGCACATGACTAAAACCTTAACCATGGTCAATGTAGGAGAAAATGATAATGATGTAATTTATTTATTCTCACATTACCATCTCCCCACCCAACAGTGCCTTAAAATAGGTAAAACGGATAAACTAGTAGGACCCTTTGTAAAAACATTAATGCCCACTTTCAAAGGAAAACAAAGTAAGGAAAGGAAAAAGGAAGATCTGAAAAGGAACATCCAAAGATGGGGTCTTAATTCCATCTGTGCTCATAGGAGACGGGGGTGACATCATTTGGTAGAGAGGATGTCTGAAAATTTAGACTCTTGAAAAGAACAGTATCAATCTAGTCTCACTTTTAAAATGTGGAAAAGAGGAATGGTAATGACAACATTTACCATTTATTGAGCACTTCTTATGTGCCAGGTTCTAACCTGACCTGAACTCTAAAATCATTTCTCTTAATCCTTAGAAGTTTGATGTTATTATCCCAATGTGTATGAGGAAAAAACTTAAAGAAGTTAGTATTTGCCTACCCTCCTACAGCTCATGAGTTTTCATGGTTTCTTGAGTTGTTGGGAAGATTTGCTAACACTGGTGGTCTCACTGTGCTTCTTCACTGGGGCATGTGGTTACGGGTTAAATAGTGGTGACCTTGGCTTAGGGTTAGCAAAAGTAATATTAATAATAGCTGCAAGTTATTGAGTGTCCACTGTGAGCCAGTCTCTTCACACTTATCATCAAATTATCTGCAAGGAAAGTTTTATCTTTTCATTTCCAGCGAGGAAAGAAAGTTTCACTTGACTGAGGAAACTGAGGTTTATGTTGCAAGAAAGTGATGAAACCAGGATCAAAGCTGGCTTTGCCCATCCCCCAGCCTGTGTTCTTTCCACCTTCCAGGCCCTGCTGGCTGTCTTGTGAGGATAATTAGCAAACACAGACGTGCTCGCTCGCACAGAACACGCTCCCTCTGGTGGAAGTCAGAGAGGTACACAATGAGGCCCTTGTATGAGTCAACCCTTTCTGGGTTTCAGGAGAATCTAACCTTGTTTCTTACTTTGTCATCTCCTGTTCCTTAGCTAAAGACCCTAAATATGCATCTTCTATTTGTGACTCTGTTTTTCTGTTTTGCTTATTATTAAAAATAGCTGACAAAACAAACAGTAGGGCAACTTACAAAATATGAATGAATGACACATACCCACAGTCTCTCCTTTTTTTGTTTTATTTTGTTTACTTTCCCATTTTAGACACCTTGGGTGGTTAGCAAACTCTACCAGAATATATCTTACTTGTTTTCAGGATCTGTCAGAAAATTGTTATGTTGTCTTGGATCCTGAGCCCGCTGTTTAGCCCACACCCTTGTTTGGCATGAGGTGAGACTAGGAATAAGAGAATAAGCAGTTGCTTGTATAACATTTCCATAGAGAGGAAGTTATTATATGAGACCCAAGTGGAGAAACTCTTCTTCTTAATCCAGGATGACTGAGGAGGCCAGAGCTCTCCTTTCTGCTCCATGAGCCTGCATTCCCTTGCTGCCTTTGGCACCCTGGCTTTCTGCCTTCATGTTCTGAATATGTTGTGTTTTTCTCTCCCGATATGCTGTAAACTTTGCGATAGTGGGGACCGAGTTCCCTAACTGTTTTTATCCTGGTTCTAGTAGTAACTGGTTTTCAGTCAGGCTTGGTGGAAACAAATATAAAGAAGATAAATAGATTGGATATGAGTTCAAGTACCTGACAAGGAATTTGGACATTATTTTATAGTCCAGTAGTTCTCAACCTTTTTTTTTCTTTTTGCTAGGCCAGTACCTGGGGATGTGATACACTCTGACCAGTGATTATTATCCTCTTTTCTTGAGTGCATGCGAGTGTGTTTTGGGAGGCGGGGAGAAGGCAGGCACAGGCAGCCATCTAGTAAGAAGTTCCAAAGAAAGGCATCAAGTTTTTGAAAAAAAAAAAAAAAAAAAAAAAAAAAAAAAAAATCCCTTCATGCCATGTGAAAACCATCCTCCCAGCCCCGACCAGGGCAGTGGAGAGAGTGAAGAGCCACTGAAGATTTTTAGGTGGGAGCATGGGAAGATGAGATGTATTTTTGGAATGCCATTGTTCAGGTGTACTGGGCTGTGAGTGGGCATGAACTCAGAGACAGAAGGAAACTGTAGTCCCTTTGTTTTAATGCTGTGAAAATCTGAGCTATATTGTGGTTAAGGAGCTGAAGAGGAGGGGTGAATGTGAGACATACAATGAAGGAATACTTGATAAGAGCAAGCAAGAAAGAATTATTACCTTTAGAGAATCTGATCTTCCCTGATGGGGAAAGAGCGATTCCATTAACAGTTACAGGGCAGTAAAATGGAAAACCCAGGGCAGAAGACGTTTTCACTTTCTTAAGTTGACATCAGTTAGAATTAACTATTGTTTAACTTTCATATTTGTAAATAGTTTTGTAGTCAAGCCTTCCTCCTTACAAATATTTATTTTGTTGGAGGATGTTTGCTAGGTACAAATAATTTGATGGCGCAACTGTTTTTCCACATGTTTCATCCTCTCTGAATTAAGACCCTTTCTTTATTTTTCATGAAATCTTTGTTGATGCTAACATGTGAGAGCGAATACCTTACAGAAATATGTGTGAGTGATAACAGTTTGAACAGATGGAATTGGTCAAATTCTCTTAAGTTTAGATTCTTGTCTATAGATCAGTTTCTACAATCCAGATCTTAGTCCTTTCTTTTATGTGGAAAATATCCCATGGCTTAATGAGGCACATACTCTTCAAAGGTAGCTGTCAAATCCTCTCCTTCCTTTGTGCATGTGCTGCTTTTTTCTTTCAGGAGGTGGGTTCTATCTCTGTTTTTCTAAATCTTGACAGGCTTTGTGACAGGCTTTAACCAATAGGAAGTGGCAGAAGTGAAGCTCTGCTGCTTCAGGGCCTTGCCATGAAGAGGCCTAGCAGTGTCTGCTTTTGCTGTTTTGGATCTCAGCCTCGATGCTGTAGGGAATTCTAGGCCATCCTGCTGAAGAGGAAGGTCATGAGGAAAAGCTCTTGAAGATCATAAATCATGGAGAAGGAGACGGCATGTGAGGGAGAACCAAAATGCCCCAGCTAAGAGTCAGCACCACAACTGGAGACATGCTCAGCCCCTCCACCCACTGAATGCACCACATAGAGCAGACACAATCCAAGCAATGGTAAATCACTGTTTGCACCATTAAGTGCTAGGGTGGTTTGTACATATGGGTTAACTTACTCACTTATCTACCTAAAATTCCTTTTTATCATGTAATGATTAAAAGAGAAAAATAAATGTAGGTTACAATGCATGATAATAAAACAAGCACTTATGTGAACTCCCCAGGTGAGAACTAGAATATTTACAAAACTACTGAAGCTAAACCTGTGGCCCAATTAGAGATAATCACCATCTTCAATTTGGTTATCCCCTTGCTTAAAAAAAAAAAGCATCATCATTTATGTGTCACCAAATAATGTAGCAACTTATTGGAGCAGGAATCTTTGGAGAAAACTGTGTTCTGAGTCCTATCTCTTTGTTAATCTCTGAAAGGGAGGATATATGGGGATTATAGCTTAACTTCAAGACCTGAAAGAGAGATTTCAAGTGTATGACTCAGAGAGCTCTGCGTGTGCCCCCTGCCTCTGGGAGTTGAGTGGACAGAGATGGACTGGCTAACTGCTTTCTTTGGTGGCATAGTGAGGGATTAGCCTGAATTCCCAAGGTTTATCAAAGAAAAGGTAGTGCTAGAGTTTTTCATGGACCAAGGGCATTGAGAGAGAGAGAGAGAGAGAAGTTTTTAGTCGTGACCAGTATGAGCATCCAGAGGGCCAAAGAGACGCCAGCAACAAGAAACCAAGTTCTGAGGTTCTCAAGGGTTGGTGAAGGAATATCAAATAATAACCCAGAAGACAGACTCACAAGCTCAGTTAGGGTAACTGCAGGACAGAGGGCTCCAATGATACAGATCTCTGAAAAGCCCAGGAGAGCCCCCACAAGATAGTTTTCTTTAAACCCCTGCCAGGTCCAGAGGCCTAAAGACAACTCACAATCATACTAGTCCAAGTCACACATTTCTTACACTCTTTCATCTCTTCTCTCTTTGGGCAGAGAGAGAAGATGAGCCGACCCTCTTGCTGCTCAAAGTGTGGTCCCAGGACCAGTAGCAAGAGCATCACTTTAGGGCTTGTTAGAAATGCTGAAACTCAGGCCCCACCCAGATCTATTGAACCATCTGCATTTTAACAAGTTCTCCAAGTGATCTGAATATGCATTAGGGTCTGAGGAGTATGGAAAACCCAAGTTGGTGTTCACAAATTGGTAGAGGCGCAGTGAGGAAACCTTCCTGGGAATGAGGAAAATCAACTGTCCTCCCCCACTTGAAATAGAGGAAAGCCTTTCTCATTAACCAAATCTTAGAAAGTGGGTAATGAAAGTAAAGTTGCATTTCATTTACATCCCTCATGTTGTGTGTGTTCTAAATATCAAGCACAGGCATTTGATAAATGCTAGTTTATTTCTTTCCTTTTCCACTTTTATAATAGTTGTTTCTCAAACTGTGGTCTGCTTCAGAATCTCCTGGGCTGCCTGAGCTTCAGAGCTAATGACTCGGACTTTGGACTCCATGTTTTAGTTTATTTTTGTTTTTTTTAGAGAAAGAGTCACGCTCTGTCACCTAGGCTGGTATGTAGTGGCATGATCTTTGCTTACTGCAGCCTTAAACTCCTGGGCTTAAGCAATCCTCCTGCCTAGGCCTCTCAAAGTGCTGGGACTATAGGCATAAGCTGCTATTCCAGGCCTCATCTGCAATTTCTATAAGCATCCTAGGTAATTCTTATATACTCTAACACTTAGGATGACTGATCTAGCACTCGCTGGGTTCCTAGACTTTGCCCTGTGGCTGCCATTTCTTTCTCACCCCACTGTTCCTGTATTATTACTCTAAAGCTGGTCACATCAAAACCATGGGAGAGGGGAAGACCAGCAATGAGAGGAAGGAAGGGTAAATTCCATAATGTTGCTGAATGAAGACCATTACCCTCAATCTTTTCCCAGCTTCTGCTCTCTTGCTTTGTGTATACATAATCCCATCTTTCTGTCCTAGCCCACCTGAGTTTCCTGTCTCCTAACCCTCTGATAGTCTTAACAAACACTAGGAAGCACAACCTGAAAATGGGGTAAATCCACTTGCCCTGCAACAGTTTTGGAGAGTGGGAGGACCAGCTTTCCCCGCCAGGGCTGTGTTTGTCGGTGGTGGTGTGCTCTCAAGCCCAGGTTGGAATGTCACATGAATTTTGTTACAGAACCTAATGGAGTGTTCTTACTTACACTTTACATCAGAACTGTGGACTGGTCTGAGAAAAAGACCAATATTAGCAATGATTTTTAGTGAAAAATCTATCAATTTGACTTACAAATTTGGGAGAATTTAACCCATTTTCAAACAGGGGACTGCTTCTGATACTCTGTCAAAGCTTGCGGAAGTTAAGGTGAATCTGCTCATTCACAGCCTCCTTGGGATATGATAACGTCTTTCTAAACAAAAGAAGCTGAGAGACATCTATAGGTCATTATACCTATAGATGCCTCTGTCACTGGTATATGGCCACTCTGAATAATGATATGGCGTTAAATTCACCAGAAAGACCAGTTTGTTGTAAAAAGGATATTTTTGGTTCTGAATGCAATTCTCATTTGTAAAAAGGATTCCAGAATCAAATGTCTAATTATTTCTTTTTGTTTAAGACAGGCTTTGTGATATTTCTTAGGCTGCAGGGGAGGTGGAAGACTGAAGGCTGCAGGAAGGTAATGGGCATGTGGAGAGCCCTGCTGGGGCTGTGTCTGAGCTCCTCCTGGGAATAGCTTCCCTAGAGAATGGGACTCCATGGCCTCCACATTTCTGAGGGATTGTCACAAACCTGGTTGCTGTCAGGAACAAAGCAAGAGGCAGAGTGATCCCAAAGCCCTCTTGCCTAGAATATCCTGCTGCTGACATGAAATACAGCTTACAGAGGAGGAAAGTGTCATTTTTACACACTTAACCACAGGTGTACAGAGGGCTCCTTGGTGTCTTTCTTATCTTTTCCATGAACACCTCACATCCATAGGGAGAGAAGCCAATTCTCTCCAACAGCCTTGGAAAAACACCTGCTCAGCAGTGAAGGTTATGTGAGTCCTACCTACAGTTTTATATAGAATTTGGGAAGAAGAAATTTGGAGGCCTTGATTTGGGAAACTGTGATGTTTCTCATATAAAATAGAGTCATGTATATTGCATTTTAATAAAATAATGTATTAGGTGGATAAATGTAATATATTATGCTTGAATATTTATAAAATATTTCTTCTGTAAAGCGATGTGGTTCAGTGAAAGAAATATGCATGTTAGCATGAGTCAGAGATAGGTACAAATTCTGATTTGCCTACTAGTGTGTTAAGTGTTTTGGGGCAAATCATTGGAAGTCTATCAGAGGTTTTCATCTACAAAACAGAAATAGTAATAGCAATCTCACAGAGCTATTATGGGATTAAATAATATAACAACATTTAGCGTATACCTGCACATAACAAAGAGCCAATAATATTTGTGTAAGACGTTTCCAGCCAAATTCCATTTTCATATATAGAGTAAGTTAAAAGCATCTTCTTGTTAACAAAATCAATTAATTGTGGTCAAAATCTTAGGAATGTTTAAAGGACAGAATTTTATTTCATTTTTTAAAAAATGGAGTCAGGGTCTCACTCTGTTGCCCAGGCTGGGGTGAAGTGGCACAATCATAGCTCACTGCAGTTCCTGGTCTCAAGCAATCCTCCCACTGCAGCCTCCAGAGTAGCTGGAACTACAGGAGTGCACCACCATGTCTGGCTAATTTTAAAATTCTTTTTATAGAGATAAGGTCTCACTAAGTTTCCCAGGTTGCTCTTGAATTCCTGGCCTCAAGTGATCCTCCCACTTCAATCTCCCAAACTGTTGAGATTACAAGTGTAAGCTGTCACATTCAGCCCAGAATTTAAGATGGTGACCTACTCTATGGGCTAATGGAATAAATTTATTTTATATTTTGTATTTAATTAGGTTTCTTGATGGATTACCTATCATGGAATGAAAAGTCAGGTCAAAACCTAAAAGGAATAAGGAAATCTCCATGAACTGTATGTAAGTCTAAAAAATAATGTAATGACAGTGAAGAGTAAAAGATATTAGATTGAATGAAAAGTTGATTGTTTGCTCCCAACCTTCCTTTTTTCCCCGAACCTCCAATAAAGCTAAATCCCATTGTTTTTCATTTTGAGAATTTTCAGGAAAATAGGAAAAAAAATTCACAACATGAGGGAAGTTGTAAGACATGGGAAATGATAGAGTGCTTTGCACCCAGGCCTGTGGAGCCTGACTCCCCTGCTGAGATGGTAAGTAGAAACCTCATTGGATTTTCCCCTCTACTTTTAGTTTTGAGGGTATTTTGAAACTTACCAAATGTTCTTATGTCTCTATTTTGTCACTGGACGACCACCTTGGGTAATGGCTCTTCACTCCAGTCATACTTCAGAAGATGCCAACAGGACAACCAGCAGCAGGTGCCCTGCCTCAGGTGGACAGCCTCCAGTCTTGGTGATAACTATACATTGTGTCATTTTCCACATATCCATATAAATCTCATACATGTTCACTTTTGCTTTAAAATGTTTATAAAAGTTTGTAATTTGAAAAATATTTACTTAAGAAGAACATATTAAGTGTCTATATGTGACTCTGTATTATGTCAGCTTCACTAAACTGGAACTATGTTTTCCAGAATTCACTTTCCTGTATGTTTCAGGGTGAGGGTTGTCCACAAGAGAAATTTTCGTAAGATTTGCGAAACAGAAGAGAAGCCCAGCCATTTTTGTATGATCTGAAATTTGGAGCATGGTGCCAGGCATGACGGCAGCCTGTGCGTGCTGTCACTAATCTACTTGGCCTACCTGGGTGGCCAGGTGGATAGCACCTGGATCTGCAGCTTCTCCAGTTCTTGCTGGATTGTCTGCTCTAGTCACTCTGTTTTCTAGCTCTGTGTCAATGGGGATTAGCTTCTCTTGCAGGTCACCTGTGTTGTGGGTTGGAGGTAGTGAGAGACAGATATTGGTTCTAGTCTATCCTTGTTCTCTCCCACTTTGCATCCAGCTGTTCTTCCCAACTATTGTTCCAGCTTGCCTATTGCAATCTCAGGCCCTGCATCAGATGCAGAGGAAAGATCTAGCTACTTTATTTTACATGACTCATAGTAGTACTGCTTCTCTGGTTGACCCCTGACTGATACAGCCTATACATGTCAGACCCGGTGCTGTGTTTGGAGATAGCAATGGTGAGCCAGTTCAGTATTGACCTTTTATATAGAGCTTAAAGTCTAACTTAGGATATTATTATTACAATAAAAAGAAATAACACGTGTTATTTTTCATTTTCAATCAAGCTGAGGGTGTTTAATAAGTTTTCTTTCGGCCGGGCGTGGTGGCTCAAGCCTGTAATCCCAGCACTTTGGGAGGCCGAGACGGGCGGATCACGAGGTCAGGAGATCGAGACCATCCTGGCTAACACGGTGAAACCCCGTCTCTACTAAAAAATACAAAAAACTAGCCGGGCGAGGTGGTGGCGCCTGTAGTCCCAGCTACTCGGGAGGCTGAGGCAGGAGAATGGCGGGAACCCGGGAGGCAGAGCTTGCAGTGAGCTGAGATCCAGCCACTGCACTCCAGCCTGGGTGACAGAGCAAGACTCCGTCTCAAAAAAAAAAAAAAAAAAAAAAGTTTTCTTTCTTTCTTTCTTTTTTTTTTTTTTGAGACGGAGTTTTGCTGTCGCCCAGGCTGGAGTGCAGTGGCCGGATCTCAGCTCACTGCAAGCTCCGCCTCCCGGGTTTACGCCATTCTCCTGCCTCAGCCTCCCGAGTAGCTGGGACTACAGGCGCCCGCCACCTCGCCCGGCTAGTTTTTTGTATTTTTTAGTAGAGACGGGGTTTCACCGTGTTAGGCAGGATGGTCTCCATCTCCTGACCTCGTGATCCACCCATCTCGGCCTCCCAAAGTGCTGGGATTACAGGCTTGAGCCACCG
This sequence comes from Rhinopithecus roxellana, assembly GCF_007565055.1. Classification (NCBI taxonomy): domain Eukaryota; kingdom Metazoa; phylum Chordata; class Mammalia; order Primates; family Cercopithecidae; genus Rhinopithecus; species Rhinopithecus roxellana. The sequence continues at coordinate 12,084,803 of NC_044550.1, forward strand.
CGCCCGGCCAAGTTTTCATTTTTATAGCCCTTTTTTACTTTTCAAAGAGCTTTCTTGTTGTTTCCTCACTGTTACATCTTTAGAGCTGTGGAGAAGACTAAGCAGAGAGTTAAGAACACTCCTATTTCAAGGTTGCACAATTTGTAAGTGGCAGAAATGTAGTCTTCCGGTTCATATTCCAGTGCTTGTCTTAATATGAAAATTATAAAAATTAATCAAATCTTGTACTTTCTTGGAGCAAAGGTTACTATCAGATCAGTTGTGTCTACATTTCACCAAAATATTTACCAATCCAGAAAAAAAAAAGCCAATATGAGATACTTGGCACCACGTAGGAAACCACATTGGATTTCTCAGTTTTCAAACAATTATCTTGACGTCAAGAAGATGTGACCCTAGAAATATGAAAGAAATAAAATGTCAGTTGTCTTAATGACCTTTCCTTTGATGCTAAGCTTCATGTAATAGGCATCTACAAGTTTCACTTTTAGACTGTGTTCCTCCACAGAGTGGCAGGAGAGATGCTGAAATTTGTGCCAATATTTCACTGGAGGTGATCGTTTTCAATCTATGTACATAGGGACACAGCTGGAGTGACAGACACTTCTGCCAATTATGCCACCTAGATGGATTTTGACAAAAAAATGACAGTCATGACAGCATTTCCTCCAGAGCCTAAAAACTGTGAGTGGGTCAGAAGAGTTATCCAGTCAGCTCTAGATTCTGTCTCCTTCTAAGCAACCAAAAGCAGGGTTGTTCCCCTCTGTGATGTCATTCCCTGAGAGTCAGAGTATGTTTTTATCATCCTTAATGTGGTTTTAAAGACATTTTATTATAAAGTTAATGTATGCTGTTTTGTTAAATTAAACTCTGTAGAAGGTTATGGAAAAAAAAGTATCTCCTGTTTCCCCTCCACTATTTTTACTTCCCAGAGTTAGTCGTTCTCAAAAAGTTATGTGTGTGTGTGTGTGTGTGTGTGTGTGTGTATATATATGTGTGTGTGTGTATATATATAAAATATATAAATGGATATACATAATATATATATAAATGTGTATGTGTGTGTGTGTATATATATATTTCTATAATTTGGAGCTATTAAATATTTAAGGTCTATTTGTTATAGGTGTTGAGTTATATTGGCTAACAAACATGTATGTGTTGCCAGGGACTAAAAGAAAACAAATATGCACATGTTGCCAGGAACCAAATAAGCTTTTGTCTGTTTTGTTCACTGCTATAATTCCAATACCATGAGTACTGCCCGGTACTTAGTAGGCATTCTGTAAATGCTTGTTGAATAAGTAAATAGGCTTTAAAATACCTGGAAATGTGTATATATATATATACACACACATGTATACATACACACACACACATATATACATATATACATACATATACACATACACACACATATACACACAC